>NC_063335.1:112523442-112533442 GCF_021869965.1 Rhincodon typus | reverse complement strand
GGGTCTGAATCACAACATGGCAGATAGCAGAATTTAAAACAAATTCAAAACTTGTGAAAATGGTCAAAAACCCGTATGGTTCATGAATATCCTTTAGGGACAGAAATCTGCCATCCTTACCTGGTATGGCCTATATGAGACTCCAGACACACAGAAATGTGGTTGACTCTTAATTACCCACTGAAATTAAATCGACTCAGATCTTTTTTTAAAAATTTATTCATTCATGGGGTGCAGGCATTTCTAGCTGAGACCGCATTTATTGCCCATCCCTAGTTGCCCTTGAGAAGGTGGTGGGGACCCACAATGCTCTTCGGGAGGGAATTCCAGGATTTTGCATTCCAGCGACAGTGAAGGAACGAAGATATAGTTAGACATCAGGATGGTGAGTGGCTTGGATAGTAATTTGAAAGTGGTGGTGTTCTCATACTACAAATAAGGAAGGGTAACAAAATGCTGGCCCAGTCACCCACATCGCATGGAAAGAGGAAAGATGGTCTGTTCACAATTTTGGTGTCAAGTTTGACCCAGAAATGAGCTTCCAACTATTTGTCTGCACTACCATTTAACACCACTTATTTTCACTTTTTTAGGTCCACCTGAATTCACCAACATCTCAGCCTATCTGCTGTTGAAGGCCTCATTCCCTCTGTATCTGACCCAGGTGGCATCCCATAGTCTCCAGCAAGGTCTCCAAAACTCTGCAGGTCATGTCAGAACCCACACCAGGTATTATTCCCTTTCACTCCTGTATTCCCTGACCTCAATTAGCTTTCAGCCAAACGTTTTGAGTTCAATATTTTCATCCTTTCTTAAAATCTCTCTGTGGTCTTTCCCCTCCCTATCCTTCAATGCAACAGCACTTCAGGTTATCCGCACTCCTCTAATTCTGGTCTCTTGTACATTCCCAATTATAATTGTTCCTCAATTGATGGCTGCAGCTTCAGATACTAAGACCTCAAGCTCTGGAATTCCCTCCTTACAATAAAATGCCTCTCTACCTCACTTTCCTCCTTTACAGACTCCTTAAGAAGCAGTTCTTTGCTGAGCTCTGGGTATTATACTACCTTTTGTACTTGCATGATCCCAGCTGATTGTACAACCCGACTTGGTCAAACATAGATTTTGATTTTTATTTTTGCTAGCATAGAGGCCAGTCCCTGAAACACAGTCATGCGATGTTATGTACTTTCTTTAACAGCAGAACCGAAGACAAAAGACAAAACAAACGATGTTATCTAGATACAGAAGAGACTTTAGACAAATCTTGAAAGAAGTGCCAACCCAAAGTTTTTGATCTATTTCTCAACACCATAAATTTACAGAGATTCAATTCCATAAAAAAATTTCCCCTCTGTGTCAAATCATTAAGTTCTACCTCACTGATATTCCTGAGTTCCATTCCTCTCAACCGTGGAGCATTTTACCCATAAAATGGAGAGGTTAAACTTTCTCAGTTTTCAATCACCTGTAGTTTTCCAAACAAACACTCCTGGTTTTTAAACTGTACAAACTAAATGTTTCTACAGTGGTGAGTCTTTTTTTTTGTCCTGAACTGACCAAAACACCCTTAAGGGGAGAAACTAAATTTGCTTCTGACCACAATCAGTTTTCTTCTAAACTGTCCTAAAAACTTTCAAGCTCTAGACTTTCTAAGTTAATATAAATCAATCTTTGATTAGTATGAACTGAAAATAACCTAATAGCCTTCAATGCTTCCCCACCTAACATTAACCATTACAGTATAAACAATTTACAGCCATTTGTTTTCTGTGCAATACTGGAGTAAGGTTACTGTTTCACAGGGCTTTGGTTCAATTTTAAAGATAATTGCAACAGAAAAAAGTCACACTATCCACCTCTACTGTAAAAATTCATCTTCCAAAAGGTAAATTAAAATGTATTTTAGATTATTCATCACATAGCTTGGTGTCATACTTTATTTTATAATGTTTGTGTGAAGCACTTAAGGATGGCTTGTTAAAGGTGCCACATGAATCTCAGTTATTGTTGTTACTGCTGATTCAGCTCACTTCCTTGTGTTTCAGCTATTGTGTAGAAGAAACCTTAGGCTCCACTCATTCTGTTGATTGTAGACTCCAGCTTCAAAGTACAATTCAGGGCATTGATGGTCTCAGTCACTGTAATTCTTCATGTTTGGCTCTTTTGCAATTTCATGGCTCTTGTTAAGTTGGAAGAACATCAGCAAATGTACCGTGAGGGAGTGTGACCAAGATTCGACAGGAGTGCATTGCACTGTCAGGCAGAACAAAGGCATTGATTATTGGGCTCTCTCCATGGTCCCAGGTGATGTCTAAAACTTCCCAGCTTCTTTATTTCTCAAATGACATTCTTCAATGTGTCATGTCTCCAGGCATGTGGGTCAGAGCCATAACGTTTAACGTCAACAGACTTATCCTCCCCATAGAAACTAATCTACGCCCTTCAAAATACAGCAAATGAGTCAATGCAACAATTTCCTACAAAGGGTTAATGTTTACACCAAAATGGATTATTTTATGTCCATCATTTATTAAGTGTGTCAGAATAGGGCCTTCTGAAGATAGAATATTTTCATAACTTGCTGAGATAACACAGAGTATATGAACATAGTTTATTCCAATGAGTTTGATGTTTAATTTGTTCAGCATAGATTCACGTGAATGGAAATGGAAGAGAAGACTGTGGCACGAGGTATGATGGTGAGGTGAATAGGGGTGAGGTGGGGGAGACTCTTGCTGGGTTTAAACACCAGCAGGTACCAGTCGGGCTGAATGATCTCTTTCTGTGCGATAACTGCTGTGTGCCTCAGATTTGGTCTCCTTTTCTGAGGAAGGATGCTGTTGCTCTCAAGGGAGTACATCAAAGGTTTACCAGGCTGATTTCGGGGATGGTGGGTCTGATGTATGAGGGAGGATTGAATAGGTTGGGATTGTTTTCACTAGAGCTCAGACGAATGAAGGTGTTCTCGTAAAGATTTATAAAATTCTAACAGGACTGGACAGGGTATATGTGGGGAGGATGTTCCCGATGGTGGGTGTGTCCAGAACCAGGGGTCACAGTCTGAGGATCCAGGGTAGACCATGTAGGACAGAGATGAGGAGACATTTCTTCATCCAAAGAGTGGTGAGCCTGTATAATTCATTACCGCAGGAAGTAGTTGATGCCAAATCATTGAATGTATTCAAGAGGGGACTAGATATAGCACTTTGGGCGAATTAGATCAAAGGTTATGGGGAGAAAGCAGGATTAGGCTATTGAGTTGGACGATCAGCCATGATCGTGAAAAATGGCGGAGCAGGCTCGAAGGGTCGAATGGCCTCATCCTGCTCCTATCTTCTATGTTTTTGCATTGAAAAATGCTCTTGGCAACACTTGCTAAACCCAGGGATCATCTGCTCATTCACTAAAACCTAGTGGCTACCCACTTTCTGTGAGCAGATAAAATAAAGCAAGAGATAACTTTGCCCAATTCCCATCCAGATCCAGCCACTTTAGATTTTAACCTCCTGTGAGCGAGCATCAATAGGTACAGTCGAGTGTACTTTAAGTTCACACATTACAAAAAATCTCGCTTCTTCCCCAAGGCAAAGCAATGTTTAATCAGGTCTGAGGTTAACCAGTGAGAACCCCAGCACCTTTTTACCTGCATCCTGATGAAAACCATGGTTGGGATTGTTTTCCTTCGAATAGAGAAGTTGAGGGGAGGAATCTGATTGAGGCGTACAGTCTTATGAGGGGCACAGCTGAGGGAGCAGCGCTCCAAAAGCTTGTGATTTCAATCAAACCTGTTGGAATATAACCTGGTGTCGTATGACTTCTGACCTCAATGAAAGACTATAATAAGTAAGGTGGATAAACACAGAGCCTGGATTAATACAAGCAGTTATGATGCTGTTGCTATTACAGAGATATGGTTGAAAGAGGGACAGGAATGGATGCTTAAGTTCCAGGATATCGATGATTTACACGAGGCAGAGGAGGAAGCAAAAGAGGTGGGGGAGTCGCGTTACTGGTTAGC
The DNA here is from genome assembly GCF_021869965.1 of Rhincodon typus. Taxonomy (NCBI): domain Eukaryota; kingdom Metazoa; phylum Chordata; class Chondrichthyes; order Orectolobiformes; family Rhincodontidae; genus Rhincodon; species Rhincodon typus. Next base: position 112,529,421 of record NC_063335.1, on the reverse strand, counting down.
GAGCATATAACAGCTGGGAGCATATAACAGGATACCCTGGGAGGATCTTGCAGCAAGGCACTGGGGTAGAGCTCAGGAACAGGAAGGGTGCAATCACAATGGTGGGATTGTATTACAGACCTCCCAGCTGCCAGCAGGAGATAAAGGAAGATATATGTATTCAGCTCCGAGAAGAAATGTGAAAATAACAGGATTTTTGTGTGGGTGATTTTAATTTTCCCCATATTAACTGGTACTCCCTTAGTGCCAAAGGTTTGAATGGGGAGTAACATGTAATGAATGTCCAGGAGGGTTTATTGAAACAGTATGTGAAAAGTCCAATGAGGGAGGGGGCCAGCTGGTGTTGGGAAATGAGCCCGGCCTGGTGATCAAAGTTTCAGCGGTGGAGCGTTTTTGGGAATTGTGACCATAATTCCATTTTCGGATACTTAGGACAAGAGTGGATCTCCGATGAAGGTGTTAAATTAGGGGAAGGCCAACTCTAACTGAATTAGACAAGAATTGGAGAATGTGTATCTGAAGCAGCTGTTTGAAAGTAAATCCACATCTGACATGTAGGAGTCTTTTAAAGACCACTTGATTAGAGAAAATGTTCCTGTGAAAAAGAAGGACAGGAATGACAGGATTTGGATGACAGGGGAAATTATCAGATAGTCAAAAACAAGAAAGCATAACTCAAGTCTAGGCAACTAAAAATAGACAAAGTCCTTGAAGGATATAGAGAAAGTAGAAGGAGCTCAAACAGAGTTATGAGGGCTAAAAGGGGCTATGAAATGTCTTTGGTCAGCAGAGAATCCCAAGGCATTTTATACATATATTAGAAGCAAGAGGGTAGTTAGGGAAACAGTAGGCCCACTCAAGAATACAGGACGGAGCTTATGTGTGAAGCCAGAGGAAATAGGTGAGATTTTGAATGTGTACTCACCGAAGAGAAGGATGTAATGAATATTGAGGTTAGAGAAAGCTCTGTGAATACTGTCAGGCAGATCAACATAATGAAGGGGAAAGTGTTGCAATGCATTAAAGCAGACTTCCCCAGGGCCAGATGGGATCTATCCCAGGACACTGTGGGAAGCAAGGAAGAAAATGGCTGGGGACTTAAACAGATATCTTTTCACCCTCTTTGGCCTCAGGCAAGGTTCCAGAGGACTGGAGAGTGGCTAGTGTTGTTCCTTTGTTTAAGAGATACAGAGAGAATCCAGGTAATTGCAGGCTGGTAAGACTGAGGTCAGTGGTGGACAAGCTGTTGGAGAAGCACTGACAGACAGGATTTATTCACATTTGGAAGCAAATGGACTTATTACTGACAGGCAGCATGGGTTTGTGTGGAGAAGGTCATGCCTCCCCAAATTGATTGAGATTTTTGAGGAGGTGGACAAGAATGAATGATAAGGGAAGAGAAGTGGATGTTGGCAACTGGACTTCAGTGAGGCATTTTAGAAAGTACCTCATAGCAGGCTGGCACAAAAGGTAGAATCTCATGGGATACAGGGTGTGGTGGCGAGATGGATACAAAACTGGCTTGTTCATAGAAGACATAAAGTAGTGGTGTAAAGGTGCTTTTCAGAATGGAGATTAGTAACTCGCGATGTCCTGCATGGATCAATGTTGGCACCTTAGTGGTTTGTAATATATATAAATGATGTGAAGGAAAATGTAGGTGATCTGATTAGTAAGTTTGTGAATGATACCAAAATGGCGGAGTTGCAGACAGTGAGGAGAATTGTCAAAAGATATAGCGGGATATAGATATATTTCAGATTTGGGCACGGAAATGGCATATGGAGTTTAATCCAGCCAAATGTGAGATGATGCGTTTTGGAAGATCAAATTCAGGTGCGAATTATACAATAAATGGCAGAACCTTTAGGAACTTTGACGTACAGATGGATCTGGGCATGCAGGATTGCAGATCCCTGAAAGTAGCAACACGGTTGGATAAGATGGTCAAGAAGGCATACAGCATGCTTGCCTTCATTGGCTGGGACATCAAATAGAAAAGTTGACAAATGTGTTACAGCTGTATAAAACTTTAGAATAATTGCATGCAGTTCTGGTCACCACACTACCAGAAGGTCATGGATGCTTTGGAAAGGGTGCAAAGAAATTTTGTCAGGACGTTGCCTGGTTTGGAGGGTTTTAGTTATGAGAAGAGGCTGGATAAAGGTGGATTGTTTTCAATGGAAAGTTGGAGGCTGAGGGGCGACCTGATAGAAGTCTACCAGATCATGAGAGGCATAATGCAGTAGATTAGTCAGAGGCTTTTTCTTAGGGCGGAAAGGTCAACGACAAGAGGGCACAGGTTCAAGATGACAGAGTGAAAGTTCAAGGGAGAAGTGCAGGGGAAATGTTTCACACAGAGGGTGGTGGGTGTCTGGAACACACTGCCAGTGAAGGTGGTGGAAGCAGGTACATTAGTAATGTTTAAAGATATCTTGACAGACACGTGAAAAGGGAGACAAACAGACGGATAGAAGCCACATATGGGCAATAAGTAGCATGTCTAAACAAGGAATAGGAATTGGCACAGGCTTGTTGGGATGAAGGGCCTGTATTGTATTGTATTATTGTATATAATCATGAGGGGTAGCGATAAGAAGAATAACCAAGGTTTTCTCCCCAGGGTGGGGAAACAAAAGGCATAGGTGTAAGGTGTAAGGTGAGAGGGAAAAGATTTAAAAGGGACCTGAGGGGCAGCATTCCACACACAGGGTGCTGCATGCATGGAATGACCTGCCAGAGGAAGTAATAAAGGTGGGTACAATTACAACATTTAAAAGATAAGTGGATGGGTACATGGATAGGAAAGGTTGAGAGGGATATGGACCAATCACAGGCAAATGGGATTACTTCAGTTCAGGAAACCTGATCAGCATTCCCACCGTAGAATCATAGGGTTTTACAACACAGATAGAGGCCCTTCAACCCATCATGTCCATTCTAATGATCATTTATCCATCTTTTCTAACACATTTTCTCATACGTGGACCATTGAGTTGTACATTATGGCATTTCTAGCTTTTCTGAAATATTCAGCTCTTCCAGCTGCTGATATATATATATTTAATTCATTCAAAGGTGACAGCTTCATGAGCTAGACTGGCATTTACTACCCGTCCCTGATTGCCCAGAGCGCAGCTAATAGTCAACCGCATTGCTGGAGTCACATGTAGACCAGACCAGGTAAAGATGGCAGATTTCCTTCTCTAAAGGACATTAGTGTATCAGATGGGTTTTTCTGACAGTTGGCAATGACTTCGTGGTCGCCGTTACATTCATAATTTCAGATTTTTATTGGATTCAAATTCCACCAGCTGCCGTGTTGGGACTCACACCTTGTCCTCAGAACATCACCCGGTCTCTGGATGAACAGTTCAGTGAAAATGCTCCTCGGCTTTCGCGCCCCCCTCCTCCCCATCACGCCCCTTCCTTCTCATACTGTCTGTGTGAGCAGGAATCCTACAGCTGTGTCTAAAGAAAACTTAGATCTCCACCACTGCCACTGGTATGAGACAGCTAAATGGAATCTGCACCAGTGCTCACCATGTTGTATTACTAATCTTCCTCACAGACCACTGTGGTTGAAAGAAGCTGTCACTATTATTCAGTGTGAGGTAGGTTTGCTACCAGCTTCCAGTTTTAGAAAAGGGATATTCAGAGTCCATTTGATCTTGTATGGCAGAGCAAAGAAACTTGCTAATTTTAATAAGAGACTTTTGTCTTCAATCAGATACTTTTCTGATGAAGGGTCTAGGCCCGAAACGTCAGCCTCTCTGCTCCTATGATGCTGCTTGGCCTGCTGTTTTCATCCAGCCCTGCACCTTGTTGTCTCGGATTCTCCAGCATCTGCAGTTCCTACTATCTCTGATACAGTTTAGTATATGCTGGCAACCAAGTATAAAGTGACACCAATGTGATAGACGATGTTACAGACACTACACAGAGGACCTGGATGGTTGGTCTTACTTTTTTGTGATTTTAAGCTGTTCTCCCAGGAGATCTGTCTGACATTATTTCAGTGGGCGTTGCTTGATGCATTTCTCAGTAATAACCCTGTATCCTTATCCAACATTTGCCATCACAGTCTCAAGGACAGACTAAGAATGGGCAATAAATGCTGGCCTTGCCAGTAAGGATTGTGTCCTGTGAAAGAACAAGAAGAAAATGTCGCTGTGTGTTTCTTGCCTGGAACTAGTGGAAAATTAAATGAAATTTTCATGAGGGTTTTTGCTGCAAGCAGGAGAGAATCTAAGTAAAACCTACAGATTTCTTGTAGATGTCTCCAAGAAGTTAAGATTCCTTCCCCAACCCTACTCATCTAAGTAGTCTCATATATCTACAAGGGGCTGATCAATTATGGTCCCATTTCCAACAGGTTTCATGGAAGACTTTCGCAATAACTATGAATTCTGGGATACGTCAGCCTCCATAACTTTTCTTTGTATTCTTTGTTTCTTTCAGAAGTGCAGAGAAATACTGGACACTTTGTGATTGTATCCAAGTCCCCAGCTACACTTGCTAGATCAGTAAACCATTCTGGATCAATTGTACGAAACACCGAAACATGCAATGGATGTGATAAAGCTGCTCCTGCGAGATAGCGCTCAGTTTAAAGTATAAAAAGCTTTAAGCCAAAGGAGATCCTATCGCATTGGGAACATATATTGAGCGATAACCCAACATGGAGATCTGTTCAAAATGGGTCAAACTGCACTTTAATCACAAACTCCATAAGTTAACACGGCAGGGCTTTATGAGAACGGTGCTCATTAAATTATCCAGAAGCTCAGACCAATGCTTTGGGGGAAAAGGTTCAAATCACACCACTGCAACTGATGACACTTAAATTAAATTTCTTTCATTTTCTCATTTATTCACAGAATATGATTGGGCCAGCATTTATTGCTCATTCCTAATTTGCCCTGGCGAAGGCAGTGGTGAACTATCTCCTTGAACCACTGCAGCCCTTGAGGTGTAGGCACCCATAAAGCTGTTGGGGGTTTGGGAGGGCCAGGATTTTGACTCAATGACAATTGACAAACTAGGAATTGAAAATTTAGGAATGGGGACCCTGGAACCATTGTCAAGTTTTGTTAAAAGCCCATCTGGTTCACTCATGCTCTTTAAAGAGGTAATCCTGTCATCTTTACCTGGTGTGATGTCCATGTGAGTCCAGGCCCACATGGAATCCAGTATCATGCTGGACTCATTACTGCTGTGTGAAATTGACTTGCAAGCCAAACAGTTCAAGGGCAATTAGGGATAGGCAACAAATTGCTAGCAATACTGGAATGCAATGAAAGAATGAAAAGGAAAAGGGGTACGGCGTATGAAAAGTGGAGGAACATGCAGAGAAACCAGGAGCATTCCAACATCAGATTGGGTCAAATGTCACTCCTATGATGCTGCTTGGCCTGCTGTGTTCATCCAGCCCTGCACCTTGTTGTCTCGGATTCTCCAGCATCTGCAGTTCCTACTATCACATGGAAGAGAGAGACAGGTTGGTGGCATGGTGTAAAGACAGCAAACTCTCCTTCAATGTCAGCAAAACAAAGGAGCTGGTCACCTTCCTGCAAAAATGCTATCCCCTATTCCCAATTCCTTCGCCTCCGCCGCATCTGCTCCCAGGATGAGGCATTCCACTCCCGTACATCTCAGCTGTCCTCGTTTTTCAACGACCGTAACTTCCCCCCTTCAGTGGTCGAGAACGCCCTCAAACGTGTCTCCCACATCTCCCGCAACTCATCCCTCACACCCCGTCCACGCAATAAGAACCAAAAAAGAATCCCCCTCGTCCTCACGTACCACCCCTCCAACATCCGGATCCAACGCATCATCCTCCGACACTTCCGCCATCTGCAATCCGACCCCACCGCCAAAGACATCTTTCCCTCCCCACCCTTATCTGTTTTCCAGAAGGACCACTCTCTCCGTGACTCCCTTGTCCGCTCCACACTCCCCTCCAGCCCCACCACACCC
>NC_063335.1:112501689-112523042 GCF_021869965.1 Rhincodon typus | reverse complement strand
CCTCCCACTCTCTCCCTATTTATTTCAGAACCCCCTTCCCCTCCCCCTTTTCTGATGAAGGGTCTAGGCCCGAAACGTCAGCCTCTCTGCTCCTATGATGCTGCTTGGCCTGCTGTGTTCATCCAGCTCTACACCTTGTTGTTTCTTGAGCTGGTCATTGACTTTGGTGTGGAAGACACACCCCTGTCCGTATCAATGGTGCTGAGGTGAAGGTGTTTGAGAGCTTCAGGTTCCTAGGAATAAATTTCACCAACAATCTATCCTGGTCTAGCCACATGGACCCTACAGTTAAGAAAGCACACTGACGCCTCTACTTCCTCAGGAGGCTAAGCAAATTCGGATGACCACAAGGACTCTTACCAATTTTTTTTATAGATGCGCCATAGAGAGTGTCCTATCCAGATGCATCACAGCTTAGTATGGCAATGCTCTGCTCAAAACTGCGAGAAATTACAGAGAGTCATGAACACAGACCAGTCTATCACAAAAACCAGGCTTCCTTCCACTGACTCCATCTATACTTCCCACTGCCTCAGGAAAGCAGACAACATAATCAAAGACCCCCTCCCAACCCAGTTATACTCTCTTCCATCCTTTTCCATTGGGCAGCAGATACAAAATTTTGAAAACACGTACCAATAAATTTAAGAACAGCTTTATCCCCACTGTTATCAGACCTATGAACAGACCTCTCATATATTAGAGCTGATCTTCTCCTGCACCCTCTCGGTATCTGTAACACTGGATTCTGCACTCTATTCTATTACTCTGATGTACTTATGTAAGGTATGATTTGTCTGGTTAGCACGCAAAACAATACTTTTCATTGTATCTCGGTACATGTGACAATAATGTATCAAATCAAATCAAACGTGCTATCTGACTCTATTCAGGGGATATAATTCTGGAGTCAGTAATCAGTTTTGAGAGCCATTGATTTCACTGTGTATTGCTCAATACGAGTTGAATCAAATCCAGTGTTTGAACTAAATCATTGGACATGAAGAGCTCAAATAGGAAAGTCAAAATTTGTCAGATTTCGAGCAGTCAGGATACAGTTTGCTGATCCTGTGCTAGACAATGCGTTACTAAATAGCTGGCCTCATTAGTCTGACCTGTTCCAGTTAGTGATATCGCTCATCGATTTCTTGCTCTTGAGGTCTCAAAGGACTGCGGTGAATGCAACTTAAAAAATCTTTTGTTGTTTATTTTGGGGTGATGTTGTTGAAAATGGCAGCCAGCGTAAATGAGCTGACACACTACAAAACTGCAGAAGCAGTGAGTTACAAAGGGGCCAAGAAGGCATTGGAAAGGAATTTAAGACCATAACGTGTTGGCTGAGGCATGCAGTATAAAATTTGGCTGTATAAAACTTCAGTTCAGCCACATCTGGAGTACTGTGTACAGTTCTGGTCACCACATTATAGGAAGGATATGGAGGCTTTGAAGAGGGTGCAAAAGAGATTTACCAGGATGATGAACAAAAACAGAAGTTGCTGGAAAAGCTCAGCAGGTCAGGCAGCATCATGAAGAAAAAAATCAGAGCTAATGTTTCAGATCTGGTGGCCCTTCCTCAGAACTGAGAAGTGTCACCAGACCCCAAAACTTTAACTCTGTGTTTTTTCTTCACAGATGCTGCCAGACCTGCTGAGCTTTTCCAGCAACTTCTGTTTTCACTCCTGATTTACAGCAACTGCATTTCTATCGGTTTTTACCAGGATGTTGGTTAGATTGGAGTGCATTGGCCACAAGAGAGGGTGGGCAATCTTGGATTGTTTTTGCGAGAGTGTGAGAGGCTGAGGGGCAATGTGATAGAAGTACATAACATGCTGAGGGGTATGGATAAGGTGGATATTTGGAGTCTCTTCTTGAAACATTAAATGCTAGGGGCCAAACATTTCAGGTGTGAGGAGATCGTAGAATCCCTAAAGTGTGGAAACAGACCCTACAAGTACACAGCAACCCTCAGAGCACCCATCCCCCTATAACCCACCTAATCTACACATCCCTGAACACTACGGGCAATTTAGCATGGCCAATCCACCGAGCCTGCACATCTTTGGACCGTGGGAGGAAACCAGAGCACCCAGAGGAAACCTACGCAGACACGGGGAGAATGTGCAAACTCCACACAGACGGTCAGCCGAGGGTGGAATTGAACCGAGGTCCCTGGTGCTGTGAGGCAGCAGTGCTAACCACTGTGCCACTGTGCCACCATGCCACCCCAATGTGTGAGGTGAGATTTTTGCACAGAGAGTGGTAGGTGTCTGGAATGCACTGTAAAGGAAGTTGGTGCGTTTTCTCTCCATCCGCGCAAAATGTACATCGATGGCGATGGCATTTATTATTGTGTTGCATTTGTCACTGATCAATATTGCAGAGCTCCTGATGCCCTCTGAGAATTCCTGATTGCTTTTCAATTGATGTTTTTGATCAGGTTTCTCTGGTCAAAAACAAAGCACCAATTCAGCTGTCTTCAAAAGGAATAAAATCCACTACAAATTTCAGTGGAGTGTAACTTTCTGGCTATAGCAATCGAGCCAACTTAATTCAAATTTTCATTCATTTCAAAATAAATGTTAGAACCTGTTCTCGATGAAAAAAAAATGTTTCCACAATAAATGTAATTATATTGAACTCTTCCATTATTAAATCTAGTTCATGGCCACAACATGCCATTAAATTATTATGAGATTTGGTTTCTTGAGAGCTGGCTGATTAAGGTTACAGACTGAGGTTTGACACAATAGGCTTCATTACAAGTTCAAGCTCACTGAAACATTAAAATAAATTGCAATTGCAGTCCTTGATGTCTATGGAACCCCCTTCCTCAAAACGCAGTTGATGCAGAATCTTTAAATATTTTTAAGGCAGAGGTAAATAGGTTCTTGATTACCAAGGAGATGAAATATTACTGGCAGTATATGTAGAGTTGACTTCAAAATCAGATCAGCAGTGATTGTATTGAATGGTGGAACAGACCCAAAGGGCCAACTTTTGGTCCTTGTTCGTATGTTCATTTTTCTAAGGTGGAAATAGCCCCTTGCTCCCGGTAAGGTCTCCCATGGTGACAAGGTCAGGGAGAGATATTGCACAAAGTGTGGTCTAAAATTTCCCAATGACGGAACAACGGCCAAATAAGGACAGTGTGCCTCACCAACTGTGAAAGTGGAAGAAGTGACAATGTGGTCTCGGTCATTGAGGCTCAAACAGTCACTGAAATCTGGCCAACTGGCCAAGATCACGTGGACAATGATGGTGCCCAAAGGTCCCAACATTGGTGCACCAGTTTTGACCAGGGAACATTTGCAAAATGCTGTGGTGCTGGGAAATTGATGTCCAGGGCCTGGGGGTCCTGATCCAAGACTCTGCACATGGGCAATTGATGCTTGAAAATCATTGGGCACCTCTGATATCTTTGGAAAACCTGCATCTGTGAACAAACAGACCTGCATCACGCAAGGAACTAAAAAGGGACCAAATCCTGCTCTCCAGCTTGAACTACTTTGTGAGACATCCTGACCTATCTGTCCAAAGGCCTGTAGATCGAGAATCAGCCTGACCAGTCACCCGAAGATGCACAGCAGAGTTTCACAACCCTGAGAAGACAATAAAACATAAAATAATAATACATAGGAGCAGAAGTAGACAATTCAGCATGTCAAGTCTACTTTGCTATTCAATTACATCATCGCCGATCTGATTTTCCTCAAGACCACTTTCCTGCCTTTTCCTCAGAGCCCTGGAAGCCTTTACTGAATACAAATCTCAACCTTGAATGCACATGACCATCCAGCCTACATAGCCCTCTTGTGGTAAGGAATTCCTCAGATTCACACTTTGAAAAAAGAAATTCCTCCTCATCTCTGTATTAAATGCACAACCCCTTATTCTCAGATAATACCCTCCGGTTAACTTTTCAGGTCCAGTGACCCTTCCACAGTTCTGAGGAAGGGTCACTGGACACAAGACATTAACTCTGATTTCTCTCCACACATGCTGCCAGACCTGCTGAGCTTTTCCAGCAATTTCTTTTTTTGCTTCTGATTTCCAGCCGTTCTTTCGGTTTTTGTTAAGTACAGGCCCATCTACTCAACCTCTCCTCGTGGTATAATGCCCCCATACCTGGTATCAGTCTAGAGAACATTCTCTAGACAGCCTCCAGTGCCGATAATTCTTTCCTTAGATGGTGGCCCAGAACTGTTCATAGTACTCTAGCTGTGGTCTGACTAGTGCCTTGTTAAGGTTAAGATTACACTTGCCTTCCCTATTACCCACTGAACTTGTATGCTAGCTTTTTGTGAATCATACACAAGGACTCCCAAAACTCTCTATCCTGCAGCTTTCTGCAGACTTTCTCCATTGAGGTAACATTCAACTCCTCTATTCTTCCTGTGAAATGCATTACTTCACATTTTCTCCATTACAATCCATCCTCCAAATCTTTGCCTATTTGCTAAAATAAAGTCTATAGCCCACGGTAGACTACTTGTATGATCCTCACCACTTGCCTTCCCATTCTTGAAGGATCTTGATGGTATCGAGAGGTGTTTCTGTGTAGATTGTTCCCATGTTTTTTGAGGTTTTATCCTCACAGCCAGTGTGGTGTGTGGGGAATGGGGAGGAGGGAGTAGGTAGTATTCCTACTGGGAAAAAGAAAGGTTAATTATTATTCTCAATGGAATGGTCAAGATTAAAGCTGGGCTACATGAAAAGGAACCCTGAGGAAATCTGAGGACAATCAGCCCCACAAATAGATTTACCTGACACCTGATATGCAGTTGTTTGGAAAAGTCTTCCTCACAAAATTCAAATTTTACAGTCATTTGAGAAGACACAAGGTGGACTGCAATGAATAGAAGATGGATCCAAGTTTGTCATCATTGGAAACAAAGGACAGACTATCATCATCAAGTAAGTATTGAGAACATTGCAGACATACACTCCTGGCAGTTTATGTATGCTATAAATGATGACCACTTTATCTGGTCATCTGGTGACCATTATTTAAAAAATGGTGAAATGAAGCCACCTACAAATAAACACTTCATTAATATAAATAAACAATTATCTCAGAAACTTCATCAAGATAGTGACAGAATAAATATGATGGGGTCGATAATCAGTGGACACAATCTCATAATAAAGTGCAAACCATTTGAACTGAATGAGGAGGGATTTCTTCACTTAGAAGGAAGTGAATATCTGGAATTCTCTACATTCGAGGTCTGTGAAAACTCAGTCATTGAGTATATTTAAGACTAAGATGTAGAGATTTCTGGAGATGGATGACAGCAAGGGATATGGGGATAGTGTGGGGAAGGGGTCTTGATATACATAAAGCAAAATTGAACTGGATGGTGAAGCAGGCTCAAGGAGCTGGCATTGTTCCTATGTTTGTAAAAAATACAGAAGATGCCTGCAGGAATATCTAATTCACTGACCAAAAGGAGTTTTGAGATACAAAAGTAAACTGAAAGACTGGAACTTTTTCCACTGGAGTGTAGGAGATTGAGAAGTGACCTTATAGAGGTTTATAAAATCATGAGGGGCATAGATAAGGTAAATGACAAGGGTCTTTTCCCCAGGGTGGAGGACTTCAAAACTAGGGGGCATATTTTTAACATGAGAGGAGAAAGATTTCAAAAGGACATGAAGGGCAACTTTTTCAAACAATAGGTGGTTCGAATGTGGAATAAACTTCCAGAGAAAGTGGTGGAGGCTACAATGTTGAAAAGGCACTTGGATAAGTGCACGGATAAGAAACGTTTGGAGCGATATAGGCCAAATGTAGTTTAGTTTGGGAACATGGTCAGCATTGATCTGTTTAAAATGAAGGGTCTGTTTCCGTTCTGTGTAACATATGAGTCAATAAGTTAAAAAGAAAGCTTGAGTTTCATTGGTTTTTGCAGGTCACGTGATAATTGCTCATAGTCTCATAGTCTGTCCATCTTTGATTTCGCACAACAGCTGGAATGAAAACGTGAATGGTTATTCTTTTCTGTTTGCTGTAAAGCACAAACTGTTAAAAGTGAAGGTATGTCTTCAGTGATGACTGCTGGATGTTAATAGTCTTCAGTCACTGTGTCTGTGTGAACAAGCACCGTTTTTCACACTATGGAGACGTGGCACCTGTGTATCACTCTGAGTAGTACAGCTTCATTATCCTGTATTTATGGCTCATATTGAAACGCAATTGCCTCATGTCAGCTGAATCGCAGCTAAGTGCCAGTGAATCTGAGACAGACAAAGCCATTGAAGGTTAGGTATAGTGTGATAAGAAAGAGTGCTTTATGAATCAATTAGTGAGCTGGCATAATCAAGTGTTCCAACCAGTCCCTGCCAGTTCCCAGGTTTATTGATGGAGTACTCTCAAATGGTACGTCCTTGGGTCAAAAAGAAGAAATTGGTTCCCTTTCTTACTTCAAAATCCCTCTCTTGATTGGATGCAAAATAGGCAATTCACAAAGGATACCTTACAGAACAACATAAGAACCAGGAGCAGGAGTGGGCCATCTGGCCCTTTGAGTGAGCTCTGCCATTCAATAAGGTCATGGCTGATCTTTTTGTGGCCTTAGATCCACTTACCCACCCACTCACCATAACGCTTAATTTCTCTACTGGTCAAAAAATTGCCTATCTTAGCTTTGACAGCATTCAATGAGGAAGCCTCTCAACTGCTTCACTGGGCAAGGATTTTCACAGATTCACAACCCTTTGGGTGAAGAAGTTCCTCCTCAACTCAGTCCTAAATCTGCTCCCCCTTATTATGCCCTCTTGTTCTCGTTTCACCCACCAGTGGAAACATCCTCCCTGCTTCTCTCTTGTCTATTCCCTTCATAATTTTATGTTTCTGTAAGATTCCCCCCTCATTTTTCTAAATTCCATTAAATATGATCCCAGTCTACTCAGTCTCTCCTCATAATCTAACGCTCTGAACTCTGGAATCAACCTAGTGGATCTCCTCCACACCCCCTCATAGATTCTTCTTTTTTTCCAAACCAAATGTATTTATTTTTCAAAAAGAGCTAATTTAACCAGTTTTTATCCAGAGTTGAAGAAAAGGTGAGTTTATGTACTGCAAAATGCCGGAAAAGAGTTTTAAAAATGCAACACACATGCATACAGATTAGAAACGTGAATTGAGTAAAAAAAAATGATACATGAATCAGTCTCTGAGTTCCAGGAAAATTAAATGGTGGAATGTTACATTGGATGATATCGGTAACATCAAATGGAGTGGTGCAGTTGATTTCAAAATCCTTGCCTTCTAGTATGAAGAACGGGGAGAGAGATATGTTTTGACCTGCAGTGTAGGGGTGTCCTTAAAACTGTGGCCTTCAGAGCACAATAGTCCATGCTAGCTTATCGTTCCACTAACACACACACAGAGCAGGGATTCCAATCAGTTTTTAGACACTTTATTTGTCTAATCCTACAATGGTTAAAAAAAAAAGATATCTGCGTTTTAGAACATCATCCACCAAAGGTGTCTTTCTCCTGAGGAGAAACTTCTTTACTCAGTAAGTTATTAGGATTTGGAGTGTGCTGCCTGGAGGTGTGGTAGAAGCAGATTGCATAGAAAGTTTCAAAAGACAGCTGAATATATCTTTGAAAGAGATGAATGTAGATGGCTTTGGAGATACAGCTGCAGAATGGGACCAGCTGGGTAAATCATTAAGGAGCCAGTATAGACATGATGGGTTGAATGGCCTCCTTGAGTACTATAAAATTCTATGATTCAGAGAGGGGTAGTCAGCCCTTTGTTGTTTCTATGGCCACAGGAGATCACAGATAACCTGTTTTGATTCTCCTCTACCTCTCTCTGAAGGGCTGCCATTTTAAGCTCCCTTGGCACTCTCCTGTGTGACATTCCTGGGCCCCTCTCTAGAGAACAATTGATTTTGCATCTGTCAGCTTTTGATTATATGTCCTCTTTCTGAAAAAAACATGTTATGGTAAGTAGTTTGACATATCAGTAAGTAATCCAGGATTATTATTGACTGCTACGACAACAACATGAGTTTCATTGCCACTTTGTCACTTCAAATCGGCTGGTGAAATAAAAATTGTGTGTAAATAAATATGACAAAATATGACACTTACATGGCACGCTGTTTATTTGTTTGTGCGCTCAAGAAATACACCCATCGGGTTATAGACTGATGCTTGCTGTGTTTTAAATATCCTCGTGTGCCTTTATAGTCAACAAGTGATAACCCAGCGTACATACACTCTCCAGTAGACTTCCAGCTTTTGTTCTGCTGACTTGGAAGGATGCATTCTCACATTCTAACCTCTGCAAACCTGACATCTTCAAAAAACTTAGGTCTATATAAGGAGTATGTTAATTTCCCGCTTTTCTTTTCCCCCTCAACCCATATTGCGTCCCAGTTGAAGAATACCTTGATTGTAAACAAAGGTGTATAAATTGATCACAGTGTGAAAGAAGCTTGTGGCTTATCTCAACTTGTGTTGGCTGTGATGGTCACCTGACCACAGCCTTTTACTTTATACCTCATTCTTTTATTTTAGCAAAAAGAGAAAAAAAAAACTTGCATTTCTCTAGCATCTTTCGCCATCCTAGCAGTTCCAAAAGCATTTTGGAAACATTTCAGTGCATTTGGAAGATATTACTGTTTTAATGTTGGAAATACAGCAACCAATTTTAACGTGTCAAGTTCTCATGAACACCAATCAAATATGAAAACCAGGTAATTAGCTTGGTTGCTTCCATAATTGGCCAACATTTGTTAATTGGTCCCTTATCGCCAACATGGGGCTAGATGATGAATGGAGACGCAAATCAATTCCTGATTAACAGTTCACTCACCGTTAATCGGGAATTGATTGGCATCTCCATAGAGCTCTTGATACTATACAGTGGCTCAGTGGTTAGAACTGCTGACTCACAGCGCCAGGGACCTGGGTTTGATGCCACCCTCGGGTGACTGTCTGTGTGGAGTTTGCACATTCTCCCTGTGTCTGCGTGGGTTTCTTCCGGGTGCTCCGGTTTCCTCCCACAGTCCAAAGATGGGCGGGTTAGGTGGATTGGAAAAAATCAGATCCTGCCAGACATGCTGAACTTTTCCAGCAACTTCTGTTTTTGTCGTGTTCAATGGTTTGATTGTTCAGCCTTTGATTATGTGAGTGTGGTGACTAATCCATGCTCACTTTGCTTGACTGGTTAAGCATGGTTAATGGCTCAGAGCACAATAAAATGGAAGCTGCAAGATGCAAAAGCTGGATTAAGAATGGTGTAAACGGTTTGCGATTACAGTGTTATTTTAAAGCAGTTTTTACAGAACTTGGTGCACATGAAAAGCAGTGTCATGTTTGCAGTTCTCTGAGGTGAATCAAGCATATAACATTTTTAACAAACAGCAAATACACAAAACAATAATCATCCAAGTGCCCTCAATCAAATGTATTTGATCCTCCACCTCCACAAGGTTACCCTCCATCCTGTCGGCCATGGCTCTGTTGGTACCATCTTACCTCCGAGTCTAAAGTTGTGGGGCTTAATTTCAGGACTTAAACACCAGCATCAAAGCTGCTGGGCCCATTGCAGTACCAAAAGAATGCTGCACTGTCAGAGGTGCTATCTTCCTGACAAGATCTTGAACCAAGTGCCTGTCTGGCTGCTCTGGTCTACAGAAATGATCCTGCAAGACTCACAGCATGGTAGTAATGTCATCACCTTGAGACAGGAGACCTGGGTGCAAGTCTTACCTGCTCCACAAATATGTAATAACATCTCTGAGCAGATTGATGAAACAATCTTTCATTTCTTAGAAACGACCCCATGAAACTATTCAAAAGATGCTTTCCTCAGTGATCTGCTAAATAACTACCTTTTAATCAACTTCACTTATCACTTTGCTGATAACAGCTTGCCTGCTGCGATCGCCTTCATTATTCTTCAAACATGTGTAATTGACGATAAAATGCTTGATGGCTGCCTTGTGGTTGTGAAAGTTGCTATGTAAATGCAACAGTGTCATCGTTGGCAATGTTTGCCCCAACCATGCTTCATTCAGGCACTTTGTCATCAAGACCTCTCCAATTTGTCACTTCTGCTGTGGGTGGTGCACATCGTCAAATTGAAGATGAATTAATGGAATGCGCTCACTGCTCGTCTCCTGTTAGCTCAGTTTGTGGCCCCTAACTACAGTTGTGCCAATGTAATAGGAGTCAGTTTATTTTGCTTTATGCCTTGCAGCCTGGTTAATGAACACGCCCTGTCATTCAAGGTTGATGAAGCTGACAGACAATATTTAAGATTGAAATAGCCCACCCTCAATGACTGCTATGATTTCTAGGATGATTGATGTACTTTGTTGCAATAGCCACACATGGCTGCTTTGTTTAAAGGTCTCACATTTCTTTATTTCTAGGTGGAAGCTGATGCCTGGAATCTGCTGCAGGTTCCACAGTCCTTTCATATTAACCAACTGTAAAACAGCACCATGACCAGCGTTGACCTTCAGGATCACTGCTCTCAACGTTAGCCACCAAAGCATCCTTGCTTTTTTTATCACTTCAGAAGTCCTAGCTGTGCCGCAGGCTCTGAAATTCTCTCCTGTAACCTCGCTGCCTGTTATGTGATTTGCAAAGAGTTGAAAATGATGCAAATGTTCACCCAGGGTGCCCTACATTTGCAGTCATGCTCCAAGCAACAAAATATTAGTTCACTACGTCAGTTTAGATCTGTGACAATCGGTAAGACATTTTCTTGTTTGAAAAAGACAGATTTTGTAAATGGCCTCACGGCCTTATAAGGATAATTTGCAAGAATACCAAGGCATGGGGAACAAACAACATTTATACTGCATGAGAGGAGAATGCTAATTTGTTTACAAGTGGACCGGAAAGTAGAGCATAAAAATTGGGAGAGTCTACATGTGTGAGGCTGGAAAAGCACAGCGGCCAGGCAGTATCCAAGGAGCAGGAAAATCAATGTTTCAGGCTGAAACCCTTCTTCATTTATGTGTAGGCAAAGGGGAATGAAAGTGAGGCCATTGCTGAGGACTGGCTGTTCAGCCTCAGTGAGGGTGGGTTGGGGAGGGGACTGGGGGGATGGTGAATACCCGGCAGGCCTTGGGCCTGGGACAGGGTGTAGAGCTGGAGCCAGGAGCAGGGCGTGGAGACTTCATCAGGAGTGGGCGTGGGCAGAAGCAAAAGTAACGCGATCGTCACTGATGTCGGCAGTCATGTGATCATCAAAGTCGGCATGGTTGTTGACATCGGCCGAAGCGGTGGTCATGTGATCGTAAGGTGTGGTTGGAGTGGTCAATGGCGTCAGGCTGATCCCGTGGAAAGTTGGAGATCAGGTTACAATGCTGAATGGTTGAGGATGTCTGCGTCTGGAGGTAAGTATGAGAGAATTTGGCATGTTTATGGTCTTTGATGTCTGATAGAGCAAAGAAAAAGCATTGTTGAGGACGTGGATCCTTCTGAGGACAAAGAACAGTCGAGGTCCTCTGCAGGTCTGGGAGAGGAAGGCCCTGAGCTGGGGCAAGGCCAACTGGAGGGAGAGAAGGTGTTGATGCATGCTGGAGAGCTTGGGGCTGAGAATCTGTAAGGAGAACCATTTCTGGAGGCACTGGAGGTACTGTAGATAACAATTGTCATGGTTGGGTCCAAATTGTTAAGTTTGTTTGGAGTCCATGAGGGATGAGCCAGCTGCATGGACAGGCACCGAGGAAGGAGACATGGCTGCATTGGCAGGATTGCTTCAGAATGTGGTTGAAGAGCTTCAGGGCAGAGGAGATAACAGGGGGTTGCTGTGGGAGAAAGACTCACTGAGTTCTCTTCAGAAGGAGGAGGAAAAATTCTTCAAGGAGGCCATCCTTACAAGAGACTTTACAATGTTGGTTTTCAGTGACCTGGAGACAATAAGGACGGCAGATGCTGGAAACCAGGGTCTATAGGTGTTAGACTGTAAAAGCACAGCAGGTCAGACAGCATCTGAGGAGCAGGAAAGTCAACGTTTTGGCTGAAATCCTGACGATTTCTCCAGAAATTTCTGTTTTTGTACTCATCAGAGTTTTGAAGAATGAAAATAGGCATTATTGAAGAATGCAATATTCTTAGAGGGCTTGACAGGGTAGATGTGGAAA
Organism: Rhincodon typus; assembly: GCF_021869965.1. NCBI lineage: Eukaryota > Metazoa > Chordata > Chondrichthyes > Orectolobiformes > Rhincodontidae > Rhincodon > Rhincodon typus. The sequence continues at coordinate 112,510,920 of NC_063335.1, read as the reverse complement.
GGTTGTCTTCTCTTGTGGGAGAATCTAAGATGAGAGGGTATCATCTCAGAATGAGGGATCACCCATTTAAGACAGGGAATTTCAAACTAAGCGGCACATTTTTAAGTTGAGAGGCAAAATATTTAAAAAAGATATGAGAGGCAATTTATTTACACAGAGAGTGGTTCGTGTGTGGAATGAGTTTCCAGAGAAAGTGGTGAATGCAGGTACAATTACAACATTTAAGAGACATTTGGATAAGTTCATGAGTGAGAAATGTTTGGAAGAATATGGGCTAAGCACAGGCAGCTGGGACTGGTTTAATTTGGGAAGATGGTCGGCATGGACTGGTCAGATTGAAGGGTCTCTTTCCATGCTGCATGATTCTATGATTCTACGTCTTATGATTCTATGGATTCTGATTGGCAGAAATGCTGTGGTAGACAATGCACCGAACAATGATGTTTGACAGTTAACTGCCAGGGTTTATTAAAATTTTAAACCAGGCAGGCTTATTCCATTAGGTTAGGGAATTGTGCTGAGAAATGAATCAGAGAATGGCTATTTTGTTTTTTTTGAAACTGGTATAGTGTGTGTACATGAGCGGTCTGGCTGCAACTTTTGTCTGCAACATCTTACTTTGCTGCTAGAATTTTTTTGATGAGTCATTTAGCGGTACAAATCTTGAATATCATTTATATTCTGAGAGTATTTAACTGTCAGTCATCATTAACTGCTGCATTCACCATACAAACACCTCTAATCAAGAGTTCATTGACTCCCAATCAGCACTCTCTTCTCATACAATGCACACATTGTTTTCCCATTACTTTTGTATTTCTTACAATTTTTCCTGATGTGTGCAAGGCAAAAAAGCAGGCTATATTTTTCTTCGGTTTTTACCTGTTCAGTCTCCACAGCTCCTTCTACTCACCATCTGTTCCCCCTTTACATTTACACAGTCAATTCGTTAATCAATTGAGCCCAAAAACTCATTTAAGTTAAAAAAACAGAAATTGCCGGAGAAACTCAGCAGATTGAGCATCTGTGGAGAGAGAAACCGAGTTAATGTTTTGAACACAAGAATCGAAATTGCTGGAGAAACTCTGCAAGTCTGGCAACATTTGCAGGGAGAAAGCAAAGTTAACTTTTTTTGAGTCCTGTGACTGTTCATGAGAATGGTTATCAGCGAAGATAACATGGTATTTTTGCAGAAGACGAGGTGGGGGTGGAATGGGGGAATGGTGGGGGGAGAGGTGAGTGGATAGATGGAGATAGAACTCTTTTTTTTGAGTCTGATATGGATTGTGGCTTAGCTAATTGCCATTTATCAAATTAGCTACTTGGCCAACTGTAAGAAATACATTGGATGAGTTTTGAATATTTTGATTCCAAATGATTGACGCTGTGTTTTTTTTTCTCAGACTAAGCATGAGTTCTGCTGTGAGAACACAACCTGGGATAGCAGGGCTGATGCATTGGCTCAGTTAGGACTATATTCACTCAGGTTCAGAACAGTGAAGAGGGGCCGATCTCATAGCCGGAAGGAAGTTTTTGATGGCCATGAAGTCCAGAACCAGAGACACATATTAAGGATGCAGATGGAAGAAAAACCATCTGGTTCACTAATGTCCTTTAGGGAAGGAAACTGCCATCCTTACCTGGTCTGGGCTACATCTGACTCCAGACCCACAGCAATGTGGTTGACTCTTAACTGCCCTCTGGGCAATTAGGGATGGGCAATAAATGCTGCCTGGCCAGCGACGCCATCATCCCGTGAATGAATAAAGTAAGGCATTTAGCACTGAGATGAGGAAAAATGTCTTCTCCAAGGGAGTGGTGAGCCTGTGGAATTTTCTGCCATAGAAAGCATTTGAGGCCAAAACATTGAATGTTTTCATGAGGGATTGTATACAGTCTTTGGGGCAAAGGGTTCAAAAGGTACAGGGGAGAAGATGGAAACTGAGTTGGATGATCAGCCATGATCATTTTGAACAGTGGACAGGTTCGAAGGGCTGAATGGCCTACTCCCACTTTTTTTTGTAATACCTTTCACCATGAGCTAATCTCAACTCAAGCTCTCTATGAGTGGGTGAACCATCCAAAGTTTTCTGAATTATGTTTGGCAATGATAGGAAGATACTACATCAAAGCGTCAAAATGCAAGATCACTCTGAACACTCAGACTCCACCAGTCAGTTATCTCTTTGCTAACCTTTCTGACACCACCCTCCCAAACTTCTTCAAACACAAAGCAGTACACTGAGGTCCCACTTTCACGCTCTATTCAAACATAATTGCAAGTAAAATAGTTTGAATTTTCCTGGTCCCTTATCCGCTCAAACACTTTTCCTTCATTTAACTGTCTAAGTGACAACATAGTTTCTGTCTCAGGAACTGACAGCTGTGCAAAATTCCACAACTTTTCAATTAACTGATTTCTCTTCTGTTCAAAATTTTTGAATATAGCAGTGTCAGAGGAAGGTCGTAACTAGTGAATATTACTCTCTGTCTCTCCAGAAACCAGAGGTTTAGTTTGATTCTGGAGCGAGAAGGTTAAACATTTCACCTGGGCTAAACATAACAGAAAGTGAATTTGGAAAACTACAAACACAACACAAGTCTAGATACGTTAACTAAAATGAACAGTTTAAGCACGAAACCCAACAGTTTGGTATGGAAGGGATAGAGGACTTTTTCCTTTGATCATGATGGACACATCATACCTGTTGCTTGCGACTTCTGTGACATGTGAGAGGTTCAGGTCTTTCGATGTGTGCTGGATAACCATGTGATAGATGCTTCAGTTCTGATTTCTGAGTTTTCCACTCAGCTGGAGATATTGTAAAGCATCAGGAAGAGGATGAGAGTGTCTTGGATCATATGTCTCAGGAGGTGGTCATCTCGCAGGCAATGTGATGTCCGCATAGTCGATGGCAGAGCAGGAAGCAATGGGCAGTGAAAAAGTCTTCAGGGTTGGTGCCACTCTCAAACAGGCACTCAGCATTGGAGATTGCTGGAAGTGACTGTATGCTGAGGGTGTGTGTAGTCCTGACCCCTGCATTGATGGGCAACAGGCTCTAAAGGAAGGATCATCATAGTGTACAAATGCTGTTGTTATAGACGATTCTACAGTTCAGGGGAACAGATGAGTATTTCAGCTATCATAATCAAGAGTCCTACATGTCACATTTACTCCTTGCTGCCCAAATAAAGGACATCATGGAGAGGCTACTGAAGAGTCTGCAAGGGCAGAGAGTAAGGCCTTGTTTGTTGGGGGATGCAATGGTGTAGTCACAGGAGTAATGTCACAGGAGTACTAATCTCAATCTGGGGGCATGGGTTCAATTCTTACCATGGTCAATAATGAAATTTGAATTCAATTGATGAAAGTTTAATCTCAACTTGGATAAAACATTGACTTAAAAATGGGTTACGTTTCAGACTGTAACGGTATTCACTAAGAGGGTCAGTACCAGGACTGATGTATATAAATGACTTGGATGTTGGATTTGCCGATGACACTGAGCTTGAACGTGAGGTGAACAGCGAGGATGATCCTAATCAACTGCAACAGTTCATCAATATGCTAGTGAGATGGGAAGGCATGTGAACTGATGCACCTTGGCAGAAGAACCCACATGACTTAACGGCGCAGACTTAGAGAATGCATTGGGACAGAGGGAACTCAGAGTGAATGTTCATAGATTTCTTTGACGGTGGCAGAAATGTATTGAGAGAATGGTTAGAAAAACACATGGGATTTGGTCTTCACAATTAGAGATATTGAGTGTTGTAATTCTCACATGGATTCCATGCCACACAGGCACTGTTCCCTTAACCCAGTTAAATGAGGTCACAAGACATGACATTCTAGAACAAATGTCACCTTCACTCACTCTCTCTGTGTCGCGGAGTCATTGTTACATTTTTAATCAGTCAGCTCAGTGTACATAATGTACAGTAACATCTGTAAGCTCAGAACCCAGACTGTGAGCAAGTCACTGTAGCCATAGTTGGTGTTGTTCATAAACCTTGAGAAATCTCAGCAAAGACAATACCTGTGAATTAACATGGGTAAACATGTAAAATATACAAAAACAAACACAAAATGTATCATGGTAATAAGCAAACAGGAACAAAAATCTAGTCATGACTGCTGTAAATGAATGCTGAGGCTGAGAAAGTAACTGCAGAAAGGCAATTATGAAAAGACTTTTTCCGATCAGTCATCCCTCAGTCTGTCGGATTTCAGAACTGAAGATGTAACTACAAGAAAGATTAAAATTAAAGATGACAAGCTATACTACAGCACAGAGTAGTCTACATTTCTCCCTTTACAAAAGAATCAGCAGTTTTAAGGGCAAAGGAACAACACAAACTAAAGAAGTCAGCTTTGAAATTGAAAGGCATTATCTGTATCCAGATGCCAGGCATTTATTCAATGTTCATTTCCAAAAATAATATGAAAAAAACACGCACAAATCAAATAGTGACTGTCTATGTTTAGTTGCAAAAGCTATCTATTGGTACACAACTACATCTTTTAAAGAAATAACTCGTAATAGGAAAAAAAGTTAACATCAAAATAAAATACAGATGCCTACACTGACTGTAGAAAGAGCACAGTTACATGAGAAATATGGAAAGCCAACATCTCACCATGCATTGGCTATCCATTGACTTTCTGACTGTTATGGACCAGACCAAACCTCCTCAAAATATGTTGAGAAGATTGCCTAGATCCTGAACATTTTCTTATTTTGAATGGCATGTATAAGGTGTTGTGTTCTGGATGCACTTCAATTGGTCAACCTATCAGGATTGAAGCAAAACACACTTTATATTTACATTAGAGTTGAAATACAAACCGAAGAAAGAAGAATTAGGAAACTTAACAGAATAGCTTTTTTTAACTATTAAACAGCAACTGTTCCAATATAGGAATATCCCAAAAACACAACCTTGGCAAAAGCAAATTCAATAAAATAAATGGCCTCACATGCAATTCTGGCAGCAGGAAGAGAGCTCCAGCTTTTAGCTGTAACAGAGAGAGCTTCCACATCCAGCTTTAAGACCCCTTTCATTCTGCTTCTATTGTTCCAACTTTAAAAAAAAAATCCAAGGCTTCACAAGCTATTTCCTCTTTTTGTCTTGGAACAGACTGATTTTCATCTCTGTCCCCCAACCTCTCATAAAATAGTGAGGACAAATATACCTCTGAAAGCCACAGTATTGTCACACCTCCGTCCTTAAAAAAGTACTATCAATATTCAAAGTTCTGAAGAATGATCACTGGACCTGAAATGTTAATTCTGATTTGTCTCCACAGAGGCTGCCAGCCTTCCGAAATTTTCCAGCACATTCTGATTTTGTTTCTGACTTCTAGTATCAGCAGGACTTTTGGTTTATCATCAACATGCAAATATGGCTTTATTTTAAAAAAGAGCCTTTTAAAAACCTATTAATACACTACAATACATATATATTACATTGACTCTAAGCACACAAACATTTAATACTACAGTTTAATAAACAGTTTATTTTTTCTGCCACCAAACACCTCCACCTTCACTCATCAAAGTCATGACAACGTGCCATCAATCACATTCTCTCATCCAGTCACTTGTATATTTTCAAATTGAGTGGCTGCCATAATAAGCTCCATTTAAATATCCTGGAACTTTTATCCTTAGATTTTTTTGAAAACTTTAATGGTTTATGATCTGTATATACAACTGTCTCCGACACATTACTGGCAACATAAACGTTGAAATGTTGTAAAGCCAACACCAACCTCAAGATCTCTGTCTCAATTGTAGAATATCTCTGTTGGTGAATATTCAGCTTTTTGGAAAAAATACCCAGTTGGTCTTTCTACCTGCTCATTATCTTCTTGGAAAAGTATAGCACCAAAACCCACGTCACTCACATCGAAAGCCCCCTTGAATAGCTTTCCTTAATTAGGTGAGGCTAACACTGGGGCAGTGGGTGACACGTCTTTCAGTCTATCAAATGCCTTCGGATAGTCCTCCATCCACTGAAATTTCTGCACTTCTTCAGTAAGTCAATCAATGGAGCGGCCTCACTGCTAAAATTGAGTGCAAACTTCCGACAGAAACTTCGCAATTCTGAAAACCGTAGAACTTCCCTCTTAGTCAGTGGTAATGGAAATTCCCCAATAACCTTTGTTTTCACATCCTGTGGGGCCATTTGTCCAATAACAAGGACCAGGAATGAGACTTGGGCTTTGTGAATTCACTCTTAGCCAGGTTTATCACCAAGCCTGCCTCCCGAAGTAGATCAAATAATTTCAAAAGATGCTCCAAGTGTTCCTGCCACGTGTGACTAAAAATCACCAGATCGTCTATGTACACCACACAATTGGGTAAACTCAAAATGACTTGATTGGTTAGTCTTTGAAATGTGCCTGGCATATGCTTCATATCAAATGGCATGACTTTATACAGGTATAGTCCAGTCAGTGTCAAGAAAGCTGAAATTTCCTTTAATCTTTCGGATAAAAGTATCTGTCAGTATCCTCTGAGTAAGCCCAGCTTTGAAATATAAGTTGGTTGTCCCAATACAGTCACAATACCATCTTGCAAACGTGGGATAGGACATGAATCAGACTTCATAACTGCACTGACTTTGCAACTGTCATACTGACAGAACTACAGTTGTGTAAAGTCAAATTTCTCCTCATTTTGAGCACTGAATGATTATTGGAATGAAGTTGTTTGATATTTCTCTCCGTGATGTCAAAGGTTTTAGCAGATAGCCTTGAATTTTGAGTCAATTTCAGTACGCATAGGATTGAGTTCCTGCCTTATATTCAATAGCCAGATTCAAAGGTCGATTCACAGGCACATGTCACCACGAAGGTATGAATGTGATCTTACTGAAGGTAAGAAGGTGAAAGGTTTATGGAACTGGTCATTTCCTCTACATGCCAGAAAGCCATCAGGAAAGCAATTTGGTCAAGCCTAAGGAGTATACCAATGGTTCAAGGTTGAAGCAATTGTTGGAAACCAGCAATATCTGAAATGCTTGACTTTGGAATGACTATTGCACCCATCAACAAGTTCAGGGAAACACCCGAATCTTGTGAGAGGTGTGACGTATTTCACCCCTGAAGATAATGTCCAGCTTTAGGTGAGGTAACCAAGCTCTGTTCCACAAGAAGACATTGGGCTAAAATGTATAGTAAGTCCAATCACACAGAGAATGTGAAAAGTCCACCACAATGCTTCACAGCAGTGCGAGCCAACCAAGGAGAAATGCCACAGAAGTTTGTAAGTTCTGTCCACAGTACACAAGCACATCAGTAAAATCCAAGAGGGAACCACAATGTTACATCTTACAGACTGCAGTCAGACAGTACATGTGGTCAACCTGACACACCGTAAGGGCATCATCAGAAAAGTTGAAGCCTGTACGTCCATATAAGCAACATGCCCCGAAAATGAATGGACAACATGCACTGCATAATGCTCGGCACTGGTGCCAGTACAAATATCACTGTTTTACACAGTTTACACAATGTACTTGTAAAAAACCTGACGCAGTGTACCGCAGTCCACACAGGATAAACTAACTGATTATCATGGGTCTGACGCATCATGCGTTGACATTATCCAACTCAAAGGTCAATTTGGCTCCTCAGATTGATTCCATCATCCAAGTCATTTATTTATTTTATAAATAATTGTAACGCCAGCATTGATCCCCAGTTACAGTCCCAATTGTCTGGCTTCTATGCACTATACAATCCTCTATCCATGGTAATATACTAACTCTAACAACCATGGACTGTTCACATATTAATTAGCCTTATCAAAGCCTTTTGGAAATCTAAATATATTACGTTTATTGATTCATCTTTATTTATCCTGCTTGTTAGCTCCTCAAAGAACTGTAATAAACCAGACATGATTTCCACTTCATGAAGCCATGCTGACTCTATTTGATGAGATAATGTTCTGCTGTAACATGCTTTATAATAGACTCTGACATTATTCCAATAACAGATGTTGACCTAACTGGCCTGTAGTGACCCGGTGTTTTACTGACTCCTTTTTAAATAAGAGGCAATTTTCCAAACATCTACTACCTTTCCCAAATCTAAGGATTCTTGGAAGATCTAACTGCACATCCATGATCTCTGTAGCCAGTGTCTTTAAAATCCTAGCATGCATCCCATCAGATCTCAGCAGCTTTTAGCTCCATTAATAACGGTTGCATTTTGTCTTTAATTATAATTATTGTGTCCATTTCTTCCCATTTGGGACCATCGATCAGTCAGTATTTTTTGAAATGCTGTTCGTGACCTCTACTGTGAGATTTGATGCAAGGTATTTATTCAACTCCACTGTCATTAACTGGCTTCCTATTATTATTTACAAGGTCAGAAATGGGGATGTTCACTGATGATTTCTCAGTGTTCAGCATCATTTGCAACTCCTCAGGTCATGAAGCAATCCATGTTCAAATGCAATAAGGCCTGGGCAATATCCAGGTTTGTGCTGACAAGTGGCAAGTAACATTCACGCCACACAAATGCCAATCAATAACCGTTTCCAATGAGAAACAATCTGACCACCGCCCTTGAACCCCCAGCTGCCAATGTCTTGGGTTATCATTGAGCAGAAACTCAAAATGGACTCAGTATGTAGTCACAATGGCTAGAAGAGCAGGTCAAAGTAGAGGAATATTGCACTGATTAACTCACCTCCTGACTCTCTAAAGCTTGTCCACCATCTACAAGGCATAAATCAGGAATGTGATGGAATACTAGACAACAAGGTGCAGGGCTGGATGAACACAGCAGGCCAAGCAGCATCATAGGAGCAGAGAGGCTGACGTTTCGGGCCTAGACCCTTCATCAGAAAAGGGGGAGGGGAAGGGGGTTTTGAAATAAATAGGGAGAGAGTGGGAGGCGGATAGAAGAGGGATAGAGGAGAGGATAGGTGGAGAGGAAACAAACAGGTCGAAGAGGCGGGGATGGGGCCAGGAAAGGTGAGTGTAGGTAGGGAGTTAGGAAGGGGATAGGTCAGTCCAGGGAGGACGGACAGGTCAAGGGGGCGGGATGAGGTTGGTCGGTAGGAGATGGAGGTGCGGCTTGAGGTGGGAGGAGGGGATAGGTGGGAGGAAGAACAGGTTAGGGAGGCAGGGACGAGCTGGACTGGTTTTGGGATGCGGTGGGGGGAGGGGAGATTTTGAAACTTGTGAAATCCACATTGATACCATTGG
>NC_063335.1:112440457-112501289 GCF_021869965.1 Rhincodon typus | reverse complement strand
TGACGTTTCGGGCCTAGACCCTTCTTCATTTTCTGAAGAAGGGCCTAGGCCTGAAACGTCAGCCTTCCTGCTCCTCTGATGCTGCTTGGCCTGCTGTGTTCATTCAGCTCTGCACCTTGTTATCTCAGATTCTCCAGCATCGGCAGTTCCTACTGTCTCTGGCTGAGATCTATGTTGACTGAATTATGGCCAATCATGTGATCAAAGGACGGGGAGGCTGTTCTGAAATCACTGGATTTTACTTTCCAACCTGCGGAGATCAAAGGCAAGGGGCAGTCTCAGCGAGTGTGTTTTCCGTGAGGGCAGGTTTAGGGAACTAGTGCCGCGCAGAAGCATAGAAAATAGAGCAGGAGTAGGCCATTCGTCCCTTTGAGCCTGCTCCACCGTTCAATATGATCATGGCTAGTCATCCAACTCAATTCCCATTCCCACTTTTGTCCCATATTCGTTGACCCCTTTATCCCTAAGAACTATATCTGTCTCCTTCTTGAAATCATTCAATGTTTTGTCGTCAACCACTTTCTGTAGCAAAGGGTTCCATGGGCTCTCCACTCTCTGGGTGAAGACGCCTCAGTTCCAGCTCCCTCAGCTTCATGGTAAATTGAGCTTGCCTGTAATGTCTCTTACAATTTGATAGCCTCCTCGCACTCAACATCAATGTTCATGTCAATGATGCCCACGCCAAAGATAATGGACCCTATGAAATTACACAGTATTTACAGAACAGTAATGGGTCGATTTGTAAAATCAGTGACAGTACAGATTATATGTGTTACAGATTCGTGATCAGTTAGGGAATCAAGGGTTATGGGGAAAGGGCAGGAAAGTGGAAGTGAGGAATGTCAGATCCTGTTGAATAGTGGAGCAGGTTCGAGAGACTGAATGGCCTACTCTTGTTCCTGTTCCTTATGGCCATTCAGCCTGATAAGTCTTTGCCGGCTCTACTTTGAATCAATGTGAGAGGTGGTGGTGTCGTTATAATGTCACTGGGATAGTCATCCAAACTAATGCTCTGGAGATTTGGCTTGAATCAGACCATAATAAATGTTGAATACAATAAAAGAGCTATACCACTGGCGAGCATGAAACCATCGTCTTTTGCTGTAAAAGCCCATCTGTTTAACTAATGTCCTTTTGAGAAGGAAAATTGGCACGGTGTACATGTGACTCCAGGCCCACAGTAATGATTGTTTGACTTTTAGCTGCCATCTGGGCAATTAGGGATGGGTAGTAAATGCTGGCTTAGCCCAGGGTTGCCCTCATTCCATGAAAGAAGAAAAATATATAACACTCCTTTCACCGCACATTCATTTTGACTTTCTTCATGGGCCTGACCTCTCAGTTCTGATGTCAACCTTATAATTCCTCCTTGCACTTTCTCCTGAGCTTCCATGTGCATTTTCTCCTGAGCTTCCATATTCCTTCCCAAAATATACAGTACATGGTGCTCCATTTGTGGTCAGACTGAGGTTCCACATAAGTTGAAGACCTCATGGAGAGTGACTGCTATATCTGGAATCAGAGCCCTGTAACACTTAATGGTTGGGAAGACGAAAAGAATGTAAGCACATGAATGGTCCAATGAAAGTAACTGGACTGGCTCTTTAAATAAAGTGAATAGAAGAGCACAGGGTCAGAGGCTGGGAATCCTGTGGTGAATACCTTACCTCCTGACTCCCCAAAGCCTGTCCAATATCTGCAAGGCATGAGGCAGGAGTGTGATGGAATACTGAATGAGTGCAGATCCAACAACACTCAAGCTTGACACCACCCAGTCCTCTTGATTGTCACCCCATCCACTGTGGTATTTTCCCAGAACATCACACCTAGTACTATTACCCCAGTCACTATTTGGTACATGGAAGGTTCGTTTGAGGTAATTCACTTCCACCAGTCCCTCTTTGTTTTTGCTTTATCTTGGCCCTATCTAATGATTAGTGGTAGAGGAACCATCATACTAAAGTATCTTCAGAAGAGGCACTGTTTTCAGATGTTCTGCAGATTTACTGCTGGATGGCAATAAGTACATCTACATTTGTTCAGGCATAACTACTAGAACCCTGAGGAACTGATAGAGTCATACCTGCTTCCTCCAAAATCTAGAATAGAATCTATTCTCTCTACCCTCAGATGGCATGTGACATCTGTAGAATGACTGGAACTAATGAAACTTTAAAGTTGAGCCCTTCAACTATGATGTGAGACTCAAGGTCCCCCCAAGCTTTTTCCTCATAGCTAATACAATTAAGTATATGTACAACTGTACAATATTATATTTACCTTCCCCAAATCTCCACATTCACAAATGCAAATGATGTAGATATTTTAGTTTTCCAAGAATGTACTCTCTTCAGACATGGAAGAACGTCAGTCTCTTGCTTGAGATCTATTAACCTGGTTCTGATCTGTGGATCATTTTTTTGCTGGAGGATCATTTATGTGTGAATACCCTTTGAAAAGAATACTGCTCTATGTAGACTTGTTATTGATCCAGTACATTATTTGGAGGACACTGAATGTCCAAACATCTTACCTGAATAATAGCTGCTTTGTTGAAATAAGTAGCTTCTTTCTAGTGGTATCCTGATTTCTGAATTAGGAAATGGATTTCAACTTGGAAGAGGGAGCCTCTTTTATTTTACAATATCCTGAATGCTCAGACCAGATGGTTTATTCTTCTTGACTGTGTCCTGAATCTAAGGATGTTCGTCTGGCTTCCATGGAATCATGTGCAGTCTATTTCCCTTGGGTTGGTGATCAGGCTGGATGTCTAAGCCCATTGTGGTATTTGACAGGTGAAGTAAAACTTTTCAGACCTTTAGTCATGTTCTTTAAAAATTGCTGCTCACTTAGCACTGTTTCTGTCACTGATATTGAAGGTTCTGATGTAGGAGACAGAGGATTGAATGTTACCATCATTTCTGGGACTTCCTTTGCATTGACAATATCACCATAAATGACGTCGCTTGATTCTTCTGTTTGACTTCCAGCATGGGTCTTGGAAATCCAGTGAAGTCTTCTACTGATTGGTCAATAATGACTTGTTCACAGCCTAGTGTTTGGAAAGCTGCTTGCTTTTGGACTGGTTGTTCTCTGGACAGTTTACAATCTCCTCCAACTCTTCTGATAAAGTTGAGATTGAGGCTCAAGAGTGAAGCAATTTCAATTTTCTTATGCATATTGTGTTTCAGTGCAACCTATAACATTGATATGCTTCTCATAGTTATTTTGCCTGCACTTTGTAATCTTATCTCTGTAGGCTGCAATTTCTGTTCCATCGGCTACAGTAACTGGTCTTTTTTAAAAGTAATTTTTGTGAGATATGGACATCACTGGCTAAGCCAGTATTTATTGCCTGTCCCAAACTGCCCCTGAGAAAGTGGTGGTGAGCTGCCCTCTTGATCTGATGCAGACCACCTGCTGTGTTTTGCCTCCCAATGACATTAGGGAGGGAATTCCAGGATTTTGACCCAGCGATAGTGAGGAAATGACAATATATTTCCAAGTGAGGATGGTGAGTGACTTGGAGGGGAAATTGAAGGTAGTGGTTTTCCCAAATATCTGCTGCCTTTGTCCTTCTAGATGGAAGTGTCCATGAGTTTGGAAGGTGCTGTCTGAGGATCTTTGGTGAATTTCTGCATGACGTCTTGTAGGTAGTAAACACTGCTGCTACTGAGCGTCGGTGGTGGAGGGACTGGGTGCTTATGCGTGTCATGCCAATCAAGCAGGGGCTGCTTTTTCCTGGATGGTGTCAAGCTTTTTGAGAGTTGTTGGAGCTGCACCTTTCCAGACAAATGGGGAGTATCCCATCAAACTGCTGACTTGTGCCTTGTAGATGGTGGACTGGTTTTTGGGAGTCAGGAGGTGGGTTACTCACCACGGTATTCCTAGCTTCTGAACTGCTCTTGTAGCCACTGTGTTTATGAGGAGAGTCCAGTTCAGTTTCTGGTCAATGTGACCCCCCCAGGATGTTGATAGTGGGGCATTCAGTGATGGTAACACCATTGAATGTCAAGGGGCGGTGGTTAATTGTCTCTTATTGGTGATGGTCATAGCCTGACATTTGTGTGGCTTGAATGTCACTTGCCACCTGTCAGCCCAAGCCTGGATATTGTCCAGATCTTGTGTTTGAACATGGGCTGTTTCAGTATCTGAGGAGTCACATATGGTGATGCACATTGTGCAATCATCGGTGAACATTTTCACTTCTGACCTTATGCTGGAGGGAAGGTCATTGATGAAACAGCTGAAGATGGTTGGGTTGAGGACACTACCCTGGGGAACTCCTGCAGAGATGTCCTGGAGCTGAGATGATTGACCTCCCACAACCATGACCATCTTCCTATGTGTCAGGTATGACTCCAACCACGGAGCATTTGCCCCTGATACCCATTGATTCCAGTTTTGCTAGGGCGCCTTGATGGCACACTCAGTTAAATGCAGCCTTGATGTCAAGGGCTGTCCCTCTCACCTCACCTCTGGAATTCAGCTCTTTTGTCCATGTTTGAACCAAGGCTATAATGAGGTCAGGAGCTGAGTGGCCCTGGCAGAACCCAAACTGGGCGTCACTGAGCAGGTTATTGCTGAGCAGGTGCTGCTTGATGGTACTGTCGATGACACCTTCCATCACTTTACTGATGATCGAGAGTAAACTGATGGGGCAGTAATTGGCCGGGTGGGATTTGTCCTCCTTTTTATGTACAGGACATACTGGGCAATTTTCCACGTTGTCGGGTAGAAACCAGTGTTGTAACAGGACTGGAACAACTTGGCTAGAGGGCAACAAGCTGGAGAGCACTATTGCCAGAATGTCGTCAGGGGCCGTAGCTTTTGTAGTATCCAGCTTCTTGATATCCAAACTACTTGTGTATGTAATGCTAGGGACCACTGGAGGAGGCCGAGATGGATCATCCACTCAGCACTTCTGGCTGAAGATTGCTGCAAGTGCTTCAGCCTCATCTTTTGCACTGATGGACTGAGCTCTTCCATCATTGAGGGTGGGAATATTTGTGGAGCCTCCTCCTCCAGTGAGTTGTTTAATTGTCCACCACCATTCATGACTGGATGTGGCAGGACTGCAGAGCTTAGGTCTGATCCGTTGGTTGTGGGATCACTTAGCTCTGTGTATCACTTGCTGTTGATGTTGTTTGGCATGCAAGAAATCCTGTTTGGTGGATCCACCAGGTTGATGCCTCATCTTTAGGTATGCCCAGTGCACTCCTAGCATGCCCTCCTGCACTCTCTATTGAACCAGGTTTGATCCCCTGGTTTGATGGTAATGGTTGAGTGGGGGATATGCCGGGCCATGAGGTTACAGATTGTGCTGGAGTACAATCCTGCTGCTGTTGATGGCCCACAGCACCTAATGGATGCCCTGTCTTGATTTGCTAGACCTGTACGAAGTCTGTCCCATTTAGCACAGTGATAGTGCCACACAGTACAACGGAGATTATTCTCAATGTAAAGGTGGGACTTCAACTACAAAAGGACTGCGCGGTACTTGCTCTTACCAATACTGTCATGGAAAGATGCATCTGCAGCCAGCAGATTGATAAGAATAAGGCCAACTATGTTTTCCCTCTTATTGATTCCCTCACCACTTGCCACAGACCCAGCCTAGCAGCTATGTCCTTTCGGATAGGACAATAACACTTGTTCGTGTATTGAATACAAAGTCAATAAAATATCAATCGATGTAGACAAGTTCTATTTCTTTCATCTGGATGAATTGGTTTCCCAAGGAATTCCTTGTTTATCTTCTCCACCTGAGGCATCTCATCAAATGTAGGGAACTTTTCTCATGGTGATGAGTGTTCTCCTGGGTAGGCGTCTTTGTATGTGTGGCCACTTGTGCTGTTCTGAAACTATGTTTACCTTTTGCATCTCTTTGGAGGTAACCTACAGCTTTGTAAATATGGCATTCCTGAATGACGGCTAAACATTGTTTCTGCCTTTATATCCTTGTTGGCCTGCAGTGTTGACATTAGCCTTTAGTACCAAGTGTTTGGTTTGGCTTTTTCTCAATTTGACATCTGCTGCTCTAGAGTGAACTGGAGTGATTGTCTTGCTATCCTATCGTAGGATTCTTCCTCTCCTCTCAGAACCTGTATGCAAGTCTTCCTGGATTTTGCTTCCAGTAAAATTTGCAAAGCTATCTTCAAACTTAAATCTTCCTTGGACTGCACAATATCTGACTAGGTTTCACCCGTAATTCCAGTAACAGCTCTGCCTCTTATGAATTCTAATATCAAGCTGCACTCACGTAAATGAAAGAGGTCATAAATGAAACTGGAGATTGATTCTTCTGGAAGCTGAACTCTTCTGCTAATAATTGCCAGCTCAAGAATTTTATTTGTTGATACATAAAATAATCAACAAAAGCTTTTTGGACATTTTTACAAGTTTCCATATCTATTTTCCTTATCAACCTATTCAACAATATTATAACATGCCCCTGGAGCAGGCAGGGCTTTAACCCAGGTTGTCCTGATCTAGAGGTAAGGACACTACCATGGCACCACAAGCACTTACCTTTAAGTGTCTATGGTCTCTTTGATGTTTTGCCCCTTAAAACAATATTGTCATGACTTAACTTAGGAAAGTGTGGTGATAATCATGTCCTGTTGTCCCAAAAGTTGCCATGTATAACAGTATAAAATCTCAATGAGATTTTCAAAATGATTAATTTGCCTGTTTGACTGCTCCCAGGCAAAAAGCAATTCTCACCAGTAACAGAGAGAAAAAAAAAACTATATTTATTGTGACACAATTAACTTTAACAAGAACAGTTGAAGGAAAACATTTCTAATTTATGCAACTTAAACTATATCCCTGGAAAACATCAAATACATATACATATTCAATCACGATTAAGACAGACAAAAGATTATTTGCTTAAGATGCATTTGGGGGGAAAAATAGTATATACAGCATAAATAAAATTCCAAAATTCAAAAAGACCACAAGGTGCAAGTCTTTTTTACTCTCATAGTTCTAATACTTCTTGCAAGGATGAGCTGTTATGTCTGCACAGTGATGTTTTCTTTCTAATCGATGGGTGATTAGGTGATCTCAAGTCTTTTCCTGTATGAATTTTTTCTTTTAAGCTTTTTTTGAGTTTCCTGTTCTTTTCCCATTGAAGAAGGAGGAGGAAGAGTGAGCAGGAGAGATGCTATCTGTCTGCAGGTTCTGGATGATTTTCACTCTCTCTCCTCCTCTTACAATTTACAGCTGGATCAGAGTCACACTTACTTGTTAGTGCCTCTGAGAAGGACCTTGGATGTTTCATTTGATCAAACCTAGTATATACATACACATTATTGTTGCTGTAGTTTCAGGGGACATTGTGGATAATGTCAGCAAAGATGATATCGCTTCACTAGCATTTTACATCAGTGGCAGCGTGAAGTGCATGTCTAGACTAATCAATACAGCGTCATCACCTTCAGCAAAGAGTTAGGGATCCAGTTGGTAGCAGTCACACACATCTGAGGAAGGAAATTGGTGAGTTCAAGTCTCACTTCAGGAGCACAGCTAACATGGCAGATGTAGTACTGAAGGGGAGCAGCACTGTTAGAGCGGCAGTCATTTGGATGGTTAATCTGAGGCCCCATTATCTTCCTGGAGAAATCCCAAAGTGCTACTTTGTAGGCGAGCAGAAGAGATATTGTCAATGTTTATCCTTCGATCTGCTATCCCAGATTATACAGTCATTACCACAAAGGCATCTGTACGAGCTTGCTGCATGCAAATTGGCTGTTATATTTCTAAAATTTAAGCAGTGTATGCACTTAAAATGCATCACATTATCAATAAACCACTCTAGGCTATCCTGTGTTTCTGGAAAGCATGATATAATTGCAAGCATTCATTTTTCTCTGATCATTAAAAAGATTGGAAGTCCCAGGGATATATACAGATCATCAAATAACAACATGCACTGTTGTTCCAAACATATTGTGAGTGCAGTAATGTACTAACAAACTCAAGGAATACTACCAGATGCAGATGAATAATGTAGATGGCAATTTTCAATTCGTATCCTGGAGCAGCAGATCACTCGATGGACAGATTTGCAGAACAGACAAACAAGTGAACTAACAGAACATCAAGTTGATCGCATTACACTCTACTTTATGTGCTGATCAGTGGATAAGTATTTAAGTATTTTCTCTGAATCTCTGTACATCATTATAAAGCTTGCAGGGTTTCTGCTTTAACAATATGTTAAAATCCAATAAAGCCTTACAAATTTGTTCGGAATAATTGATTTCCAAAAGTAATAAAACGTAACTGCAAGGACAACAATTAAAGATCAACAATAAAAGATGTGGATCATCTACTTTTAATCTCTGTGTTCATCAAGGATTGATTATCAACTGACTTAAGTTGAGAAATAATTAATTACTTTTCAACTTCAATGTAATTAACAACATAAAGAAAGGCTTAGAAATTATTCATTAAATAGTCACGGTCAATCAGAAGTGGGAATGGAAATGTGAAAGGCATTTATTGAAAACACTAAACTAGTCATATTTTAGACTTCATTTTAGATTAAATAATTTCCCTAATGTGTAAAAAGAAATTGGTTTTTGTCATAAATGTAATCACTTTTAATATATTGGTGTATATGATTTAGGTATCATTTGTAAAGATTTGCAAAGTGACATTGACTAAAACATTTGGCATGCTTTCTGCTTGATACATCTCCTTATCTACATTATTACAGATAAATGTCATATGAAATACAGGAACCAGGTCAAAATTTATTGCTTGATGAACCAGCTACATAACTTCATGGACAAAAGACAGGCTTCAGCAAGCAAATCTAATGGACAGCATCAAGCAAATGTTTCCAGCAACAGCGCAGTGCTTGGGTGAACTGCATCCAGCTCTGAGAAAACGTCATTAATACTGAATACACTGACAGTAAACAGTGGAGAGAAAATAATCAGCAAAAACAGAAGAGGAATCTGAGGTCAAATACATATACATATTCAATCACGATTAAGGCAGACAAAAGATTAGTTGCTTAAGATGTATTTGGGTGGAAAAAGAGTATATACAGCATAAATAAAATTCCAAAATTCAAAAAGACCACAAGGCGCAAGTCTTTTTTACTCTCATAGTTCTAATACTTCTTGCAAGGATGAGCTGTTATGTCTGCACAGTGATGTTTTCTTTCTGATGGTCAATCATGAGGTCAGACTGTCATCCATGTCTTTGTTTCCTCTTAATGTGATGATTCCAATGCTCTCCAGGATGGTCCATCAACTTGAGTTCATCCAAACCTCAGCTGCTTAGACCCTAAATTTCTCTAAAATCTCACCAATTTACCCCATTGCTCACTGACTAATTCAGCAATGCCTTAATTTGGAAATTCTTACTATTAACTAATCCCCTCAATACCCTCATGACTTTCCATCTCTGTAAACTCCTTGAAAGCTGCTCATCTTTGAGCCCTAGGCACTCCTCAAATTCTGACCTCTTGCTGATCACCGATTTTAAGGGGTGCACCATTGGTGGCCACACCTAAAGACCCTAAATTCTGCACTTTTCTTCTGAAGCCTCGCCTCTCCAGGTTTCTGCATCTTCTATTTTGATGCTTTTGAGGAAATAAGTTGGATAATGGTCAACCTGTAAATAAGGTGCATGTAGATCCAAGACAATAAGACCATAAGCCACAGGAACAGAAGTAGGCCATTCAGCCCATCGAGTGTGCTCTGCCATTCAATGACATCATTGCTGATGTGAAAATCCTTAACTGCACATTACTGCCTTCCCCCATAACTCATAACTAATTAAAAATCTCTCTACCTCAGCCTTGAATATGCTACATGATCCTCAACAGCTCTCTATGGTAGAGTACTCTGCAGATTCACATCGTCTGAAAGAAGAAATTCCTCCTCAGCTCTGTCCTGGAACTCCCTCCCTAAGCCATCACCAGCGATCCCTTGTCAACAAAGCTTACTCTCTTCCACACTCAGGGTTAGTCTGTAGGTGGCTGTACAGACCAATGCAGCTACCACAGGCTTTGTTAGACTTGGGACAGTTGGTTGCCATGGGGAAGGGATGGGTGGGGCATTGGTCTGGCAGTGCGTTCTTTTCACTGTTTTTGCCCGCCTTCCATTTTTTACCGACGGCAAGTTTTGAGGTGCTCAATGCCTCCCTGGATGCTCCTCCTACACTTTGGACAGTCCTGAGCATGTGATTCCCAAGTGTCTGTGGGAATGCCATACTTTGCCAGTGAGACCTTGAGTGTATCACGTTGTGGGCCAACTTACAGCACATGGACAGCAGTGGTTCAAAAAGGCAGCTGACCCCACCACTTTCCCAAGGCGCAACTCGGGTTGGGCAGTAAATGCTGGCTCAGCCAGAAATGTCCATGTTCCACAAGTAAATAAAACAAAAAAAATACTGTCAGTGGGTAATTGACACAATCATCATCATTGATTCTTATTCAAGCCTCTGCAGCTCTGCATCTGTAAAGAACACCACCAGATAACCGGGAACAATGAACAGTTTGGACCAGTGACACATTTAATATCACCAGTATGACAAGGATCTCCTACTTAGCTGCCAGCATTAATGACACCAATGCCATATTATTGGCACCATCACTAATGTTGCTGGCATGTCACCAGTATCAATGACATCATCATCACCAGTACTATTGGTACATCGTCAGTATTAATGATATCATCACCAGTATCAATGACATCATCACCAGTATTAGTGGCTTTCACCAGTATTATTGGCATGATCACCAGTATTACTGGCATGTTGCCAATGTTATTGGCACCATCACCAGTATTACAGACACCGTTAAAAATTTTACATGTTCTCACAACTGGTGAACCGGCCTTCACATACAACACTACCTAGCAGCAGATACATGGGAACAGCATCACCTGCAGGCTCCCCTTCAAACAATTCACTATTGTGGTTTGGAAATATATCGCCGTTCCATCAGTTTTGCTACGTCAAAATCCTGGAACTGCATAACAAACAAGTTAGATAGGGCATTTGGCTTCTTGAGCCTGCACGACCATTTAATAAGAGTATGACTTAACTGATTCTTAGCTCAATTCCACATTCCTGACAACCCTCAATAACCTTCCAACCCCTTGCTCACCAAGGATTTAACTACCGCTGCCTTAAGAGTTCTGCTCCTATGTCTTATGGTCTTACAGTTTAAAACAGGGTCAACCTGCTGAGAGTGGAGGAAGGACAGAGAAGAGAGATGCAGAATACTGTCAGTGTTAGTTGTTTAGCCACTTAGGAGGAGCTTACAGCAGGATTATCATGAAGAGAAAAATCAAACTGAGACATGATTCTTCAAATAATACAGAAAGACGATTCGATTGCCAGGAGCCTGGGGATGATGCTGGATGATGGGAACTGTAGGAGCAGAGAGGGTAAAGTCTACAGAGAGGGAAAGATGAACTTTTGAAGCTGTTTCAGTTTTAGCAATAGCAATTAAATATTAATTTATTCAGTATTATACCATTAAGACAATTTATTCAGTAATTTATTCTGTAATCCAAGATGGCGCCTAAACGTGGTGCCATTATCCACTTTTCACTGTACCTATGTACAAGTGACAATATGTTAAATGAATCTACTGAACCATCGCATTTACAGCATTCAGACCAACTCGTCCATTTACTCTGCAGAGTGAGTTGGGATCTTTTTCCAAGAAAGAATTGCCTGGTTGATTGCTGAAAACCAACAAAGTTAATCTGTGGAAATTTTTCATTACTGAGTGGGAGGGCGGTCCAAGACTTCCAGAGAAAGAACCAGTTGAGTTTGAGTTTGTAATTAAGTGGATGAAGGGCAGAGATTAACAACCAGCATTCATTGTTTGAAACAAATGCTGCAAAACCACATTATTAGCATCATTATCCTCATGATAACCTTCCATTACTTCATTTCAATAGTGCGTAATGATGACATCAATCTACTTGGGTAGGGGACGGGGTGGGGAGACGGATGTAAAGAACAACGAATTGTCTTAGATATGAATTGCCATGGCATTGGATAGTGCAGAGTTGAATCACACTAAGACTGAGCTATTTTAGACGCAGATATGGGTGAATCATTGGTAAAAATCTAATTTGTTGGCTTCACACATGGAAGCTTAAGCCTTGTAATGTCACAAGAAATGCATTCATATGAACGGAACCCTTGAAAGGCCAAGATTCAACTGCTTGACCTTTATCAACGAGTATGACATCATTTCGGCTGGTAATGAATAGACAATAAAATAAAGTAAAACCAAACACAATGTTACACTCATTTAGAAAATATTATGTTCCTTAAGAAGTGGTGCAACAAAGGACTGGGAAAATCATTCACATCATGCAGCTATTGTCCATTCCAATGCAGAATTCGGTGGGGCATGCCCTGTGTAAAGATCATTGCAATCATTTGACGATGTGGGAATGTAAAGGCTTGGCTCATTTGACCGAATAATGGTTTCAGTTAGCGAGAAGCAAATCAAAAACAAATAGAGAGGCCATGTCATTTCCAGTTGGCATTATCACTAATGAGGAAGGGCATCAGAGATCGACATTTTCCCAGATTTACAGCAAAAGCCATGGGTGATCAGTTGCACACTTGCCATTGTCAAGTTCCCCTGGAATTTTGCATTGGAAGGAGAAGTGATGGTCATAGATGGTGCGGTTCAAACACACAGGTTTTCAGGAAACACCTGTCATCTGCGTGCAATTTTGGTTGTTGCATTACATAGGAGATGTTGCGGACATGCCAAAGGTGCACCATAGATTGACTGTGGCTGATTTTGGGCCATTGTTTGACAGACAGGAGGCAGTGATGAGATGAAAGTCAAAGTGCAGCGTTCCCTCAGTGAATTTAACGGCACCATTTTGCCGAGGACTGACTGGCTGGACTGGATGTATTCTGATTCTTACTGCAGGGACATAATTATGTGATTTCTCATATTGTTGGGAAGTTGAAAGAGAAAGCAACTGTTTTGGTGCATCTGTGATTTCTGATCTCAATTTATCTTCGCAATTTCCTTTTTGAGTTTTTCTTACTCGAGACCTTGACAATATGTAGACAAAGCTCTGCCAGTCTCAGTGGATCCTGAATTTTTTCAAAGTGCTGCTCACGCCATAGGCTTATGCAGCAAAAGCTGCTGGGATGTGGCTTTTCAAATCCATGTGTTCTATTCAAGAATGGAGAAGAGAAAGCAGCAGAAACCAAAAAGCTTTTGAGACTGAGGAGGCATTTATTCTATAATGGGATGAGAGCAATGCTGGCCAGGCAGCATTTATTTCCCATCGCTAGCACCTTCAGAAGGTAGTGAGGAGCTGCCTTCTTCGGCCACTGCAGTCCATTTGACATAGATCTATAATGCTATTAGGGAGGGAATTTTAACCCAACGATACTGAAGGAATGTCAATATATTTCAAAGTCAGAATGATGAGTGACTTGTGACTTGGAGAGGAACTTGAAGGTGCTGAGGCTCCCAAGTATTTGCTGCCTTTGTCCTCCTAGATGGTAGAGGTCATGGGTTTGTCTAGGAGCCTGGGTGAATTTAGGCGGTGTATCTTGTGGATTTGTACGTTGTTGCTATTGAGCATCAGTGGTAGAGAAAGTTGATGGCTGTGGATGTAGTGCCAATGAAGCGGGCTGCTTTGTCCTGCATGGTGTTGATCTTCTTGAGTATTGTTGGAGCTGCAGCCATCAAGCAAGTGGGAAATATACCATCATGCTCCTGAATTGTGTTTTGTAATTGATGGACAGGCTTCGGGGAGTCAGGAGGTGAGCTACTCACCGTAGATATTCCCAGTCTCTGATCTGCTCTTTTAGCCCCTGTCTTCATGTGGTGAGTCAAGCTGAGTCTTTGGCCAATGGTAACCTCAAAGATGTTGATACCCATGATGCGTTCACTGATGATAATGCCATGAGGAATGTCAAGGGGTGATGGTTAGGTTGTCTCTTGTTGGAGATGGTCTTTGCCTGGCACTTGTAGTGCAAATCTTACTTATCATTTGTCAGCCCAAATCCGGATATTGTACAGATCTTGCTGCATTGGGACGTGGATTGATTTGATATCTGAAGAGTCTTGTATAGTGCTGAACATTGTTCATCAGTGAACCTCCCTGATTCTGACCTTATGTGGAGGTGAAGGTCATTAATGAAGCAGCTGAAGATGGTTGGGTCTCAGACACTACCCTGAGGAATTCCTGCACTGATGACCTGGAGCTGAGATGATTGACCTTCAACAACCACGACCATCTTCCTTTGTGCCAAGTATGACTCCACTTAGTGGAGAGTTTGCTCCCTGATACCATTTGATTCCAGTTTTTCTAGGGCTGCTTGATGCCACACTCAGTCAAAAACAGCCTTGATATCAAGGGCTGTCACTCTCACTTCACCTCTGAAATTCAGCTCTTTTGTCCATGTTTGAACCAAGGCTGTATTGAGATCAGGAGCTGAGTGGCCCTGGTGGAACCCAAACTGGGCATCACTGAGCATATTATTGCTGATCAGGTGCTGCTTGATCGCACTGTTGATGACACCTTCCATCACTTTACTGATGATTGAGGGTAGACTGATGGAAGTGGTGATTGGCTGAGTTGGATTTGTCCTGCATTTTGTATACAGGACATACTTGGGCAATTTTCCATATTGTTGAGTATATGCCAGTGTTGTAACTGTACTGGAACAGCTTGGCTCGGGGAGCTACAAGTTCTAGAGCACAAGTCTTCGGTATTATTGCCAAAATGTGATCAGGGCCCATAGCCTTTGCAGAAACCAGTGCCTGCAACCATTTCTTCACATCACACAGACTGAATCAAATTACTGAAGGCTGGTATCTGTGATGCTGGCTATCGCTGGAAGAGGTGAAGACCCACTTATTACTGGATGTGTCCGGTGCTGCTCCTGGCATTTCCTCCTGCACTTTCCATGGAGCCAGAGGTGATGCCCTGGCTTGATGACAATGGTTGTGTGGGGCATATACTGGGTTATGAGGTTACAGGGTGTGTTTAAAATATTTCTGCTGCTACTTATGGCACAAAACGCTTCATGATTGTCCAGTCTTAAGGTTTTGGATGAGTTCAAATTCTGTCCTATTTAGCACAGTGATAATGCCACACAATACAAAGGAGGTTATTCTCAAAGTTAAGGTGGGACTTTGCCTTCACAAAGACTATGTGGTGGTCACTCTTATCAATACTGTCATGGACAGATGCATCTGTAGCTGGCAAATTGGTAAGGATGAGACCGAGTATATTTTTCCCTCTTGATGGTTCCCTCACCATCTGCTGCAGACCCAGTCTAGCAGCTATGTCCTTCGGAACCTGACTAACTCGATCAGCAGTGTTGCTGTTGAGCCACTGTTGGTGGTAGACATTGAAATCCCTCACTCAGAATACATTTTGTGCCCTTGCCACCCTCAGTGCTTCCTCCAAGTGTTGCCCAACATGGAAGAGTACTGATTCATCAGCTGAGGGAGGACAGTATGTGGTAATAGGTTTCCTTTCCCATCTTTAACCTGAAGCCATGAGACTTCATGGGGTCCGGGGTCAATGTTGAGGACTCCTAGGGTAACTCCATCCCAACTGTATACCACTGTGCCACCCCATCTGCTGGGTCTGTCCTGCCGGTGGGACAGGACACATCCGGGGATGATGATGGTAATGCCTGGGACATTGTCTGTAAGGTACGATTCTGTGAGTATAACTATGTCGGGCTGTTGCTTGATGAATCTGTGAGACAGCTCTCCCAGTTTTGGTACAAGTCTTTTTAATATTTGCAAGGACTACTTTACAGATCATAGGTTAATGTTTGCCATTTTCAATTCCAGTGCGAAATTCAGTTCTGAGTGGTCCATTTGGATTCATTCCTTTCTTGAAACTTTTTAACTGTTTAATACAATAAATTAGCTTGCTGGGCCATTTCAGAGGGCTGTTAAGAGCCAACCATATTGCTGTGGGCCTGACATCACCTATAGTTCAGAGCAGGTAAGGATAGTAATTTCCTTCCCTAGAGGACATTGGTGAGCCAAATGGGATCATCAATTGATCATAGCTGTCATGATCACCATTACTGAGATGCATTTTATATTCCAGATTTTAAAATAAAGTAACTTTAAATTCCACCAGTTCTAATGATAGAATTTCAATCCCTGCCTCAGAGTATTGGCCTGGATAACTGGTTTCATGATATCATTCCTGTATCATTGTCCCCTTTGGATGCATCTACCGATGGTTATGTATTTGGTTGGGTGTGTGTTGCCCCTTTAAGACAGCAGGTCAGATGACCCAGTGGGGAGGGTTAGGGGAGGAGTCTAAAACCAACTGTGTAGCTGAGTGGACCCACAATTACATATTGGCTGTTCAAGTTTATGTTCCATCTAGTCGTGTTCTACTATGATTCTGGAGACATAATACTATCCATTTCACAAACAACACCCCATTCATTTATTGTTGGTGTTGCATTTTTCCTTGTTTCATGTCAATTTTATGTTTTATTGTCAGAAATGAGTTGGAGGATACAATGGCAGAAATCCCTTTGTCAGGAACAGTAATGAAAGTGGCATAAATAATAGGCAATTTCAAAATGATGTGATCTGGGAAACTCTGAACCGTGCTATACATGAAAATTAGAGCTGTATTTACTAAAGCAGAGAAAGTTAAGAACAGATATTTTCCAACTTGATGCCAAGGATATATAACTATGAGGGCTCGTGGAGGCAAGATGGGAGTGTTCTTTTTTCACAGAGGGTAATTAGAATATGAATGCATGACCACAGTAATTTTTTAGGTGATTGATCTTTCCTTTAGAATTTTCTTTTTCATTCAGACGATGTGGGCGTCAATGGCAAAGTGGCGTTTATTGCTGATCCTTAATCATGACATTTAAGACCAAAATAGAACATTTAAAATTAGAAATAATAAAGACAAGTGGAATAGTGTCACAGTAAATATTTCCAATTTGGATTTAACAGTGGTACAGGGATAAAGAGCCTCATGAGGAAATAGAGACTTCCATTTACTTGTCACCTTCTGCACTTCAATACTCCCTACCAATTTACAGTCAAAGGAGTTTCCTTGAAGAGTAGTTGCAATGTAGGAAAGGTTTCCTGGACTAAAGCCTGGAATGAGCAGATAACCTTATGAGGAAAAGTTGGACAAGCTAGGTGAAATAACCACACAGGCTGGTATCCTGAAACCAAGTCACCCTTTATTTACACTTGACACTGATCCAGCTCCTTCAGAGCTAGCTCTTAGTGTGAACAGAACCTCTGACACTCCTGCTTATATCTGTCAGCCAGGGCTCCCTGCTTGGGGCTGTTAATCTTGTCCGATCAGGGAACTCATACTCTATGAGGTCCACCTGGCTGACTTTGTTACAATCACTACACTAATCCTATGGAGTTTAGCAGAGTCAGAGGTGACTTAATTAACACTGAGGGGACTTGGCTGTGTGGAACTTGAAAGGATGTTTCCTCTTGTGCGAGAATCTAGAATTCGGCATTGTAGCTTAAAAATAATTTTAAAACAGAGATAAGGGGGAAGAAAAAAGGTTCTCTTGGAGGCTTGTGAGTCTTTGGAATACCCTTCAACAGAGGTAGATAGATTCTCAATTTCCAAGCTGATGAAAGATTACTGGGGATATGCAGGAATGTAGGGTTGAGTTTAAAATCAGATAAGATCGAATGGCAGAGCAGACTCAAGGGGCTGAGTGGCCTTCTCTTGTTCCTTATTCGTATGTTTGTATGAAACATTGCATGTAATTTGGACATAGCAATCTTATACAGACAACACTGATAATGACCAGCGAACCCATTTTATTGTTGATGGGAGGATAGATGTTGGTCAGGACAGCAGTAGAACCATCTCAGGTCTTTGTCAGAATATTTCCTTGGTCCTTTCACATTCCTCTGACCAGAAACACAAGGCCATATCTCATAACAGGGTAAGACATAGGAGAAGGTGTACATCAGATGAACCTTTCAATCCAGCTCCATCAATGTTGGACAGCTAAAAGACAGTATCTCCAACAATGTGGTGTACTCGTAGGACTGCACTGGAGTGCCAACCTGTGGCATATGGGACCACAAGTTTCTACATTAAAGGCAAGAATGTTATCTTTCCATGAATAGCCAGTTTGTATTCCAACCCTATGGATAGTGAGGCCAGAAGACAGTGTGGGTAAGTTTTCTGAGGCATCTAAGAATGTCAACCTTGACCACAGTCAAAAATTGTACAATAGGGGAAGATGAGATAACACAGTGTGGAGCTGGAGGAACACAGCAGGCCAGGCAGCTTTAGAGGAGCAAGAAAGTTGACGTTTCGGGTAGGGAGATAGTAGGAACTGCAGATGCTGGAAAATCTGAGATAACAAGGTGTAGAGCTGGATGAACACAGCAGGCCAAGCAGCATCATAGGAGCAGGAAGGCTGACGTTTCGGGCCTAGACCCTTCATCAGAAATGCAAAATCAGAAATGTAGGGATCCTTCTTCAGAAGGGTCATTTTCTGAAGAAGGGTCCCAACCCGAAACGTCAACTTTCCTGCTCCTCTGATGCTGCCTGGCCTGCTGTGTTCCTCCAGCTCCACACTGTGTTACCTCTGACTCCAGCATCGGCAGTTCTTACTACCTTCTCAATGGGGGACGATGGTGTTTTAGGGGTAATGTCACTGAAGGACTAATCCAGTTTATGCCACCAAGTCAGTTGATTAAAATTAAATTCTGGAATTGAAATCTTATCTCAATGATCGTTGAGTAAAAATACATCTCGTTCATTAATGTCCTTTAGAGAAGGAAATTTACCAACTTACTCAGCCCAGTCGATATGTGACTCCAGATCCACAGCAGTGTGGTTAACTCTTAACTGCTCTCAGAAATGGCCCACAAGCCATTGATTTAAGAGCAATTGGGGAAAGGCAACTAATATTATTCTTGCCAGTGTTACTCATATCCCAGAAAGGAAAAAAAATATATATATCTTATAACTACATTTGTATAGCAAAATAATGAAGCACAATGAAATCAAAAACTAACATCTGATACTGGATCACACAGGAGATATTCGAGTAGCTGACTAAAGCCTTTCTCAAAGAGATAAGTTTAAGGGAGAGCATTAGAAGCTAAAGTATAGGGAAAGGACCTTGAGAATTGAAGGCACAGTCTCCACTAGTGGATGGATTTGGAAAAAGCATGTTCTTGAGGTCCAATCTGGAATGATTCAGATGTCTCAGGGAACAGTGGGACTGGAGGGGATTAAAGAGAGAGGCAGGGAGCTAAGGCCATGGAAGATTTTGACATCGAGGTTAAGAATTTTAAAATCAAGTCCGAATCATTGTTTAACTGAGAATGAATGTAAATCAGTAAGCACAGTGTTGACAATCTTCAGAAGCTTGTGAAATCTCGAACATAATCCTGGTCTTTGTTTGCGAACCCCAGTAGATTAGGGCAAATCTAGGTAATGAGGAATCAACATTAGATCTGAGCAAAGTTAGATCAGGCTAAACATGGATCGGTAAAGATTTAGGCTGGGGACATCTTCACCAGGCCGAGACAAATTTGATCAGGGCAAATTTAGAATGTGACAAATCTAGATCAGTTCCTGACTAGATCAAGAAATAATCTAAATGGCGAAGAATATAATTTTGGACAAATCGAGATCTCAACAAACCTTAGTTGGAAAAACCTGTAGAATTTAGCAATGACAGTTCTGGGCAAATATGTCTTCTGTACCTTAATATAGAACTTCAGCTCAGATTATTGAGAGCTGGAACACACATGGAAAACACCTGGTAACTTCTGGTTTGAAAAAAAAACTCCTTCGTTGTTAAAATTAATCCTTAATTTTCAACAGTTACCTTATTACAATTCCTAACACTGCTGCTGTACACCAGATCCTTAGTTTTATTGGTGTTTTTTAATCTGAGTTCACAAAACAATGGTAGCCATTTCATTAATAATTCTTGGGAATATTGAAGGGAAGCATAGTTGAGCAAAAGTGATCCTCATAATCTGTTTGTTCATGGAAACGCTCACCCTTATAATTATACTAAATGTAATTATACTCAGGGAGGTCTATTAAGACAAGAAAGTACATGATGAATAGTGGGTCCTTGGAGAGTACTGCAGCTCAGAGGGACTTTGGTATACATAGAACATAGAACATAGAACAGTACAGCACAGTACAGGCCCTTTGGCCCACGATGTTGTGCCAAACTTTTACCCTAATCCTAAGGTCTATCTAACCTCCACCCCTATCTTATACTATCATCCATATGCCTATCTAATAGCCGCTTAAATGCCCCTAATGAGGCTGAATCCACTACCCTCTCCGGCAATGCATTCCACGCCCCTACCACTCTCTGAGTAAAGAACCTACCTCTGACATCTCCCCTATATCTACCTCCACTCACTTTAAAACTGTGCCCTCTCGTAATAGCGACCTCCACCCTAGGAAAAAGTCTCTGGCTGTCTACTCTATCTATACCTCTGATCATTTTGCACACCTCTATCAAGTCATCTATCATCCTTCATCGTTCCAAAGAGAAAAGCCCTAGCTCTCTCAACCTTTCCTCGTAAGACCTTCCCTCCATTCCAGGCAACATCCTGGTAAATCTCCTCTGCACCTTTTCCAACACTTCCACATCTTTCCTGTACTGAGGTGACCAGAACTGGACACAATACTCCAGATGTGGCTGAACTAGGCTTTTGTATAGCTGGAGCATAACCTTACGGCTCTTGAACTCAATCCTTCTATTAATGAAAGCTAACACACCATACGCCTTCTTAACAACTCTATAAACCTGGGTGGTAGCTTTCAGGGAACTGTGGACATGAACCCCAAGATCCCTCTGCTCCTCCACACTGCCAAGAATCTTTCCATTAACCCTGTATTCTGCTTTCAAGTTTATCCTTCCAAAATGAATCACCTCACACTTTTCAGCCCAGCGCTACATCCTATCAATGTCCCCCTGTAACCTAGAACAGCCCTCTGCATTGCCCACAACATGACCCACCTTCGTATCGTCCGTGAACTTACTAATCCACTCTTCCACTCCTTCATCCAAATCATTTACAAAAATCACAAATAAAAGAGGACCCAGAACAGATCCTTGTGGTACACCACTCATAACTGAGCACCATGTTGAATATTTTCCGTCCACTACCACCCTTTGTCTTCTAAGGATCAGCCAATTCTGAATCCAATCTGCCACATTTCCCCCTATCCCATGCCTCCTGACCTTCTGCATGAGCCTACCATGGGGAACCTTATCAAACGCCTTACTTAAATCCATGTATACCACATCCACTGCTCTACCTTCATCCACATGTTTGGTCACCTCTTCAAAGAATTCAGTAAGGTTTGTGAGGCATGACCTACCCCTCACAAATCCATGCTGACTAACACGAATTAAACTGTGTCTTTCCAAGTGATCATAAATACTATCTCTCAGAGTGCTTTCCAATATTTTGCCCACCACTGCTGTAAGACTAACTGGCCTATAATTTGCGGGGTTGTCCCTATTCCCTTTTTTGAACAAGGGAATGACGTTTGCCTCTCTCCAATCTTCCAGCACAATACCTGTGGACAGTAAGGACGAAAAGATTATCGCCAAAGGCCCTGTGATCTCTTCCCTTGCTTCCCATAGAATCCTTGGATAAATCCCATCAGACCCGAGTGACTTATCTTTCTTCAAGTTCCTCAAAATTCCTAGTACATCTTCCTTACTAACATTGACCTCCTCTAGCCTACCAGCCTGTTTCACACTGTCCTCCTCTACAACTATGTCCCTCTCAGTTGTGAATACCGAAGAAAATCATTCATTAAGGACCTCTCCTATCTCTTCAGGCTCCGTGCACAAATTCCCTTTACAATCCTTGATCGGCCCTACCCTTTCTCTGGTCATTCTCTTATTCCTCACGTACGTGTAAAAAGCTTTGGAGTTTTCCTTGATCCTATCTGCCAAAGTTTTCTCATGCCCACTTATAGCTCTCCTAAGCCCTTTCTTCAGCTCCTTCCCGGATAACTTGTATCCCTCTAGAGACTTTTCCGATCCTGGTTTCCTAAACCTTATATAAGCATCCTTCTTCCCCTTAACCAGTCGTTCGACCTCTCTTGAGAACCAAGGCTCCCTCACTCGACTGCATCTTCCCTGCCTCCTATGGACAAACATATCGAGCACACGCAGTATGCATTCCGTAAACAATCTCCACTTTTCTATAGTGCTCTTCCCTAACAGCATCTGTTCCCATTTTATGTTACCCAGTTTTTGCCTAACAGAATTACCCTTCCCCCAATTATAAACCTTACCCTGCTGTATGTACCTATCCTTTTCCATGACTATTGTAAAAGTAACAGAGTTATGATCGCTACCACCAAAATGCTCTCCTACCAACAGGTCTAACACTTGGCCCGGTTCATTTGCCAAGCACCAAATCCGCTACTCCACTTCTCTGCAACTATTAGGGATCTGTAAAAAACCCCCAACAAAGTGACTGCTCCTTTCTTGTTCCTGACCTCAACCCAAACTAACTCTGTAGACATATCATTCTCGAACTGCCTTTCAGTAGCTGCTATACTAGCCCTGACTAGCAATGCCACTCCCTCGCCTCTTTTTCCACCCTCCCTATTTCTTTTAAGGCATCTAAATCCAGGAACTTCCAACAACCATACCTCTCCCTGAGTTACCCAAGTTTCTGTAATGGCCGCAACATCGTAGTTCCAAGTACTGACCCATGCTCTCAGTTCATCCGCCTTATTTCTGATACTTCTAGCATTGAAGTGTACACACTTCAAATCATCCCCGTGTCCACAATTACGCTCCATTGACCGCATTTCTTTATTAACAACCTCACTCCCTGCTGTGTCTGTTGGAAGGCTGAATACCTCATCCTCTGAATTACAAATCTGATTCCCCACCCCCTGCCAAACTAGTTTAAACCATCCCGTACAGCTCTAGCAAACCTCCCTCCGAGGATATTTGTGCCCTTCCGGTTCAGGTGCAATCCGTCCTTACTGTACAGGTCCCACCTTCCCCAGAATGTGCTCCAATTATCCACATAATGGAAGCCCTCCCTCCTACACCAGCCCTGTAGCCACGTGTTTAGCTGCACTCTCTCCCTATTTCTTGCCTCGTTATCACGTGGCACTGGTAGTAATCCAGAGATAACTACCCTGTTTGACCTGGACTTCAGCTTCCAACCTAACTCCCTGTACTCGTTTCTCACATTCTCAGTCCTTTTTCTACCTATGTCATTGGTACCGATGTGTACCATGACCGTTGGTTACTCACCCTCTCCCTTAAGGATCTTGAAGACACGATCTGAGACATCATGGACCCTGGCACCCAGGAGGCAACATACCATCCGTTCATCTTGTTCGTGTCCACAGAACCGCCTGTCTGTGCCTCTTACTATTGAATCCCCCACTACAATTGCTCTCCTATTCTCCCCCCTTCCCTTCTGTGCCACAGGGCCAGGCTCAGTGCCAGAGACTTGTCCGCTATGGCCTTTCCCTGGTAGGTTGCCCCCCCAACAGTATCCAAAACGGTGTACTTATTATTGAGGGGACCGGCCGCAGGGGATCCCTGCACTGTCTGCCTATTCCCTTTCCCCTTTCTGACAATCACCCAGCTACCTTTTCCCTGTACCTTGGGCATGACCACCTCCTTATAACTCCTAAAAACCAAAAACACTGCGGATGCTGTAAATCAGGAACAAAAACAAAGTTGCTGGAAAAGCTCAGCATGTCTGGCAGCATCTGTGGAGGAGAAAACAGAGCTAAATGCTCTTTTAAAACTGCAGAGTTAAAACTGCAGTTCTGAGGAAGGGTCACCGGACCCGAGACGTTAACTCTGTTTTCTCCTTCACAGATGCTGCCAGACCTGCTGAGCTTTTCCTTATAACTCCTCTCTATCATCCCCTCAGCCTCCCGAATGATCCGGAGTTCATCCAGCTCCAGCTCCAGTTCCCTAACACGGTTTTTGAGGAGCTGGAGTTGGGTGCACTTCTCGCAGGTGAAGTCAGAGGAGACACCAGCAGTGACCCTTACCTCCCACATCCTGCAAGACGAGCATGCAACTGCCCTAGCTTCCATTCCCACTACTCTAGATTTCCAGAAGTATAAAAAAAAGCCTTACCTTACCGACCCTCCACACATACCCATAGATCCCAGAGGATAGCAGGCCAGGTTGATAAGATGGTAAAGAAGGCAAATGAGAAGGCATCTTTATTAGACAAAGCATAGCGCTTGAGAGGAAACAGGTAATTATGAAATGGTGAAATTCTGGTTAGGTCACAATTAGAGTATTGTGTGCAGTAATGGTCACCACATTATAAGACAAATGTGACTGCATTAGAGAGGGTGCACAGCAGATTTATATGGATGGCGTCTGTACTGGAGGCTCTGACTTTTGAGACCCATGTTCCCAATGAGAAGCGAAGGTTGAGACTGTCAGTTTTCCCATTAGTAAAGGAGTCAATAACCAGGGTGTATAGAGTTAAGGTAGATGAAGAGATGAGTTGAGGATTTATTTTCACTCAGGGACGGTGAAGCTGTCAGAATTTGTGTCCCCTAGTTACTGAACCCCCACTAAGAAGACAAGTTTCTTCCTATCTACCCTATCCATACCAGTCATTATCTGAAACCCCTCTTTGCAATCTTCTCTCAACCTTCCCTGCTCTAAGGAAAACAACCCCAGTCTACCTAATCTCTTTTCGTAGCTGAATAGCTTCAGCCCAAGTGAATCTCCTTTGCACTCTCACTAGTGCAATCACATCTTTCCTGTAATGTGACAACCACAGTAGTCCAGCTGTGGTCTAACATTCTATACAGCTTCATTATAGCCCCTTTGCTCTTGTATTCAATTCCTCAACTAATAAGGCAAGTATCACATACACCTTCTTAACCACCCTATCTGCCTATCCACTTGCCTTCAAGGATTTGTGGACATGCACACCTAAGGCCTGCCTGATCCTCAGAACCTTCTAGGGTCCCACCATTCATTGTGCACACCCTTGTCTTGTTAGACCTCCCAAAATGCATCACTTCACACTTTTCTCGATTAAATTCTGTTCGCCCTCATCTGACCATTTCACTTCTTCATCTTTAATGACCACCTGAAATTCATCGCTCAGTCCAGGTTTCAGTCATTTCTCATTTCTCCCACCTTACGTTGGCATCTGTTTCTTTACCAGATTTATTTTACACCCCAACCTGTAGTGCACTTTGGAATTTTATTTTACGTTAACATACAGTATACATATACAGTGCAGATGCATTGCCATGGATCTCAAATTCAAATATGTTCCACGTTAGATTTTGAATCCTCTTGTGGAATGTTTGTTTATTGCTTCTAAACTATTATCTGGCAATGCATTGATCTTAAAATTCTCATTCTTGCTTAGGAACTCCTCTAAGTCCTCAGTGCTCCCTATCTCTGTATTCTTCTCTATCTGTACACCCTCTAAGCTCCTCTAATTCTGGAGTTGCTCCAACATAGGTGGCCATATCTGGCCTCAAAGTAAAGTGAGACGGGAAAGATTTCAAAAGAACCTAAGAGGCAACTTTTTCACACAGAGGGTGGTGCGTATGTGGAATGAGCTGCCAGAGGAGGTGGTGGAGGCTGGTGCAATTTCAACATTGAAAAGGCATCTGGATGGGTACATGAGTAAGAAGTATTTAGAGGGATATGGACCAAATGCTGGCAAATTGGACTAGATTAGTTTAGGATATCTAGTCAGTCTGGATGAATTGGATCGAAGGGTCTGTTTCCGTGCTGTATAGCTCTAGGTCCCGATGAGACTATAGTGGAATTGCCTTCTTAACATTTTCACTTTGCTCTCTTTCTTGAAGATATATTTTAAACGCTCCATTCTTCAAACAACCTCTTGGTTATCTGTTCTAATATGTCCTTATGTGTCTTTGTGTCAATATGCACTTGATAAAATACTTTTTGGATGTTTTACTCCATTAAGAGTATTGCATAAATGCAAATTGCCACTGTGAGGTGAAAAATATTTGGTGCCACAGAAGGCTTAATTTTAATTATTTCAGCAGTATTTTACAGGGATAAAGATGAATAATCTTTGTCATAATTACTTTTTCAGAACACATTTGCCACCATGTTATCGGTGTAACACAGTCAAAATAAAATTGGCACTGACTAAACTGAATTTAGTGATCATTCCAGTTTTGTTGCTTTTTATCTTAAAGTGACTGGAATATAAAGAGTTGGTTGTTTTGTTGCAGTTTTACGAAGCACTAATAGACTCCATTTAAAACATTGTGCTTATGTCTGAGCAGTGCATCTCAGGAAGGTGATATTGAGCTTGGATTGGGTTCAGTAAAGAGTTACCAGTACAATGCTTGGCCTAAATAAGTTATCTTCTGAGGATAGGTAGCGTAGACTAGGCTTATACTCCCTTGAGTGTAGGGGAGTCAGGGCTGATTTAATTGAAGTGCTTAAAGTGATTTAATGGATTTGGCTAGGTAGATAGTGAGAAACCATTTCCTCAAGTGGGAAGCCCATAACAAATAAACATAAAGGAGGGAGATAGTGGTGTTATGTCACTGCTTTCACAATACTAAAGCCCAGGCTAAAGCTGTGAGGATATGAGTTTGGATCCCACCAGGGCAGTTGGTGCATTTTAAATAGAAATGAATAAATCTGGAACATAAAGTTACTTAAATTATTGTGATTTGAAACCTATCTGGTTCACTAATGACCATTAAGGAAGGAAACTTGCCATCCTTTCTTGGGCTGGCCTTCGGACCCACAGCAATGTGGGTGACCCATAGCTGCCCTCTGAAAAGGCCCAGCAAGCCACTCAGTTCAAGGGCGATTAAGGACAGGCAGCTTGTCTTTCAAATGATGTCTCTGTGTCAGATTTTCTGACTTTGAGGCTGCCAAGTATCTTTATATATTAAGCATGATTCCTCAGGTCCCTCATGTTTGTCACATTTATTCCATTTTAAATCTTTGTGAGAGAAATGGCTGGAACTGATATATATGTGATGACAAGTGTCCATTATCCTTTTAAGATAATTCAATGCCACTTTGAAAAATTGAAGAGGCGATTGTCTTCATTATTGTTTTGGCATTTCTTTTGTTGTACTGTTGTACCCTGGGGAGTGTTGTTGAACAGAGAGATGAAGGGGTTCAGGTACATAGTTCCGTAAAAGCGGTGTCACCGATAGACAATGTCATGAAGAAGGTGTTTGGTATGCTAACCTTCATTGGTCAGAGCATTAAATATAGGAGTTGAGATGTCATATTGCAACTGCGTACAGCATTAGTGAGCCCACTTTTGGAGTATTGTGTACAGTTCTGGTTGCCCTGTTGTAGGAAGGATATTAATAATTTGGAAAGGGTGCAGAAAAGATTTACATGGATGTTACTGGAACTAGGGAGTTTAAGTGATAAGGAGGGGCTGGATAGGTTGGGTTTAGTTTCCCTGGAGAGTAGGAGGTTGGGGGGTGAATCATGAGGAGCATAGATAAGTTGAATAGCAACGGTCCTTACCCTAGGTTAGGGGAGTTCAAAACTAGAGAGCATAGGTTTAAATTGAGAGGGGAAAGATTTAAAAGGGACATGAGGGACAACTTTTTCATGCAGAGGGTGGTACATATATGGAATGAACTGCCAGAGGAAGTCGTAGATGCAGGTACAATTACAACATTTAAAAGACATTTGACTGGTGCATGAATAGGAAAGCTTTAGAGGGGATATGGGCCAAACGCAGGCAAATGGGACTAATTATAGTTTGGGAAACCTGGTCAGCACAGATGAGTTGGACTGAAGGGTCTGTTTCCATGCTTTACAACTCTGCGACTCTATGACTACCTTATGAAGAAATAAAGGCATATAAAGTTGGAGCTAGGCCATTAGAAAGTGATGGTAGGCAGCACAGAGGATAGGCAAAATCTGTGACCATCTTCCCCAGTGGTTGGTGAAATGAAAATCTTGGAATTAGGATTGATAGATTTATTTTTGTTAGGCAGGGGCACTCAGATTTATGGCATCAGGACAAGTAAATACAAATAAACCTGAACTACTGCAGCCCAGTGGTACTATCACTGGACTATTAACCCAGAGGCCTTGGTAAACTCCTGAGAGACCCGGGTTTGAATCCCGCTACAGCAGATGGTGGAATTTGATTTCAATGGGGGAATGGTAAATTTTGAATTAGGAATCTAATGATGACCATGAATCCATTTCCAATTGAAAAAAATTGATCTGGTTCATAATGTCCTTGAGGGAAGGAAACTGCCATCCTCACCTGGTTGGGCCTACATGTAACTCCAGACTCACAGGAGAGGCGCTAAATGAATATTTTTTGTCAGTATTCTCACAGGAAAAAGACAATGTTGTCGAGGAGAATACTGAGATACAGGCTATTAGACTAGACGGGATTGAGGTTCATAAGGAGGAGGTGTTAGCAATTCTGGAAAGTGTGAAAATAGATAAGTCCCCTGGGCCGGATGGGATTTATCCTAGGATTCTCTGGGACGCTAGGGAAGAGATTGCAGAGCCTTTGGCTTCGATCTTTATGTCGTGATTGTCTACAGGAATAGTGCCAGAAGACTGGAGGATAGCAAATGTTGTCCCCTTGTTCAAGAAGGGGAGTAGAGACAACCCTGGTAATTATAGACCAGTGAGCCTTACTTCGGTTGTGGGTAAAGTGTTGGAAAGGATTATAAGAGATAGGATTTATAATCATCTAGAAAGGAATAATTTAATTAGGGACAATCAACACGGTTTTGTGAAGGGTAGGTCGTGCCTCACAAACCTTATTGAGTTCTTTGAGAAGGTGACCAAACAGGTGGATGAGGGTAAAGCGGTTGATGTGGTGTATATGGATTTCATATGTTCTATGTTCTATGTTCACAGCAATGTGGTAATGCTGGCCTAACCAGTGATCCTGCAAATGAATTAAAATAAATGACTGCAATCAATGACTCCCAGAATCTCCACCATCTCAAAATGAATGTAACTGGAGGCCTTGGAATGCACAGCTTTCATGCCCTGACTGATGCTGATATGGACTACAGATTACACATTCGTACAAGTTTCACCGGGGGATTTCTGGAAGGACTATTATGTGAAGAAATGGATGTCTGGTGGAGGCTACTTTCCAAAATCCTGCAGGTGTCTGTGAAAATCTGTTCCTTCTGAAACACTGAGGCCTATAGAGGCTGGACTAAGATATCACTTCCTTGAAGATTGTATTTAGTGGTCATGCACAATACATTTAAAAATGCAATTCTCCAAAAATCCCACTTTATGAGAAAAATAAAAACAAAAGTCATGCACTAGTTATACACGGTCAATAAAGCAAATTTTATTCATGATCAAAACCCATTTTTCATTCCAGTCTGTGCCAGGTTCTTCAGTTTCTTTAGAGTGTTTCATAAATTAAATAAAATATGGCAGGGCAGGCGATGTGTTGCTGCTGAAGCATGTGGGAGCTTCTGAACAACAAGGTGATTTGGGTAAACACATCTGTGATAAGTGCTTGTAGTTTGAAAACTTTGGATCCATGGTGAAGAACTGAAGTCCCAACTGCACACATTGCACCATATCAGGGAGGACACCCAACGACAACTATATTGTAAGACATCAGACGATAATGAGTGTATGTTAAAAAATGTAATTAAGGCTAACTAATAGAAGACAGAGAGTTGGGATAAGAGAACACTTTTAGGGTGACAACCTGTAAACAGTAGAGCACCACAGGGATCAGTGCTGGAGCCAGAATTATTTACAATATATCTTAATGAATTAAGAGAGGAAAGTGAATTAAAAGTGCTAAACTTGCAGATGACACGAAGGTAGATGAGAAGGTATGTGATGAGGATGACACAAAGAGTCTGTAGAATCATACAGATTGGTTAAGCGCATGAGCAAAAATCTAGCAAATGGAATATAGTGAGTGAAAATGTGAAGTTATGCACTTTAGTAGGAAGAATAGAGGAGCTGAATATTATTGAAAAGGAGACAGACCGCAGAAATCAGCAGCATGGAGGGATTTGGAAGACCTTGTACGTAGATTACAAAAGCTAGCATCCAAGTTCAGCAGGTAATAGGGAAGGCAAATTGAATCAAAAACAGAAATTTACTGATGAAGCTCAGCAGGTCTGGCAGCATCTGTGGAGAGAAAGCAGAGTTAACGTTTCGGGTCTAGTGACTCTTCCTCTGAACTCAGTCAAGTAGAATGTTGACCTTTATTCAATGAGGAATGGAATATATACATTTGAAAGTCTTGCTAAAAATATGCAACCCATTAGTCAGACCACACCTAGAAACTGTGAACGGTTTTGGGTCCCTTGTGTTAGGAAAGATTTGTTGGTATTGGAGCAATTGGAGAAGATTCACTCGGTTGATCCTAGGATTTTCTTAGAAGGAGAGGTTGTATAGGTTGGGCTAATACTCATTGGA
Source organism: Rhincodon typus (assembly GCF_021869965.1). Taxonomy (NCBI): domain Eukaryota; kingdom Metazoa; phylum Chordata; class Chondrichthyes; order Orectolobiformes; family Rhincodontidae; genus Rhincodon; species Rhincodon typus. The sequence continues at coordinate 112,470,848 of NC_063335.1, read as the reverse complement.
GTCTAAAATACTGAGAGGCAACCTTTTGAAACATATATGTTTTCTGGGGAACTTGACAGGGTAGATGCAGAAATGTTGTTTCCTCTTGTGAGACCTTCTAAGACCAGAGGGCATAATCTCAAAATAAGGTCCTGAACATTTAAGACAGAGATAAGGGAGATTTTCTTGTCTCAGAGGGTAATGAATCTTGAAAATCTTACCACAGCAGGCTGTCAAAATTGGGTTGGTAAGTACATTCAAGTCTGAGATAGAGAGATTTTTTAATTAGTAAGGGAATCAAGAGTTATGGGGGAAAAGCAGGAAAGTGGAGCTAAGGATTATCAAACCAATCATGATCTCATTGAATAAAGAGCAGACTCGATGACCTAACTGTGTACTTCTGCTCCTACACATTATGATCTTACTGTATGCACATGTTAAATCATGCAGGATTTCTAATGGTACACTTTTCTGTTGTTGGTTATTTGTTAGGTATCAGAACATTTCTGGGTTGACATTCAGTTAAGAATATTGTTCTCTTTGTGGGATCTGTTGCTATGGTGAATGTTGATGCTGTTCCATTGACGCTTTTGGGGAACAGTGGACCTCTAACCTGACAGTCATTCTATATTTTATACAGTCTGTGACATCTTCCTCATCAGCGGTCTGCATTAAAAGAGATACTTCTCTGTTTTGTATATATATGTCTTCCGTTGTGATAAGAGAGCTGGTTGTTCACATTTCACCACCTACAATCAAATTGATAATAGCTCTCATCAAGCTCACCTGGGCTGACTGTTGTAGAAAGTGTTAAAAATTTTCACTATGAATGGTTCTCTAAAGCACAAATATCTGCACTGATTTTTTTTCAGTGCAGTGGAAATGCCAAAATATATGCACAGACATTTGAATCTCCCGAAGGGTGTTGAGAATGTAATTGGAAAACTGCTTCTGTATGGCAGAGATAGCAAGCAAGTCAACTTTCCTGCTCCTCTGATGCTGCCTAGCCTGCTGCGTTCCTCCAGCTTCATACTGTGTTGTCACTGCTTCTCTATGCCAGCTTTGTTTTCTTATCGTCTTACTTTACTTCCAGGATAGTAAAGGCTTTTGATTTGGTAAGTTATGGCAAAATTGCTTCGATAATTCCTTCAATACTTTGAGATAATTTGTATCTCTGTATCTATGAAAGTTTGGACAGATAAATTGTGGCCATCATTCTCAAAAAAGGAGTCACAATTTTATTTCTATCCATCTTTCTGTCTATCTATCTATCTGTCTATCTATCTATCTATCTATTTATCTATCTATCGATCTATCTATCTGTCTGTCTACCTATCTATCCATCTGTCTGTCTATCTATCTATCTATCTATCTATCTATCTATCTATCTATCTATCTATCTACCTATCTATCTATCTATCTGTCTATCTATCTATCCATCTGTCTGTCTATCTATCTATCTATCTTTCTATCTACCTAGCTATCTATCTATCTATTTATCTATATGTCTATCTGTATCTTCTATCTATATCTCTGTATCTAACTATATATCTGTCTAACTATTCATCTATCTATCTATCTAAAGCACACTCTTCAAATTTTCCCGTTGATGTATTCCTCACATTGCCTGTGAATTTTATTGAACTAGGTTCAAAAAGGCTAAAGCCTTGTTGAACATTTTATTGTAAACAGGTATGAAAAGTATACCATATCATTTGTGAAGATTGAAGAATCCGTCTTTTATAATGTTTTGCTAAAGTGGAAAGCAATCAAAATAGAAGAGACACAGAGAACAATATCTCTTTCATCGTCCCTATATATTACAACTGTTGAAAAAAAATTCTGGTCACGGTCTAAAACATGCAGAGGAAGCCATTACTCAGAAGAGTGACAGGTATTTGTACAGCAGACACTGAGCATTTATCAATGTTGCCTTCTGTGAGTCTCTTTCCATATGGTAAAGTGCTTAGTAGAGGGTTTACAGCAAATTACTGTGTTCTGAGGTGGATTATTGCTTATTTATACAGTGCTTTGTCTGGCTGTGGTTTCGGTGGAATCAAGGCAGTACATTTCACACTGTGCTGTACAAACGTAACAAGGGAGTCGACATAGATCAGCTGGATAGCAAAATATAAGAAAGTGTAATTTAACCAAAAGATGCAGCATTATTTACACAGCAGGAACAGACTCCAGTATAATTGTGTAGGGTAATGCTACATACTCTAAAGGTATTCGGACTGATTGGATAGATGAGCCATCATGCAACATTGCATTTTGCAAGTGTCGATGAGACTTAATTGTTACCACCTTTAACAACAATAAATGGGTTTGCATCATCCTCTCCAAAGTGAAAGGATTTGTATATCTGCAATTAAGAATCAACCCAAATCGAGTGTAATTTCCGCTAGCATTCATCTCACATCAGTGCGAATGGAAAAGCGGAATGTTTCTGGGTTCCAGCATTAATACTTTGCCTGGTGAAAACAAAATCCTCTAACAAATTAGAGGACCCAGCCCACCGTCAGCAGATTATCCATTAAACTTGCATGCAGTGACCAGTACTGAACATCACCTTTCCAACCACCACAGCAACACCCAACCCTCCCAAATCTTGGATTCATGGCACATTGTTACATTTCACTGTCACTTCTCTAGTTTGAAATTCAACACCATTCAAAATTTCATTGTGGCTTATGTGAATTTTGCAACAAACAAGGAATATCTTTCTCCCTTTTGCTCTATTATGTGACCAAACATTACATTCTGATTCAATTTGATGGAAGTATTTTATGTAACTATTGTTATTCCGAGCCCATCTGGCTCTCAAAAAGTTCATTTTTTATTCATTCATGGTTTGCTGTTTGGATCAGCACTTTTTGTCCATCCCTAACTGAGTTGCTCGGTAGACCATTTCGGATGGGCAGTTAAGAATCAACTAGATCACTGTAGCTCTATAGTCACATGTAAGCCAGAGCAGGTAAGGATGACAAATTTACTTCCCTAAAGCACATTAGGAATTCAAATAAGTTTCAGTCGACACATGTGGAGTACTGTGAGCTGTTTTGGTCCCTTTTTTTTAAAATTCACTCATGGGTGTTGCTGGTTTGGCCAACATTTATTGCACCTGACATAGTAGTTTCCTAGTTATCCTGGAGAAGGTGGTGGTGAACTGCCTTCTTGAACCACTGCAGTCCACATATTCTAGGGTGACCCACAATGCCCTAAGGGAGGGAGTTCCAATAATTTGACTCAGAGACAATGATGGAATGGTGAAATATTTCCCATTCAGGATGGTGACTGACTTAAGGGAGAACTTAGAGGTGGTGGTGTTCGTATGTATCTGCTACTCTTGTCCTCCTAGATGGAAGTTGCTGTCTGAGATCTTTAGTGAATTTCAACAGTGCATCTTGCAGATACTGCACACTGCTGCTCCCAAGCGTCGGTGGTGGAGGAACTGGATGGTTGTGGATGTGGTGCCAATCAAGTAAGCGGCTTTGTCCTAGATGGTTCAAGCTTCTTGAATGATGTTGGAGCTGTACCCAATCAGGCAAGTGTGGAGTATTCCATCACACTCCTGACTTGTAGATGGTGGACAAGCTTTGGGGAGTCAGGAGGTGAGTTACTTGCTGCAGTACTTCCTGGTATTTGACCTACTCTTGTAGCTATCATGTTTATGTGGTGAGTCTGATTGAGTTTCTGGTCAATGGTAACCATTGATAGTGAGGGATTCAGTATTGGTAACACTATTGAAAGTCAAGGAGCAGTGGTTAGATTGTCTCTTGTTAGAGCTGGTCATTGTCTGGCATTTGTGTGGTGCAAATATTACTTGCTACTTGTCAGCTGAAGCCTGAATATTGTCCAGATCTTGTTGCATTTGGACATGGACTGTTTCAGTATCTGAGGAGTTGCGAATGGTGCAGAACATTATGCAGCCTCAGTGCTTGCTCCAAATGTTGTTCAATACAGAGAATCACACATTCAGCAGCTGATGGACGATGGTACGTGGTAATCAGCAGGCAATTTCCTTACCCATATTTACTACAAAGCCATGAGACCTCATGGGGCCCAGAATTAATGATGAGGGCTCCTAGGGCAAGACCCCCCTGACTGTATACCATTGTGCCTTCACCTCTGTTGGATGGTGGGACAGGACATATCCAGCGATGGTTATGGTGGTGTCCGGGACATTGCGTTTTGCGTGTGATTCTATGATTATGTTAGGCTGCTACTTGACTAGTTGTGAGACAGTTCTCCCAATTTTGGCACTAGCCCCCAGATGTTAGTAAGGAGGACTTTGCAGCTTCCGCAGGGCTGTTTCTGCTGCTGGCCTTCCCATATCACCTCCTGTGCTTGGTGACATATGCTGGCCTTTCACTGGTTGTCCTTTAGAAGGTGGAAGTGAACTGCCTTCTTGTAATCCTCAGACATAGCCCACCTAGTTTTGGACGAATTTATGTATTCAGAAGTGTGAAGCTGTCTGGCTCTATTATGGGGACAGTTGGGGGTGAATGTTGTTTTGAAGCTCTTCAGAGAAGATGTACTTCTGTACAGTGAGATTCTGTGCTACCACACATCTAGGTAAAGGCTAATACTTTCTTTCAAGGTGTTTCTTTATCATGACAGAATCCCACCTACAGGCAGAGCTATCAGCAGGACTACACTGAGTTCTCTTATTATCTGCAATTGTATCTTGTTGTTAAAATGATAGCAATTACATATGAATTATTCAAAATAAGTCACACGTTGAGCTTGCCAAGTTTTAATGCATTCTGAAGAGGGAGATTCTGATTGCAATCTCCTGCCATGTTGAGGATCAATAATGCCAGATCCTTTGTTGCGTGCTTGCTGATGGATGCAATGTAAAGAGGATGAAGTCATATTCAGCTTATTGCTGAGCAATGAGCTATCCATCACACTTTGAGCTGCCTTCCCACTTTGGATTAATGTCAGTGCAGCAACCTCTTCACACAGAGATCCTTACCTGGCTAAATTAGCAAGGCACTACTCCCTGCATAAATTTGACAGGTCAGTATATTCCAATAAGTACAGTGGCTTTCTTCCTGTTTAAATGGAACATTTTGGCATAGTCTTGGTGGGCTGAAGGATCTGATCCTGCGCTGTGCTGATCTTTGTTCTGCCTCTTCCATATTTATGTAACCACACATAGGTAAGAATAATGTCCAGCCACTGGGAATTCTTGTCAGTAAAAATGGAAATTGCCTGGATGAATGCTGCTCTAATTGCACTCAAGAAGCTTGACAACATCCAGGGCAAAGCAGCCTGCTTAATTAACACCACATCCACAAACATTTACTCCCTCCACCATCAACATTCAGTCACAGCAGTGCATGCTATCTACAAGATACACTGCAGAAATTCACCATGGTTCCTTGGACAGTATGTTCCAAGCCCACAGCCGGCCGCACATACAGTCGGTTCTGATATAACATGTGTTTTTCCAAGCGAATTGGTTTTAACGCGATTGAAGAATTGCAGAACGATATTTGTAGAATTCGAAAACTTTCCTTGCCTGTATTGGCTATAACATGATTCCATTCCCATTACTTTAAATAGCACGGTGATTGTGCGATTTTGTTATAACATGAAATCCCACCAGAACAGAACTATCGTGTTATATCAGAACTGACTGTAGAAGGAAAAGGGCAGCAGATATATGGGACCACCACCACTTGCAAGTTCCCCTCAAAACCATTCACTATACTGACTTGGAAGTGTATTGCTGTTTCTTCAGTGTTGCTGGATCAAAATCCTGGAACTCCCTTTTTTTAATCCCCAGTTGTGAGTATCCCTAAAACAAAAAGACAGTGGTTCAAGAAGGCAGATTACTCCCATCTTATCAAGATGTGAAGGTGCCAGTTTTGGACAGGGGTGGACAGAGTCAGAAGTCACATGACACCAGGTAATAGTCCAGCAGGTTTAATTGAAATCACAAGTTTTTGGAGCGCTGCTCCTTCGTCAGGTATAGGAAGCGCACAGGTACAGAATTTATAGGCAGAGAGATAATGGCAAGATAATTCCAGGTAATTAAGAGTGTCAAAAGATAGTACAAATGGTGTGAGTGGAATATTGACAGGCTGAATAACAAGCCTTTGCAGGTGATCAAAAGTATCAAACAGTGTGAGTAAGGTGTCAACAGCTGAATAGCCACTGAAGAGATGACCTATGACCTGATTTATTAAGGCAAAGAGATAATTACAAAAAAATCAAAAACAAGATAGTGCTGGAGGCAAACTAAATGGCTGGAATAACATGCTAAGTATAAGAGTTGCATGACGAGGGACTAACCAAAATAATAAGAAATCCGAAACTGTACAAACTACTGAAGGTAGAGAGATCATAACAAGTTATCAAGGTGATGGCTATGATGTGATTGGAGGAAAGGAGCTCCTGTGCCCCCATGCATGGTGCACTGGGAAACATAGTTCCAGTTTGAAATGTGCTTGAACGTCAGACCCACCATTCTGGGTGTTACTCCAGCCAAATTAGCTCCCATTCCTACTATATAACAGGATGGAGTGGAATACACATCAACATTGAGGGTATACTGATGCAGCTCATCCACCTTTGTGCTGGTCCTCATGGTCCCTGGGCTGCACCAAGCAATCTTGAGGAGAGGCCTTTGGGAGTTGGTGTCATGACCATAGTTTTAGGGATAAGGAAAAGCAGAAGGAAAAATGGTTCAGAATTGCTAGAGTCCAGGTGGAGGCTATTCTGCCCATCATGAGTGCATGTCCTGTCTGGAGGAACCACAGAATTGTATAGCACAGAAGGTGACCATCTGCATGAGGTCTCCGGTGGACCATTTCACCTTGTGCCATTCTCCAGCTGTCTCCTCATAATCCTACATTGTTTCCTTTCTCAGATCAAGGTAAGAGCCTAGGGGATCCAAGGCAAGTTCGCAAACTGACTTCGCAAATGGGTGATGATGAAGGGCTGCGACCCTTGGTATACCACAGGGATCAGGTGCTTGGACCCTTGCTGTATGTTCTGCACATTAACAAGTTGGATGTGAATCTAGAAGGTACAGTTAGTAAGTTTACAGATAACATGAAAATTGGTGGTGATGTTGAATAGGAAGGTCTCAGGCGAACAACCTGATTTGAAAGCTGATAAATTGGATACAGTAATGGCAGAATGTCATTAATCCTGTTAAGTGCATGGTGATGCATTTTGAGCTGTCTAATAGTTAAAGGACATATTCAATGAATGGTAGGTCCCTAGGGAGTACTGAGGAACAAAGGGACCTTGGTGTACAAGTGTCACCACTTGTGTCAGCACAGGTAGACAGCATAAAGGATGCTTGCTTTATTACCCATATCATAGAATATAGGAGCAAGGAAGTCTTGTTACAACTTTATAAAACATTGATTAAGTCACAGATGGAATACTTTGAGGAGTTCTGGTCACCACACTACCAGGAGAATGTGAATGCACTGGAGAGGGTGCAGGGGAGATTCAGCAGGTTGTTGCCTGGATTGAAAAGTCCCAGTTAGGAGGAGAGGCTGGATGGAGGGAGTTTGTTTTCCCTGTAGCAGAGGAGGCTGAGGGGATTTGATTGATGTGTACAGAATTATGAGAGGCATATACACATTGGATTGTGAGAATCTCTTCCCCACGGCAGACATGTCTAAGACCAGAGGGCATGCATTTAAAGTAAGAAATAGATAGTTTAGAGGGGATTGGAGAAAATTTTTTTCACCCAGAAATGTACTGCCTGAGAGGGTGGCGAAGGCAGGTACTCTCGCAATAGTTAAGAAACATTTGGATGGGTACTTAAAATACCAGGACAAAGTAGGCTATGGACCAAAGTGCAGGTAAATGGAATTAGTGTGGTTGGTGTTTGTTGGTCAGCACAGACATGGTGGGCCGAAGGGTCTGCTTCTAAACTACATGACTTATGGCTCTAAGACAGTATAATTATCTCATTCCCTTGATTGAACCTGCCTCCATCTCACTCTCAAGCAGCACAGAATATTCCAGTTTTTGACTATTCATGCTTGCAGACCACCAAATCCCTCCATGCTGCAGCTTTCTGCAGTCTTTCTTCATTTAAATAACATTTGCCACTTCTATTCTTTCTGACAAAGTGTGTATTCACACTGCGATATAGCTGCAATAAAAGGCCCTTTCTTCTGTCGCAAATTATGTTAAGTTTGTGCTCACTGATTGATGGATCCTTTCATCAGTTTCTCCCTATTTACTCTGCTGGGTAGTTGCAGCCAATTTTAATCTAGTGGAGGTGAGGAAATAAACTGGATCCACTGGAAAGCATTAGCCATTTAGTATATTTTTATTTGTTCATGCAGTATTCGCTGGCTAGATCAACATTTATGGACCATCCTAAATTGCTCAGGATAATTAAGAAACAGCCACATTGCTGTGCATCTGGAGTCACAAGTACAACGGACAAGGTAAGGACAGTAGGTTTCCTTCCATAAAAGACATTAAGTGATCAGATTACAACAAACAACAGTGGTTCCGTGACTAGTTTTTTGTTTAATTCCGGATTTTTGTTAAACTCAAGTTCACCATCTACCAGGGCACAATTTAAACTCCTGTCATAGCTATAATAAAGGATTGGCTAACTAATAGATGTCAGAGAGTTGGGATAGGGGACAGTCATTTTCAGGATGGCAATTTGTAACTGGTGGAGTGCTTCAGGAATCAGTGCTAGGGGCCACAATTATTCCCAATGTATATTAATGACTTGGATGAGGAAAGTGAATGTACTATAGATAAGTTTGTGGATAACATAAAAATAGTTGGGAAGGCAAACAATGAAGATGCGTTGGTAGAGGGATATAGACAGGTCGAATGAGTGAGCAAAACTTTTGCAGATAACTTATAAAGTGGGAAATTGTGAGGTTATGCACGTTAGCAGGAAGAATAAATAAGTTGAACATTATTTAAACAGAGAAAGACTAAAGTAAGCTGCAAAATATTTGGGAGTCGATGGCCTAGCGGTAGTATTGCTGAACTGTTAATCCAGAGACCCAGATAATGTTCTGGGGACCCGGGTTTGAATCCCGTCATGGCAGATGGTGGAATTTGAATTCAATAAATATCTGGAATTAAGAATGTAACGGTGATCGTGAATCGCTTATCGGAAAAACCCATCTGGTTCACTAATGCCCTTTAGGGAAGGAAATTGCCATCCTTACCTGGTCTGGCCTACATGTGACTCTAGACCCACAGCAATGTGGTTGACTTTTAACTGCCCTCTGGGCAATTAGGGATGGGCAATAAATGCTGCTGAGCCAGCGATGCCCTCATCCCATGAATGAATAAGAAAAATAAACGAATAAGGAATCCCTCGTCCATAAATCACAAAAAGTTCACATCCAAGTTCAATGGATAATAAAGAGGTAAATGGAGAGTTGGCCTTTATTTTGAAGGTAATAGAGTACAAAAATAGGAAGGTTTAGCTAAAATTATACAAGGCACTAGTCAGACCACAGCTGAAATATTATAAACAGTTTTGTTCCCTTCATATAAGGAGAGATTTCCTGGCATTGGACTAAGAATAAGAATAATAAAAAGAATAAGAACCAGGGAAGGTTCACTTGGCTGATATTAGTTGATCCTGAGATAGTAGGAACTGCAGATGCTGGAGAATCCGAGACAACAAGGTGCAGGGCTGGATGAACGCAGCAGGCCAAGCAGCATCATAGGAGCAGAAAGGCTGACGTTTCGGGCCTAGACCCTTCATCAGAAAAGGGGGAGGGGAAGGGGGTTCTGAAATAAATAGGGAGAGAGTGGGAGGCGGATAGAAGATGGATAGAGGAGAGGATAGGTGGAGAGGAAACAAACAGGTCGAAGAGGCGGGGATGGAGCCAGTAAAGGTGAGTGTAGGTGGGGAGTTAGGGAGGGGATAGGTCAGTCCAGGAAGGACGGACAGTTCAAGGGGACGAGATGAGGTTAGTCAGTAGGAGATGAGGGTGCGGCTTGAGGTGGGAGGAGGGGATAGGTGGGAGGAAGAACAGGTTAGGGAGGCAGGGACGAGCTGGACTGGTTTTGGGATGCGGTAGGGGGAGGGGAAATTTTGAAACTTGTGAAATCCACATTGATACCATTGGGCTGCAGCGTTCCCAAGCGGAATATGAGTTGCTGTTCCTGCAACCTTCAGGTGGCATCGTTGTGGCACTGTAGGAGGCCCAGGATGGACATATCGTCTGAGGAATGGGAGAGGGAGTTGAAATGGTTCGCGACTGGGAGGTGCAGTTGTTTATTGCGAACCGAGCATAGGTGTTCTGCAAAGCGGTCCCCGAGCCTCCGCTTGGTTTCCCCGATGTAGAGGAAGCCACACCGGGTACAGCGGATGCAGTATACCACATTGGCAGATGTGCAGGTGAACATCTGCTTGATGTGGAAAGTCTTCTTGGGGCCTGGGAGGAGGTATGGGGGCAGGTATAGCACTTCCTGCGGTTGCAGGGAAAAGTGCCAGGTGTGGTGGGGCTGGAGGGGAGTGTGGAGCGGACAAGGGAGTCACGGAGAGAGTGGTCCCTCCTGAAAGCAGATAAGGGTGGGGAGGGAAAGATGTCTTTGGTGGTGGGGTCGGATTGCAGATGGCGGAAGTGTCAGAGGATGATGCGTTGGATCCGAAGGTTGGTGGGGTGGTACGTGAGGACAAGGGGGATTCTTTTTTGGTTCTTATTGCGTGGACGGGGTGTGAGGGATGAATTGCGGGAGATGTGGGAGACACGGTTGAGGGCGTTCTCGACCACTGAGGGGGGGAAGTTACGGTCCTTGAAAAACGAGGACAACTGAGATGTACGGGAGTGGAATGCCTTATCCTGGGAGCAGATGCAGCGGAGACGAAGGAATTGGGAATAGGGGATAACATTTTTGCAGGAGGGTGGGTGGGAGGAGGAGTATTCTAGGTAGCTGTGGGAGTCGGTGGGCTTGAAATGAATATCAGTTTCTAGGTGGTTGCCCGTAATGGAGACAGAGAGGTCCAGGAAGGGGAGAGAGGTATTAGAGATGGTCCAGGTAAACTTAAGGTTGGGGTGGAAGGTGTTGGTGAAGTGGATGAACTTCTTTTGAGAGGTTAAGTAGATTGGGCCTGTACTCATCAGAGCTCATGAATGAAAGGCGACTCTATTGAAACATCAAGATGCTTAGGTGACTTGAAAGGGTAATTATAGAGAGGTTGTTTCTTGAAGGACAGTCTTGGACCTGAGGGCACAATGTCAAAATAATGGGTCATTTATTTAAGACAGAGTTGAGGAGGAGTTTCTTCCCTTAGAATGTCACGTATTAGTGGAATTCTGTACTGCAGGGGTTTGGTGAGACTGTGTTGTTAAATATATACAGTGCTGAGGGCTAAAGGTTATGGGCATAAGGCAGGAAAGTGGAGTTGAGAATTATCAGGTCAGACATGATCTCCTTGAATTGCAGAGCAGATTTCAATCACTAAATGACTGATTTCTGCTCAAATGTTGATCCAGTCCCTCTTGTACGTGGATGTTGGAGAGTGTGAAGGTTAAAAGTGGTGTTTGGGGTATAAATCCAATGGGTTGTCTTGCCTTGATTGAGATTCCTGTGTCAGGTTCAAACTGCATGTATCCAATGAAGTGGGGAGTGTCTTAATACATTCCTGACTTGAGCCTTGTGGACAGGTTTTGGGGAGTCAGGAGGTGAGTTACTTGTTGTAGGATACCTAGTCTCTGACTACTCTTGTCGTCAAAACTATTTAGGAGAGGCAATGGTGTAATAATAATGTTATTATGTTAGTAATCTGGAAACCTAGGCTGATAATCTGGGAACTCCTCAACTCCTGACTTGTGCCTTGTGGACAGACTTTGAGGAGTTCCCAGATTATCAGCTTAGGTTTCCAGATTACTAACACAATAACATTATTATTACACCATTGCCTCTCCTAAATAGTTTTGACGACAAGAGTAGTCAGAGACTAGGTATCCTACAACAAGTAACTCACCTCCTGACTCCCCAAAACCTGTCCACAAGGCACAAGTCAGGAGTGTGTTAGGACACTCCCCACTTCATTGGACACATGCAGTTTGAACCTGACACAGGAATCTCAATCAAGGCAAGACAACCCATTGGATTTACACCTCATCCACTACTTTTAACTTTCACACTCTCCACCATCAACATACAATAGCAGCGGTACACATCACCTGCAAGATGCACTGGAACAACTCTTGTGCTCCTCAGGAGACATCTGCAGATTCCAGCATTTGCTGTTTTTTTGTCTCTAACTTGAGATCCTCAGACAGCATTTTCCAAACCCGCAAGCATCTAGAAGAACAAGGGCAGCAGATACATGGGAACACCGTCACTTGCAAGTTCCCCTCCAAGCCACTCACCATCCTGACTTGGAAATATATCGCTGTTCCATTACCGTCGCTGGGTCAAAATCCTGGAATACTCTCCCTCAGGGCATTGTTTGTCTACATACATCAAATGGACAGATGCTCTTTAAGAAGAGAGCTCAAAGGGCAACTAGGGATGGACAATAAAGGCTGGCCCAGCAAGTGATACTACATCCTGTGAATGAATAAACAAAAATCATCTCCAGCTTACACTTCCTTGTTTACTTGTGTCAAATAATAAAAACATAATGTTCTGACTGAATCCTGTCATACAAGAGAGATAATTGGGACACAGCGGTGTTTTTGTTTCCTGTCAGAATTTTCAGTCTCAATTACTTTGAACCACTTTGAGACCTTTGAAAGAAGTCTGTGCCCTCTTCATCTTCTGGAGTCACCTTCGAACTTTCCAGATTAAATTTATCTGTCCTTCATGACATTCACAGTGAAAGCAGTGGCATTGAAATGTGATTTAACTTGCTGTGCCTTTCAAGAGATTGTCAAAAATTTCTCAAACTAACCATTTGCCTTTTACTTACATACTGACCACATTGACAAAGATGTCAAAACATCTTGACAGTTTGAAATCCAGAGAAGCCCCTTGATAACCTTTCATCAGGTTGTCAGGAAAACGTGGAGCTGACTATTTTGACAGGTTTAGCATCGCTTGATCCAAATGAACCCAAAATTATGCAAATAACCAGATCTGAACCTATCGAGTGGAGGCATCTTCCCTCGTTGTTGGTATTGGGATGCCAACGTAAAAAGGTCCTAGCTATGGTTTTGTTCCAAGCTCAATACTCAAGCCTAATATCATCTGGCAACCGAACAAAAGATTGCAAATAATTTGAGACAAGTAACAAGGAAAATTCTCCCTGTTTCCATCTTAAAAAAAACCATTGTGTGAAAAGATGAGGATCTCAGTGTGCACTGCTACTTACTAATGTCACACTAATAACAAAAAGAAACACACACATATATATATGTTTGTATATGTGTATGTGTATTCTCAAGTCCCTGAGAATTCAAGGACAGTGTAATCCTCTTAGAGTGAAGGACAAGGGCAGGAACTGCAGGGAACCCTGGATGTCAAAGGGCATTGAGAGTGTGGTAAAGGAAAAGAAGGAAGCCTATGTTAGGTACAGAGCAGTAAAAATAGAGGAGGCACTTCAGTGGTATAGAAAGTGTAAGAGTTTGCTTAAAAAGGAAATTAGGAGGGCAAAGAGAAGGCATGAAGTATCTTTGGCGTGGAGGATCAAGAAAAGCCCAAGTCTTTTTGTAAGTATATTAAGAATAAGAGGGTCACCAAGGAAAGAGTGGAATCTATTAGAGACCAAAGACGCAACCTGTGCATGGAACCAGTGGACATAAGTAAGGTCTTAAATAAATATTTCTCATCTGTATTCACAGACAAGAAAGACATTGTAGTCAGGGAGGTCAGCTATGATGGTGAGGTTCTAAAGCATGTTAAGATTAATAAGGAGAAGATATTAGATGTTTCAGCGACACAAAGGAGCATAAATCCTGAGGGTCTGCTGAGATGAATCCCAGGCTGCTATGGGAGGCCAAGGGAGGAGATTCCTGGATCCCTGTATATTTAGTACTTTGCTGGCGACAGGTGAAATGATAGATGATTGGCGGATAACAGATGTGATTTCTTTGTTTGAAAAGGATAGCAGGGATAGGCTAGGTAATTACCAACCACTTGTCTGATGTCAGTGGTAGGAACATTATTAGAAATAATTCTGAGGGACAGGATTAATCAACATTTGGAAGGCAGGGATTGATCAGAGATAGTCAGCATGGATTTATTAGATGCAGATCCTGTCTGACTAACTTAATTAAGTTTTTTCAAAAAGGTGACTAAATATATTGATGACAGTAGTGCAGTTGATGTGGTTTACATCTACTTTAGAAAGGCCTTTGGCAAGGTCCCACATGGAAGGCAGATCCAAAAGGTAAGAGCCCATGGGATCCAAGGGAAGTTCACAAACTAGATCCAAAATTGGTTTACAGATAGGAAGCAAAGGGTGATGGTGAAGGAATGTTTTTGTGTTTGGAAACCTGTGACCATTGGTGTACCACAGGGATCGGCGCTGGGACCCTTACTGTTTGTTAGGTACATTAACGACTTGGATGTGAATGTAGAAGGTATAATTAGTAAGTTTGAAGATGACATGAACATTGGTGGTTTTGTTGATAATGAGGAGGATGGTTTCAGGCTACAATGTGATATTAGTCAGCTGGTAAATTGGGCAGAAAAGTGACAGATAGAATTTAATTCAGATAAGTGGGGGTGATCCCTTTGAGAAGTTTAATAAGGAAAGGATAAACACAATGAATGGTAGGTCCCTAGGGAGTACAGATGAACAATGCGACCTTGGTGTACAAATCCATAGATCCCTGAAGGTATCAGCACAGGTAGAGAGGGTGTTGAAGACAGCGTACAGGATGCTTACCTTCTTTACCCAGATCATAGAATATAGGAGCAAGAAAGTCTTGTTACAAATTTATACACATTGGTTAAGCCACAAATGGAATAGCTTGGGTAGTTGTGGTGACCAATCTATCACAAGTATATGTGGTTGTACTGGAGAGGGTGCAGAGGAGATTCACCAGGATGTTGCCTGGATTGAAAAGTCCCAGTTATGAGGAGATGCTGGGTGTACTGGGTTTGTTTTCCCTGGAGTAGAGGAATCTGAGGGTGGATCTGATTGAGGAATACAGAATTATGAGAGGTACATACAGAATAGAGTATGAGAATCTCTTCTGCATGGCAGATATGTCCAAGACCAAAGGGCATAAGTTTAAGGTGAGGAGCAAATGGTTTAAAGAAGATCTGAAAAATAATTTTTTTTCACTCAGAATGTGTTAAAAGTATGGAATGTGCTGCCTGAGATGGTGGTGGAGACAGATACTCTCGCTATACTTAAGAACCTCCTGATGAGCACTTAAAATACCAGGGCATAGTAGGTCAGGGACCAAGTGCAGGTAAATGGGATTAGTGTAGCTTGATGTTTGTTGTCGGCATAGATATGGTGGGCCGAAGGGCCTGTTTCTATACTGTATTACACTATGACATAATCTAATAAGATACCTATTGTCCTGTAGGATAGCTTTGATGAACTCTATTTCTGTTTCAAACTTTTAAAGTGAGAAAATGGCAGTGGCCTATTTACAAATTTATTGTTTAGGCCAATTTTCTGATGCTTCGAGCCGTATGTGGTATAATATGCTTATACTGACAGGTGTAGGTAGACGTTCACAATAGGCAGTGATGGAGATTAATGGATTTCTCGACTTGTGCTTTGAGGAAAGGGACTTCTCCATCTCGAAGATGAAATTGAGTGCGGTGTGGACAATTTTATGGTTTTTCAGGAAGTCTTTACAGCTTCAAAGATTGAAAACATAATATCCAAGTATTGCATATCGGAAAGGGATTACTAAAGATATTTCTCATAAAATCAGTAAGGGTAATGGTGATAGACACTAGATGTTAAAGTTTGGTTAAACACAGTTAAGGCATATACGTTTTGAGTCAATATTACACCAGCTCTCACAGAACTCCACTGTACGAATTACTTGGTTCCCCAGATAGTTTTTGTTTTCATTCAACTCGTTCAGAGATGTTATTACGCACTTGTGGAGCAGGTGGGACTGAAACAGACGTTCTGGCTCAGAGTAAAAACCGAAAGAACTGCGGATGCCGTAAATCAGGAACAAAAACAGAAGTTGCTGGAAAAGCTCAGCAGGTCTTGCAGCATCTGTGAAGGAAAAAACAGAGTTAACATTTCGGGTCCAGTGATCCTTCTTCAGTTCTGTGGAAGGGTCACCGGACCCGAAACGTTAACTCTGTTTTTTCCTTCACAGATGCTGCCAGACCTGCTGAGCTTTTCCAGCAACTTCTGTTTTTGATTCTGGCTCAGAGGTAGGGGCACTACCACTGTGCCACAAAAACCTCTTTCTTGTTCCCCATATATATGTGCAGCCAAAACTTTCCAAAGTATTCCCTATGTACCATTTAACCATCTCCTGTTACTTAGTTCCATTATGTCTCAGGCAGCACTGCCAGACCCTCCTGAATGATATCGAGTGTCCTAGTCACAACCATTTTCAGCTGCTTCATCAATGACCTTCCCTCCATCATGAGATCAGAAGTGGGGATGTTCGCCAATGATTGCATAATGTTCAGCACCATTCGTGACTCCTCAGGTAGCGAAGCAGTCCCTGTCCAAATGCAATAAGATCTTGTCTATATCCAGGCTTTGACTGCTAAGTGGCAAGTAACATTCATGACACAGAAGTGCCTGACAATGTTCATCTCCAACGAGATAGAATCTATTTTGCCTTGACATTACATGGCATTACCATCGCTGAACGTCCCACTATTAACACCCACAGAGCCATATTGAACCAGACCATAATTCCCACTGCATTCAGGCAGTAACATGGAAATGAGGGTTCACATGATAGTCTGCAGTTAAGCTTGTTGTTCATATTGGTTCCTTTCCAAATTCACACAGCTCCGAGAAAAATAGAACGTGTTAGCAGTCGGTGACATCTTTACCTATCCCAAGGAAATTATTGTAAAATCATACCTCCTCAGCACCTAAACATATTCCCTGAGTTCTTCATACGTCATGTTCCCCTTGACATTCATCGCTGATACAGTCATCAATGTAGCGGAGGAAGAGGTTGGGGTTGGTGCCAGTGTAACAGCGGAAGAGGGATTGTTCCACGGATCCTACAAAGAGGCAGGCGTAGCTTGGACCCATGCGGGTGCCCATGGCCACCCCCTTAGTCTGTAGGAAGTGGGAGCAGTTGAAGGAGAAGTTGTTCAGGATGAGTTTCGTTAAACAGATGACGGGGTCAGTGGAGGGGGGCTGGTTGGGCCTGTGGGAGAGGAAGAAGCTGAGGGCCTTTAGGCATTGGATGTACAGAGTGAAAATGGACCGCCTCAACACCGACATCTATTTCAAACACACCAACTCTCATAGCTACCTGACTATACCTTCTCTCACCCACCCACCTGCAAGAACGCGATCCCCTACTTCCAATTCTTGCACGTCCACTGCATCTGCTCCCAAGATGAGGTGTTCCACTCCCGGACATCCCAGATGTCCTCCTATTTTAAGGACTGCAACATCCCCCCTCCGGTGATCGAAAACACCCTCAACCGCATCTCTTGCATTTCCCGTGCTTCTGCCCTCAAAACCCTTCCACCCAATAAAAATAAAGGCAGAATCCCCCTGGTCCTTACATATCACTCCAGTAACCTCCACATCTACTGTATCATTCTCTCCCACTTCCACCACCTACAATCCAATCCCACAACCAAAAAGATATTTCCCTCCCCACCCCTATCTGCCTTTCATAGGGACCACTGTCTCCACGACTCCCTCGTCTGCTCCACACTCTCCACTAGCCCCACCACCCCCGGCACCTTTCCCTGCAACTGTAGGAAGTGCTACACTTGCCCCATACACCGCTCCCCCCCTCCCCTCACCTCCATCCAAGGCACAAAGCAAACCTTTCACATCTGACAGACGTTCACCAACACATCCTCCAACTTGGTCTATCGCATCCGCTGCTCCCGATATGAGCTCCTCTACATCGGTGACACCAAGCGTAGACTTGGGAGCGTTTCATAGGGCATCTGCGCTTTGTACAAGACAAATGACAACACCTTCCAGTTGTCAGCCATTTTAACTCCCCCTCCCTCTCCCTGAACAACATGTCTATCCTGGGCCTCCTCCAGTGCCACGATAACATTACCTGCAAACTGGAGGAGCAGCACCTCATATTCCTCCTCGGGAGCCTACAGCCCAATGGCCTAAACATGGAATTCACCAGTTTTAAAATCTCCCCACCCCCGGTCTCATCTCATGTCCAACCCTCCCTCCCATTCCCACCTTTTTGACCTGAAACAATATGTCCATATTCTTCCTCGCCTATCCCCCTACCCTTCCCGTCAACCAATCCCCGCTATCCCTTACCTGAATCCAAACTATCACCACCTTACCTACCTTTCCCCAGCCCCACTCATCCTCCCTCTTGCCTCCTCAACCTGACACAACTTGTCCATCATCTCTCCCACCTATCCGTCCCACCCATCCCACTGATCAAACCCCACCACTCCCTACCTGCACTCACCAATCACCATCCCTCCTACCTTCCCCAGCCCCACCCCTCCTCTCTATTTATTTCGGAGCTTCCTTCTCCTCCCCCATTTCTGATGAAGTGTCCCGACCCGAAACATCAGCTTTCCTGCTCCTCTGATGCTGCCTGGCCTGCTGTGTTCCTCCAGCTCCACACTGTGCTGTCTTCAATCCAACTATGTTTTCCAGCTGCCACTATCCATTGTAATTTTTAAAAATATATATATATATTCATTCATGGAATGTAAGCATTTCTGTCTCAACTGTCATTCATTGCTAATCCCTAATTGACCAATTGCAAGTCATGGCTATCTTCTATTCATGTAATTCTCTAAGACTTCCCACAAGTGGAAACATCTTCTCTTTATCTATTCTACCAAACACTTACAAAAACTTAAAGTCCAATACCAGAACCACGTTTTATCACCATGCTAGGTGACATCATCTGCCTTTCATAGGCCCGGCTAGCTCAGTCAGTATAGCGTGAAACCCTTAACCTCAGGGTTGTGGGTTTGTGCCCCATACTGGGTGTCTTTATTAAGGATGATGTCACCTAGCGTGGTGATGAAATGTCTGAACGAGAACAAGCCAGCTCAGCGAACAACCTCACCCACAACCCAAGCTACAGATCTTTGCCAAAACTTTAACCAGAACCACTGCTCAACCTTTTCTTATCAAAAGTAAAAAAGCTCCCACTTGTTCCCTCTTGCCTAATAATACTGTCATCTCAGGCTTGTTGCCTAATTTTTTGTTTATAAATACTGTGACGTGTACCCCTTCTCACTCTTATTGTCATGCCATTGAGGGTCAACTTGTCATTCAATCCAATGCTAACGATGAAGTGAAGATGAAGTTCTATGTGAGATAATGATTGTGGATGTAATAATTGACCATGAATTGTCTTTGACTGTGCTTTCGATACTAGGGGGAATGGTGATTCACATCAATTGCATTGCAGACCATGTTCTTACACATTTCCACATGAATGATAAAGGTATCACTTTTTGCGCGGATGATTGACACAAAGAAGGGATAACTGCTGCTGCAGTGCTTTTGGTTTCCTTGCTTCAGGTGGTCAAAGACCATTAAGCAAGGATTGTGAGATAGGTGGCTGTTTTGATAACTCTATAGTGGAAGAGGCAGACAATCTGAGAACGATCCTGTCCCCTGATTGCTGTGAATTATGAAGCAAAACAACATGAAACAGCGTGTGTTTTTTTATAGCACCATCAAAATAAAAAATGACAAAATGCTTCACAGGGTTATGAGCGATTAAATTTTGGTGCTAAATCAACAATGAGATATTTGGACAGGTAACCAGTAGCTCGGTCAGAAAGGTGGGTTTTAAAACATTGCACCAGGTTTCTTGCAAAATCTTCTAAATTTCCACATTTTCCAAATAACTTCGTAACCTCTTAGCTCTGGTACCATCCTTAGTTTTCAGGTCAGAGCCCCAAAATACTGTGAACACTTTTTCCTTATAATTCTAAATTGTATTTTGTAAAAGGGGGATGATATAGCCATAAATGGCTCTAGATATAAAAAAAAAATTGGCTGCCGGGAGAGAGAGAGAGATCCATAAAATTTCATTGCTTATGGATGCAATGGGATCTTCAAGTATCAGCTCTCCAAAGCGCGAAAACTACACAATGTATGATGGATTGACAACACATGCCACCTCTGCCAATTATGTCCTAAATTGCAGACACATTTTTGCACTTTTCCATTTGAAGAATACTCAAACACAGGGGATAAAAGGCAATTTTTGCTGGAGTGTTCTACTGGGACTCAACATTCTCATGTGTATAAGCCTGACTTTGAGTGTTTGTGTGTGATGAAGGTCACAGTTGGACAACTATTCCCTACTCATCCCTGTATTGCAGGTAAAGAAATACTCGCTCTCACTTTGAGTGCTGCATACCAATTAAAAGGGAGTGGGAACAATGGAATTTCAATCAGCCTACAAAATCATGAATATTAACAATTGGAAGCCGGAAATGCCAAACACTGTTCAACATCCAATGTTAATGTGTTGATGCAACCTATTAATCAGAAGTCACATGAGACCAGGTTGTAGGCCACAAGCATTTGGAGTACTGCCCCTTCTATGTTCTATATGGACAGCCAGAGACTTTTTCCTAGGGTGGAGGTAGCTATTACGAGAGGGCATAGTTTTAAAGTGAGTGGAGGTAGATATAGGGGAGACGTCAGAGGTAGGTTCTTTACTCAGAGAGTGGTCGGGATGTGGAATGCATTGCCGGAGAGGGTAGTGGAGTCAGCCTCATTAGGGGCATTTAAGCAGCTATTAGATAGGCATATGGATGATAGTATAAGGTAAGGGTGGAGGTTAGATAGATTTTAGGTTTAGGGTAAAAGTTTGGCACAACATCGTGGGCCGAAGGGCCTGTACTGTGCTGTACTGTTCTATGTTCTATGTTTATCAGACGAAATGAATCTGACAAAGAACAGCAGTCCAAAAGCTTGTGATTTCAAATAAACCTGTTGGACTATAACCCTGGTGTCATGTGATTTCTGACTTTGTCCAGCACTGGTGCCTCCATATCATGGCAACTTATTAATAGCTGCAAAGACTTACCTGCTCAAACAAACTTTTCTATGCTGCTATTTTTAGGACTCATCTTTTATTTACGATATGTGAATATATGTGTCGCATTGCTAATTCTTCCCGAGTTTATTAATAAAGAAATTCACTCTTTGTTGACACGAAAACGCCT
This sequence comes from Rhincodon typus, assembly GCF_021869965.1. Lineage (NCBI taxonomy): Eukaryota > Metazoa > Chordata > Chondrichthyes > Orectolobiformes > Rhincodontidae > Rhincodon > Rhincodon typus. The sequence goes on along the minus strand of NC_063335.1, from coordinate 112,449,623 downwards.
CATTAAATTGGCTCCTTTTAAAACACCTGGGAGGAAGGAACCTTGTTGCAGTTAACCATGAGAGTGTGTTAAAAAAAGACAAGGAACCAGTCTGTGCATTCTCAACAGGGGTAACAATTTGAGGTATTCCATCCGTAATCATAATGGATTGGAATATCTTGCTAGGGGTTCTGATTGTAACAATATTCTTTTTGTAATGTTGGGAGTAGAATTGTGCACTTTGTGGCACTGTGATCTCTTTAACATTATTCGTTAATAATAAGTAACATCATAGTGAAGTATTCTATAATAGGAATGTCAATAATAGTTAGTAAGTTGCAAATGCTCATTTGGAATTCCCTGTGTCTATAATTACTTGTTGTGCTTCAAGTAAATAAATTAGTTATTGGTTTTCTGTCACCTGGAATTCTTTCTATAAAAGCCTATTATTTATATATAGCCGAAAGTCAATTCACATAGATAATATTTCATGTGTCAGTGCTTGGTTCTTCCATTTCCAGTTGCTCAAGGTTACTCCAATAAAACCACGATGATATGAAGGGTTCTTTGTTTTGTTTCTTTTCCTTATTCGTTCATGAGATGTGGGCATGGCTAGTGAGGCCAGCATCTGCTGTCCATCCCTAATCGCCCTTGATCAACCATTACAGAGGGCAATTAACTGTCAACCACATTGTTGTGGGTCTGGAGTCATATGTAAACCAGACCAGGTGAGAACAGAGATAGTAAGAACTGCAGATGCTGGAGAATCCGAGACAACAAGGTGCAGAGCTGGATGAACACAGATGAACACAGAACAGCACATCTTTCTTCCCTAAAAAGTGAACTCATTTCTTTTTATGATGATCGACAACGATTTCATGACTATCATTCAACTAACTTTGAAATGAATAGTGAAGGCATAGAAGAGGTTCCTAAGATTTTAGAATCATGTAGCATGCCTTCAGTATCCGATAATGAGGGATCTGGTTGATGGCCAATGAGGATGACATTGTACCCTGCAGCAACGATCAAACTTCACAGTAACGTCCAAATCTTCGATAATTATACACACAGGGCGCTCTCTTGTGGGTTCTATTTGAAGCAGACCAGGGGAATTCGTCCCGAGTCTCCTGGACCATACTTATCCCTCAAGTCAATCATCACCAAACACACATTACCTGTTTTTGTTCCATTGCAGTTTGTGGGATCTTACTTCGTAAAGCCAGTCTGCTGTGTTTCCTGCATTACACCAAATACATTTCATTAGCTACAAAGCACTTTGTGACATTTTGAGGCTGTGAAGAAAGCTCATACAAATGCAAATTATTTGGTTCTGCCCATTTCTGCGTGTACAATCCCATAACTGTGTAAAACAGCCTCCGTCTCGAGATATGATAGAGCGCTTTCTTATTTGTAAAGCAAAGTGTCATTGAAGGCACTTGAAAATCCTGAAATATTTTGAGATCTCTTAATCCTATATAAGGGCCTAGCAATGAATTCAACGCATTTTCAAGTTTTAATTGACATTTCCACAATGATCAATAAATCTAAAGGTTTACAAATCATTGGGTGAAGTGGGTAGTTCTGTCTGATGACTTCAATGCTGAGTTTGTATCTCCTTCTGCAGTGTCATAGGTCATAAAGTTTTCACAGGTGGAAAGAGGCCCTTCAGTCCATCATATCTGCATTGGCCACCGAGCAGCCATCTATTCTAATCCTACTTTCCAACACTTGGTCCTTGTATGCTATGGCATTTCAAGTGTTAATTTAAATATTTCTTCAATGTCATGAGGGTTCCCACCTTTACCACCCTTTTAGGCAGCTGGTCCTATATATCCACCACCCTCTGGATGGAAAATATTTTCCTTAAAACCCTTCAGCATTTGGAATTTTGTGAACAGTTTTGGGCCGTATATCTAAGGAATGATGTGCTGGTCTTGGAGGGGGCCTTACGAGGTTTACAAGAATGGTCCCGGAAATGAAGGACTTGTCATATGAGGAGAGGTTGAAGACTTTGCGTTTGTACTTGATGAAGTTTAGTAAAAAGAGTGTGGGGAATCTCATTGGAATACTGAGAGGCCTGGATAGAATGGACAAGGAAATGGTTTCACAAGTAGGGGAGACTAGGATTGCGAAGGCACATTCTCAAAGTGAAGGGACGACCCTTTAGAACTGAGGCTAGGAGGAACTTCTTCGGCCACAGGGTGGTGAATCTATGGAACTCAATGCCACAGAAAGCTATGGAGGCCAAGTCATTAAGTGTCTTTAAGACAGAGATAGATGTGTTTTTGATTGGTAAGGGGATCAAGGGTTACAGGGAGAAGGCAGGAGAATGGGGTTAAGAAACATATCAGGCATGTTCGAATGGTCTAATTTTCCTCCTTTATCTTTAAACTATGTGATCTTTACTTTAAAGCTGTTCACCCTGGATATTAACCCTTTTACGAAGGAGAAACATTTCTCCTACTTACCCTGTCAATGCCCCTCAGAGCTTTATACATCTCAATCAGATCCTTTCTCAGCCTTCTCTGCTCTAAGGAAAACAACCTGTCTCGTCTCTCTTCATAACCAAATTGCTCCAACCCAGGCAACAACCTGGTGAATCTCTTTGTCACCCTCCCTAGTTCAATCATATCTTCCTTATCCACATAGTGTGGTGGCCAAAACCACACACAATACTCCAGCTGTGGTCTAATGTTTTATATGTATAATAACCTTCTTGTCCTTGTACCTTGACTAAGAAAGACAAGTACCCCATTTGTTGTTTTAACCACGTTATCTATCTTGCCTTCAAGGATCTATAGACATGCAAGTTAAGGTCCCTCTGATCCTTTATACTTCCTAGGGTCCTAACTTTCTTAGACTCAGTGGGTTTCAGACAGGAAAAATTTCACTTCTGAAATTCGTAAGGAAACAGTACTCTCCCAGTCTCTATTGCCCATCCTGCCCGAACTCAAACAATTATTGGTAGAATTCTCAAAGCACCTTGCAAAGTAACAATTACTTCGATGGCGATTTTCCATTCAGTCATTGGATCAACATTAATGCAGATCCTGCACATTGCGATTGATTGAATATTCATATCAATCTTTGAACTTACTTTGTGACAATTGACTGAAAAAAAGGATATATTTTCTATCACAGGGTTTAGAGTCATATGGCACAGAAGAGGCCATTTGGCAGATCAAGACTACATGCACCATTTTTTTTCCTTTATTCATTTATGGTGTCGATGGTTAGCCAGCATTTATTGCCCATCCTTAATTGCTCAGAAGGCAATTAAGATTCAACCACATTGTTGTGGGTCTGGAGTCACACATAGGCTAGACCAGGTAAGGATGGCAGTTTCCTTCCCTACAGGACATTAATGAACCAGATGGGTTTTTCCCCGACAATTGATAATGGTTTAGTAGTCATCATTAGATTCTTAATTCCACATATTAATTGAATTCAAATTCCACTGTCTGCCATGGTCAGATTTGAACCCGGGCCCCGAGAATGTTATGTGGGTCTCCGAATTAACAGTTCAACAATAACACCACTAGGCCATCACCTCCCCTAACAGCAATATGTTTCCGCACTTGGCCCATAGTTTTGCATGTTATGACACTCCAAGTGCTCATCCAAGTTCTTTTTTAAAGATTGTGAGGTTTCCTGCCTCTATTACCCTCTCAGGCAGTGCAATCCAGGCCCCCACCATCCCTGGGTGAAAAAAGATTTTCCTTGAATACCCTCTGAACCTCCCACCTTCACTTTAAAATTATGTCCCTTTGTTATTAATCCTTCAAGTATGGAGAACAGCTTCTTTCTATCTACCCTGTCCATGCTGTTCTTAATTTTATACACCTCAATCAAGTCCATCCTCAACCTTCCCTGCTCTGAAGAAAATAACCTGAACCTATCCAGCTGCTCTTTCCAGCTGAAATATTGGGGACGGGACAGTGGCTCAGTGGTTAACACTTCTACCTCACAGCACCAGGGACACGGGTTTGATTTCATCCTCAGGCGACTGTCTGTGTGGAATTTGCACATTCTCCCTGTGTCTGTGTGGGTTTCCTCCCACAGTCCAAAGATGTGCAGGCTAGATGGATTTGCTATGCAAAATTGCCCATAGTGTTCAGGGATGTGTAGATTAGATGGGTTATAGGGTGATGGATCAGGGTGATGACTTGTTGTGCCAAAGGGCTTGTTCTCACACTGTAGGGACTCTATGATGATGTGCCTAATCAGAAATTCTCCATCACAGGCAGCACCTTGCTGAATCTCCTGTGCACCTTCTCTACTTCAATCACATCTTTCCTGCAGCATGGTGACCAGAACTGAACATGGTACTCCAGCTGTGGCTTATCTCATAGCAGACATGCAATGTATCTTTAATGGACATGCTCATGTTGCAACCACCATATCATAACATGTAGCCCAAAGGCATAAATTTCTCAACCTCCATCTTACTGACCTCTGTCCTCTTGCTGCATGACACCATGAGGGAGTGTACTGCAGTACATCTGAATTGCTGAGACCAAGGGTCTGGGATTGTAAGGTACCTAATGTACCAGGAGCTGTAAGAAAGTTCATTGAATTTTTCAGTGCCCTGTAACCGACATCTGTTCCTAATATTACAGGAGCTACAATAGGTATCACAGTACAATAGTGGTAGGTCACTCAATATATTGCACCACCTTATTTCTGAGATAACATTAACATATTGTCCATGTGTTTCGTCTTCTGTTCTCATTTCCAGCCTTGAACTTTCATGAGATAGGTCCACAATTACAAGCAAAGTATTGCCGTGGTTTGCCATTTCTGTCAGCAGGATGGCTGACGAGAAAACTCTCCCACTCTTACCGTCTGCCTTCAGGCATAAATGAACAATTTTCAGGCTGATCACACATCTGCTTGTCCATATTATGCATGCACCATCCATTATCCAACAAGACCTGGTGTGGGTCTCAGACCTGGAGCCTCTGGCCCAGTGCTAGGGATACTACCACAGTGTTACAAGACCTCCTATGCAATGTGTCATGGAATTACTGAAGGAGACTGTTCACCCCATTGTATCTGCGTTGGCAACAGTTAAGTCAGAGAGGCTTTTCTCAAAAGAAGTGAGGCAAGTACCTACAATTATTTCGGCAAATAGTGTACATTCAAAGGAAATAACAGATGTAGTACAGGGAAAGGGATTGGTTAGATCAGTTGGCTGGACAACTAATTTGCAATGCAGAGCGCACCAACAGCATGGGCTCAATTCCTACCCTGGTTCAGGTTACCAGGAAGGATACTCCTTCTCAACAGTTTCCTTCGCCTTAGGCATGGTGACTCTCAGGTTAAACCACCACCATTCCCCTCTCTCTGTCATGAGAGGTCCAGGGTGATTTCACCTTTACACAATGAGATCTTAGCAGTGATATGGTACCTTCGCTGTACACACAACAGGGAGCATGTCTTTGAAGAGCTCAAATATTACTCTTCCTGTGTAGTTAGTTGCTGTAGACAAATACTGTTCTTCAGACTCCATGCTTCCTTGAAGTATATCACTGTGAACCTTGATTCACTAACTGTCAATTAATAACACACCACTGATGAATATAAAATATTCAGTAAGGTCATCATAGTCCAGGGGAACTTCGGGCTGCTCTTTCATTAGAGAGAGATGACTGGTGGTGAGTTTAACCTGAGGGTCACCGTGCCTCAGGCAAGAGGTGACATGGAGAAAGTGGGACCTTCATAATGACCGGAGCAGGATTGAACCTCTACTGATAGTATCACTATTCATCACTAAGCAACCATCCAGCTAACTAACTCCCTAAAGACATATCAAATACGTATTTATTATAATCTGTAGTTATGTATAAACTATGACTATAACATATTCTTTAATTCTCAGATTTTATTTTTTAAATGTCTCCATCCAATTCGTTGAGTAACTACCTCCTCCATTTCCAATCCAAAGCCCTTATCTTAATTAAATAGAAACTGATGCAACTCTAGCTGCTCGTAAATTTAATTTGGGTTTTCCCACTCAAAAATGAATTTTATGGTGGCATCATAATTTACAATGTTGAAGGAAGCTATTGGGCCATTGTACTGTCAGCTAAAAGCTTTGGTATTATATCATGTACACTAAAGTCTAAGCCATTGATATATTTCAGAAAGAGTGGCCCCAAAACTGTTATAGTCAAGAAATTCCAGATAGGGTCTAATTTGTTGCTCAGAGGCATTACTGCCACTGTGTGCAAAAGTGATATCTGTGATCCAAGGAGTTCTGGTTACAACTTACTGACTGTGTCCTGTCACAGAAATCCTGAGGGCACAATCATGTCACGGCATTCTGCAGAGATTCATCTGCATCTTTGCTGCATGCTGCATTCTGTATTCAGTGAACAACCAATCAAGAGCTTCATGGCAATACCATTGGCACTACTAACCAGTTAGGAAGCAGGAAAAATAAACATGTGGGGTTCCTCATTGTCCACTGGGAATGTTTTTGGGAAGGCAGTTGGGGAGGGGAGCAGTGAGTTCCTCTTTGAAAGGCTTAGGAAGGGGCAGACTTGCTGAGAGCCAACGTTTCTGTCCTTGCTGCTGACTCTCCTACAAATTCCATTCCCCACTCCTACTCCTATTGCCCTGACCCAGTGGGATCTGTGTGACCTTGCTTTTACCTATAGCCTGGGTTACTCTGTGAGGATGGGTCTTCAATGCCTGATATTCCTGAAACTGTCTCACTGGTGATGCTGCCGAACAGAAGAGCTGCCGCCGTTGGATTGGCCATCAGCTCTCAGTTGGCATGACCACCACCCCTCACCCCAGGGTCCTAGTCCAAGGGAAATATCCACTAGTGCCCCCTCAGCTTCCTATTTAGCTCATAATTCAACAGCCATTCTCCAGTAGATGCTACACTGGTCTCCAATCAGCCAATGAGACTCACATTGCCTCCTCAAATTTCTGCCTTTGTATCATTAACCACCCAAATAACTCATGTCCCATCAGAACATATGAAACAGGAGCATAAGTTGGTCAATTCGTCCCTCAAGTTATCTGGTAAGCGCATGGCTGAACTTCCACCTCAACTCCATTTTCACATCTGATTTTCATATCTCTTGATTCCCCTTGTGCCCTTTTATTTGATTCCTTGCACACCTTCAACATTCTCCAAATGAAAATCTTTGTCTTTTGAAAGCCTTCTCACTGCAAAAAATCACCAAGTCTTCTTCAGTAGCACAACCCCACAACATATACCATCTCGAAGAACAAGGGCAGCAGAGATATGGGAAAACCACCCTGCAAGATCCCCTCTAAGCCGCTCACCATCTGATTTGGAAATATGTTGCTGTTCCTTAAGTGCCACTGGGTCAAAATCCCAAAGGGCATTGTGGGTCTAACTACAGCACATGGACTGCAGCGGTTCGAGGAGGCAGATTACTAGCACCTTCTCAAGGGGAAGTCATGAGTGAGTAATGAATGTTTCCCTTGTCAGACAGTAGGCTATTTAAGACAGAGATAGAAGTAATTGCTTCAGTTGGGCGGTGGATGTATCTTAGGAATTTTCTGCCTCAGAGAAAATGGAAGCTCACTGATTGATCAGGTTTGAGACTAATCTAGCTGTGACTAAAATAATATTTTATATCATTTCAGCACAATGCCCTTGCTCTTATATTCTCTCCTTCAGTCTTTAAAGGAAATGATTCTGTATGACCTGTTCTGCTTCCTTTGGTGATCAGTGTACACAAAATCCAAGGTCCACTTATTCTTGTACACCTCCCTCCACCTAACTTTCTTTTTCTCTTTATTCATTCACAGGATGAGGACATTGCTAGCTAAGCAGCATTTATTGCCCATCCCTAATTGCCCAGAGGGCAGTTCAGAGTCAACCACATTGCTGTGGGTCTGAAGTCACATGTAGGCCAGATCGGGTAAGGATGGCAGTTTCCTGCCCTAAAGGACATTAGTGAACCAGATCAGTATTTCCTGGCAATCGATTCATGGTCATCTTTAGATTCTTAATTCCACATTTTTAAATTGAATTTAAATTCCATCATCTGCCGTGGTGGGATTCAAACCCAGGTCCCCAGAATGTTATCTGGGTCTCTGGATTAACAATCCAGCAATAATACAACCAGGCCATCGTATCCCCCTTATTATGTATTGCCTCGTTTTGGTTGCCTTCCCCATATACATAGCCTTCTCTGCACTGAAGTCCATTTCGCAATTTTCAACCCACCGGCCCTGTCCATTTCGTGACCTACAGTTTTCTTCCACAGTATCAACCACACGATTATTTTTGTTCATTTGTTTGAAAATGCAATAATCCAAGAACGTCAGAACGAAAAGCAGGAGTAGATCAGCCTGCCAATAATATCTGCTCCACTGTTCAGTGTGACCTTGGCCGGCCTTGAGATTTGGCTTCACTTTCCTTTCTGCTGTCTATATCCCTTAATTCCCTGTCAGACCACTATCTGTCTCTTGCAGTTTTAAATATGCTTAACACTGGAGCATCCAAACACTCTGGGGCAGAGAATTCCAAAGGTTCACAGCCTTACCAGCGGAATGATTTCTCCTTATCTCAGTCCTAAATGTTTGGCCCCATGTCCTGAGATTAGGACGTTATACATTAACTTCCTTAGCCAGGGGAAGCAAACATTCAGTGTTTATCCATTCAGTCTAAACTATTGATGCATAAAACAAATGACAAAGGACTCAGCATTGCGAACCCAACTGATATAGGGTTCCAATCACAAAAACAGCCATTGACAATAAACCTTTACTTCCTGCAATTTTTTTCTGAAGAAGGGTCCTGACCTGAAACGTCAGCTTTCCTGCTCCTCTGATGCTGCCTGGCCTGCTGTGTTCCTCCAGCTTCGCACTGTGTCATCTCTGACTCCAGCATCTGCAGTTCTTACTATCTCTTCCTGTAATTTAGTTATTTTTTGGATCCAACTTGTTACTTGCCCCTGGATCCCGTGGTTTTTCACATTTCTGATCAAACTACCAACAGTGGCACCTTCCCAGGAGCTTCATGAAGACCAGTGAATCCTTTATGAAGTCCTCAAGAAAATTCAATCAAGCCAGTAAGACACAACCTTCTCCGAACAAATCCATGCTGATTGGCCTTGATTAATCTGTGCTTGCCTAAATGACATTTTATTCGGTCCCTCAGAATTTTGTTTGCAATATTTTTCCCTGTGGGGTT
>NC_063335.1:112429307-112439957 GCF_021869965.1 Rhincodon typus | reverse complement strand
TCTGCTCCTATGATGCTGCTTGGCCTGCTGTGTTCATCCAGCCCTGCACCTTGTTGTCTCGGATTCTCCAGCATCTGCAGTTCCTACTATCTCTTGCTTATCCAATATGTGGGTATACTAGAGAAGGAGCAATATGTTGGGAAATAAGGCATAGCAAGTGACTGAGGTGTCAGTGAGGAGCACTTTGGGGCAAGTCATCATAATTCTATTAGTTTTAAAATAAGTATAGAAAAGGATAGAACTAATCAAAAGTTAAAATTCAAAATGAAGTAAGGCCAATTTTGACAGTATTAGACAGGAAGTTTCAAAAGTTGATTGGGGGAGGCTATTCACAGCTAAAGGGACAGGTGGGAAATGAGAGGCCTTTTGAGATAACAAGAGTTTAGAGACAGTATGCTCCTGTTAGTGTGAAGGGCAAGGCTGGTGGGTGTAGGAAATGCTGAATGACTGGAGAAATTGAAGCTTTAGTCAAGAAAAAGGTCTACATCAGGTATATGTTCAAGTGAATCCCTAGAGGAGTATAGGGCAGTAGGCGTATACTTAAGAGGGAAATCGGGAGAGCAAAAAGGGGACATGAGATAGCATTGGCAAATAGAGTTAAGGAGAATCCAAAGGGATTCTAAAAGTATGTTAAAGGGCAAGAGAGTAATGAGAGAGAGAATATAACCCCTTAAAGATCAACATGGCCATCCATGTGTGGAACTACAGGAGATGGGTGAGATACTAAGTGAATATTTCGTTATCAGTATTTACTGTGGAAGAGGATGTGGAACCTAGCTTACATGGGGAAACAAATAGTGATATCTTGTAAAGAGTTCATATCACTGAAGAGATGGTGCTGGACGTCTTAAAATGTATAAAGGTAGATAAATCCCCAGGACCTGATCAGATGTTTCCAAGACTTTATGGGAAATTAGAGAAGTGATTGCTGGGCCTGTGCTGAGATATTTGTATCATTGACAGCCATAGGTGAGGTGCTGGAAGACTGAAGGGTCGCTAATGTGGTGCCATCAGCCAAATTGAGGCATGGTTAGTAAGTTTGCAGATGACACCAAAAGAGGTGGTATAGTGGCCAATGAAGAAGATTATCTCTGAGTACAGTGGTATCTTGATCAGATGGGCCAATGGGCTGAGGAGTGGCAGATGGAGCTTAATTTAGATAAATGCGAGGTGTTGCATTTTGATAAGGCAAACCATGGCAGGATTTATACAGTTAATGGTAGGCCCCTCGGGAGTGTTGCCAAACAAAGAGAATTAGAGGTGCTGGTGCAAAATTCCTTGAAAGTGGAGTCACGGGTAGACAGGGTGGTGAAGGAAGTGTTTGGCATGCTTGCCTTCACTGGTCAGAAAATTGAATACAGGAGTTGGGAGGTCATCTTGCAGCTATAAAGGATACTGGTTAAGCCACTTTTAGAATACTGTGTACAATTCTGATCACTCTTCTTTAGGAAAGATGTTGTTAAACTTGAGAGGGTGCACAAAAGATTGACAAGGATGTTGCCTGGGTTGGAGAGTTTGAGTTCTAGGGACAGACTGAATAGTCTGGAGCTGTTTTCCCTGGAATGTCGGAGGCTGAGGGCTGACCTTATAGAGGTTACCATGAGGTGCATGGATAGGGTGAATAGCCAAGGTCTTTTACCTTGGCTAGGGGCAGTCCAAAACTAGAGGGCATAGGTTTAAGGTTAGAGGGGAAAGATTGAAAAAGGATCTGAGGGGTAACTTTTTCATGCAGAGGGTAGTGCGTTAGCTGGAATGAACTTCCAGAGGAAGTGGTGGAGGCAGGTACAATTCCAACATTTAAAAGACATCTGTATGGGTATATGAATAGGAAGAGTTCAGAGGGATATGAGCCAAATGCTGGCAAATGGGACTAGATTAATTTAGGATATCTGGTTGGCATGAACGAGTCGGATTGAAGAGTCTGTTTCTATGCTGTATGATTCTATGACTCTGTTGTGGGTCTGGAGTCCCATGCAGGCCAGACCATGGAAGGACAGCAGATTTCCTTCCCTGAAGGACATTTTGCGGGGATAGTCACCATCACTGAGACTCACTTTATATACAAGATGTTATTCATTGAATTTAAATCCCACTAGTGACAGGAGTAGGCTGTTCGGCTCTTGAACCTGTTCCGCCACTCAATAGGATCACAGTTGATCCAATATTCCTCGCGTCCACTTTCTTGCCTTTTAACCTTAACTCTTGATTCCCCGACTAATAAAAACTATTCATTTCAGCCTTAAATATAAACAACGATTCTGTCCCCATAGTTCCCTGTCACAAGGAGCTCCAAAGATGCATAACTGCATAACCCTCTGAGAGAAGAAATTCATTCACATCTCAGTCTTAAATTGTGCCTCTTAATTATAAGACTATACCTTCTGGTCCTGGACTCTCCCATGGAGGGGAAACATCATCTCAGCATTTACCCTGTCAAGCCCCTTAAGAATCCTCTTTGTTTCAATGAGATCACCTCTCCTTCTTTTAAACTTTAGTGAGTAGAGTCCCAACCTGTTTAGCCTTTGCTCATAAGACAGTCCCTCCATTACTAGGATGATGAGCCTGGTTCTCTGGATTACACATCCAGTGATATTGCAGCAGTTCTATTGCAACCGTTTTAAGATTAAGTTGTGTTTTTGTTTTCATTCTTTACCAACATTTCAACTTAATTCAGAAGTAATCAGTGGAAATGGAGAATAGAGGCAATTTGGTGAACAGTGAGGATTAATCCAATTCGGTGACAAAGGTGTTGCTGAATTCCAAAAGATGTAGGAACTTGTGTTCCCAAGGAATGAAGCATTGGCAGGAAGTTGATGATGGAATGCAGTCAGGTTCTGAAATCTCCAGGAATATATCCAATTAGACGCCAACTAGATTTGGCAACTCTGTCTATTCAAAGCTCGCTATCCATTCCACTGACTGTGTGTTTCTTGCCATGCCCCGTTTGTGCAGACAAAACTTGTAAATAGATTTATTGAATGATTTGAAATGATTGAGGGATGCTAAACTCTCACTTTTAACTTTCTGTCCAGATATTCCATAGATCGCAACACTGACCTGGAGAGATATTTTAACATTGACGCCACCACTGGAGTCATTACAATCGCAAAATCACTGGACAGAGAGACAAATGAAGAGCACAACATCACCGTTTTAGCGATGGAGAGCCGTAAGTGGTTTCCAATAGAAATACTGTAAAGATTTGCATTTATGTAGCTCCTTTCACAACCCCAGGATGGCTCACTGTGTCCTACAGCCAATTAAACAGCAGTATTGTTGTAAAGTAGAAAACATAGCAGCCAATGAACAACAGACTCCCACACAGAGTAATGAAATAAACAAACATGTAAACTGAATTTAGTGATATTGCTTGAGGGATAAATGTTAGCACCCATCGCCTATTCATCATCCCCACTCATCCATGAAATTATGTGTTATCTTTTACAGCCACCTGAAATAGCAGGCTGAGCTACCATTGTATATCTCATCCTTAAAAAAAAACTGCCCCTCTGACAGTGCAGTGCTCATTCAGTACTGCATGAAATGTTTCAGCCTGGAATTCCTACTCGAGTCTCTGAGATCGAAATTGTACCTACAATCATCTGAAAATTTGCCAGTTCATTAATGAAAATGGCATTCTGTTCTCGCTGTGTAATGAACTGTAAAGGCAACTTTGTTTTGTGATTTGAAAAATGCAAAACTGAAATGACAGCAAAATGGTATAAACATACAATTAAAGGAAAAGAAATCTGATGATGTAAATACGTTCTTAATGCAAGGTCACTTTTTTTGTGTGTTTAATGGTGTTCTTGACGCAGCCCATATCCATATCCATTCTGGGGATATGGAGCCTTCCAGTTAAGTTAGAGTCCAAAGCGCAATAAGAACGAGGTAATGACAAGATGTTCCTTATTTTGCAATTTTTTTTTCTTCTTTTCATGGTTGTAGTTGGATTTCTGCATTGCAGCCTGCTCCTGGCTCATTTCCCTGGACAGGCTGTTGATCTAGTTGTGTGTTTGGTGAGCTGCAGACTGGATTCTCACAACCTTATCCACTTTGGCACCACAAGAGGTGGGAGGTCACCTTAGAGGAACTGAAAAGCCCCAGGAGACTTTCCTGTGCTGGTTGTAGCCGAATGTTCTCATTCAGTACTTTCAGGCTCTTGTCCCAATGTGTTCAAGTCCCACTGTTATTCCAGAGTTCTGGAATATTCACCAGTCCAGCGCTGTTGTAGTTTTGTCTGTGGCTGCAATTGTAAGTTTTCTATGCCTCTGTGGTGCATTGGGCAACAAGGTTAAACATCCAGTTGGTGACAGGCTTGATCTTCAGACAAGGGTCTTGTGTTGCAGTGTCACTGTCCCATCTCTGAGCCAAGAAAGTCTGGGTTTAAGACTCTACCTGCCCCCAAGGTGTGTCTAACACACGCACCTGTCTGACCAGGTTACCTAAAATGACTGCATGCTCCAAACTGTTTCAGTCAATCTGAGCAAAATGGCTCCGGTTCAGAAATTCTGGTGACAAATCGATTAGTTTCCTTCAGTGTAGGCAGAGTTTTTAGATTTGAAAGAATCGGTAATTATTTTAACCTCTATTTCATTTACACCCAAATACTGTGCCAAATTGCCATGTAATGCACAAAGCAAAACAGTTTGTGTTCATGTTTTCAAGCTGAAGTCATTATTTTTCCTCAGACAACGGAAGAAAAAATGTTTAGGTGGTGACAGAACTAAGAACGTGTCCAGGAACAAAAAAACAAAAGTTACTGGAAAAGCTCAGCAAGTCTGGCAGCATCTGTGAAGAAAATAATCAGAGTTAATGTTTCGGGTCCGGTGACCCTTCCTCAGAATCTGAAACGTTAACTCTGATCTTTTTTCTTCACAGATGCTGCCAGACCTGCTGAGCTTTTCCAGCAACTTCTGTTTTTGTTCCTGATTTACAGCATCCGCAGTTTCTTTGGTTTTTGAGAACATGTCCATTTCAGTCTGAGAGGTCCACAGTCCACTCCTATTAAACCACTCTGAGTTTTCGTTTACGCATTGATCCAGGTTAGATTTTAGACTGACTGAAACAAAATCTGAAAGGGGCTGGGAGAGGAGGGTAGTGTTGCCCCAATCTGCCTTTGAGCGCGCCTGGTTTTATATACCTTGGTGATATTTGAAGTGGAGGGAGACAAATATTGCCTCTTTTCAGAGGGTAATTAAGAGTCACCCATATTGATGTGGGTCTGGTGTCGCTTGGGCACCAAACCAAAAGGTTTCCTTTCCTAAAGGAAATTATAAAATTGTGCAATAAAGGACCAAGAGTAAGACCCTTTGACTACTGGAATCTGAGGCACCATTCAATGGGAGCATGGCCCACCTACCTTCAATATCATTGTATCCCGTGCCTAAGAAGAATCTATTGGCTAATAAAAATATTCCACCACCTTCTGAAGCATAGTTCTAAGGTCACACAGCCCTCTGAAAGAAAACAACTCTCATCATTTCCTTCCATACAAGGCTGTATTATCTTGTGCCCATGTCCTGCCTTTTCCCTGTATCTCAGTGCACCATTATTATCCAAAAAAAAACAGTTGTAAAGAAGTTGTAGAGCTGGATGAACACAGCAGGACAAGCAGCATCAGGGGAGCAGGAAAGCTGACGTTTCAGGTCTAGACCCTTCTTCAGAAATGTGGGAGGGGAAGGGGATTCTGAAATAAATAGGGAGAGAGGAGGAGGCAGATAGAAGATGGATAAAGGAGAAGATAGGTGGAGAGGAGACAGACAGGTCAAAGAGGCGGGGGTGGAGCCAGTAAAGGTGAGTGTAGGTGGGGAGCTAGGGGGGATAGGTCAGTCCAGGGAGGACGGACAGGTCAAGGGGGCGGGATGAGGCTAGTAGGTAGGAGATGGGGGTGGAGCTTGAGATGGGAGGAGGGGATAGGTGGGAAGAAGGACAGGTTAGGGAGGCGGGGACAAGCTGGGCTGGTTTTGGGATGTGATCGGGGGAGGGGAGATTTTGAAGCTTGTGAAATCCACATTGATACCATTGGGCTGCAGGGTTCCCAAGCGAAATATGAGGTGCTGTTCCTGCAAACTTCGGGTGGCATCGCTGTGGCACTGCAGGAGGCCCAGGATGGATATGTCGTCTGAGGAGTGGGAGGGGGAGTTGAAATGGTTCGCGACTGGGAGGTGCAGTTGTTTGTTGCAAACCGAACGTAGGTGTTCCGCAAAGCGGTCCCCAAGCCTCCACTTGGTTTCCCCAAATGTAGAGGAGGCCACATCGGAAACAGCGAATACGGTATACCACATTAGCAGATGTGCAGGTGAACATCTGTTTGATGTGGAAAGACTTCTTGGGACCTGGGATGGGGGTGAGGGGGGTGGTGTAGGGGCAGGTGTAGCACTTCCTGCGGTTGCAGGGAAAAGTGCCGGGTATGGTGGGGCTGGCAGGGAGTGTGGAGCGGACGAGGGAGTCACAGAGAGAGTGGTCCTCTGTCTGTCTGTCGGACCTGTCTGTCTCCTCTCCACCTATCTTCTCCTCTATCCATTTTCTATCTGCCTCCCCCTCTCTCCCTATTTATTTCAGAATCCCATTCCCCTCCCCCATTTCTGAAGAAGGGTCTAGACCCGAAACGTCAGCCTTCCTGCTCCTCTGATGCTGCTTGGCCTGCTGTGTTCATCCAGCTCTACACCTTGTTATCTCTGACTCCAACATCGGCAGTTCCAACTATCTCAGTTGTAAAGAAGTGTCTTCTTCACAACCTATACACATTAATATAAATGATTTCGATGAGAATACAGAAGATTTGGTTAGGCATGACACTAAAATAGATGAAATAGTGGACAGTGAAGAAGGTTACTGAGATTACAAAGAGATCTTAATCAATTGAGTCAATGGGCTGAGGAGTAGCAGATGGAGTTTAATTTGGATAAATGCAAGTAATGCTTTTTGGTAAAACGAACAAGGACTTATACAATGAGAAGTATGGCCTCGGGTAGTGTTGTAGATCAGACAGACCTAGGGGTTCAGGTACATATTTCTTTGAAGTTTGCATCACATATATACAGGGTGGTTAAGAAGGTGTTTAGCATGTTCGCCTTCATTGCTCAGACCTTTGAGTATAGGAGTTGGAACGTCATGTTGAGGCTGTACAGGATTTGGTGAGACTTATTCTGGAGTACTGTGTGCTCCCTGGTCACCTTTATGGGAATGATAATATCAAGCTGGAGAGGGTTCAGAAGAGATTTACCAGGTTATTGCTGGGAATAGAAGGTTTGAGTTATAAAGAGAGGCTGGATAGACTGGGACCTTTTTCACTGGAGTGTGGGAGGTTGATGGATATAAAGGTTTATAAAATCATGACGGGCATAGATAAGGTGAATGGCAGGTGTCTTTTCCCTAGGGTGGGGGATTTCAAGATTAGGGGGCACATTTTTAAGGTGAGAAGATAAAGATTTAAAAAAGACTTGAGGGGCATTTTTTTCACACAGAGAGTGGTTTGTGTGTGGAATGAACTTACAGAGGATTTGTTGGATGCAGGTACAGTTGCAACGTTAAAAGGCATTAGATAAGGATATGGATAAGAAAATGTTTGGAAGGATATGGGCCACCACAGGCAGGTGGGACTACTTAGTTTGGGATTATGGTTGGCATGGACTGGTTGGACTAAAGGGTCTGTTTCTGTGCTGTATGACTCTCTGACTATATTTTCCCACCTTTCCTTGTATCATCTGTATATGTGGCTACCATGTTGTTGCTCCCATCAACTAAGCTACTGATGTAAATTTGATAAACCTGAGGTCCCAGCACGGACCCTTGTGGAACTCCCATCATCACATCCTGCCAATCAGATAAAGACCAATTTACACAAACTCCTTGTTTTCCGTTGGATAGTTACTCTTCTCTCCATACTAATACGTTGCTCTCAACACCATGTACTTCTAATTTGCACAGTTGCCTTTGATGTGGCACCTTCTGGAAATCCAAATGCAGTACGTTTGCAGACTCCTAATTATCCACAGCACGTTACGCTTTCAAATAACTCTTCAAATATTCTTCCAAACAAAAAACATGCTAAAGCTTTACAATAACCTTGAGATTTTCTAATTTCCGAGCCATACCTCTTTCATGTTCTTTCCTACAACAGACACCAAACTATCACAGAATTATTACCCAGTGCAGAAGAAGACGTTTTGGCCTTTCATACCTCTACCAGCTCTATTACCTAGCACCCATCTTCTGCCTTTTCCCCATTTCCCTATTCACCATTACTATCCCAAAAAAAAACCCAAACCACCCAATGCCCTCCTGAATGCCTCAATCGAACAGTGCATTTCATACCCTGACAACTCGCTGTGTGAGAAAGATTTCTGGATCTCACCCATAATTTCCTGTTTGGTCTCCCTCCTTCCCTTCTCAGATAAAAGAGTTCTATTTGCTACTTTCGGATGAAACCTTTCTACAGCCTAGCAAAAGCATCTCTTACTTTATCATCGATATAACAAGGTGTAGAGCTGGATGAACACAGCAGGCCAAGCAGCATCAGAGGAGCAGGAAAGTTGACGTTTTGGGCCTAGACCCTTCTTCAGAAACTCTCTTACCTTATCACCCATGGCTTCAGCCTGGGATGAAGTCCATCAGCTCCCAGAGCCTTCTTAGCCCACAGCTCCATCAGAAGTACCACTTCCCTTGTGATTGTAATTTCACCAAGTCTGTCTTTCCTTTCCACTTCCTGATTTTTAGCTATGATTACAAATTTTCTTATATCCTCAATAGTGAAGGTAGAAGCAGCATATTTGTTTAATTCAAGAAGGCATACGGCATGCTTTCATTCATCAGACGGGGTATTGAGTACAAGAATTGTAGGTCAAGTTACAGTTGTATAGGACTTTGGGTCGATCACATTTGGAATATTGCGTACAGTTCTGGGTGCCACATTACCAAAAGGATGTGAAGAAGGGTCTCGATCCAAAACATCAGCTTTCCTGCTCCTCTGATGCTGCTTGGCCTGCTGTGTTCATCCAGCTCTACACTTTGTTATACCTAAAGGATGTGGATGCTTTGGAGAGGGTGCAGAGGAGGCTCACCAGGATGTTGCCTGGTATGGAGGGCACTAGCTATGAAGACAGGTTGAGTAGATTAGGATTATTTACATTAGAAAGCCCAAGGTTGAGGGGGGACCTGATTGAGGTCTACAAAATCATGAGAAGTATAGACAGAATGGATAGCAAGAAGCTTTTTCCCAGAGTGGGGGACTCAATTACTAGGGGTCAGGATTTCAAGGTGAGAGGGGTAAAGGTTAAGGGAAATATGAGTGGAAAGTTCTTTACGCAGAGGCTTGTGGGTGCCTGGAACGCGTTGCCAGCGGAGGTGGTAGAGGCGGGCACGATAGTGAATTTAAGATGTATCTAGACAGATACATGAATGGGCAGGGAGTAGAGGGATACAGATCCTTGGAAAATAGGCAAAGGTTTAGATAGAGGATCTGGATCGGCGCAGGCTTGGAGGGCTGAAGGGCCTGTTCCTGTGCTGTAATTTTCTTTGCTCTTTGTTCATCCACAAGTTCTCCCCTTATTATCTATAATTAACTCCCCATTCATGCATGCTAGAGGACCAACACTCTACTCTTTTCCTTTTCAGGTACCTCTGGAAACTTCTGCTATCCATTTTTACATTTCTGGCATACTTTAATTTCTTCCTCCTGATTAATCTATTAGCCTTTTCACTTCAGCAAGTTCGGCTTTCATGCCTGATAGTTGCCTTTATTTAAGTTCAAAATACTTCTCTTAGACTTACTCTTCTTCCATTCAAACTGAACGTAAAATTCTATCGTTTTGTTTGCTGCTGCCTGGGGGTTGCCTTAACTCTGAGCTCATTAAATAGTCCTATCATATTAACTTATCACAAATGCATTCTTTGCCCATCTGATTGAATACTAATCTGATATTTCTAGTCTATATGGAGATTAAGGCCTCCCATGATTATTGTTGACCCTTCATCATAATTACTCAATATTTGTTTGCCTATATTTTGTTCTACTTTCTGATTACTGTTAAACGGCCTCCAGGTTACTCCCACTAATTATACCTGTTTGTTATCTGCACCCAAACTGATTCTAACCCTGATCTCCTGAACCAAGATCATCTCTACCTATTGCACAATGCCATCCCTGATTGACAATGCTACCCCTCCACCTTTACCAGCTTCTATATTCTTTAATGTTATATTCCCCTCAATATTCAGGACCTAATCCTTATCATCCCAAAGTCATAGCCTTGTAATGACTCGCAAATCCTGTTTACTTCAATAAGCACAATCAAGTTGTTGACTTTGTCATGAATGCTGTTTGCATTATGATACAGAGCCTTTAGTTTTGTCTTTTTGTCATTTTTGTAAAATCGGATTTTGATTGTTGGTGCATTCTTTGTTTTTTTGTATCTGTCCTTTCCTGTCAACCTCTGACCCTTAATTTTCATATTTCTATTTTTCTCTCCTACCTTATCTTTATGTTTTGACGTACCATATTTTTCCCCTGCCCCCAACATTTAGCTTAAAGCCTTCTCTATATTCCCAGCTATGCAGTTCACAAGAACACAGCTCCAACCATAGCTCAGGTAAAGACCGGCCCAATGATACAGCCCCACCTGAGTTTCCCCAGTACTGGTGCCCCAC
>NC_063335.1:112416104-112428807 GCF_021869965.1 Rhincodon typus | reverse complement strand
GAGGATAGGTGGAGAGGAAACAAACAGGTCGAAGAGGCGGGGATGGGGCCAGGAAAGGTGAGCACTCAACGGCCCGAAACGTCAGCCTCTCTGCTCCTATGATGCTGCTTGGCCTGCTGTGTTCATCCAGCCCTGCACCTTGTTGTCTCGGATTCTCCAGCATCTGCAGTTCCTACTATCTCTGATTCGACAGCAAAAGGTGAGATTGTTTTTGTAACATTGAATGTTTGCCAGTTAACTCTTATGCATTTTATACAACACTTTAAACTTTGCTGTTTGTGATAAGGAATTCCGACTCTCCTTAACTTGTTTGTGCATCTGTGCCTAACAATTTTCAGGCAAAGCAGCTGTGAACTGAATGTCGCTTGTCATTACTTATATCCAAATGGTATAATCATATCTGATGAGGGATAGATGCCAAGGCTATATGTAGAAATCAAAATGTTTCTGTCCCGAGATCTGCTGCTTCACCAAAGTCTTCACAAAAAATGCCACCTTACCATCTAATTCATCATGGAAATGCATTGATTGACACTGTAGATATGAACAAACCTCAGAATGCCAAATTGTCACTGCTTGGCATGGCATCTGCTCTGCCCAGGACCATAAGAAACTATAGAGAGTTGTGAACGTAGGCCATTCCATCACACAAGCCAACCTTCCATCCATTGACTCTATCTACACATCTCATTGCTTCAGGAAGGCAGCCAACATCATCAAAGACTCCTCCCACCCCAGTTATACTCTCTTCTATCCTCTTTCATTGGGCAGAAGATACAAAAACTCAAACACATGTACCAACAGATTCAAGACAGCTTCTTCCCCGCTGTTACTAGATTCTGAATGGACCTCTCAATTTTAAATTTAATGTTGACTTTGCTGTTTGTGCACTGTCTCTGCAGCTGTAACATTATATTCCTCGCTCTGTCCTATTACTCTAATGAACTTTGTATGGTATGATCTGCCTGTACTGCACGCAAAACAAAACTTTTCACTGTACCTAGGTACATGTGACAATAATAAATCAAATCAAATCATTGTAAGTCAAAGTACCTTTTTGGAAATGCAGGGTTATAGGGTAGGGGGATGAGTCTGGTTGGGATGCTCCTTGGAGGGGCAGTATGGACTCAATAGGGCAAATGGCCTGCTTCCACACTGTAGGGATTCTATGGTCATTAAATACTGCAATTCACAAATTACATCTTTATTGTGAACATAATGAAAATGCTGGTCATAGTTAGGGAGGCAAAATGATTGCTCTGGAAATGACCATGAATTTGTTTCTTTTGAAAAAGATAAAAATTCTTGATTGAGAATTTTACTTCAAAGTACCAATGTTAAGATAAAATTGTGCATTCTTGCATTATTTTCCTTTTATTTATTCTTTCTTTGGTTGTGGTCATTACTGGCAAGGCCAGAATTTGGGACCCATCTCTAGTTGTCCATGCGATGAGTGTATTGCAAGGTCAATTCAGAGGGAAGGTGAGAGTCAGCCACATTGCTGTGAATCTGGAGCCTCATTTAGGCCAGAGAAGGTAATGACGGCAGATTTCCATCCCTAAGTTATCAGTGAGTAAAATGTTTTTTTACCATAAAAAAAATCACAGTTTCAGAGATTAGCTTTCATTCCAGGAAATATTCAGTGAATTTAACCTTCACGAGCTTCAGATGGAGTGAACCTGTTCTTCCAGATCATTAGCTTAGGCCTGTCGATTATTAGACCAGTAATATTACCACAACACTGCCATCTTGGCCTGCGTGTAATCTTAATTCAGTCACTAATTTTTTCAAAATAAACATGCACGTTAAGGTAAGAAAGCACGAAAATATTCAACAGATAGTTCACCTCCTGACTCCCCAAAAACCTAACATCTGTAAGATACAAATCAAAAGTGTGATAGAATTCTCCCCACTTTCCTGGATGAGTGCTACTGTGACTACATGCAAGAAACTTGACACCATCCAGAACAAAGTAGCCCACTTGATTGGTGTCACATCCATAAGCATCCACTTCCTCTATCATCGATGTTCAATAGCAGTGGTGTGTACCTTTTACAAAATACACTGCAGAACTTCACCAAAGATCCTTAGACAGCATCTTCCAAACCCATGACTATTGCCATCTGTGACAATAAAGCTAATTCAGTTCAATTCATCTAGAAGATCAAGAGCGGCAGAAATAAGGGAACACCGCCCCCTGCAATTTCCCCTCCAAGCCAGCCTCCATCTTGACTTGGAAAAATTGTTATTCCTTCAGTGTCACTAGGTCAAAATCCTGGAATTCCCTCCCTAAGGGCATTGTAGGTCTACCAACAGACTGCAGCAGTTCAAGAAGGCAGCTCACCACCATCTTCTCAAGGGCAACTAGTGATAGGTATCAATATTGGCCCAACCAGCAATGTCCAGATCCCATGAATGAATAAAAAAAGGTGAGATTACATCTGTGGAGTGAGAAACAAAGTTAGCATTTCAGGCTTGCGACCTTTCATCAGGATTGGAAAAAAACATTAGAGAAGCGGCAAGAGTTAAGTACAGAGGGAAGGAAATACGGATCGGAGGGGAATGAGGAAAAAGGAGAAGATGTGAGGTAAGATGTGAGGCAAAAGGTTTTAAATAAACAAAAAGGGATAATGACACAAGACAAAAAGAGATGATAATGGGACAAAGAAAGAAACAAAACATAGCTTTAAATGATGAAGGATCTAGGCCTGAAGCGTCAGCTTTCCTGCTCCTATGATGCTGCTTGGCCTGCTGTATTCATCCAGCCCTGCACCTTGTTATCTCAGATTCTCCAGCATCTGCAGTTCCTACTATCTCTGATAGCTTTAAAGGAGTTGTGAAGGGGAACAGAAGAATCATGACCCTCCTCTCTCTATTTATTTCAGAACTCCCTTCCCGTTCCCCATTTCTGAAGAAGGATCCCTGCTCCTCTGATGCTGCCTGGCCTGCCATGTTCCTCCAGCTCCACACTGTGTTATCTCTGACTCCAGCGTCGGCAGTTCTTACTATCTCTGAATGAAGAACGGTTGCTTTTCCAAAATAAAGGACAAAAATCGGGACAAAATTTATCTCTGAAATTGTTGAACTCAACGTTCAGTCAGTGAAATGGTGAAGTGTTCAATTGAACGGTAAGGTGCTGTTCATTAAACTTGCATTGAACTTCATTGGAACAGTGTAAGAGATAGAGGATAAAACTGTAGCAGCAAGATGTGGGATTGATGAAGCAGCAGGCTGGATGCTCAGGGTCTGACTCGTGGATTAGACAGAAATTTTCTGTAAAGTGGTCACCCAGTCTGCATTTTAATCTCCCTAGTTTGGAGGATGCTGCAAGAAACTCTTGGCTTGAAATTGTCCATATGGCACTGTGCTTAGTCTGGACTAAACTCAGTCTAGATTTTGCCCTTACAAACTAAAGTCCTAACTCGTGACTGTATGAATGGCATCCTTAATCAACACAGCCACCGCAACACAGTTCCCTCACTTCCTACCATATTGAAACATCAAATATCATTCAAAAGCCATAGTCATCCAGCAACCATACCATATAATAGATGTCAGGTCATGCATATTTATTCTGACCTGCACTAACAATTCACTCATTTTGTTCTTAATTCGGTGTGCATTCAGATTCAAAATCTTTCGCTCTGTCTTTTCACCAGTTTTACAATCTCCAGCCTTAAAAGCTGGTGTTTTCTTATGTTTGTATGCATTGTCCATTCCTGCAACATTCTTGTTATCTTATTCCAAATTACTCTCCAGTTCTACTACTTTTGTTTTTCACTTTGATTCACAACATCTCCTCTCACATGAACCCTTTCCTCACTACTTAGTTTATGTATCACCCTAGTTGTACAATTCCTAAAAACCTATTTCCAACATGGATCAAATGAAGCCCATCCCAATACTACAGCACCCAATTTCCTCATTACTGGTGCCTGTGACCTCTCTTGGTTAATGCTATGAACAGCTGTCCTAAATCCTGGCACTAAAAAGGTGCCACCACAATCTAGACATGGATCTATGCCTATCCTTCTGACAATTCTACACCTTACCAGCACTGTATTGCTATTAACTCAATGCACTTGTCTAGCTTCCCATACCACAGTGAGCCAGCACTCTGCTCATCCACCCTACAGCTCCTTCCTCTTTCTGTACAAGCTGAGAGAACCTCAGGCCTCTTAAATAATTTCAAAGGCTGAGCATCCTCCACTTTTCCCATCTTAATCCCATTACCTGCTTCACTTGCAACCGCACCCTTATGAGTCTGACCGTAGACCAAATCAGAAGACCCTATCCCAAAGGGTTTGACCACAACCTATCTAGATAAATTCACCCCACCCCACTGCATCACACTATCTGCAACTCAGCTCCCAGTTGAGTTATAAAAGGGTCACTGGATTCGAAACATTCACCTTGTTTCTCTCTCCACAGATGCTGCCAGACCTGCTGAGCTTCTCCAGAAATTTCTGTTTTGTTTGTTACAGACACTTATTACTTTTCTTTGTCCTGGATCGGTTGAGAGTTGGTGACAGAGATGAAGGTTAAAGAGAATATGCTTCAATTAGTGATGTGCTGAGCACAGACCCTGAGTGCTCTATACTGAGGCCTCAGCATTTCCACCTATACATATTGCAATGACTAGGACAATGGAATAAAACTATATATACAAGTTTGTCGGTGCCACTAATTTGGAAGACCCTCTGAGTTCTGTCTAGGGGAATATCATATACATAAGGATATACACAGATGAGGAGAATTGGCAAAACTAAGGCACTGATGGGATCAAGACCTTCTCCAGTGCCTTGAATAGAAAACCTGGTTAAAATGTCAACACTGAGGGAGTGCTGCAGTGTCACAGGCACTGTCTTTTGGATGTGAGATTAGGCTGAGGCCTAGCCTGACATGCAGGCACACATAAAAGAACCAGTGAATCTTTCTCAGTGCTCAATCATCATTACTAAAAGAGATCATCTGGTCATGATCATATTGCTTTTTGTAGAACCTTGCACGTAGATTGAGAAACGCATTACCTGTGTTATAACAATGGCACAAATTCCATTTTTCTGGCTGTGGAACATTTTGAGTTGCCCTGAGTTTGTAAAAACAAATTTAGACTAACTGTATGGGTCTTTCTTTCATTGAATTGAATTGAATTAGCTTTATTGTCACATGTTATCACATGAATACAGTGAAAAGTTTACAAGTCGCCACTTACAGCACCATCTTAGCTACACAGGTACATAGATACAGATTCTTGAGTACAAATGCTTTGGGAAACAAAATTAAGAAAATTAGGGGTGGCGTGGTAGCTAGTAGTTAACACTGCTGTATCACAACAGGGACCTGGATTTGATTCCTTGGGTGACTGTGTGACTTTGCATTTTTACCCCTTGTCTGCATGGGTTTCCTTCGGGTGCTCCGGTTTCCTCCCACAGTACAAAAATGTGCAGCCCAGCTGGATTGGACACGCTAAGTTGCCCATAGTATCCAGAGCTGTGTAGGTTAGATGGATTAACCATGGGAAATGTGCAAAGTTGTAGGGTAGGGGGTTAGGTCTGGGTGGGATGCTCTTCAAAGAGTCAATGTGGACTTGATGGGCCAAAAGGCCTGTTACCACACTATAGGGATTCTATGAAAACATCCAGCATTACAGAAATTCAAAAGTACAAAATCTTAGCAATAAATTAGGAGAAATAATAAGTTCAGAATGACAGTCTTTCCACCATAATATAACAAAGGGAAAAAAAGAAATTTAAAAGCTTCACAAGAAAAGTTATGTTCTGATTTACATGAAGCTATCACAACAAAGCAATTTGTTTTGATCAACCTTGAAGGGAGAATCTCACTATAACCTACTGATGTATAAGCTTTAATCACACCCAGGAGCATTGTGAAAATCCACCCATCCAACAATGATACAAGAGAATTTTATGCCTTTGTTTCTTCAGAGGGCAAATCATCTCATTGGACTCAAACTTCAATGCAAATGAGACATTTGGGGGACATCTCTATCCAGCTTTTGCTTCATACTACGAGATAATCTCAGTGGAAAGATGTTATTTATCTCAGAAAGTTACAAATGGATTAAGGAGATCTGAGGCATAAATCATTAAAAGCTGACATCCAAATTCAGCCAGTAATGGGGAATGCAAATGAAGTGTGGCCTTTATTTCATAGGGAATCATTATAAAAATAGGGAAGTCTTGCCAAAACTAAACAAAGTATTAGATGAACCCACCTAGAACATTGTGAATAATCTTTTCATCTCTCAGAAGGTGTTCACTGTATTTAATTCTTTATCACAGAGGACAATTGTGGCAGTGTTGTTAAGTTTATTCAAGGTCGAGAAAGGCAAATTTTTAATCAGTTGGGAAAGGGATGAAAGTGGACTTGAGGATCATCAGATCAGCCATGATCTCATTGAATGTTGGAGGAGACTTGGGCTGAATGGCCTACTTCTGCTCTACATCTTATGGTCTTATGTGATTTCAGTCAATTGCTGGAGTGTGGCGTTAATGAATAAAATGTTTATAGTGCTGAGTTTATGACAGACAGAGAAGACAGACATATGCCACTACTGTAATTTTAGCTTGTTTAGAATGTTTAAGGTTTTAGTTGAGTAGAACAAGCCACCTGAATAGACGGGGCATTTGTCCATGAAGCAGTTAAGTTGTGAGTGTGTGAAGTGTTCCAGTTATCTGAACTGAGAAAAGATTTAGATCATAAGGTTAACAAGGGCCCTCTTGTGGTGCAGTGGTAGTGTCTCTGCTACAGAACAGAGAGGCCTTGGTTCAAGTCCCACCTGCTTCCTGAGGTGTGTAATAACATCTCTGAGAAGGTTGCTTAGCTAAAATAAGACATTGGCACATTTAGGGAGAAGACTGAGTTAAAGGATATTGCCAGCATTGGAAGGTTTATGCTATAGGGAGAGTCTAAAGATATTTTCCCTGAAGTATCAGAGGCTGAGGGTTAACCTTACAGAGGTTCATAAAATCATGGGGGGCATGAATAGAGTGAATAACCAAGATCCTTTTCCCCTAGGTAGGGGAGTCCAAAACTAGAGGGCTTAGGTTTAAGGTGAGAAGGGAAACATTTAAAAGGGATCTAAGGGGCAACATTTTCACGAAGAGAGTGGTGCATGTATGGAACAAGCTGCCAGAGGAAGTGGTGGAGGCTGGTACAACATTTGAAAGGCATCTGGATGGGTATATGGATAGGAAGGATTTAGAGGGATATGGGCCAAATGCTGGCAAATGGGACTAGATTAATTTAGGATACCTGGTCAGCATGGACGAGTTGGACTGAAGGGTCTGTTTCCGTGCTGTACAGCTCTCTGTCGCTATTATTCTAAGCAAGAAATTAACAACTTGAAGTGGGATTCAGTTTCCAAAAGGGTAATGTTGGGAAGCAGGTTGAAACTTTTTGTGCTATTAAGGTTTTTCTAAACTGATATATAAGCTATGTAGATCTATTTGCTTTTTCTTAATTTGTGTAATAAACTTGCATTATTTTATTAGAGAACATTTGCAGCCCTGTGCGTATGTGTAGGTGACTAATCACAATGGTAACTAACTGCAAGAATTGAACTTCTGATCTACCAAGCTAGGTTTCATTCTGGGATCAGACCTGTCCAGTGATACCATCAGCTAGGACTGTAACATCATTAAAAGAATGCAAGTGATAACATTGAGAGATCAAACCACGTACTGACTCAGCAGAAAAGGAAGGTAACAGCGAGTCTGTAAATATGAGGACTGAATTTGTTGATACCCTGGAGCAATAAAATCTCTGAAATAGAGTGATAAAAAAACAGACCCTTAAAAATTAAAATAAAATGAAAAACTAGACAGGTGAAGAGAAAAAGAAACTGTTATCTATAGTGAAATTTAAAATAAAAAGTAATAATCAGCTTTATAGATGCATGCACATTTAAAATAATCAATGATGAGCATGAGCAGTCATAGAGTCATAGAGTCATAGAGTCATACAGCACAGAAGCAGACCCTTTGGTCCAACCAGACCATGCCGAACATAATCCCAAACTAAACTAGTTCCACCTGCCTGCTTCTGGCCCATATGCCTCCAAACCTTTCCTATTTGCGTACTTATCTAAGT
Organism: Rhincodon typus; assembly: GCF_021869965.1. Classification (NCBI taxonomy): domain Eukaryota; kingdom Metazoa; phylum Chordata; class Chondrichthyes; order Orectolobiformes; family Rhincodontidae; genus Rhincodon; species Rhincodon typus. The sequence goes on along the minus strand of NC_063335.1, from coordinate 112,420,692 downwards.
GTCTTTTAAACATTGTAATTGTACCCGCATCCACCACTTCCTCAGGAAGTTCATTCCACATGCGAACCACTTTCTGTGTAAAAAATTTGACCTTCATGTCTTTTTTAAATCTTCCTCCTGTCACCTTAAAAATGTGCCCCCTAGTCTTGAAATTCCCCCATGCTTGGGGAAAGACACCTACCGTTAACACTATCTATAATCCCTCAGGATTTTATAAACCTCGATAAGGTCACCACTCCACCTCCTATGCTCCAGTGAAAAAAATCCCAGCCTATCCTGCCTTTCTTTATAAGTCAATACTTCCATACCTGGCAACATCCTGGTAAATCTTTTCTGATTCCTCTACAGCCTAATAGTATCCTTCCTATCACAGAGTGACCAGAATGGGACACAATACTCCAGAAGAGGCCTCACCAACGTCCTGTACAAATTTATAACTGGGAGGTTAATTTCAGCAGATGCTTTCTAATATGCACCAAAGCACCCAAATACAAATAATCTTTATCTCATGTGTGAAACTGTGCATCGAACAATGTCAGTATATATAATTCACATATTAAGTTACTGCAGAGCAGTAAGCAATAAGTCCAAACAAGCATTGATGTAAATCCAAGCAGTATGGTCAAAGGAACCCAATATGGATCTAAGAAATAGAAATCATGGTTTTCCTTAGAGCAGGTGTCTGCTCGTTTCTCCACACCTCACATTCCACCTCACTTGCATCTTCATTTGCTCAAAGAAGCCAACCGTTTTTAACTTCAATAAGCAACATCACTTGATGCATGAGCTGCATTGTGTCTTTCATACCTCAGAGCTATGCAGAGATGTGAAGATACATGAAGGAAGGTCTACTTATGCTTCCAGATCTTCACTTCTAGCAAGTTCTGCGATATTTGTTTACTTTTTCTCCTGAATTCACACCCTGGCTTACTCATCAAGTATAACAGGCATCAATAATAAGCCCACTGATATTATCAAACACAGACGAATTAAAAGTGGTTTCCTATGCCCTTTTTTGTATGTGCTGTCAAAGAGATAATGGTCGTCTGCCTGTAAGCTGCCATTATCCCTTAATGGCCTTCCGCCATCACTGCTAACAGTCAATTTGTTCTGCTGTTGCCCCTGGTTTATTAGCTGAGTATGGGCCTTGCAAAGAGACAGACACAACCATCCCCTACAGTTTCAAATGATCCTGCCACCATTCCTGAATTTCTATGAACCTTCTCCAGATCTTCCTCAGGTAACAATATTTAACAATCAGTGGAATATCTGGAGGAAAGGCTGATATTTATCATACGCATAATTTCTCTAAGATATCAACAAGTCTTCCATCAAAGTTGACTTTTGTGAAAATCCATGATTGGCTTATTCACATCCTTCTCTATATCTGCACAAATCAAGGGAATAAATATGAAACCAAATATTGGGACTATTTCAGGCTATTGATGGGCATTCTATTAATTACAATGCAAGTATAATTGGTACGTTGGCTTAGACTTCAATGTTAAGGATGACCATGGGAATCTAGCATTCAGGAATGTTTTGCATTATAATTTTGTGTATAGATTGTGAATGGATTGGATTTAATGGAATGTTCAATTAAACATTAAAAAAAAGTGACAAATGGTTCAGTGAATCACTAAGTTCAGAAAATAATGCAACTACTCATCACATCCTGCATTACTACAATATCCTTAGAAAGGATACCATTTCTCATGCATACAGAATACACCAATTTGAATCAATCACAGCTTCTACAATCATCGTTAAGTGTGTGCCAGTTATTGAAGCTTTCAATAATCTTTAACATGATTCCTCCGAAGAAACAAATATTAACATGATGCAGAGTTATATCAATTTACATTGATTTAATGAAGTGTAACAATATATTTGAAATGCCCTTATATTGAGATCTGCAAAGTGTTTACTTTAATGCCATCTTTTAAGATGTTCTAATCCTGTAACAATTCCTACCTTTGTTGTGCTGTGTGGAAATACCTTCTCAAAACTCTTCACTTTTTGCTTCGTCTCACCAAAGTCCCCTGCAGAAAAAAAAGCCTTCTCCATTCCCACTCATTAATAGGTCCAGAATGAGAGGTACGTTCCAAGGACTGAATGATGGAGAGCAATTACACCACCTAGGTTATGTTCCCTGGACATTAAAACACTACAGAGTTGATTTAGAGATAGTAGGAACTGCTGATGCTGGAGAATCTGAGATAACAAGGTGTAGAGCTGGATGAACACAGCAGGCGGAGCAGCAATAGAGGATCAGGAAAGCTGATGTTTCAGGTCTGGACCCTTCTTCAGAAAGGAAGATTTCTGAAGAAGTGTCCAGACCCAAAATGTCAGCTTTTCTGCTCCTCTATTGCTGCTTGGCCTGCTGTGTTCATTCAGCTCTACACCTTGTTATCACAGAATTGATTCAGTTGAATTTTGAAGATGTTAAGGGTAGGTAAAGAGAAACTAAAACTAGGACATGATCTGAAAATTGGAACTGAATCTTTCAAGAGTGAAATTAAGAAACATTTTCATTTGCAAAGTGAAACACAATTGTTGAATGTTCTTCCACAAATGGCTGTTAATGCTAGATGAATTGTTCATTGTAAAGCTGAGATTGATAGATATTTCTCACTGTTATAATCCTAGTTATGAGAATACTGGACAAGTTGGATATCTGGCTTGATAGACCACAATCCTTAAAAAAAAAACAACACATTGATGCACCAGGTTTAAGAAAATAAACAACAGAACGCCAGGATTAAACTGAAATAATAAAAAGAAAACTTGCTATGAATACCTCTACAAAACAAGCATAACTACTTAGGACTAAATAAGTACGTTGAACAAATAAAATGATTCTAACAATATAGACTACTGCCTTAAATTCAGTTGAGCAGACTTAGCCCAACATAATTTGGTTTTCATTTTTGCCAGGCTTTGAAACCGACTCATACTCCACAAGCTGACGGTTTTTCACTCTGGGTCTATTGCATTGTTCACAGCTCATGCCTCCGGAATCAATATTTTTCAATCATTCAGATGTGACACATCTCTGGGGCAAGTAGGACTTGAACTTGTAATCCAGAAGCAGGAACACTTCCACTGCACCACAGGTGCTCCTATTATGACATGGTTAAAGCTAGGATTGCAAACAAATATAGCTGCCACATAGGAAAACTATGAGTCAAGCATGTACACTAAAGCTATTCACCTTGCATCAGAGAGAGCTACACCGGAGGGACATATTTTGAGAGTGATTGCTCTTGGCATAGACTTTTTTAATCAAGCTGGTCAGGCATATTAGTCACATTTCAGAGCATATGGGATTTGAACTTAGACCCTCTGACCAAGATGGGATAGATACCCCACCATTCACTGCATCACAGGAGGTTTGAGATCTATGGTACCAATGCACCTCTCTGGTACAGATATGTATATCACTAACAGTCACACACCATAAATCCACAAAAATGCATATACAGTGCCTTGACATCAATAACATATTTGGATTTCTCATGTCTTTACAGAGCCATTTACCCTCACACAATTCTGTAGCATTTACTATTCAAACATAGAGAGTTGAATTATTTGGTTTTAATTCAACAGGCTGAAGAAATCAGTCTGATCTCTTCAGCCTCCAGGTAAACTTCCTTCCTGCTTACATCTGTTAATAAAACCAGGAGCCGCCAGGTTTTTCTTTAAAGCATAGCACAGCAATTATCCCCATAGTGGTCTCAAGGCACTCTTGCTTCTGAAAGTATCTCAGATAGGTCAAAAGTCAAAACCTCCTTTGTCAAAACACATTTCAAAACAAAAATACAGTATGTAAACAACCACTAACCCACTTTAAATTGAAATCCAAATTAAATATTTATTTTAATATAATCTACATGAAAGTAATGATGTGGAGTTGCTGGTGTTGGACTGGGGTGGACAAAGCCAGAAATCACATGACACCAGGTTATAGTCCAACAGGTTTATTTGGAATCACAAACTTTCAGAGCACAGCCCCTCAGGTGCAGTGAGAGAGCAGGATGCAGAGACACAGAGTTTATAGGCAGAGAGATCAAGGGCAGAGAGATCAAAAGATCATACAACTGGTGTGAATGGAGTGTCAGATGATGTGTCTGCAGGTGACCAAGAGTGTTAGACAGTGTGTGTAAAGTGTTTATAAAGTCAATGTCAGTGCTGTGCTGTCATGATAATCATATACAAAAAGGTGACATCTCAGGTCAGATGCTGAATTGTACATGTGAGGCCTTTTTCAGAATCTGTCTCAAAATTTTAACTTGGAATCAGGCTGGTTGTGTTCCAAACTGTGTGCTTTTTGAGCAAAATAAAAAGTATCTGCAAATAAACAAAAAACTCAGATGAAATGATTCACCCCATAATAGATTTGTGTGTGTGTGTGTTTGTGTGTGTGTGTGTGTGTGTGTGTGTGAGTGTGTGTGTGTGTGAGTGTGTGTGGGTTTTTTTGTGTGTGTGTGTGTGTGTATGTGTGTGTGTGTGTGTGTGTGAGTGTGTGTGGGTTTTTTTGTGTGTGTGTGTGTGTGTATGTGTGTGTGTGTGTGTGAGTGTGTGTGTG
>NC_063335.1:112403094-112415604 GCF_021869965.1 Rhincodon typus | reverse complement strand
AACTCCCCACCTACACTCACCTTTACTGGCTCCATCCCCGCCTCTTCGACCTGTTTGTTTCCTCTCCACCTATCCTCTCCTCTATCCATCTTCTATCCGCCTCCCACTCTCTCCCTATTTATTTCAGAACCCCCTTCCCCTCCCCCTTTTCTGATGAAGGGTCTAGGCCTGAAACGTCAGCCTTTCTGCTCCTATGATGCTGCTTGACCTGCTGTGTTCATCCAGCCCTGCACTTGTTGTCTCGGATTCTCCAGCATCTGCAGTTCCTACTATAACTGTGAATTCCATCTGCCTTTCTTGTTTCCACATTCCTTGTCCAAAGAAAAGTCACACTGGACCAATGGTAGCTGGAAAATCTGGGATTAGAAACTGGCACCAGTCATGGTGACCTCGACAATCTCAAGATTGCCATAAAAAAGAACTCATCCAATCATACATACTTTTCAGAAAAGCAATCTACCATCCTTACGTGGTTTGGCCTGCATGTAACTCCAGACCCGCAGCAATGTGGTTGACTCATAGCTGCCCTCTGAAATGCTTGAGTAAGTCACTCAGTTCAAGGGCCATTAGAGATGGAAAACATCCTCACCGAAAATGTCCACATCCCATGAGGAAAATCAGAATTGAAACCTAAATCCCGTCTCAGCAATAGTGACCATAAAACATCATTGATTGTTGTAAAAACACAATCCAGTTCACTCATGTGATTCTGGGAAGGAAATCTGCCATTCTTACTTGGTCTAGCCTCCAGGTAATTTCAAACCCATGGCAAAGTAACTGAACTTTAAACCGACTTCTGCAATGACCTGGTGAATTAGGGATGAGAAACAAATACCTAAGCTTACCAGCAACAGCTACATCCTTTTGGAAGATTTTTTTTCTAAAAGCCTCTGTATTCAAATCCTTTCCTCTCCAGAGATTGAGAACAACATCCAGGCTGATGGTCCTGTGTAGCACTGAGGAAATGGTGCATTCAGAAAGGTACTGCTTTTTGAGTTATGGCATGGAGACACATGGCCAAATCATATCAGCCTATCACTGTATTGACAAGTTAGTAAAATTAAAATCTTTAAAGAACCTCAAAATTGACCCCATTGGTTCTCATCAGATGTTCTGAATAAACGATTTCAGGCACCTAGTTTATAGCTTAAGACCATAAGAGCATAAGTTGTAAAAGCTGAATTAGGCTATTCAGCCCATCACGTCTGCTCCACCATTTGGTCATGGCTGATATGTTTCTCAAACCCATCCTCCTGCCTGCTCCCCATAACTCATGATCCCCTTACTAATCCAGAACAGCACAGTAACACAGTGGCTCTGTGGTTGGCACCGTTGCCTCACAGCGCCAGGGATCAAGGTTTGATTCCACCTCAGGTGACTGTGTGGAGTTTGCACATTCTCCCCGTGTCTGCATGGGTTTCCTTTGGGTGCTCCGGTTTCCTCCTGCAGTCCAAAGATGTGCAGGCTAGGTAGCTTGGCCATGCTAAATTACCCCGTAGTGTCCGGGGATGTGAGGCTAGGCGGGTTAGACATGGGAAATGTAGGATTATAGGTAGGAGGTGGGTCTCGGTGGGATGGTCTCCGTGGGGGGCAGTGTGGTCCTGTTGGGCCACATGGCCTGTTTCCACACTGTAGGGATTCTATGATTCGAACCTCCATCCTGCAGCTATTGTGTTTGATTTAAACACAGTTTAAAAGCTAGTTAAAACTTTGGTTTCTGTTTGTTAGGCTGAGTATGAGGCCCCAGTTAATGTTCAACATCTGACTTCTGAGCATAATGCATCTAAATGTCTACAGTGTTCTTTCAACAGCTATCAGTCTGCAAATAACTTCTAGGCCTGGTCCCAGAAACAAATATCAGTTTGCTTTTTCCCTGCGTTTTTTAAAAACAAGTTGCTGTTCACTGTCAAAGGCCACCTTCAGCTCTCAGCTCACAGATCACAGCTCCAAATGAAAATAATAAAAATAAAATAATGAAGGTCTCAATATTTGGAAGCACAGCAGGTTGTGCACCACAGTTGTAAAGAATGGGAAGGCAGTTCTTCATTGTGTCCTGCATAATGCAGCCTCCTTCACTGATGGTATGACCTGCTCATTATCACCCTGTCTTTTTGTGGGATCTTGCTCTGCATGACCTACTGTTGCATTCTCTCCATAACAAGGGCTACGCTTGGAAAAAATTTAATCAGCTCCACAGCACGCAGAAACGGTCTGAGGTCATGAAAGTACCAGAAAACAACTACACCTCGTTTCTCTTCTTTTAACTTTTCTTTGCTGTCCAACCCCGCTCTGATGCTCTGCCAAGATTTTCAGTTAACTCTCGGTGCGATTGCCTTCGATACAAGTCAAAACCATACGGAACTGGAGGAACGCAGCAGGTCAGGCAGCATCAGAGGAGCAGGAAAGTCGCTGTTTCGGGTTTACGCCCTTCATCAGGACTGGCCCAGTTCTGATGAAAGGTGTAAATCCAAAAACGTTGACTGTCCTGCCCCTCTGATGTTGACTGTATTGACTCTGACTCCAGCATCTGCAGCTCTTGCTATCTCCGATTGGCTTCAATACAACATTATTTTGGTCAAAAAAAAATCAAAGGCAACTATCATGAGTCTTCAGGCAGTGCAAATACATTTAATTTGGTGCTGTGGGCTAGAAGATTTGTGAAGGAACCACTCAGGAGAATCACATCATTCAAACTAATCACAGCAAAGAATTCCAATATAAATAGGTGGGCAAACCAGAGGGGATTTTCCTCATTCACCCTCTCCTCATGGTTTTGTAAACTTCTACAAGGTCACCTGTCAGCCTCCAATACTCCATTCATATCCTTTATTGAAGGAAATCTGAAACCTAGTTATTCACTGTCAAACTGCTGCTCGTCTCAGTCACACTTGGTTCTTGTTCTTTCGTGAGATGTTGGCGAAATCACGATTTGCTGCCTATCCCTAATTGCCCTGGGTCTGAGAGGTTTGCTGGGCCTTTTCAGAGGACAGCACAGTGGCAACCACATTGCTGTGAGCCCAGGGTCTCACAATATACCGGATTAAGTAAGGATAGCATATTTCCTTCAATAAAGGATATGAATGGAAAGTCGGAGGCTGACAGGTGACCTTATAAAAGTTTATAAAATCATGAGGATATGATGAATAGCCAAGGTCCTTTTCCCCAGAGTAGTGGAGTCCAAAACTAGATGGCATTGGTTTGAGCTAAGAGGGGAAAGAGCCGAAAAGGACCTAAGAAGCAACTTCTTTCACACAGACGGTGGTACATGTATGGAATGAGCTGTCAGATAAAGTGGTGGAGGCTGGTACAATTACAACATTAAAAAGCATTTGGATGGGTACATGAACAGAAAGGATTTGGAGGGATATGGGCCAAATGCTAGAAAAATAGGACTAGATTAATTTAGGATATCTGGTCGGCATGGGCGAGTTGGACAAAATGGTCTGTTTCTGTGCTATGTGTCTCTATAACAATGACTTTATGACTAAGAATGAGTCAGATGGGTTGTTATAGTTACCATTGGAATATTTTTTTTTAATTCTAAATTTGCTAATGAAATTCATTCTGCCAGATGTCGATTCCATGCCTCCCACGGCATTAGGTTGGACTTCTGAAGGTCTAGTCCATTGAAAATATCACTGTGCCATCACCTCCAGGCACGCAATAAAGCTCTTTTATGTTCAGCAATGAGGTGAGAAGAGAGAAAGTGACTTCCCCTTCCTAAGACCACTGTGGCCTACCTACACCCAAAGGAACAGCAGAAAGGCACAAATAAAATCCCAGTACCTGCAAAATAAAACAAATACATTTGGAGGAATCTCTCTGAGCTCCTCAAGCAATTGTAGCCAATCTCAAGGGGGCACTCAGAGAGCGGGGAGCCTGTGGAATTCTCTGCCGCAGAAAGTGATTGTGGCCAAACCATTGAATGTTTTCAAGAAGGTATTAGATATCATTCTTAAGGCTAAAGGGATCAAAGGGTATGGGGAGAAAGCAGGAACAGGGTGTGGCGTTGTACAATCAGCCATGATCATATTGAATAGTGGGATAGTATCGAAGGACCAAATGGTCTACTCCCTGCTCCTTTTTTTCAAAGCGTCTATGTCACACATAACATTGTGGGGAATATAAACAGACTGGTCAATCAGTGCTCAGTTCTATTGAAACTGCTGAGGAAGAAAATAAAATACATTCTAGTGTCCCAAATCTTTTATAGACAACTTAATGGAAGGAAAAAGCTTATCTGTACTTCTTTACTTTGGCAGAAAGAGAGAATTTTTTTCTCACAGGTCGCTACAATCAATTGGTCTGTCTCAACATAATATAGCTTTGTCCAAAATCATTCCCTTAATTAATCTTTTCAAAACTGCTTGCTCTCCTTTTTATCAACCTGTCAGTAGGTGACGGTCAATAAAATATTCCTAATTATATGATATTTTGCCGCAGCTACCAATTTAATAGAACTCCAATCCATTCTGAACATTTGCTGTAATTCAGTCATGTCATTTTGAAGGGAATTAGACTTGTTCAGCTCTGTAGTGTCTTGTGGTGCTTCTAAGAAGGAAATGAATTGAGCACAAATAATTTTCACACAGCAGTGGCCACACCAGTGTGCTTGCAGATTACCTCTCAGCTGCTTAGTGACAGTCAAACCAGCCCTACACAGACTGGAACAAAATCAAACAAAGCATTGTGGATGCTGGAAGTCTTGGAGCCAAAACAGAAATTGCTGGAGAAACTCAGCAGGAGTGGAGAGAAAGCAGAGTTATCGTTTTGGGCCCAGTGACCCTTCTTTGGAACCAGCATAGACTGGAATTCTATTCATCTTGATCTGCTGTTTAAACGTTCCAGTCCGTCATAATCAATTGGATTCTTAGACTGGCTACAATTGCTTGAGGAGCTCAGAGAGATTTCTCCAAGTGTATTTGTTTTATTTTGCAGGTACTGGGATTTTATCTGTGCCTTTCTGCTGTTCCTTTGGGTGAGTGTTGGCAGGGTGGGGGTGTAGTGGAAGTGGTGCGGGGAGTGGTGATTGGGTGGTAAGTGTCTATTTGCGCAATTCCATTCACCACTAAGAGTCAATATCTGGTTGCCCCCTTCCTAAGACTTTTATTTTTAGAAAACCAATTTTTTTAACCAATTAAATCGAATTAAGAGTGGGCTTACCTGCACCAAATAGACTGCAGCTCAAGAGGGCAGCTCACCACCACCTTCTCAAGGCCAATTCTGTTTGACCCCTGTTGGCCAGGCAGTGTAGAAGTAAATCAGAACCAATCTCTACACAGTTTATATTTAGTAGCAGAGTGAAACAGTGCAAATATAAACCTTCTAACTCAATCACATGACACAGTCAGTAAGTGTCTCTTAACTTTTTTTCCTAATACGATTCATTCTATCTATCTATCTATCTATCTATGCATGTATCCATCTATCTATCTCTCTATCTAGCCTAATCTAATTGTCATCAATCTGTTCAGAGATGTTATTACACTCCTCTGGAGCACAATCCTCCTTTTAGTCTTCAGGAAACAAGCTGGTTTTTTTTAACCAATTAAATCAAATTAGGAGTTACCAAATATTAAAAGGGCATAGTTGTTTTGGTCAAAATTAAAAGTTTGAGTGTAAAACATTAAGTTAAAGCATATTTTAGGGCAGAGGTAATGCCCTCCATGGTGCCTGGTAGTCAATGTAGGAAATGTACCAGAGGGCACAGTATGATCCCACTCCATGGGATAGCCAGGCACAAACATAAGTATGGAAGAAAAGCAGGCAGCTGGGAATAATGACCTGTTCCATTGTCTGGAGCTGTTTGTGGAAGGGTGCCTTTTTTAAAAAATATAACCTGTTTGACCATGGGATAGTACACCTGCAGGGCAAGTGAGACCTGAGCCTGGTATCAGATATAAAGACACTACAACTACACCATAAGAGCTCTCTGCCTTAGCAAAAGAGAGGATTGAAGCATCAACTGAACACCAAGGATCTTTTTTTAAAAATAAATCAACCTGCTCAGATGTGTTATGATACAGTACTGGAGCAGGTGAGATTTGAACCTCAGCTGTCTGGGTCAGACGTAGAAGCTTTACCACACCCTTACAGGACAATGTCTTTAAATGAGCTCAAGTACCAGCCCAATTAATGCCCGCCAACTGTGTTTTGTCAATCACGATTTAGTTAATAACATTAACTATTCAGGGTGAACACCAAATGCTGGATTTTCCAGCGACAACCCCGTCCGGTGGAAGTATTTAAAATAAATCATGATTAATGAACCGATGTGCCTCCTTCCTGCTCAGTAATTTCACATCTTCAATATTGAGAAGCTTCCTATTGTTACTCTTACATTAGCCACACAGCCATTAAGAAAAAAGATCTTTTGATTCATCAGGTTAAACTCTTGTTAATAATAAGAATTTTTGATGTGTTTTTGATGCATAAACTGCCACAAAATCATAGAAAGGTTACAGTAGTGAAAGAGGTTATTCAATTCATTGTATCTAGCGCTAGCTCTCCAAATGAGCACCACACTTTTAGTGCCACTCACCTGCCCTCTCTTCATAGACCTATACATTCTTCCTTTCCAAGGAAGAGAGATAGTGCTGGTGTAGTAATGTCACGAGACAAGAAATCCAGAGCCTCAGATTGATGTTTTGGGGACATGGGTTTGATTACCATCATGGCAGATGGTCAAAGTTGGATTCACTAAATCTGGAATCGAGACCTACTCTAATGGCACTACTGCTGATGGTTGTAAAACCTCATCTGGTTCACTAATGCTCGCTAGGGAAGGAAACTCCCACACTTACCTACACGTGATTCCAGACCCACTGCAATGTGGTTGACTCCTAATTGATCTCACCACAAGGAGGGATAGTCAGTAAATGCTGGTCCTGCATCCTGTGGGTGAATTTAAAATCAAACATCCACTCTTTGAAAGTGAGCTTCCTCAATTCTGAGGAAGGGTTACTCAACCCAAAACATTAATGCTGATTTCTGTCCACAGATGCTGCCAGACCTGCTGAGATTTTCCAGCAACTTCTGTTTTTGTTTCGATAACACACATCTGTTCACATCAGACCTTCAACGGCAATGAAGTGTGCATCACTGTAGATACATCTTCAACTACTTTAACTCACTTTGGGTAAATCTTCAAGTACTTTACAAATTACTTTGGGTAATAGGATGAAGTCATTTGAAGTGAATTACTTATCAATTATCTCTTCACCCTAACATTGAGCGTACGGTGCAAGAAGCTGAAGCCGTAATATTGTTTCTGGAGAAGAACAGTAAACATTATCAACCCTTCTTTGATGAAGCATTTTCTCCATTTCATGGTACAAAGAAGGCGTCATGAAATGTGATAAAACAAATTGCAGTCCAGTCAAGTGGAAATGATTCCCCTTTGATAACCACACATCTGTCTACCTCCCTGTGTGAAAACCCATTAGCAGCCTGTTCTTGAGCACTCAGAGCTTCCGGATATCTTTGCTAATCCTACCCTTCTCATTTCAGCTGCTGAACGTATGGTTCCAGGAGTGCTTCATCTCACCTCCCTCCTGTGCCATTTTGAGTAGCCATATCGGGGAGATCTTGAAACATAGATCAACAGACTTTGTGAGGGAATGATGTGGTTGGGGATACTTGTAGTTAAATAGGAACAGGTGTGGTTAAACGTTTCAGTCAATGGAGTTCAGAAAATTCTTTCACAACTCTTAGTGTTTAATGAACAGGTAGCTAATGGGCTTTCACATGGGGAGGAAGACAGATGTGTGGTTACCGAAGAGGAATTATTTCCACTTGGCTGGACTTCAATTTGTTTTATCACATTTCATGACGCCTTCTTTGTACCATGGAATGGAGAAGATGCTTCATAAAATAATGACTAATAATGTTCGCTGTCCTTCTCTTGAAATAGTGTAATAATATCTTCAGTTTCTGTGTGCTCAATATGTAAGATTAATTTGTAAGATCCTGAGGAGTTTTGACAAGGTGGATGCTGAAAAGATGTTTGCTGTTGAGGAAGACACTAAAACAACAGGGCATGGTTTAAAAATAAAAGGTCTCACATTCAAGGTGGAGATGTGGAGAATTTTCTGCCCACAACATTAACTCTGACCACTCTCCACAGATGCTGCCAGACCTGCTGAGCTTTTCCAACAATTTCTATTTTTGTTTCTTTTCTCTCAGAGGGTTGTGAATCTGTGAAATTTTCTTCTCCAGAAAGCTGGATTCATTCCATGGTGAGTGAAATAGATGTTTGGTAAACAAGGGAGTCAAGGATTGTCAGGTGCAGTCATGAAAGTGGTTGAGACTACAATCAGACCAATCACCAACTTGCTGGCTTAGTATGCTAAGTCGCCTGTTTTTGCTCCTGATTTATATGTTTGAACAGCTTGCATAAATGTAACCAAAAGCAAAGGGGAGATGTTATTTTTAAAAGTATTTTTCAAGAATTGCCACTGGCCTTTAGCAAAAGTACAAATAAATAACCTCGAAAACTTTTTGATTGACCACCTTAAATGACCAAGCTTCAAAAGGTACCCAAAAGCTGCATCATGTTGAGGAGGAAGTTAAGAACAAGTGGACATAGTGTTGCCTGAGGTAAAGAAGAAATCTGTCATCCTTTCTTGTGCTCATGATAGATCACTGAGCATGATGCTTTGTAACACACTCTGTTGGTTGCTGTCAGATGTTCTCTTCATCTCTGACATGTCAGTGCTATGGTTTGCTTTGATATTTTTGCCATATGTGACTGGAAGTTTCTTAATTTCCCGTTTGGTGAGCAATTTTAATTTTGTCTAAATTCTACCTTTCTTTGTTTTTATATATGACCTCTGTCGTTGACATAGGCACTGTGGTAAAGTGACTTATAAAACTTTTCACATGTAAAAGTACATGTGACAATAAACTTTTATTCTATTCTAATTTTTTCAAGTGCAGTGAATTGATCTTTTCTTTGTTTATTCATTCACCACATGTCGGTGGTACAGGTTGGGTGTGTTTGTTGCCCCTCCAGAATTGCCCTGAAGGAGGCGACGGTGGCCAGCCTTCTTGGACTGTTGTGCTTCATGCGGTGTAAGAACTCCCATTGTGCCATTAGGAAGACAGTGCCAGGATTTTGACACTGAAAGAGCGGTGGTATATTTCCAACTCAGGGTGGCGAGTGGCTTGGAGGGTGTGGTTCCTATGTATCTGCTGCCCTTGTCCTTGAAGGCAGTGGACTGCAGAGGCTCAAGAAGGCAGCTCACTCTCACCTTCTCAATGGAAACCAATAAATGCTGGCCCAGTCAGTGATGACCATGTCCCATGACTGAATTAAAACATGTAGTGGTTGTGGGTTTTGGACAGTGTTGTTGAAGGAGCCTTGGTGAGGTGTTGCATTTCATCTCGTAGGTACTGCTGCCACTATGCATTGTTGATGGAGGGAGTGAATATTGAAGGTAGTGGATGTGGTGCCAATCAAGCAGGCTGCTTTGTTCTGGGTGCTGTTGAGCTTCTTGAGTGTTGGTGGAGCTGCACCCTTTCAGACAAGTGAAGAGTGCTCCATCACACTCTTGACTTGTGCTTTGTAGGTGGTGGACGGGCTTTGAGAGGTCAGGAGGTGAGTTACTCACTGCAGAATTCCAACATTCTGACCTGCTCTTGTAGATGCAGTATTTCTATGGCTGATCCAGTTCAGTTTCTGGTCAATGGTTATTCCAGAGTGCTGATGGTGGGAAAAAGAAGTCGAATCTGTGTAGCTTGCAAGACTTTGGCACTTGTATGGGAATTGTTGACTAAAGATGACACTTTAAAGCCTCTTTGGATTAGTTCAGCTTCACAGAAATTGCAGTGGTTAACAATGATATACCTTGTGGCTAAGGTTTTATTTTCAGATTTTCCATTGATTCAAATTTCAACATCTACCATGGTTTTTATTTGAACCCATGTACCCAGATCCTTATCCTGGGCCACAAAATATTATTCTAGTAACAATACCACTTCACTATTTACTCATCATAGCAGTGACTCCTGGTAATTGCATACTTGACTTCTAGTGAACACCCCAGCCAGGACTAACTCTGGCTCAACACCCCCAACCTGACTTGGAATGGACAGGACAGACCAATGGAACACCCTGACTAATCTCTGTGCGGCTCCCAAACAGACTTCCTGCTAATCCCCACGCCGGTTGCAATGCAGCTGTGGGAATGACCATAACCCAATCCCTGGGCTGTACTGACCCTGACCACCACCGGTGGCTGACTGCCTGTGCCCAAGCCCCTGCACTGAGCTTAGGCAATGCCCTTCACTGATTGTCGCAGGTATCCCCTGTCTGATGACAATCACCTTGAGAACTACTCCCCTACACTTTGAGGAAGGCAGCCTGCGAGAAGCAAATACAGTGTGTTCCTGCATAAGCATGGTGGCTCAGTGGTTAGCACAGCTGCCTCACAGCGCCAGGGACCTAGGTTCGCTTCCATCCTCGGGCGACTGTCTGTGTGGAGTTTACATATTCTCCCTGTCTCTGCATGGGTTTCCTCCGGGTGTTCTGGTTTCCTCTCACAGTCCAAAGATGTGCAGGCTAGCAGATTGGCCATAGTGTTCAGCGATGTGTAGATCAGGTGGGTAATAGGGGGATGGATCTGAGTGGGATGCTGTGAGGGTTGGTGTGGACTCGTTGGGCCGAAGGGCCTGTTTCCACACTGTAGGGATTCTATGATGAAGCTACCCAGGACATGGTGCAGGAGTGACACTGACATTGCACAGTGCTGTACAGCCCCTTCCTATTTGCTTAACTGATCATTGCTGGTAAATAGGGCAAGCTGCCTGGCTCTGTGTGTGTGCATTAAAAGGCAATACAGGACTAAAATACTGTTCTAAATAAGGCAGCAATGTACAAAAAGGCAAGGCAGAGTATCTGTGTGCATGGAAGTTTGTGCAAAGTCAGTGAACACCAGGAGAGCAGGTGATGAGGCACCCTGTGTACTACAGTGATAGATTTCTGTCTCTGACAATAACAATGTAATGAAAGGTGATGGAGAACTCCAAAGTGCAGCATTGAAAGCAGTGAACTGCATTTTAAGTGAGTGGTTGATGTGCCATGATGATGTGGTGAGACTGGCGCTTGGCAGATGCCAATCTCTGTGAATGAAGCCTCCAGGCAGTCACTACCCATTGAGCGTGCCCTGAAATGTTATAGCATAATCGCCAAAATGGAATTTCGGGGAAAATGCTAGTGAGCTGCAGCCGTGAGATATCCGCTCTGACTTTCGCATTTCACTGTCCAGTTTCTCCCTGCTGCCTGGGGAGATAGCAACCTGTGTATAAATGAGGCCAGATGAGGTAATAATGAGATGTTATTGCATGCAAATAGGCCCCTTGTCATTCATGCTGAGATTGTCACCTAGAATTTGGAAGCTTATTTCACAAAATCCAAATTATTTTCTTGATATCAAGGATCCATTCCTGCCAAAATTTCTCATCACTGCCCAATCCACAGACTGGGCAAGTTCAGTCTCTTGTGTCAGTATTGGTGACTGGAAAACTATCATCGATTGTCATTAAAACTCATCTGGTTCACTAACGCCCTTCAGGAAAAGAAATCTGCCTCTCTTCCCTGAAGGCTCTACACGTGACTTCAGACCCACAGCAATGTGGTTGAATCTTAATTGCCAACTGGCTGAAGCAAGCTACTTATCTCAAGCAACAACTAGTGATGGGCAACAAATAGTGACCCGACCAGTGATGCCCATGTCTCACAAAAGAATGAACTTGAAACAGAAATCAATCTTCCTGTTTAATAAGGTATCACACACAGGACAGCTTAATAAGATTAAAACCCATGATGCTGGAGGTAGTCTATTAGCATGGATAGAGGATTGGATAACTAAGAGGAGAGGGAAGGGGACATTTTAAGGATGGCAATCTGTAACTAGTGGTGTACCACGGGGATCAATATTGGGGTCACAATTATTTACAACTGTATTTATTAACAATTTGGCTGAGGGAAATTAATATATAATAGTCAAGCTTACAGATGACACATTAGTAAGTGGGAAGGCAAGTAGTGAGGATGAGAGAAAGAGTATGCAGAGGGGTACAGACAGGTTAAGTGATTGGATAAAAACTTGACAGGTGAAATATAATGTTGGGAAACGTGAGGTCATGGATATTGGCAGGAAGAATAGAGAAGCTGAATATTATTTCAATGGAAAAATATTGCAGAAAGTGACAGAACAGAAGGGATTTAGGAATGCTTGCATGTGAATCATTGAAAGCTGGCATCCATGTTCAGTGGGTAAGATGGAAGTCAAAAGTAATGTTGGTCAGCATTTCAAAGAGAGTGAAGCATAAAAGTTTTTATACAAGGCGCCAGTCAAAACACAGCTGAAATGCTATGAGCAATTTTGGGCTCCTTGCCCAAGGCAAGACATAACAAGTCATGGAGCTGGATGAACACAGCAGGCCAGGCAGCATCAGAGGAGCAGGAAAGCTGACGTTTCGGGTCTGGACCCTTTTTCAGAAATGGGG
>NC_063335.1:112387381-112397381 GCF_021869965.1 Rhincodon typus | reverse complement strand
TTGTTTCCAGGTGCAAAATCTATTACATTCCCCACCAGCAATAGAGTCATAGAGTCTTACAGCATAGAAACAGGCCTTTCGGCCCACCATGCTTATGCTCACTAACAGACACCAAATTACACCAATCCCATTTACCTGCACTTGGTACGTATCCTACTCTGACCTGGCATTTTAAGTAAAAACCTAAAATGAACCGAAAGAACTGCGGATGCTGTGAATCAGGAACAAAAACAGAAGTTGCTGGAAAAGCTCAGCATGTCTGGCAGCATCTATGAAGGAAAAGAACAGAGTTAACATTTCGGTTCTGAGGAAGGGTCACCGGACCTGAAACGTTAACTCTGATTTTTTTCCTTCACAGATGCTGCCAGACCTGCTGAGCTTTTCCAGCAACTTTGTTTTTGTTCCTGGTATTTTAAGTACTCATCCAGATACTTCTAAAATCTCGCGAGAGTACTCGTCTCGACCACCCTCTCAGGCAGCATGTTCTATATATCTACCACCTTCTGGGTGAAAAGAAATAATAGATGTCTCTATCCATTTTTATATTTCAAAGGCTGAATTGCCCACATTAGTGCATATTTTCTAAGTTTCTATACTCCTTTCTGTTACAACTTTTAGTTACATAAACTGGCATCAAATCCCATTCACTTACCCACCACTACGGTAGCTGACAACAAATGTTCAATTTTAAAATGATTGAATCGTAAAAGGTAACTATTGTGGATGCTGGAAAACTGAAATAAAAACAGAGAAACAGAATTAGAGCTTTGATTTTCAGAATTGTAAAAGCCTGCAAGGATTAGAAGTAGATCAGAAGACAGGATAAACATTGACAACCAGCAAGGATTAACAAAAAGAAGGGACAAAGTATGGGAGCAGGCTTCCTGGAAATAGAAAAACAGCGAATGTTTGTAATAACAAGTTATAGAGCTGGATGAACACAGCAGGCCAGGCAGCATCAGAACAGCAGGAAAGCTGGCGTTTCGGGTCTGGACCCTTCTTCAGAAAACCTATCCTACTACCTCTCAGAGAATGTTTGTAAGTACCTGAAGAAGGGTAATACCTGAAACCGGATGCTGCCTCGTTCACTGTGTTTTTCCAGCCTCCTGTTTGTCTGCTTTGGATTCCAGCATCTGCATTTTTTTTGTCTCAGAGAATTCTAACATTTGTCTCCAATTTCTTTAAAACAGGCAAGGTTTACTGTTCCAGTCCCTCCACTTGCTTGCCATATCTAAACTCTCTTTCTCCCGTGATACCGTTTCAGGGCTGGGCTTGCTGCAATGTTCTAATGAAGCATAATGCAAGCTGGAGGAGCAACACTATAGTCTTCCACTTGGGAACTTTACAGCCTCTGGGACCCAGCACTGAGCTCAGCAAGTTCAGAGAATGACCTCTGTCATGTTTTTTTTGATTCTGACTCTCCTCCCTTTATTTGTTGCTGGTTTTGCTCAGAGCAGAGCAGACCCATTTTCTCCTTTTCAAACCTGACATTTGCACCTATTTAGCATCTGAAAAACTCCTTTGCCAGCATGGGCATTTCCTTAGTCCTTACTCTGGGGGCCCTCCAATCACTCCTTCCCGACACCCCACCCCCACCCCCGACCCCTTCACAATCTAACAATCTTGACTTTCCAGCCCATTTCGCTTCTGAAGAAGAGTCATATCTAACTTAAAACATGACAAGAGCTGCCTTTGGAAGAATTAAAAGTCTCTTAGAGGCGGAGTTCCACCTGAAACTTAGGAAAACAAAGATCGCAAAATGAGTGGCAAAACATTAGGAGGTAGAAATTCTGTGTCTTCCAGAAACGGTCTAACCGAGCATATGAGCAAGTTGAATAGCATAAGAGGTTTGTACTTGATCACTGGCTACACACACCTAAGATTGAGACAATTTACAAAAAAGTTTACGAGACAATTTTCCACAAGGAGTTCAAAGGCTCCATGTTAGTAATGTACTATAGACCCCCAAACAGGCAGGAAAAGACAGACGGGCATATTTAAAATCATAGACTCTGTACAGTGTGGAAGCAGGCCATACAGCCCATTGAGTCCACACTGACCCTCTGAAGAGGATCCTACCCAGGCCAACCTATACTTGTAACCCTGCATTTCCCATGTACATCCCTGAACACGATAGGTAATTTAGCATGGTCAACCCACCATAACCTGTACATCCTTGCACTATGGAAGGAAACTGGAGCGCCTAGTGGAAACCCATGCAGAATGTGCAAACTCTACACAGATGGTCACCAAAGGCTAGCATCGAATCCAAGTCCCTGGTGCTGTAACGCAGCAGTGTTAACCCCTGTGCCACCCCCAATACATTTGCTGATACGTTGACAGATTTCAGGGAAGTGCAGAAATAATAGTCTAAGAATAGTGAGATAACAAGGTGTAGATCTGGATGAACACAGCAGGACAAGCAGCATCAGAGGAGCAGGAAAGCTGGCGTTTCGGGTCTAGACCCTTCTTCAGAAATGGGGGAGGGGAAGGGGATTCTGAAATAAATAAGGAGAGGGGGGAGGCAAATAGAAGATGGATAAAGGTGAACATAGGTGGAGAGGAAACAGACAGGTCAAGGAGGCAGGGTTGGAGCCAGTAAAGGTGAGTGTAGGTGGGGAGTTGGGGGGGATAGGTCAGTCCAGGGAGGATGGACAGGTCAAGGGGGCGGGATGAGGTTGGTAGGTAGGAGATGGGGGTGGGGCTTGAGGTGGGAGGAGGGGATAGGTGGAAGGTAGGACAGGTTAGGGAGGCGGGGACGAGCTGGGCTGGTTTTGGGATGCGGTAGGGGGAGGGGAGATTTTGAAGCTTGTGAAGTCCACATTGATGCCATCGGGCTGCAGGGTTCCCAAGCGGAATCTAAGAATAGTTGCACGTTTCATTCCAGTGTTAACTGCAATAGACGAAGTGTGAAAGACATTGAGGAGGTGGAATTCTGAAAAGAAGTATCCAGGAGAGATTTTTAAGTCATCACGGAGAAAGTCTGACAGGAGATACAGAAAATTCTGGCAAAACTCAGCAGGTCTGGCAATACCTGTGGAGAGAGAAACAGAGTTAACATTTCAAGTCCAATATGACTTCCCTTCAAAGCTCCTGTTTCCCCAGCAGCTTCATCTTTTTTATTCACTAATGGGATATGGATGTTGCTAACTAACCATCGTTTATTTCCTATCCCTAATTGTCCTTTGAGAAGGTGCAGGTGAGCTGCCTTCTTGAACTGCTACAGTCCATATGATGCAGATAGACCCACAATGTCCTTCGGGAGGGAATTCCAGGATTTTGACCCAGCAGAACTGAAGGAACGGCGATATTTTTCCAAGTCAGGATGGTGAGTGGCTTGGAGGGGTGCTTGCAGGGGTGGCGTTCCCTTGTATCTGCTACCCTTGTCCTTCTAGATGGAAGCAGTTGTTGGTTTATACTGGAAGAGCTTGGAACTTCCTCCCTGTCTCTGGAAACTTTCTGAGGCTCAGCCAGGCTGTTCTCCATCTTGAACCTGCTTTCAGCTTCAGATCACATCCCTCTCTTTGAATAGGTGTCAAATTCTGTTTTGTTATCTCCCCTGTAAAGTTCCTTAGCCTATGTTCCCACAGACATGGGTGCTAATAAAGATTGCAGCTGTTATGGTGAATGGCACATAAAATATACCAAGAGAAAACGACAAGCAAAATCATAATAACTGGTGAAATCTTAAGAGTTTGCAGTTTAAGGGTGCATTTATTGTGGCGTGACGATTGCTGTGGTAAATGCAAATTTTGTTTCATGTTAAACTTTTTTATTTCCATTTGCAAGCCCATTCCTGTCACATCGCTGTGAAATGTCATCTTTAAGGTCAATGCTGTAAGATCAAATTACACAACATTAAATTAAATGATTAAATCATAATTTTGCCTGGAGCTATTTCAAGTCAAATTAATGTACCTTTCTCTCAAATCAATGCATCAAGACAGGGCCTATGGCTGCCAACAATTGTCCTATGATTCTTAGTTCCAACTAAGTTCTTTATATTTTCTCCAATTTCTTTCTTTGGAGCTGTCATACAGCCCCCACCTTCCCACCTCCGTTCCCCACTCCCTTCCGCCTCCTCATTTCAATCACATGGGTAGCTGGGCAGTCTTCCAGCACCATTTAACTAAAGCTGCTATAACCCTCTTTCAAGCTGCTGAAATGTCATTCGGTGATTCAGCCAATACTTAGCGCCTCAGTCGCCAGTAAGAATCATGATGTCAAGGTGCTGCCGTTGGACTGGCATGGACAAGGTCAGAAATCACACAAACACCTTTAACCTGGTGTCGTGTGATCTCTGACGTTGACCAGACAGCACTGCCTAAGGAGTCCCTGCTGCAAACATTGTGGTGGCTCACTGGTTAACACTGCTGCCTCACAGCACCAGGGACCTGGGTTCAATTCCACCCTCGGGCAACTGTCTGTGTGGAGTTTGCACATTCTCCCCGTGTCTGGTGTGGGTTTCCTCTGGGTGCTCTGGTTTCCTCCCATAGTCCAAAGGCATGCAGACTAGGTGGATTGGCCATGCTAAGTTGTCCATAGTGCTGAGGGATTGGTAAATTATGGGGGTGGGTCTGGGTGTGATGCTGTGTGTGTTGGGCTGGGGCTGAAGGGCATGTTTCCACACTGCAGGGATTCTATGATTAGACCTCTTACCCTGAGGACAGAATGGCATCCAGTGTGTTGCTTGACCTGATCAACATTTCCAATTCGATTGCTGTGCTGTAAACATTTTGGAAAACAAAACAGTTCCACAGCTATGGCGAAAGTGCAGAGTCCATTTCTGCACTGTTGTGATTTTGTTTATTTGCAGAGGGATGTTAAACTTTTTTATGGCAGACACAATTTTGGTTGAAATCAGCATTTTCTTGGAGAGAAGTTTCAATCTTGGTTTGGGCTTCGGGGCTATTCCTGAGATTAGATTCAATCAGGGACAAGTATATCTGGATAGCAGCTCCAATTGTGGTGTGTCTGTAGCTTTAATCCAGAGAGACGTTGTGTAGGAGGAGGATGATCTTGCACAAGTTGGAATCAGTTCAGAAAAGTCACACTCTCCACACAATGGTTTGAGTTTCTAGAACATAGAGCATAGAACAATGAACAGTACAGCACAGGAACAGGCCCTTTAGTCTACCATGTCTGTGCCAAAAGTGATGCATTTCTAAATTAATTCCATCTGCCTGTACATGGTCTTTATCCCTCCATTCTCTAATAAAAACTGAAAGAGCTGCAGATGCTGTAAATCAGGAACAAAAGCAGAAGTTGCTGGAAAAGCTCAGCATCAGTGAAGAAACAATCAGAGTTAATGTTTCAGGTCCGGTGACCCTTCACAGATGCTGCCGGACCTGCTGAGCTTTTCTAGCACCTTCTGTTTTTGTTTTTGTCCCTCTATTCTCTACCTGTTCATGTGTTTGTCTAAATGCCTCTTAAACATTATTGTATCTACTTTGACACCTTCCCTGGCTGTGCACTCCTCGCACCTGTCGCCGTCTGTGCAAAAAAAAACTTGCTTTGCACATCTCGTTTCAACTATTCCCCCTCCCCCAACCTTCAACCCTCGTTCCCTGATATTTGATATTCCTACCCCGGGAAAAATACTCCGACTATCCACCCTATCCATGCCTGTCATAATTTCACTGATATCAGGTCTCCCCCACAACCTCCGATGCCCTAGTGAAAACAATCCAAGTTTGTCAAACCTCTCCTTCTGGCTAAAACACTCCAATCTAAGGAACATCCTGGTAAACCCTTTTACCCCCTCTCCAAAGCCTCCACATCCTTCCTATAGTGTGATGACCAGATTGCACACAATGCCGCAAATGTGGTCGAGTTATAGTTCCATACAGCTGCATAAAACTTGGCAATATATATACTCAGTGCCCCAACCGATGAAGGCAAGCATGACATATGCCTTCTTTACCACATAATCCACTTGTGTTGTCACTTTCAGGGAGCTATAGACTTTCACCCCAAGATCCCTCCATATATCAATGCTCCCTAGGGTCCTGCCATTTTATTTACATTTGACTTCCCAAAATGCATCACCTCATGCTTGCCCAGATTAAACTCCATCTGCCATTTCTCCACCCAACAAACTGACCAGTGGTTAGCACTGCTGCCTCACAGCGCCAGGGACCTGGGTTCAATTCCACCCTTGGGCAACTGTCTGTGTGGAGTTTGCACATGCTCCCCGTGTCTGCGTGGGTTTCCTCCGGGTGCTCCGGTTTCCTCCCAATGTTCAAAGATGTGCAGGTTAAGTGGATTGGCCATGCTAAATTGCCTGTAGTGTTCAGGGATGTGTAGATTAGGGGGGGTTATAGGGGGATGGATCTGGGTGGGATGCTCCAAGGGTCAGTGTGGACTTGTTGGGCCAAAGGGCCTGTTTCCACACACTGTAGGGATTCTATGATTCTTGACCGATATCCTGCTGTATCCTTTGACAACAATCCTCACTATCCAAAACTCAAACAATTTTCATGTTGTCTGCAAAATTCCTGATCGGACCAGCTACCTTTTCATCTGAATCATTAATATCGATATTACAAATAACAGAGGCCCCAGCAATGACCCTTGCGGAACACCACTAATCACAAACCTCCCAGTCAGAAAAACACTGCTCCACAACTGCCCTCTGTCTTCTACGTCCAAGCAAATTTTGTATCCAACTCACCAACTCTCCTCGGCTCCCATGTGACTTAATCTTCCAGACTGGCCTACCATGAAGGGCCTTGTAAAATGCTTTTTTTTACCTTAGCCTTCTCCCATTCTCAGCCAGATGGAGATGAAGTAAAATAGGTAATAAAAATAGCAAGTGCTGGAAATGCTTAGTAGGTCTGACAGCATTAGTGAGGAAGGGAAGGGAGAATTGAATGGTAAAGCAGGTTCAAGGGGCTGAACGGCGTACTCCTGTTCCTATTTCTTATGGTCTAAATCCTGGTTCAGAGCACATCCAGCCATTTAAAGTCTGACTGGCCTGCAGTACTGGCAGTAAGAGGGGGACGTGCCAGTATCGCACTGTGGTGCCATCTTTAAGACCATAGTGGGTGCTTGTACCCACCATGGGCTGCTGTGGTTTTGGAAGGCAGCTTACCATCACTTTCTCTGAGATAGCTGGGCAATAAGTGCCAGCAATGCCCAAATCCCGTGAATGAATAAACAAGAATGTTTCAGGCTTATGCCTAGTTTTGAGCTTTGAAATTCTACAGCTCGTTGTTGCTGTCTTCATGGAAATTCCTCAAACAATCAATCAGCGTTGACTTGTCAACCAATCAGCACCCTTTTGTCCTGCTGCATAAATTCATAGAATCAGAATCCCTACAATGTGGAAGCAGGCTATTTGGCCCATCGATTCCATACTGGCCCTTTGAAGAGCATCCCACCCAGAACCACCCCGCCTACCCTATCCCTGAAGCCATGTATTTCCCATGGCTCATCCACCTAGCCTACACATCCCTGAACACTATGGGCAATTTCCCATGGCCAATCCACCTAACCTGCACATCTTTGGGCTGTGGGAGGAAACCAGAGCATGTGGAGAAAACCCACGCAGACACGGGGTGAATATATAAACTCCACACAGACAGTTTACCAAGGCTGGAATTGAACCCGGGTCCCTGGTGCTGTGAGGCAGCAGCACTAACCACTGAACAACCGTGCCACCCATTAGTGGTATTGGTCTGACCACTTGAAATTTGGCATTCTTGCATTTGTCCTGATGAGTGCAAGATGAAAAATTTTTAACAACATGATTTCTTTTCTTGAAAAAAGGATAGTCTTAATTTTCCAACTTGAAGTCTTTTGACTCCAAACAAAACAACTACTGAACTAATGGTAACCATTACAGCTCAGCTTGCACTGTTGACTCATTGCCAACAATGGAAAGTGAACAAAGAAAATCAATATTTCCAGGAGAAATTCAACACTGCAGGATTCAGAGATCCCACAGAATGTACTTGCTGCATAGTACATTGAGTTAAAGTTCAGTTTGAACTTCTTTCCGCTTCAAACACTTTGTTCAATCAAAATGCAATAAGCCAGTCATGAAAATGGAACAAAATGAGAAAGAAAAATTGCTAGAAAGAATCAGCAGATTGGGGAACTTCTGTGGAGTGTGAAACAGAGTTGAAGCTTTCAGTCCACAATCTTTTCATAAGAACCAGGAAATATTGGAGCTTTAACGGTCTACAAAAGAATGTGAAAGGTCGTGGATGTGGGAAGGAATGAATGACAGTGAAAGCCTGTGCTTGTGTGGACTGAAGGAATGGTTAAACGTCAAAAATGGATAATGGCACAAGGAATAGGGGATGAAGTGGGGGCTGATAATGGAAAAAGTAAAGAAGTAAACAATGGATTGAGAGGAGACATAACTGGTTATTGCTGAACCACTTTTTAAACATGTGGCGCCAGAGAAAAAGCAACAGTGAATGAATACAGACAAGGTATGAGAGCAATATGGGAGATGTCTGTCAATACGACATTGGAGTAATACTCTAAAAGGCCTGACACATTGGATGAGTGCAGAAAGATTCTGTAGCAAGTATATTGCCAATCCAACAGCGGCAGCTCTTCTGTTCAGTACAGCTTGAGAAAAGAACAATGATAGACCAAGAGTACAAATATTATTTGATAATGGGCCAATTTTTGTGTAATTCAGCTAAATCGGTCCAGAAACAGTTACTTGAAGGAAAGTCAGGATCAGAGCAGTGGGAGTGGCAGAAATCCAAGTGGGAGAGCTGGCATTCAAAAATAAATCTATTTCCAAAAAGTGAAAGTGTGGACCTTTGAAATGCAGAGAATCTGAGATATCAAAGTCTTTAAAAGGTAAGCCAAGGCAGATACTGAGGATGTAATATTGCAGGAGGCCTGGCGTATCAAAGTGAATGGGGTGAAATTAAAAAGATCAGAAAAGTAAACAGAGGAATTGAAAAAAAATTTGTAATTAATATCAAAAAAAGGTATTCTCGATATACAAAAGTAGAAATGATTGCTGAGTTATAATGACACTGGACGAGTGTTCCAGAACCCCAAGAGAATATGACAGGGGTGTGGGTTCGAATCCCAACAGATGGCAAGACTTAAACCAATAAAAAAGTCTTAAATTAGAAAGGTAACCTAATGATGACCATGTAAACACTGTCAATTATTATAAAAACTCATCAAGTTCACTAATGTATCAGGAAAGGAAATCTACTGTCTTTACCTGGTTCTGGTAACAATCGATGGTGAGGTCCTGCAGAAGTTGTTGAACAAAGAGACCTTGGAGTGCAGATTCATAGTTCCTTGAAAATGGAGTCGGAGATAGACAGGGAAGAGAAAAAGGCTTTTGGTACACTTGCCTTTATTGGTCAGTGGTGGGAGGTCATTTTGTGGCTGTACAGGACATTGGTTAAGCCACTTTTGGAATACTGCATTCAATTCTGGTCTCCCTGCCATAGGAAAGATGTTGTGAAACTTGAAAGGGTTCAGAAAACATTCACAAGGATGTTGAATCAGAGATAGTAGGAACTGCAGATGCTGGAGAATCCGAGACAACAAGGTGCAAGGCTGGATGAACACAGCAGGCCAAGCAGCATCATAGGAGCAGAAAGGCTGACGTTATGGGCCTAGACCCTTCATCAGAAAAGGGGGAGGGGAAGGGGGTTCTGAAATAAATAGGGAGAGAGTGGGAGGCGGATAGAAGATGGATAGAGGAGAGGATAGGTGGAGAGGAAACAAACAGGTCGAAGAGGCTGGGATGGAGCCAGTAAAGGTGAGTGTAGGTGGGGAGTTGGGGAGGGGATAGGTCAGTCCAGGCAGGACGGACAGGTCAAGGGGGCGGGATGAGGTTGGTCGGTAGTAGATGGGGATGCGGCTTGAGGTGGGAGGAGGGGATAGGTGGGAGGAAGAACAGGTTAGGGAGGCGGGGACGAGCTGGGCTGGTTTTGGGATGCAGTAGAGGGAGGGGAGATTTTGAAACTTGTGAAATCCACATTGATACCATTGGGCTGCAGGGTTCCCA
>NC_063335.1:112381819-112386881 GCF_021869965.1 Rhincodon typus | reverse complement strand
CCCTTTCAAGTTTCACAACATCTTTCCTGCAATAAGGAGACCATCCTGGAATTAATCTGGTGAACAGCTTTCAATACAACTACATCCCTCCTCAAATAGGATAGTATCCTCCTCCTCAGGCAAAGTACTCAGAGAGTACTTTTCATAAACCATTTATTGGAGCCCCTTGGATTCTGAAATAAAAATGTAAATGCAATGTTGGAATTTGCAACGTATTTTACAATGATGCCTAACCAATATATTTTATTCAAGCTGAGTGACTCAGGGTCAGGTTGAAGACAAAGGTGCAGAGTTAACACAGTTAAAAATGAATGAAATATTGCAATCTTCCTCCACAGAAAAGATGTCATGGTCTAAAAGGAATTATCCCATCATAAGCAGAGGGCTCACATCTGAGCATTAATAGGAGAAAGCCTCACCTTCACCCTGAGTTCGACTCAATTAAACTGATGGAAAAGGGGAAATAAGCAGCCTGAATGGAACTCCCTTCCTGAATTATTCAGAAATGCCAAGT
Organism: Rhincodon typus; assembly: GCF_021869965.1. NCBI lineage: Eukaryota > Metazoa > Chordata > Chondrichthyes > Orectolobiformes > Rhincodontidae > Rhincodon > Rhincodon typus. The sequence goes on along the minus strand of NC_063335.1, from coordinate 112,386,367 downwards.
GGATTTGATATCAAACAGTTCCCTCGTAGAGTAGGGTAGTTGGGAGGATTAAAAACCCAGCCCCTCTCATAGCAGTCAGTATGCTGTACTTAAATGTCCAGCAACACAGCCAGGCACTTTGGCAACTGGTCTGAAAGGTTAAAGGGCAGGTAGATATGGGGTTCAGATGGCAAAAGTTTAAAGGGTGCCAGATGGGTAGCGTGCCAGATGGGTAAGGTGTAGTTGGGGATAGTTGGATAGTAAATTGTGGGAGTTACCCAGGAGTTAAACTAGGTTTTTAATAATCTAAAATTCCCTGGGTAACCATTGACATCATGGAAATAGGATTGAATTCTCTGAGGTTAAAGTTTTTCTTCCAGTGGATTCCAGACTTTTTTTTAAGTTCAGCATTTATTGCCCATCCCTAATTGCCCAGAGGGCAGTTAAAAGCCAATCACATTATTGTGAGTCAGGAGACTCATATATGGCAAAGCAGATAAGGACAGCAGTTTCCTTCCTTAAAAAAAAATTAGTGAACTAGATGTGTTTTTCCAATAATCAGCAATGGTTTTGTAGTCAGACCAGGCCCCCTCAATATATTTTAAGAAGGTAGCCTAGATCCTAACATTTTCTTATTTTTAAGGTCTTTGAGATGCAATGTGACTGGTCAAACTACTCGACCTTAAGCAAAACACAGTTTATTTAAATGCAAAATGTTGCTGGGTATGGAAGGTTTGAGTTATAAAGAAAGGCTGGATAGGCTGGGACTTTTTTAACTGGAGCATAGGAGGCTCAGAGGCAGCCTGATAGAAGATTATAAAATAATGAGGGTTAAAGATAGAGTTAAAAGTTGTTGTCTTTTCCCTAGGATGGGAGATTTCAAGACTAGGGGGCACATTTTTAAGGTGAGAGGAGAGAGATTTAAAAAAGGCACGAGGGGCAATTTTTTTTACTCAGAAGGTGTTTGGTGTGGAGTTGACTTCCTGAGGAAGTGGTGAATGTGAGTACAATTACAATGTTTAAAAGGCATTTGAATAGATACATGAATAAGAAAGGTTTAGAAGGATATGGGCCAGGAGCAGGCAGGCGAGACTAGTTTAGTTTGGGATTATGTTCAGCATGGACTGGTTCGACTGAAGGGCCTATTTCTGTGCTGTATGACTCTATGAGTATAGTTAAAAAAGAAACAAAAGCAAGAGGAATTTAGAGTAAATTTACTATCGGAAAATTAACTGAATAATAGATACAGTGACTGTTACTAATTAGCTGTTCCAATTTAGTAACATCCCATGAACACACCCCTTGGCAAAAAGGCAAATTCAGACACAGATTCTCACATGCAGTTCTCCAATCCAAGAGGAAAAAATAAACAACAGAAAATGCAAAGGGCTTAGCAGCCAGGAGACATTCACTGAAACTTCCAACGCTTTTGAGAATGCAAAGGCTTCACAAATTGTCTACTTTCTTCGAGGCAGCTCTGTATCTCTGCCTTCCAACCTCTCTTCAAAGTGACAGCAACATCAGACTGTTAATTCCAGATTTTTATTGAATGCAAATTCCACCATCTGGGATTTGAGCCCAGGTCTCCTGAACATCAACTGGGTCTCTGAATTAATTGTCTAGCAATCATACCACTAGGCCATTATTACCCGTGAGGGGGAATTACCGATCAGAATCTTCAATTTCCTGGGTAATTTCCAAGGTGTTACCTGGTTCTGGGATTCTGCAGGCTCCTGCCTCGTAACTTCAGTCTGCACTGTTCTGTGGACTGTCTGGTTGTAGGAATACTTGGGTCAACCTTGTGCAATGACCATACCTAACGCACTGCTGTATCCTGTGCTGTCACATGTGCAGCAGCTAAAATAGCAATTAGCTTGATGCACCATCTGAACTAATATTGTGAGTTGAATAATAAGCAGTGAAAGTTAATCACATTTGCTGCTTAAGTACAATCTTTCAAATATATTTAATGATTTATTGTCTGCACAGCATTCCAGAATCAGCATGAGAAGTAAATGCTACATTTTGCATTTATATAACACCTTTACCATCCCAAGCATTGGAGCATTGTCAAGAAACACTTAACATCAAGCTTCTTGAAGAAATTATTGGATTTGTGTTTGACATTTTGACAAAAGAGGGAAGATCCTTTTTGAGAACAGGAGGCAGAGGAACAAGGTTTATGGAGGGGTTTCCAGAGGATAGGATACAGGCAGCGGAAGGCATGGGCACCAATAATCAGCAAATGCACACAAGGCAGGGAGCGGAGGAGTATACAGATTTTGATGGGGTTGTCGACCTGGAGGTAGTTACAGGGGTGAGGCCATGGCAGGAGACACACAAGGATAAGTGTATGAGTATGAGATGTTATCAGATCAGTGAAGGTAAGGAGTGATGGATGAAGAGGGATTGATGTGAATTAGGGTGCAAGTATCAAAGATTTGAAGAAATCAAGCTTCAGGAGAGAGCAGAAGATGAGCAGGACTTTTGAATAGTTATGATTTTGTCAAATGAACTGCTGCGGCTCAAGAAGGTAGTTTGACACCACTTTCTCAATGACAATTTCAGATGGTAAATAAATGCTGCCCCACATCCATGAAAGACCAAAAGTACCCTTGGAGATTAAAAAAAACAGGCAGACACTTGCATTTTATTGGTCCTTTCATAACCTCAGGACCACACAAAGCACTTTGCAGTCAGTGAATAACCTTCCAAGTGCGTTGTTGTAATGTAGAAAAGACAGCAACGAATTTGTGCACAGAAAGATCCCAATCCCAGCTTTGTGGTAATGACTGGATCATGTGATTTGGTGATGTCAGTTGCTGAGTAATATGCCGTGGTGTGAACTCCCCTGATCTTCTTTAAAGTAAAGACGTGGATTTTTTGTTTACGTCATCCCGAGAGAGCAAAAGATCTCTTTGGTTTAGCATCTTACATGGAAGACAGCACGTCTGACAGAGCAGCACTCTGTCAGTGCTATCACTGCAATGCCAGTCTAAGCCACTGTGCCCAATTTTCGAGGTATTCAATTTGAACCTACAATTCTCGTGGCTCAAATCAGGGAGAGCTCCCCACTCGAGTTACTGCTGACGATTGTAACAAAAGTACAAATAGCTCAGCTCAGTTAATCCCTTTGCTCTGATAGAAAGATTGTGTATGATCCCACATCTGAGGGGTCCCTTAGCAAGGACACCTTAACCAATGCCTGTTTGTTTTTATTCGTTCACAGGGCTTGGGTGTTGCTGGCCAGGCCAGCAGTTATCACCCATCTCTCATTGTCCAGAGGGCAGTTAAGGGTCAGCCATGTTGCTGTGAGTCTGGAGTCACATACAGATCAGACCAAGTAAGTTCCCAAAAGTGAACCAGTGTTCCTGACAACCAAAGATGGTTTTGTTTGATCCCGGTGTTAGCTGTATCACAGCCATCATTAGTTACTTATATTTGTTTCTCAATTCAAATTTCAACTTCTGCCTGAAGAACGTAAGAAATAGGAACAGAAGTGGGTCACTTAACCCCTTCAACCTGCTCTGCAATTCAATAGCATCATGGCTAATCCAACATTCTCATGTCATCCTTCCTGCCCTTTCCCCACATCATGGTATGGTGATTCAATGGTTAGCACTGCTTCCTCACAGTGCCAGGCACACAGGTTCAATGCCACCCTCGGGCGACTGTCTATGTGGAGTTTACATGTTCTCCCTGTATCTGCGTGGGTTTCCTCCGGGTGCTCCAGTTTTCTCCCAAGTCCAAAGATGTGCAGGTTAGGTGGATTGGCCATGCTAAATTGTCCAGGGATGTGCAGCTAGGTGGGTTAGCCATGGGAAATGCAAGGTTACAGGGAGAGGGTAAAGGGATGGGTCTGCGCAGGTTGCTCTTCAGAGGGTCAGTGTGGACTCAATGGGCCAAATAGCCTTCTTCCACACTGCAGGGGTTCTATGATAACACTGATACCACAACATAAAAAAGACGCAAAAGGCAGGGATTGAACCCTGTTGCCCAGAACTATAGAAACTCTTAAGTGTGGATGCAGGCCATTCAGCCCATGGAGTCCACACCAACCCTCTGAAGAGCATCCCACGCAGACCCACCCCATACCTGTAACCCTGCATTTCCTCTGTATTAGCCTGCACATCCCAAGGCATTATTGGCAATTTAGAATGGCCAATCCACCCAACCTGCACATCTTTGGACAGTGGGAGGAAACCAGAGCACCTGGAGAAAACCCACACAGACACAGGGAGAATGTGCAAACTTCATGCAGACAGTCACCCAAGGCTGGAATAAAATGCGCATCACTGGTGCTGTGAGGCAGCAGTGCTAACGAATGTGCCACCCCAACATTACCTCACTGTCTGTATTAACAGTCTAGTGATAATATCAGAGACAGTAGGAACTGCAGATGCTGGAGAATCCGAGACAACAAGGTGCAGGGCTGGATGAACACAGCAGGCCAAGCAGCATCATAGGAGCAGAGAGGCTGACGTTTCGGGCCGAGACCCTTCATCAGAAAAGGGGGAGGGGAAGGGGGTTTTGAAATAAATAGGGAGAGAGTGGGAGGCGGATAGAAGA
>NC_063335.1:112358993-112376819 GCF_021869965.1 Rhincodon typus | reverse complement strand
GACAGAGAGGTCCAGGAAGGGGAGAGAGGTGTTAGAGATGGTCCAGGTAAACTTAAGGTTGGGGTGGAAGGTGTTAGTGAAGTGTATGAACTGTTCGAGCTCCTCGTGGGAGCACGAGGCGGCGCCGATACAGTCATCAACGTAACGGAGGAAGAGGTGGGGTTTAGGGCCGGTGTAGGTACGGAAGAGGGATTGTTCCGCTTAACCTACAAAGAGACAGGCGTAGCTTGGGCCCATGCGGGTACCCATGGCCACCTCCTTTGTCTGTAGGAAGTGGGAGGAATTGAAAGAGAAGTTGTTGAGGGTGAGGACGAGTTCGGCTAGGCGGATGAGGGTATCAGTGGAGGGGGACTGGTCGGGCCTGCGGGACAGGAAGAAGCGGAGGGCCTTAAGGCCATCTGCATGGGGAATGCAGGTGTAGAGGGACTGGACGTCCATGGTAAAGATGAGGTGTTGGGGACTGGGGAATTGGAAGTTCTGGAGGAGATGGAGGGCGTGGGTGGTGTCACGGACATAGGTAGGGAGTTCCTGGACCAAGGGGGAGAAAATGGAGTCTGGATAGGTGGAGATAAGTTCGGTGGGGCAGGAGCAGGCGGAGACAATGGGTCGACCAGGGCATTCAGGTTTGTGGATTTTGGGAAGGAGATAGAAGCGGGCAGTGCGAGGTTGGGGAACGATGAGGTTGGAGGCCATGGGTGGGAGGTCACCTGAGGTGATGAGGTTGTGGATGGTTTGCGAGATGATGGTTTGGTGCTCAGGGGTGGGGTCATGATCAAGGGGGCGGTAGGAGGAGGTGTCGGAGAGTTCTCTCCGTGACTCCCTTGTCCGCTCCACACTCCCCTCCAGCTCCACCACACCCGGCACTTTTCCCTGCAACCGCAGGAAGTGCTACACCTGCCCCCATACCTCCTCCCTCACCCCCATCCCAGGCCCCAAGAAGACTTTCCACATCAAGCAGATGTTCACCTGCACATCTGCCAATGTGGTATACTGCATCCGCTGTACCCAGTGTGGCTTCCTCTACATCGGGGAAACCAAGCGGAGACTCGGGGACCGCTTTGCAGAACACCTACGCTCGGTTCTCAATAAACAACTGCACCTCCCAGTCGCGAACCATTTCAACTCCCCCTCCCATTCCTCAGACGACATGTCCATCCTGGGCCTCCTGCAGTGCCACAACGATGCCACCCGAAGGTTGCAGGAACAGCAACTCATATTCCGCTTGGGAACCCTGCAGCCCAATGGTATCAATGTGGATTTCACAAGTTTCAAAATCTCCCCTCCCCCTACCGCATCCCAAAACCAGTCCAGCTCGTCCCTGCCTCCCTAACCTGTTCTTCCTCCCACCTCAAGCCGCACCTTCATCTCCTACCGACCAACCTCATCCCGCCCCCTTGACCTGTCCGTCCTCCCTGGACTGACCTATCCCCTTCCTAACTCCCTACCTACACTCACCTTTACTGGCTCCATCCCCGCCTCTTCGACCTGTTTGTTTCCTCTCCACCTATCCTCTCCTCTATCCATCTTCTATCCGCCTCCCACTCTCTCCCTATTTATTTCAGAACCCCCTTCCCCTCCCCCTTTTCTGATGAGGGGTCTAGGCCCGAAACGTCAGCCTCTCTGCTCCTATGATGCTGCTTGGCCTGCTGTGTTCATCCAGCCCTGCACCTTGTAGTGATAATATCAGTTGGTCATTACCTCTCTCATTTATATTAAACTAAAAATTGTAGCAGCTGGAAATGTCCAGTGACATCAGGCAGCATGTTAATGTTAGGTGTTTCTGATTCTCTATACTGTATGTAACTGACTTATAAAACAATGCCCCATTCATAACGATCCATCCATTCGCAAACAAAATCTCTTAGCTTCTGGACCACAGTTTTGGAGAGAGACGTTTAGAGAATGGTTTATTATTTGCTGACAGCTGTACAGCCTCTCCAATAAAACAAATGCAAAATCGTATGTTCTTCCAGTGGAACTGCCTGGGTTAATCTCAAAGAAGAACTGTCTCACTGTCAAATAAAAACTGAAATTGCAGGAAAACAATAATCAGAAGTGCAGGGAGAGACATATAGGTTAACACTTCAGGTCGATAATATTTCATTTGAGATGTCAAGTTGCCCTTTTCAGTGCCACTGAGTGGGTGATATAATTCTGTTTCATTTGAGGGGTTGCACTGTGAAAAATCAGTCATCTCAATGAAAACAGTTAGAAGAGAAGCAGTCTCTAATAATAGCAGATGGTTGAACAGAAAAATTGACTGGTGAAAAGCAAGACCTTGATAGCTTTTTCATACAAACAAGGAAAGTTGATAACGTTTGATCACAGTGTTAGCTATTCTTAGTTCAGACTGCAATAGTGATCCTAACATTGACATTCAGTCAGCGTTTTCTGGGCTATATTGATACCTGGTCCAACAATGCCTCAATTTTAGAATTCTCAGCCTTGTTGACAATTATATTTCTTTCAGTAATATTGTTGACTTTTGACTGACCTCTGGAAATTATAATAGGCAATAAATGCTGGCTTGGCTAGTGACAAGCACATCTTATGAAAACAGTAATAAGAAGCAGTCTTCAATCATAATAGGTAATTGGGCTGAAAAATCCAATGGTGAAAGACAAGACCTTGATAGTTTAGTAGTACAAACAAGGAATGCTAGTTATGTTAGAACCCTGTGATTAGCTGGTCTCAGCTCAGACAGCAATAGTGATCCTAACATAGGCATTCACTCAGTACTTTCTGGGTTAAATTGATTCCTGCTCCAGTGATGCCTCAGATGTAGAATTCTTCGCCTTGTTGAGAATTATATCAATTTTGGTAATGTGGCTGACCCTTGACTGACCTCTGGACAATTAGAATGGACAATAATGATAGCCTAATCAGCCACATGCATATATCATGAACAAGTATAAATAAAATGTTTAGCTCCCTCCCTAATAGCATTATGGGTGCCCTTACACACTAAGGACTACAGTGGTTGAAGAAGGCAGCTCACCACCATCTTCTCAAGGGCAATTAAGGATAGACAATACGTTGGCCCAGCCACTGACTCCCACATCCTCTGATTAAATTGAAAGAAATGAATTTTACAGAAGAGTTCATGATCCCAAAAGATTGTTGCATCACTTTCACATCTGTTGGCTTCTGTATCGCTGCTATAACTCTCACTTTTTCATCATCTGGGTGAAATTCTTTCCCTGTCCCTGCATGATCTGTGTACTGAAGTTCAGGCATCTTCAAGGACAACTCTGAAGAGTCATGATGCCTTCAAAACATTTACCGTTGTTTGTCTCTCCACAGATACTCCTATATGAGCTGAGTTTCTCCAGCACTTTCTGTTTGTATCTTCAATCGAGTACAGTTGGACAGCATTTGCTGGATAGTCCTGTGTGTGTGAAGAATTACACTGACAATTTAAAAGTGTCAGTCGGGCTCGCAGCGTGGTGCACTTGTGTATGCAGGAAGCTACATGTATTAATGAACAGGCAGATTAGTGAATAGGCAGAAAGCACACATACACACACTGCTCCTTTTTCAACTCAACAAAATAGGTGACAACCATTTCTCAGGCCAAAATCCTGACCAATAAAAGTCAACCTGCCTAGTTTAAGATTGAAATGAAGCCTGGAAATTAACTGTCAATCAGAATTAATGGGTGGCTGCATTCCCCAATCCATTACCTGTGGTAATCAGAGTCCACTTCTCAACCAATCAGCAATGTCATCTTATATAGTACAAGTGTTGGTTAGCTTCTTGAATTAGTATTCTTGCAAATTGTCCTGATGAGTCCAAGATGAAAACTTTTGGTGCCAAGTGACTTGTTGTGGTTAAAGACTGGGGGAGGCAGGTCACAGTGATGATGCGACTTGATTAGCTGTCCATTGGTTTATTTATTTCTTTTGTGGGGCCACAAGGACTTAAAGTGTGTCCCTGAGCTTTACAAAGGAAATACAGGCATCCAATTCCTCCACAGCTCACAATTTAGTGACCCCTAAAGCTTCAACACCTCTTGATCCATGTTCACTACCTAGAAAATTTTCCTCAACCAGCCAATGAACTCTGCGGCATCCGGATCTGACAATGACACCAGGCTGCAGCTTCATACTGACTTCCTGGGTGCATGAGTCAGGGACTGGGGACCTAAATTCGACTAGATCTCCAGTTGGCCTTCCTGAATGGATCAGCCACCCACTAAACCATCTTTCACCTTGGGATGAAAAGTCCCGTAGACAAACACAGTAGGGAAGGGTAATATACAAGGCAATGCGCTTCAGTGGCAGGGATCCAGGAGGGTTACGATACAAGGAGAAGCAGGGGGCTGGTAGACACACGTAGAGAGAGCTCTCTACCTGTCTCCTTCATTAAGATATTCTTTGTAGCTTGCCTCATTGATCAAACCTTTGTACACCTCCCCTACTATCACCAAATGTGTCTGGGTATTAATCCTTGTTTGCTATCCCTCTCTGAGAGATATTATGACTTATGTTTATGGTATCTGTGAGAATGGCACTTGAGCAAGTCACTGGATCTGCTGTTTCTGGTCCGTGGCCAAAGGTTAGTGACTATCAGTCAAGGCAATCTCATAGTTTCCAGATGACTTTGTTTCCCCCTCCGTCTGTAAAGTCTGATTGACCAGCCTCCTGGCATTGGCTTTGAAAGTCAAATGCCAGTGTACAATGGAAACTTTATGTTTCCATCTTTGTCACACCCATTGGGAGCTGGAACTCAATTAGTGTCAGTCTCTGTGGCACAATAAGTCATATGTCACGTACTTGGTGTGACCACATCTAGAAGCCCTTCCATGAAGATCTGACTGCAGGACAATCTGGCCTTTTCAAGCAGATGGTAAGAATGCCAGACGATGACATCTGCAGTTACTGTTTAACTTGAAAGCAATGTTGTTCTCTGTTTTAACTTCGCTAAATGGGAGCAATATCAGATGAAGTGGAAGAAAAACAGCTGGTCACATATGTGATCACACACTCCAACCTGCCTGGGAATAAAGCACTTGCTTACAATTATGCCTACTTTCAGATATAGTTCCATCTGTAGATTAATACTGTCGGAATTGATGGCAGAGTAAGGTGGGATTGAAGTTTCAGCTCATAGCTCACAGATATACATGAATAACTTCCAGACAACAGTCCCTGGGCCCCTTGTGATATTGCTTATGCTGGAACTTGATGCATTTCTTAAGTTCCTATGAAGTGTCACCCATGCATAGCACAAATACAATTACGCAGTAGAGAACTGACACTCAAAATCCGCGCATAATTCTGAGACATGACAGATCAAATATAGCTCGCAGAATCACCAATTTGTACAGTAATCTACGTGTATGGTAGCAGCATTTACGCTGCAGTTGTAAGATATTAAAACTCGTTTCCATCAAGTGTGATTATATTACATTTTGAAACCTTGATGAATAATAAAAAAAAGCCTTGTCAGAGGGAATATAATGAAAGACGTTAATCCCACTTTCCACTTCACCTTCTGGAGAATGTGATGTTCTTTTACACTGAAATAGCAATTAAAGCATTGAGATTTCAATTTGTTCAGTGAACATAGTGCTGAATCCAGCTTTACTCTTCTGCTGTGTTAATGCATTTGCTCCTCTGCACTCACAGAAAATCCTTTAAAATCCTCTTGCTTCAGGGGTTTTAGCGTTGGAATGGATGGTTTTGTTAAAAGGCTGCAGGGACAATTCCATGTTAAAAGGTGCAGTGAGGAGGAGGGCATAGGTTTAAGGTGAGAGGGGAAAGATTTAAAGGGGACCTAAGGGGCAACATTTTCACACAGTGGGTGGTGCGTGAATGGAACGAGCTGCCAGAGGAAGTGGTGGAGGCTGGTACAATCACAATGTTTAAAAGGCATTTGGATGGGTACATAAATAGGAACAGTTTAGAAGATTGTGGGCCAAATGCTGGCAAACAGGACTAGATTAATTTTGGATATCTGGTCGGCATGGACGAGTTAGTCAGATTAAATCAAACGATAAATCCATAGTCGATAGAATGATGATACTGTGGCTGTGGGATGAAGAGATTGAAGCACGTTTCAAACATGAATCCCAGCATAGATCTGTTGGGCTGAATGGCCTGTTTTGGTGTTGTAGATTCTGAAATATTCTACATTGATTTGGGACGTAGAAAGGGTGAGAAAGAGAATAAAAGGAAAGAACAGGGCCAACAAGAGATCAGAAAGTTAACTTGTCAGTGGAAGTGAACGATATGGGCATGGAAGTTTGTGCCTGTTCACACAAAGTGAAAGGGACAAAACAGAAAATGTGTTACACACTTGGAATATTACGTACAGTTCTGGTCAGCATACTACCAGAAGGATGTGGATGCTCTGGAGAGGGTACAGAAAAGGTTTACCAGGATGTTGCCTGGTATGGGGGGATTTTAGCTATGAAGAACGGTTAGATAGACTGGGTTTGTTTTCACTGCAGCACAAGAGGCTGAGGGGTGACCTGATAGAAGTTTATAAGACTGTGAATGGCACGGAGAGTGGAAAGAATGAGGCGTATTCCAGGGTGGAGGGGTCAATTACTAGGGGACACAGGTTCAAGGTGCGTGGGGTGGTTTAAAAGAGATGTGTGAGGCACATTTTTCACACAAAGGCCGGTGAGTGCCTGGATCATGCTGCCAGAGAAGGTGGTGGAAGCAGACACAGTAGCAGCGTTCAATAAGCACCGAGATGAATACCTGAATAGGAAGGGAATAGAGGGATACGGATCCTGTAAGAGAAGAAGGTTTTAGTACGGAAGGGAAAATGTGTTGGCACAGGCTTGGAGGGCCGAAGGGCCTGTTCTTGTGCTGTATTGTTCTTTGTTCTTTGTTTAGGACTATGAAATATTGTATGGAGTAAATACAGTGAGTGAGGAAATAAAAGAGAGGACAATATCACTGAATGAGTCTAAACCCATAAACCTGAATGAAGTACATCCCAGGCTGTTCAGACAAGCAAGGGGAGAATCAGTCTTTGCCTAAAGCCATGCTGCTGGAGGACTGCTAAAGCAGTGCCATTTTAAAATGGAGAAAGAGCAAGCCGGTGTCACTATACACCAAGAAACCCTTCCCTGGCAGTGGGCAAGTTATGAAGAAAACATTCTGAAAGACAATCTGAGACAGAACTGTCTCTTTTATTCATGAGATGTTGGCCAGCATTTATTGCCCATCCTAATTGCTCAGAGGGCAGGTGTTAAGAGTCAATCACATTGCAGGAGCAGGAGGAGTCCATTCAGCAACTGACTGAAAGCAAGAAAAGGAAGCAAAGCCTGCACTGGTTCCTGAGGCTGTGAGGAAGCTAGTGCTAAGCACTGAGCTGCCGAGCCACCCATGATGGCAGAGCGGTAAAATATGAAAGACCATCCATGGTCATTGGTTATGGATGAAGGTTTCAGCAGCTGATGAGCTGGGACAGACATATTGGTGGAAGTACAGGGAAAGAGTATAGTTTTTATAATAGTGATATCGGTCACAATGGCAATAATGTCATGGCGAGGCAGTTTTAATTACAGGGTTAATAATCCAGGCTCATTTTTTGGGGGCCATGGTTCGAACCCTACCCAAAGCAAATGATGGAATTTGAACTCTATTCATAAAAAAGCTGGGCCAAAAGTGACCATGTAAACATTGTTGGTTGTTTTAAAATGCATCTGGTTTGCTCATGCCTTTCAGGGAAGAAAATCTGCCATCCTTACCTGCTCTGGCCTACATGTGACTCCAGACCACAGCAATGTGGTTGACTCTTAATTGCCCTCAGGGTAATTAGGGATGGGACAATAAATGCTGCTGAGACAGAGACATTCATGTTCTATGAATGAATTTATCAAAAATCTTTTGATGTATGGAACCAAAAAAATGTCACGGTGCCTTGAAGATGAATTTTGGACACTGACCTACTTAAGGAAATGTTATGAAACGTGGGAGTTAAAGTACCAAAAGATATAAGATATAGGGATAGAACCAGACTATTCAGCCCATCAAGTAAGAAGTCTTAACGCAGGAAAGAAACACAGAGAGCTTGTGAGGTTTAGAAAGGGAATTCCTGAGGTTTGGACTCAGGCAATCCAAGGCACAGAAATCAATGGAGTTTTTCTAATATGGTTAGATGAAGAAGATAGAGAGAAACTGTGAAAGGAACAATAACAAAAGATTTAAACTGAATTGCATAAGAAGCACAAGTGACATGAGAGAAAACATGAGAGAATGACAGAATTGTTACAGGGCAGTAAGATGCCATTAGGTCCATTGTACCTGCAGCAGCTCTTCAAACGAGTGTCATTGCCTCATGCCAATCTCTTGCTTTTTTCCCAAATCTTCTTGCATGTTATTTTTAACCAAATAATTACCCAATACCCACTTGAATGCCTCAACTGAATCTGCCTCCACCATCTATTGGTGTCGCACCCTAATGGTGTCTACACTTCAAAAGGAATTGAGGTGGTGAGTTGTTTTATACAACCTCATGCCTTTCTTCTCCTTCAACTGTTGACGTAACCGGGAAGCAGTTAATCCAATCACTGTGAACGAAGCCTGGAAGTGTGATTCAGTCTGCTGCAAGCATTTGATGTCCCCAGATGTCAGTCACTTATAAACAAAAGAGAAAAGAATGTTCTGAGCTGACCTTTCCCTGGCGTAAGACATGTTTACACCATAGAAGCTGTTTCAACAGCCAGCTATCCTAGGCCAAGTCAATGAATTGGCTGCATCACAGCCACTTGTAAACCAAAGCAAACAGTAAAGCATTTCGCCTTTAAAAGGATTTCTTCTTCAGTTACAGTGAAGCCAAAAGTGGATTTGTTTTGCATACGGGAATACATTTTAGCTGCAGTTCGATGTGTCAGAGACAAAGAGACTCCTTAGGGCAGTGTGTATAGTCATGCTACCAATGTGATTGTAATTGGGAAGACTGTTAATCAGGATACTGAAGTGTGGGAGTAACAGGGATAGAGTGAACAGGGAGAAACTAATGGTCTAGGCCCGAAACATCAGCTTTCCTGCTCCTCTGATGCTGCCTGGCCTGCTGTGTTCATCCAGCTCTGCACCTTATTTTCTCAGATTCTCCAGCATCAGCAGTTCCTACTATCTCTTAGGGCATAAGAGTCAGTATACAAATTTGAGGTGATTTATGAACAACAAAGGGAACACCCTAACCCATTCCCTAATCCTAATATTATACACTACAGTTAGATCTCAACTAGAATCCTGTGTACTGTTCTGGGCAACATGTCTGAGGAAGGAACAAAAACAGAAGTTGCTGGGAAAGCTCAGCAGTTCTGGCAGCATCTGTGAAGAAAAAGATCAGAGTTAACGCTTCGGGTCGGGTGGCCTGAGGATGGGTCACTGGACCCGGAACATTAGCTCTTATTTTTCTGTCGGACCTGTTGAGCTTTTCCAGCAACTTCTGTTTTTGTTCCTGATCTACAGCATCCGCAGTTCTTTTGGCTTTTACATTTGAGGAAGGATTGGACTGAGCACAGAAGAGGTTCGCAAGAACGTTTGCATTGATGAGAAACTTCAGTCATGAAGATACGTTGGAGAACTTGGGACTGTTTTCCTTAAGGAGAAGAAAGTTTAAGGAAGATTTGATTAGGATTTTCAGAATCATGAGAAGCCTAGATAGACTTGATAGGGAGGAACTGCAATTGCTTGAAAGAAGATCAAGAACGAGGGGCAAGGATTTAAAGTGAAGGCAAATAAAGTAAAAAGTTTTTCACCCCATTGAGCAGCCATGACCTAGAATGCACTGTTCGGAACTTTGAGGGAGGCAAATTTAATCGTCATTCAAAAGGAGTATTAGAACTAAAACAGAGTGTTGGAGAAATTTAGAAGGTCTGACAACATCCGTGGAGAGAAAATCAGAATTAGCGTTTCACATGACTCTTTGGAAATTTGGAACTCTTCCATAGAAGAGTTGTGGGAAATTCAAAACATTCACACTATTTCTCTCTCCACAGATATTGTCATATCTACTGAGTTTCTCCAGCACTTTCTACTTTTACTTCAGGTTTCCAGCTATTCCACACTATCTTGCATTTACCAATGGGATATTAGATGATTACTTAGATAGAAATAATTTGCCGCTGCATCTTAATGTGAATGGCACATGAAGTGGTGAAGTGACAGTGCCCACGCACAATCACAGCTTGGCACTGGAATGGCAACTACCTGGAAGATTACAGAGGAGGGCAGAGTCAAAATCCTGAGTGTTGACTCACTGAAATCAATGAGCACTTCACCTCCCACTGCAGTGATCAATCAGACAGTTCTATCCAAATTGTAAAGCTTTGCAAGAAGTTCTCAGAGGTTGGTTGCAGCTGTACAAGGCATTGCTGAAGCCGCACCTGGAGTACGGTGCACAATTTTGGTCGCCTTACTTGATGAAGGATGTCATTGCATTGAAGGGATTTCAAAGAAGCCTCAGTAGATTAATTCCAGAGATGAAAAGTTTGCCTTAAGAGGATAGATTGAGAAATTTAGGCCTATGCTGTCTGGAGTTTCGAAGAATGAGAGGAGATCTAATTGAGGTATATGAGATGCTGAAGGGGATTAACAAAGTAGACATAGAGACGATATTTCCCTTTGTGGGGCTATCTACAACCAGAGATCCTGTTGTTAGGATAATCATAGAATTCCTACAATGTGGAAACAGGCCACTCAGCCCATCAAGTTTACACTGAACCGCTGAAGAACAGACCAACCAGAGCCGCCCCTTACCTTAACCCTGTAACCCCGCATTTCCCATGGCTAACCCACCTAGCCTGCATATCCGTGGAGACTATGAGCAATTTAGCACGGCCAATCCATCTAACCTGCACATTTTTGGACTGCGGGAGGAAACCGGAGCACCCGGAGGAAACCCACGCAGACACAGGGAGAACGTGTAAACTCCACGTAGATAGTCACCCAAGGATGAAACCAAACCTGGGCCCCTGGTGCTGTGAGGCAGCAGTGCTGAGCCACTGCGCTGCCCCATGGGTAAAGATGAGGACAAAGGGTGGAGGTTTAAAAGAGAGATGAGGAGAAATTACTTCTTTCAAATGGGCGTGAATCTGTGGAATTCACTCGCCTGGACTGCAGAGGATGCCAGGGCACTGAAAGAGGAGAGAGAGAGAGATTTTTAATTAGTGACACATTGAACTGTTATGGGGAGAGGGCCGGAAAGTGGAGCTAAGACCGAGATAATTGTATTAAATGGTGGAGCAGGCTCGAGGAGTTGAATGACCTTCTCCGGTTCCTCGTCCTTATGTTTGTATATTGTGTGAAGACATATTGCCCTGCTTTTACTGATACTCTTTTCTGTGTCCCAGTTGCTATACAAACTGACTGGAACTGAAATTCACATCGCAGGCTGCTTGTGTGCAAGCGATCTCCTGCCAATTAATGAGTTTCTGCTGTCTGTGTGTTTAATAAAATACTGCCCATTCGATAGCCCCCGGCTCAATCTGCAATCAACACAGTGTGGAGCTGGAGGAACAAGGTCAGGCAGCATCAGAGGAGCGGGAGAGTCGGTGTTTTGGGCCTAGACCCTCAACAGGTCCTGATGAAGGGTCTAGGCCTGAAACGCTGACTCTCCTGCTCCTCTGATGCTGCCAGACCTTCTGTGTTCCTCCAGCTCCACACTGCATTGACTCTGACTCCAGCATCAGCAGTTCTTGCTATCTCCAAGAGACTCAATCTGCAATCTGATCTCTAAAACGGAACCTTCTCAGTCAAGCCTGGAAATCCCATTGACCTTCAGAAAATCCTTGTAGGAACATAAAGGGTGGCCTGAGGGAGGGAGGCTGTCCCTTTAACAGAAGGAAACCTCATTACAGCAAACAGATGTTTTCCCAGACTGTCCACGGCATCCACCCGTGTGGATGGTTACAGGGAAAGAGCAGGAGAATATCCATATGTCAAATGCTCATTCAGACAGCTGGCGCAGACATGATGGGCTGAATGGCTTCCTTCTGCACCATAATAATTCTGTGATGAACAAACAGCTTTTCACACTGTGAATTGATGTATCCTGGAACATCAAAAGCACATTCATTTGTAGCTTTCTGGAGGGAATTGCATGCATCATTGGAAGAGGAAATATTTGGATTATACAGTGGTTCAATGGTTAGCTCGGTCACAGCTTCAGGGACCCAGGTTGGATTCCACCCTCAGGCAACTGTCTTTGGGGAGTTTGTGCATTCTCCCCGTGTTTGCATGGGTTTCCTCCGGGTGCTCCGGTTTCCTTCCACAGTCCAAAGATGTGCAGGCTAGGTGGATTGGCCATGGGAAAAACAGGGTTACAAGGATTGGGTAGAGTGAAGGGTCGATATGGGCTGAATGGCCTGGTTCCACACTGTAGGGATTCTACGATTTACAGGACTATGGGGGATGAGGTGGAGGTGAGTGTTACTGATGGGATAGCACTGTGAGAGATTTGACAACGATACAAAGTGTCCCAAGCTATGACCAGAATGTGATGCCCTCTAAGCTGAGCTGAAATGACAATCTACCTTCTTCCTCCAGTACCCAGCCATGTGCACATACAGCCATCAAGCTGTGTCCCCCTTGATAATGCCAAGAGCTTCCCCTGACAACATAGTTTTGTATCAATGTCCATGCAGTGTGTCTCAAACCCTCAAAGAGGATGCACTGGCTGAGTTTGATTATTGTCATTGCTTGCTAGCCTTTGTGGTTGCTCTTCACAGGACATTCTGAAATGGCAAAGTCCGAGTCCCCACATGGAAGCTCTGCCACTGTTACATTGCACTGCACCAGTAATGTCCCTAAAAAGAGGTTAAGAGGGGCATTGATCACGCTGTTTAGAAGCATCAAGAGTTTGGATAAATAATATAGTGAGAAACTATCCACAAATGGGTGAAAGATCCATAAATGGAGGACATAGATTTGTCTTTGTTCTGATGAAGGGTCACAGGACTCAAAACATTAACTCTGTTTTTGTCTCCACAGATGCTGCCAGATCTGCTGACTTTCTCCAGCACTTTTGTTTTAGTTTGTTTTAGGTCTGCAGTGCTTTGTTTTGTTTTAGATTTAATGGAATAAGTTAAAAACCCAGGCATAGGAGGAACAATGGTGCTATACAGTTTAGAATTTACAATGCATTGCCTGTGTTCTTTCGGTTCACACAAATTGGACATAATTACAATTTAGACACAAAATAGCTGAGCTTTATTGAGTGTTTTTTTTTACTGTTCTCCTTGGTGGACAGATATATTGTTATGTGGGAACAGCGGTAAATTGTGCAACAGTAAACTGTGTGACCCCAGGACAATATAGAATCATAGAATTATACAGTACAGTAGAGGATCTTTGACCCAAAGTGTCTGTCCTGTCAATAATGCGCTAAATCTACACTAGTCCCATTTTTCAGCATTTGGCCCATAGCCTTGAATCTTATGACACTTCAAATGTTCATCTATGTGGTTTTTTAAACTTTCTGAGGTTACCTTCCTCAAACACCATCCCAGGTAGAGCATTCTCTGGGTGAAAAATATTTTTCTCAAATCCCTTCTAAACCTTCTGCCTTTCACCTTAAAAGTTTGCCTCCAAGTTATTGACCTTTCAACTAAAGGGAACAGCTGCTTTTTATTCACCCTGTCCATGGCCCTTATAAACCTATACCCCTCTATCAGGTACCCCTCCAACCCCCACACCCACCATCAACCTTCTCTGCTCCAAAGAAAACAACATGGGCTTATCTTCATTGCTGAAATGCTCCATCCCAGGCAATATCCTGGTGAATCTCCTCTGCACCCCTTTCAGTGCAATCACATCCTTCCTATAGCGTGGTGACCAGAACTGCACACAGTACTCAAGCAGCGGCCTAAATAAAGTTTTGTACAGTTCCAACATAACCTCCCTACACTTAAATTCTTGACTAATGGAGGCAATTGTCCTGTGTGCCTTCTTAATTCCTCTGTTAACCTGTCCTGTCACCTTCAGGATCTGTGGGCAAGCACCCCAGGATCCCTCTGTTCCTCTCACCTTCCTAGTGTCCTGCCATTCGTTGAGTACCTACTTATCTCATTTCTTCTTCCAAAGTGCACTACCTCACATTATCATGTTTAAATTTTGATCTGCGACTCGTCTGCCCACTTAACCTAACACCTTCCTCCTCACTGTCAACCACTTGGCCAATCTTCGTGTCATCTGCAAAGTTACTTATCATTCCCTCCGCATTCTCATCTGTATTGTTTATGTACATATCATGAACGTTGAGGGAGCTCTGTGGTACACTACTCAACACCGGGCTCCAGACACACAAACAGCCTTCTACCACTGTCCCCTGACTCCTACCACAAAGACATATGTACACATGACAGGGGCTCCTATCTCTTTACCAGTAATGTAACAATTTGACAGAGAGTGTAGTAGGCACAGGGCCAATAGTCAGGTTGAGGAGGAAATAAAGAAATACTTCAAAAAGGACCTGGGGATGGAGCAAGTGAGTTGAACAAACAGGCTATCTCTTGGAAACTTCCAGAACGCACTTGATGGGCCAATTAGCCTCTTTCTGTGTTTTAGATTTTCTCTAAAACAAGGCTTTGTGAATATCTGGCTTGGCCTCTTCTGTGAGAAAAGGTATCCAGGTCTTGAAAAAGGTCTAGAGGAGTTTTACAGGATACCCAGAGACTGGTGTCATCTGTCGAGACTGGAGAATCTTGTGCTGTTCACTTCAGAGGAGAGATAATGAAAGGGAGATTTTACAGACGTGGTCAAGATCAGTAATGGTTTCACTAGAGTAAATAGGAGAAACAATTCCTCTGATGTGTAATAACCAGAGGACACTGAAGATGGCTTTTGTTACACTTGCCTTTATTGGTCAGTGCTTTGAATATAGGAATCTATAATTAGTGAAAGAACCATTGGGAAGATATACAGAACACTTGGACAGAAGGGGTTTTGGTCATATGGAATGCACTGCCTAAAAGGGGACCAGGAACGAAAATACTTGAAGATGAAAGATTTCTACAGGTGAGAGTCAAGAGTGAGAGTGTATAACTAATTGGATAGCTCTTCCAAAGAGACTGCACAGGAACAGTGGACTGAATAGCCTCATGTGATATATGATTCCATGTCACAAACATAAAAATAAATTCAAACATTTTTGTTTTCCATGTGAGATTTGCTTCTGAAATAGCGATTAAATGAACTCTGGCTTCATGGCAGCTTTGGGAACAAGTTACACATGAGCCTATGCTTCAGCCGGCAATGAGCTGCTCACATGATATCCCCGTTGTGTTTAGCATACAGTGTGCTTCCTGCACCTTTGGGACTATTTGTTTCCAAAGTCTCCTCTTGTTTTGCTATTTCAGGTTCGCAATTCACACAGCTCCAGAACTGAAGCAATTATTTCCCACTGTTTCTATTAACCCTTTGTGAGCTGAATGTCACAAAAGTCTATGCCTCTGCACTCTCCATAATTCCCTTTCTTTTGAGAACCAACAGCGGCACCAAAGGTAAACCTTTGGCCCTCAGGCAGCACACCTTTCACTATTGTTCTGATGAAGGGTCACTGGACCCAAAACATTAACTCTGGCTTTTTCTTCACAGGAAACAATTGTGGCTTTTTAAGAATGTTGGCTTAGACTGCTTAATCCTGCTTGTCCTGGGTACAAATGTGTTTGAACAAATGATCGTAACCAGTACCTGATTTTCCAATGGCTTGTCAAATTGTACGATAGCTGTGACTTAAGATATGTTATTTCCATATACTAGCTTCATTTATTTTACAGTTTGGGTTTTGAACTAGTGGCATCTGGGCTTTAGACTGCATGTATAAAGGTGTTTAATAGCGAATTTAAGCCAGTATTTGTGTGGAAACAGTTGACTGGAGCCTTTCTGGAGTGATAATGTAATTTTTTTTTGTATTATGAGAGTTTTACAGTTAGAGAAAGCAAAATTGATGGGGCACCTTACCAAATGCCTTCTGGAAATCTAATTGCAACATGTCTACAGGCCCCTCTTTGTCCACAGTGCATGCTACTTCTACGAGAAACTCCAATTAATTTGTTAAATAGGAGTTCTCTTTCCCAAAACCATGTTGACTCTTCCTGATCATGTCAAGTTTTTCAAAGTCCACAGTTATAACCTCCTTAATGATAGATTCTAACACTTTTCCCGTGATAGACATCAAGCCGATTGACCTGTAGTTGTCTCCTCCTACCCATCTTGAATTGAGGGTTTATGTTTGCTACATTCCAGTTTGACTTGACTGTTTTAGTGTACTATTTGACAGCTGGGGTGATTGTAGAACAGTCCATGGTGGGGTGTTGGATGAGTAGAGTGCATTGAGGCTCATATGACTCAAATGTTGTTTGAGAAACATTGGACCATGGCTACTTGTTTAGTATAGCATGGGGCACAGTGTTATGACCTGAAAGCAGGAATGTTTCTTTCCTATGACACCACAAATCATTGCCCCCTTTTAAGGTCACGTGACTTTGTTCCATCTCGGAGACTGATCACGTTGTTGAATCCTGCAGGATCCTGGAGATGACAGGGAACTCTGGAGTAATTGTATTCTTACCCCGGCCCACAGCACCAACGGTGATATGGTCTGTTCTTTTGAATGGAACCTGTCTTCCTTTGAGGATTGTCAAACAAATAGGGATGACTTCTTAATCCCCTGTGTTATGGGATCGGTTACAAACACCTGAAACACTGGAGAAGGATCCCATAATGCAATCCTGGTCTGAATATGAGGAGCTGTCATATTTCAACCTAATTCTTCAGTTTTCCCAGTGAGGAAACTGGGGCTATGAACCATCAGAAGTAGGCATTTTAGCACATTGTGTCTGTGATACCATTCCATTGGATTATGGTTGCTTTGGATTATTGCTTTAAACTTCTGTATATTTATCCTACTGTTGAATAGAAAATTGTTGAGTCCATTTGGTTTCATACTCAAGGGTTGGTTGCAACATCCTGATAATTCATTCTTCATGCTCTCCCTTTCACTCAGCGAGTCTGTCAAGGCAGGCAATTAGTGTCATGGATTCATAGAGGTCTACAACACAGATAAAGGCCCTTTGGCCCATTGAGCATGCACTGGTCAAAAACAATCCCTAACTATTCTCAGAGATAGTAGGAACTGCAGATGCTGGAGAATCTGAGATAACAAGGTGTAGAGCTGGATGAACATCTGAGATAACAAGGTGCAGAGCTGGATGAACGCTGAGATAACAAGGTGCAGAGCTGGATGAACATTTTCTGAAGAAGGGTCCAGGCCCGAAACATCAGCTTTCCTGCTCCTCTGATGCTGCTTGGCCTGCTGTGTTCATCCAGCTCTACACCTTGTTATCCCTAACTATTCTCAACCCATTTTCCAGCACTTTGCCCATAGCCTTGTATCCCTTGGCATCGCATGTGCATACCTAAATATTTGTTCAATTCTCTGAGGGTTTCTGCCTCTTTCACCCTTACAAGAACTGAGATCCAGATTCTCACCCCACTCTGGATGAAAACATTTTTCCTCACATCTGCTCCTTACGATGCCTTTGGGAAATGTTTCTTCCTGTCAACCCTGTCTATGCCCCTCATTGTTTTAAATCTCCTCCGCCCTAAGGAAAACAACCCCTGTTTGTTCAATCACTTAGTTCATAACTGAAACTTTCCAGCCCAGGGTACATCCTGACAAATCACTCTACACTCTCTCCAGTGCTATCACATCCTGACAAATCACTCTACACTCTCTTCAGTGCTATCACATCCTGACAAATCACTCTACACTTTCTCCAGTGCTATCACATCCTGACAAATCACTCTACACTTTCTCCAGTGCTATCACATCCTGACAAATCACTCTACACTTTCT
>NC_063335.1:112339402-112358983 GCF_021869965.1 Rhincodon typus | reverse complement strand
ACTTTCTCCAGTGCTATCACATCCTGACAAATCACTCTACACTTTCTGCAGTGCTATCACATCCTGACAAATCACTCTACACTTTCTCCAGTGCTATCACATCCCTCCCATTTCATAACTGTATGCAATACACTCGCTGTGGCCCAACCAATGTTTTATATAGTTCCGGCATCAACTCCCTGCTCTCAGACTCTATGTGTCAACTAATAAAGGGAAGTATCCCATAAGCCTCCTTAACCACTTAACCCTAATTCCGATTTGTTCTCTCAGAATCATTGAGAACCCATGATTCCCCAACACACCATCCAAACACGAAACACATTGCCAGGACAACATATTCCTTGTGTGCCTTTGTTTTGAAAGGGATGGAATATAAATATCGGGAGGTTTTGCTAAAAGTTACAAGGCACGACTCAGAACTCACTTGGAATAGTGAACATTTTGGGCCCCTTATCTATCGAAAGATTGGAGGCAGTCCAGAAAAAATTAACTGGGACTGATACCAGGTATGGACGGATCTTCTTATGAAGCGAGTTTGAGGAGATTGGGTCTGTACATGTTGGAATTTGAGGCGACCTTGTCAAAATAAATGTGATTCTGAGAGGTCTTGACAGGGTCAATGAGAAAAAGTTGTTTCCCCTTGTGGAGAGCCTTGGACCAGGGGCTTAATCTCAGAATAAGGAATCACACCTTTAGTACAGAGACGAGGAGGAATTTTTCATCTCACTGGGTTGAGAAGTTACTGCAGAGAGCTGTCGGGGCTGGGTCATTAGTGTATTCTAAGCAAAGACAGGCAGCATTTTTTAATCAGTGAGGGAATCAAGGGCTATGGAGAAAAGGCAGAAACTTGGATTATCAGATCAGCCATGATCTCATTGAATGGCAGTGTAGACTCAATGGGCTGAATGGCCTACTTCTGCTGTTCCCTCTTATTGCCTTCATATGGGCAGCCAGATGTAGTGCATAGATTCCCATCTTTCTGTCCATTAATCCCAAGAGATATTTTACAGCCTGAAGAAGATTCCTTTGTCTTCTTGACATCAAAGTTGCCTTAAGAGAGAACTGACATGTGGGATTCTGAAATGCTCCATCGCTATCTTTATGTGAACCATGTTGAAGTCTGTTATTTATTGCCTTAAGTTAACAGCATATTTTTTCTTTAAAGAAAGCTTCCCATTTTGATGGTACAGAAGGGAGCACATGCAAAATGGATTACAAATTTCAAGAAAGTTCTCTCTCCCTCCTCTCCAGAACACTCAAAGGCATGCTGGAGTGGGCTCTCACGGCTTTCTCTGTTACTTCCTCCAACATTCCTGTGTGAGCCTTCAGGAGTGGGGAGCTAATTCCATTGAGCAGACCTGGCCGGTAATGCTGCATCCTGTGCGCATTCGACAGCTAAGGGGGAAGAAGGTGATTTGCATTTATATAGTGCCCTGCATGACCTCAAGAGAGCTCCAAAGATCATTGCATCCAATGAGGCACTCTAACAGAGTTAGTCACTTGCAATGTAGAAAGTGCAGCAGCCAGCTTGTACACAGCAAGATCCCACAAACTGCAATGCGACAATGATCGAATGATCTGCTTTTTTTTCAAATAATATCTGTTGAAGGATGACTGCTGACAAGAAAAAGGGGGAAATTATCCTGCTCTCTCTCTCTCTCTCTCTCGTAAATAGTGCCCTGGAATCTCTGCAGGAATGTTGCCTTGGTCTAGCACCGCTTCTGAAAGCTGGCACCTCCCTCAGTATGTGAGCTGATGGCCTCGCCTCAGAGCGGAGAGGGTTAATCACTGAATGGTGGTTGGTGCATTGACACACTGGCTTTCCTTTGGGGACACTAGATACTGAGCAACCAGGGAAATGTGGCTGTTTTTACAAATGCCAATCTTTCAACTTCAGATCCTCAAACTCCCCTCACTGTCTCAATGTTGGTAAGCATTTCAGCCTCATACAATTCCAGGCATGATGGCACAGTTTCACACTAAACAGTCAGTGTCTAAAATCTTCCCCATAACAGAGGCATCAGAGGTGAACTTTATCCTCCCTTCAGTCCCACAGCCACAATGTCCATCCTCCCCCTCACTGTGATAACTGACAAAAGGACGACTTGCATTTAGATAGCACCATTGGGGCAATCTCAGGACATCTCAAAGCGCTTTACAGCCAATGAAATGCTTCTGAACTGCAGCCATTTCTGTAATGCATCCAACGTGCACACAGCACGATCCCACAAACATCAATGATGGGAGAAGATCTTGAGTTGATGTTCATTGAGTGGTGAATATGTCGGCCAGGATACCTGGGAGATAGCTCCTGACCGAACATCCACACTCAGTGTTTAGTGATTGCAGATATGTGTTAACCGGATGCTGCTGCAATGGGAGAGTTCAGTTCTGTGGGAACATTGGTCAAGATTGGATTGTCATTCTAAGGGCAGAGAGGTTAAAGGGTAATATTTAATGCATGTCTTTAAGTCAGGGCTTCACATAGTTTGAAGCTCAACATCCTAGGTGGGATCATGAACTGAAGTATTGAGGCTCCCACCCCTATGCGATCCTTTCTTTCTGTTCCTGTCACTCACAGAGGGGCCATGGCACCTTTCAAGTTGCAAAATGGGGTCACACTG
Source organism: Rhincodon typus (assembly GCF_021869965.1). Taxonomy (NCBI): domain Eukaryota; kingdom Metazoa; phylum Chordata; class Chondrichthyes; order Orectolobiformes; family Rhincodontidae; genus Rhincodon; species Rhincodon typus. The sequence continues at coordinate 112,356,359 of NC_063335.1, read as the reverse complement.
GGGGAAAAATGGGCTTGCGAAGCACAACTTCACTATTATTTTTCATAAAGTAACTAAGGACAAGATTTAGAGAAGGGAAGAGTGTTAGCTAAAGCATATTCATGATTATTGGTTAAAGAGCGAGTCATGAGATTTGGCAAATCTTTATTTCCTGCGTTGTCTGGAACATTGGCAGAGTCATGATCAATAATAAGGAAAGTGGCTTAGTGCATAAAAAGTAAAACATGACAGAGCCACAAGGCAAGAGCAAGGGAGTGAAGGATCAGTGCTGGGTCCACTGCCTGTTGACATTTATGTAAATGAATCATTGAATCCCCCACAGTATGGAAACAGGCCCTTCGGCCCAACAAGTCCACACCGATGCTTAGAGCATCCCTTCCAGACCCAGCCCCCTATAACCCACCTAACGTACACATTGCTGAACACTACGGGCAACTTAGCATGGCCAATCCACCTAGCCTGCACATCTTTGGACCGTGGGAGGAAACTGGAGCACCCGGAGGAAACCCACACAGACTCGGGGAGAATGTGCAAACTCCACACAGACAGTCACCCGAGGGTGGAATTGAACCCAGGTCCCTGTGGGGTAGCAGTGCTAACCACTGAGCCAGTGGGCCAAATAGAGGAGGAATGGTTAGTAACTTTGTAGATGGCACCAAAACTGGTGGTGCAGTGGACAGTGAAGAAGATTATCACAGAGTACAAGAGGACCTCGATCAGATGGGTTGAGGGGTGGCAGATGGCGTTTAATTCAGATAAATGTGAGGTGCTGCATTTTGGAAAGGCAAATCAGGGCAGGACTTAAACACGTAAGGTCTTGGGGCATGTTGCTGAACAAAGAGACCTTGGAGTGCAGGTTCATAGTTCCTTGAAAGTGGAAGTGCAGGTAGGCAGGATAGTGAAGAAGGCATTCGGTATTCTTGCCTTTATTGGTCAGTGCATTGAGTATAAGTCAATATCTGTATATTGCAGCTGAACAGGACATTGGTTATAGAGAACACAGTGTGGAGCTGGTGGAACACAGCAGGCCAGGCAGCATCAGAGGAGCAGGTGAGTTGACGTTTTGGGTCGGGACCCTTCTTCAGAAATGGGGGAGGTGGAAGGGAGCTCTGAATTAAATAGAGAGAGTAGGGGTGGGGCTGGGGAAGGTAGGTGGGAATGGTGATAGGTGAGTGCATGTAGGCAGTGGTGGGGATTGGTCAGTGAGGAGGGACGGGTGGATAGGTGGGAGAGAAGACGGACAGGTCAGGGAGGCAGGGATGAGAGGGATGGTTGGTCATGGGATGAGGCCGGGGGTGGGAAGATTTTGAAACTGCTAAAGTCCACAGTGAGACCATTGGACTGTAGGCTCCCAAGGTGGAATATGAGGTGCTGTTCCTCCAGTTACCAGGTGGCGTCATTGTGACACTGGAGGAGGCCCAGGATGGACATGTCGTCCAAGGAGTGGGAGGGGGAGGTGAAGTGGCTCGCGACTGGGAGGTGCAGTCGTTTGTCACGAACCGAGCGTAGGTGCTCCACAAAGTGGTCTCCGAGCCTCCGCTTGGTTTTCCCGATGTAGAGGAGGCCACATCGGAAACAGCGGATACAGTATACCACATTAGCAGATGTGCAGGTGAACATCTGTTTAATGTGGAAGGTTTTTTTGGGGCCTGGGATGGAGGTGAGGGGGGAGGTGTAGGGTCAGGTGTAGCACTTCCTGCGGTTGCAGGGAAAAGTGCCGGGTGTGGTGGGGCTGGAGGGGAGTGTGGAGCGGACAAGGGAGTCGCGGAAAGAGCAGTCCCTACGAAAGGCAGATAAGGGTGGGGAGGGAAATGTATCCTTGGTTGTGGGGTCAGATTGCAGGTGGCGGAAGTGGTGGAGAATGATGTGTTGAATCTGGAGGTTAGTGGGGTGATATGTGAGTACAAGGGGGATTCTGTCTTGTTTTTGTTGGGGGAGGGAATGTGAGGGCAGAGGTGTGGGAAACGCAAGTGATGCGGTCGAGGGCATTTTCGATCGCTGAAGAGGGGAAGTTGCGGTCCTTGAAATATGAGGACATCTGGGATGTCCGGGAGTGGAACACCTCATCTTGGGAGTGGATGCGGCGGAGGTGGAGGAATTGGGAATAGGGGATGGCATTCTTGCAGGAAGGTGGGTGAGAGGAGGTGTAGTCTCGGTGGCTATGGAAGTCGGTGGGCTTGAAATAGATGTCAGTTTTGAGGCGGTCACCAGAGATGGAGACAGAGAGGTCCAGGAAGGAGAGAGAGGTATCAGAGATGGTCCAGGTGAGCTTAAGTTTGGGGCAGAAGGTGTTAGTAAAGTGGCTGACCTGTTCGAGCTCCTTCTCGGAGCACGAGGTGGCACTAATACTGTCATTGATGTAATGGAGGAAGAGGTGGGGGATAGGGCCAGTGTAGCTGCGGAAGAGGGATTGTTCCACATATCCTATGAAGAGGCAGGCATAGTTTGGGCCCATGTGGGTTCCCATGGCCAGCCCCTTAGTCTGTAGGAAATGGGAGGTTAGGCACTTTTGGAATATTGTGTTCAGTTCTCATCTCCCTGCTATGGGAAAGATGTCAATAAACATGAAATGGCTCAGAAAAGATTTACAAGGATATTGCCAGGTTCGGAGGGTTTAAGCTATACTGAGAGGCTGAATAGGCTGGGGCTATTTTCCCTGGAGCTTAGGAGACTGAGGGGTGATAAAATAGATGTTCATAAAATCATGATGGGCATGGATAGAGTGAATAGCCAAGGTCATTTTCCTAGAATGGGGGAATCCACAACTAGAAGGAATAGATTTAAGCTGAGAGGATAATGATATAAAAGGGAACTTAAGGAGCAACTTTTTCACACAGAGGGTGGTGCGTGCATGGAATGAGCTGCCAGGGGAAGTGGTGGAGGCTGGTATATTTGCCACATTTTAAAGGCATCTGGATGGGCACATGAATAGGAAGGGTTTAGAGGGATATGGGCCAATTGCTGGCAAGTGGGACTATATTAATTTAGGATATCTGGTCAGCATGGATGAGTTGTCAGTGTTGTACATCACTATGACCCTATAAGTCTATAACTGGGTCTAATCAGAACACTCTTCACAGAGTTAGAACAGACATGATAAACTGAATGGCCTCCATCTGTGCTACTTGGTTCTAATTTCTATAATCCTGCAAAACTAAAAGAAAATTTATAGGATCTGTGAATCTGTCTCCTGACCATACTGTAAAATTAAGAGCTCAAACCTTTCTCCAGGCAGATACAATAGGGGCATTTAAGGGGCTATTAGTTGAACACATGAATATGCAAGGAATGGAGGGATATGGATCAAGGGCAGGCTGAGGGGCTTCGTTTAATTTGGCGTCATGTTCGGCACAACATCGTGGGTCGAAAGGCCCTTTCGTGTGTTGTACTATTCTGTGTTGTATGTCTTTTGAGTATTGACTGTTTCCCTCTGCCACCAGAAATTTTCCTGACATTCCAACTAACCTCATATGTTTATATTTCCCAGACAGCAGTGAATGGAAATACAGATCCCATGAAACGATCCTAAGAGGAATACACAAAATGGGAGCTGTATAATCAGGTCTCGAATTGGTGTTGAATTTGAGGAGACCTAACACACACATTAATCGCCCCCATTCTCCCAAAATGCCCAGTTGTGTTTATAAAAGAAATAATCATTGGAAAAGAGTCAATGGAGAAAATCATCGCTGAAGGCAAAGTTTTCTGCGGCTATTCAGTTTTCCCTTCCTGACTGCATAGTCTGTGAAATGATGATTTGTTCTGTGGACTAATTGCCAAGTGGAAGGCACGTTTGTTGCACTTGCAAATACTTTAGCACGGGATGAATCGCCTTCTCTCCAGACCCAGTTTTTCTCCCCAATAAGCCTCTGATTCTTCTTGCATTGCGCCCAGTGTCGCCTGAGCTGCAATGAAATGTCCAGCTAGTGCTGATTCACAGACCACAAAAGTCCTCTTGTAGCCTTTGAGGGTCACGCACTGACAGGGAGCAGAAATCTCATCGAGAAAGAAAGGTTTCAAACAGATACTGTGCCCAGCAACTTTTGGCAGCAGTTGGGGATTCTGTTGAGTAATTTGAGATTAGCAGGAAGTTCTCAATTGGAAATATCTGCTCAGCAGCAAAGGAGACGGACACCTTCAGTTTGTGGCTGTACTGACTTTACTTCTGTAGACACAGGTAAGTTCCTGTTTGACTTTTTTTGCTAACATACTACTTGTGCTAACGTGTGGTTTTGCACGACAGGAGAGCATTGAGAACGTTACAATGAGGACGTGTCGTTTGCAATGCACGCTATCCAAACCGAATTTTCCAAATGTTTTGCTGATACGTTATTTAAGTTGAAAGGGGTGAAATTACTCTCTACCCTGCAGTACCTGTGCATGTCCTGATGAAAGGTCATTGATGTGAAACATTAACTCCATCTGTCCCTGCAGATGCAGCCTGACCTGCTGATATTTCTCACCTTTTCTCGTTACAATTACAGATTTCCAGTATCTTGCTTTGGTAGCAGGGTCATAACGAATGAGGAGCTGATTTTTCTCCATGTTCAATATTCTTTCCACTGAAATCCACAGAATTTCAAGCCTTGTTTTTTTTTGGAGTCTTCTTTACTGGCCCCATTGTCATTTGTTTTGGGTTTGGAAGTGAACGTTTTGACATTTTTCGTTTATTGGAAACAAACATTGATGTAGTTAAAAAAGACTCATTTGGCATTTCAAGTGAAGCTCATTTTGTGCAGCCTAGTTGGACTCCTGCTTCAAATATTTATATCCCAGCCTCGTCATATTAATGTTGACCATTTTAAAAAAATCTTTCCTGACAAATAGGTAAGGTCAGCATTTGTTCCCCACCCCTAATTGCCCTTGAAATGCTAAGCCACTTTTTAGAGGGCAATTTGGAGTCCATCACATTACTGTGGATCTGGAGTCACTTGTGTTCCAGACTGTGGAAGGGCATCAGATTCCCTTCCCAAAAGGACATCACTGAACCAGATGGGCTTTTTTTACACCAAACAAAAAAAAATCATGCTTTGTCATGATCACTGTTCATCACAGCAGATCTATTGATTTGGTTTAAACTCCACCAGCTGCTGTGATGGGATTTGAATCCACAACCTCCGAACTGTTCTCTTCCATTGATATCACAATGTGGAGGTGCTGGCGTTGGACTGGGGTGGACATAGTCAGAAATCACGTGACGCCAGGTTATGGTCCAGTAGGTTTATCTGAAATCACAAGCTTTCGGAGTGCTGCCCAGTCGTCAGGTGAAAGTTCATACCACCACTGTGTCTCCATCTTCCTCTCAGGGCCTGAGCTGTCTGAATTGATAAAACTTCTAAGAAAATAATGTGAATCGTTTCAGATCTTTAATTATCCGAAAATGTGGAGGCAGGTTGAATTCAAGTGGATAGGAATGGTGTGGAGGGATGTGGGGAAAAGGTAAGAGATTGGCACTGGGTTATAGAACCACAGCTGAACAGCCTCTTTTGTGCTATAGCTTTTCTATGATTCTGTAATTACTAACACATAATGATTGACAATAATATTGAGATTTGGACTCACATCAATATACATGTTAACTTATTTCTAGTTTATAGCTAGTTTGATAATGATTGCTGGTGCCAAGAGACGTCACATATTGCATTAGTCAAAGATACCCTTCAAGCTTCTGCTAAAACTCATCTGTATATCCTCAAATGTAAAACCCTCCATAAACTCCTGCAAGCTGTCACCATAATAAAACATAATTGTTTCTTGAATTTATTTTCCCATTAAAAAGTATGCCTTAATGTGCTTGAGAAAATATAACCTGGTTCAGTTTTATTAATATATCTGAAACCGGATTTAATCACCATTTTTGGAGCATTTCTAATGGCAGAGTTTCTACCTGTGATTGATGGAAAATCACTGAAAATAATTAAAAAAGACGACACTGAACCAGTTAATCACATCTTCTCTGTTGTGCACTGAACAGTCACTTTGCCGATTTGCTTTTTATTTCCTGGTAGAAAAATGCTTTTGTTCAAATTTATGACAATGTAGTGAAGGAACAGCAGTGACTGGTATTGAAGGAACGGTGTGTATTTACAACTCAGATCGTAAGTAGCTTGGAGTGGAATTTGCAGGTGGTGGTGTTCCCCTCCATTTGCTGCCCTTGCCCTTCTGGATGGCCATGGTTGTGGGTTTGGAAGGTACTGTCTAAGAAGCCTTGGTGAGTTGCTGCACTGCATCTTGTAGGGGATCAATGTAAAGGTAAAGTCGCTATCGTCCTAGACTATAGGGCTAATCTCTCATTAGAGAGAGAAGACCGGTCGTGAAAGAAGGGTTTGAGAAGGTGAGTGTTTCACAGCAACTTCAGTCAGATTCAGGAATTAAACCCTATGCTTCCATTTCATGGAATCCTTACAGTGTGGAAGCAGGCCATTCAGCCCATCAAGTTCACACCAAACCTCTGAAAAGCATTTCACCCAGGCCCACTCCCCGACCCTTTCCTTGTAGCCCTGCATTTCCCCAGGGTTAACCCACACATCCAAAGACAATACAAGCAAGTTGGCATGGCCAATCCCACCCAGTCTGCACGTCTTTGGACTGTGGAAGGAAACCGGAGCACCTGGAGGAAACCCACGCAGATACAGGGAGAATGTGCAAACTCCACACAGACAGTCACCTGAGGGTGGAATTGAACCTTTGTCCATAGCGCTGTGAGGCAGCAGTGCTAATCACTGAGCTATTGTGCTGCCTTCTGCTTCTGGTATTGCAGTCCAGCCAACTGAGCTAACCAACTCAGTGCGTAGATGGGACACACTGCTGCTACTGAGTTGTGTCTTTGGAAATTCTGATGAAGTGACCAGATAGTGATGCTAAATGCTGCAAGGCTTGCTTTAAAGTGAACATAAAGGGAAATCTTCCTGACATCAACAGACTGTTGAATGCTTGAATTGTGTTCAAAATATAATTGCCCAAGCTTCCGATTGGTTTTGAAATTTTCTACCTGAGTTGGGAATGTCGGTAAAAGGGGCAACAACACTATTTTCCCACATTATATCCATGTCCTGTGATATTTTCACTGTGTGGAAAATTTCTGCAGGACAAAAATTCAAAATGCCATCAGGAGACTGTCCATTCGTATTATTTCATTATTCAGAAAGACCCTTTGACAGATTAAAAAAAACTCTAATGTGCAGGGAGAGCAAGAAATGTAGGAAATTTGCAAATTTGGCCAGCAGATTTATGTCCTAAAGCTGGTTGAAAATCTGCATTCTGAATTGAACTGGGATAACCACAAAGGTTTCTGAAGAAGGGTCCAGACCCGAAGCTTTCCTGCTCCTCTGATGCTGCCTGGCCTGCTGTGTTCATCCAGCTCTACACCTTGTTATGTCCACATAAATACAATGGCTATGAGAGAAGGTCAGAGGTGAGGAATCCTGCAATGAGTAACTCAGTTCCTGACTCCTCTGTCCACCATCTACATGAGTGTGATGGAATACTCCCCACCTGCCTGAATAAGCATAACTCCAACAACACTCAAGAAAATTGACACCATCTGTTGTGTAGTCATTTCAGTGATTCCTTGCCATGAGTCCGAAGGAAGAAAATGTTCTCGATGTGTCTGGTATATAGCGTTGGTTGGAGGTTCTGTGCAGCAAAGAAGTCTTGCTTGAACTTGTGCATGAAAATGTTAGCGTTGGGGTGCAAATTTGGTGTGCATGGCTGTTTCTTATGTTTGGATGAAGAACTGGTTGTGGAAGGTGAAGACATTGTGGTTGAGGACGAAGCAGTTGAGTTGTAGGATGGTGTATGAAAATTGACAGTTGTTGGTTTTCAGTTCTGAGGCTGTTGCAATGATAACATTGTCATGGGGAATGCTGACGCAGAGTGCTGAAATGACTCCATTGTGATGAGGAATATTCCTGGTTTGACTGGTCCATGGGTGCTGAGTTTCTGTAAGAAGTCTGTAGTATCGTGACAGAAGCTGTGGGCTCCTTGTACAGTGGGCTTCAAGATGTCCTTGACATAGTCAGACCTTGAACATAGACAGACCATTGTTCACAGCAAACTACCCAGCCTTCAGGACAACATCGACCACAACACGATACAACCCTGTCATGGTAACCTCTGCAAGACATGTCAGATCATTGATATGGACACTACCATCACACGTGGGAACACCACCCACCACGTACATGGCAGATACTTGTGTGACTGGGCCAACGTTGTCTATCTCATACACTACAGGCAAGGATGCCCCGAGGCATGGTATATTGGCGACACCATTGCAGATGCTAAGACAAAGGATGAATTCTCAGACAGGAATGTTACTTCCCAGTCAGGGAGCACTTCAACGGTCAACGATATTTAGTCTCTGATCTTCGGGTAAGCATCCTTCAAGGCAGCCTTCAAGATACACAACAACACGGAATCGCCTAGCAGTAACTGATAGCCAAGTTCTGTACCCATGAAGACGGCCTCAACCATGATCTGGGGTTCATATTGCGCTGCATGTAACTTCACCATACTGCTCTACAAAATCTTTCTTTCTGTCCTGTTTTGGCACCATCACCTTGATAACATATAATGATCTCTCTAACTTAATTAGTCTGTACAGTTTTGGATTACTTAATGCTTTGGTTAGACTCTCAGCGTGCAACTCTGATCCTTATCATGTTATTCCAGTCATTTGGTTTTCTCCAGCACCATCTTATTTTTAATTCTCTTGTAATTATCTCTCTGTCTCAATTAATCTGATTGTAGGTCATCCCTTCACTCATCATTCAGCTTTGACACTTTACTCACACCATCTGACACTCTTGGTCACCAGCAGAGACCATCTTATTTGATCTGTCAACACTCCATTCACACCATTTGTATGATCTTTTGATCTCTCTGGTTATAAAGTCTGTGCCTGGGTGCCCTTCACTTCACCTGATGAAGGGGCAGAGCTGTGGAAGCTTGTGATTTTAAATCAACCTGTCGGACTATAACCTGGTGTCGTGTGACTTTCAAACAAGCTAGGCATTGAGAAAAGTCGACATAGAAACCAGTGGGTACCTGGTTACTTCAACTCACTGCTTGCTCCAATAGACCCCCATGTTGGAAATTGGGCATCAACATCTCAGGGCACGCTCCATTGGCACAGGCCACGTATACCCCATGTCCATGAACTGATTTGATTTGATTTACATGTACCTAGGCACAGTGAAAAGATTTGTTTTGTATGCAATACAGACAGATCATACCAGACAGGTAATAGAACACAGCGAGGAATACAATGTTACGGCTGCAGCAAGAAGTTGCAGAGAGAGTGAGATCAGCATTGAATTTAAAATTTGAAAGGTCCATTCAGAAGTCTTACAACAGCGGGGAAGAAGCTGTTCTTGAATCTATTTGTACAAACCTTTATGTCTTCTGCCCAACAGAAGAGTGTGGAAGAGAGTATGACCGGGGTGGGAGGGGTCTTTGATTATGTTAGTTGCTATCCCGATGCAGCAGGAAGTGTAGGTGGAGTCAATGGATGGAAGATTGGTTTGCTTGTTGAACTGGGCTGCGTTCATCGCTCCCTGTAGTTTGTTGTGGTCTTGGGAAGAGCAGTTGCCAAACCAAGCTGTGATGTATCTGGATGGGATGCTTTCTATGGTGCATTTATAAAAATTGGTCAGAGTTCTTGTGGTACATGCCAAATTTCCCTAGCCTCCTGAGGAACTAGAGACATAGTTGAGCTTTCTTGACCGTGGATGGGCGAAGACATATTGTTGGTGATCATCAATCCCAGGAACTTGATGCTTTTGATCATCTCCAACTCAGCACCATTGGTGCATACAGGGGCATTGGGGGTCGGGGCAGGTGACAGAGAGCGAGGGAAGATGTTGCAGGCAATAGAGAGGGCGGTAGTCTTCATTGGAGATGGTTACACTAGCAGAGATAGAGTGAGTGTGACGTATCAGAGAGAAGATGGTGGTATTGACCCTAGCGGAGTGGAGAAGGTCATTAACCTTCATCCTACGTTGCCATCTGGAGGCGTGCAGAGCAGAGACTGTACCAAACTGGATGGCGACTCAGAACAGGCTGGTGTTGTGCCCTCCAGTGCTGGTCCCGTGAGCAGAGGTAATCCCGCTCCATCCAGCAGGGACCGCTGGCATACCAGGGTGCCATTTACCCCCTGCCTGGCATATCAAGGACAAGTATCAGGAACCGTGCAGGGCATTTCCAGACTGGCAGAGCTTGTTGAGATGCACAGTTGGCTTTTAAAGATGGTATGGGCATGAGAGATGCATACTCTGATGTCCCGCCAGTTGTTCCGGGAGTGGTATGTGGTAAGACGGGGCCGGAATCAGAGCGGCTGTTAGGGAAGGGGAGGTAGCTTGTGAGGTGAGTTTGGGAAGATATGGTGAGAAATGTTTGTCAGCCTCACAGCGAAAACCCCCCCAGAAAACTCAACACAACTCCATCTTAGCCAGTAAAACATGAGATTCAGGCCAATGATGTAAAAGAATGGGAGTTCCATGACTTTGAGCTTCAGTGTCACTGGGTCAAAATTCCTCCCTAAAGGCATTGTGGGTCTACCTACAGCACATGGACTGCAGTGGTTCAAAAAGGCAGCTCACCCCCACCTTCTCACGGGGGCAACTAGGGACACACAGTAAATGCTGGGCCCAGCCAGTGCCACCCACATCCTGTGAACAAACAAATAAATAAATAATAATTTTTAAAATAGTTTTTTGTTTAACATAATACACAAAGCACCTTGCCATAGGAGGTTCAGTGTAAATGTTTTGTTTTGTTTTGACAGAGAATTGAACAATTGTGGCATCAAGATAATACAAACAGCTGAAAGAGTAGCAACATTTACAAAATGTATTTCACTCAATTATACATCATAAATACTAAAGATGTAGAAGTTAAGGTCAATTGAGTTAAGATTTTAGAAATCTTAAACCAAACTACATTCAGTTTGGAATGTTCCGGGATATGGGGAGCAGGCAGGAGATTGGAACTTGGGAATAGAACTAGTGCAGGCACAATGGACAGAATGGCCACCCTCTGTGCTGTAATAACTATGATTTTGTGACCATCTCCATGTGATGGTTCGGAGTAGTTGATTTCTTCTGTTTCAGCACACCTCCTATCATTTCTGGAATGCTTTATTTCTTATCCTTTGAAGTATCCTTTTGTGTGAAGTTAAGAGTTTGTTGTCTTCAGTGCAATCAGTGGTTTCGATTTTCCTTGAAGTCTCCTTAATGACCAGCATGCTTGCCTCGTTAGAAATGGTGCTGCTAAATTATGTCTTCAGTTCCCATGCTAATCACCTTGTAGTGTGCGCTGCCATGTGTATATTCTAAGTATACTGAATTTTAGGGGATTACATGGTGTACCGTTTTTAAGGGGGCCCACCTTCTGGTCTAACAAAAACAGTCTTGTGGAGGAAACAAGGTGTAATTTTTTGGTAACACAGATCTAGAGCATTGCTGAATGAAGAGTCATTTTGAAAATACTTAGCACTCGTAAAGACAATTCACAAGGAATATCAACATAAGAGAAAACAAGATTTATACTGTATGAGAGAAGAGTATTGGTAGGTTGGTGAGTAGACTCTGATTGGTATGGTCACCAGTGTGCTTACTGTAAACAAAAAATTGGATGTACTGTTTGATACAGCCAACCACACATTGGGATTCACTGCATAAATACCTGACATCACACAGGCACTGAAATTCATATACCACACTCATGTTTTATGTGATTGGTGTTTTTTCCCTTGACGCTGTACAATGCTAGTGGCGAACAACACATGTGCTGCTAGAGTAAAGCAACTAGCTTCATGTAGTGCTTAAAATCTTACATACCTTACACTTCTGGGGTAATCTGAGGCAAACAGCCAAAATTTCAGAACCAGAAGTGAAGGCATGAGGACGATGATGTTTGCACATGAGAAGGAGTCATATTCCCTTTCCTTGCGTCTGCCTAGGGAAATTGTTCTGGACTGTCCAACACAAGTGTACCTTCACTGGTCAGTATACGCATTGGGATACCTACAGTGCCACCTGCAATAAAACTGACATTTCAGAAACCTTGTAAATGTAGCCCAACATAATTGTTCACCATGCAAGCTTAATGCCAAAATAAGGCATTATCAAAACTGCCCTGTGGATGATGATTGCCCTAATTAGATTTCTCATTACACGGTAGGCAAACTCATGAATGGACCAAATGATGTTGCTCTTGAGTGTTGTTGGAGCTGTGCTCATCCAGGCAAGTGAAGGGTATCCCATCACATTCCTGACTTGTTTTCTGAAAATAGTGGACAGGCTTTTGGGGAATCAAAAGTTGATTTCTTGCTTCAGTGTTCCTAGCCTCTGACTTGTTCCTATACCAGCAGAATGTATATAATTAGTCCAGTTCAATTACTGGTTAATGGTAAATCCCACAATGTTGACAGAGGGGTATTCATTGATGGTAATGCCATTAAATATCAAGGGACACTGATTAGGTTCACTCTTCTTGACTTGGTTATTGTCTGGCACTTGTGTTGCATGTATGTTAGATGGTATCCATATTGGTGCAAGCCTGGATATTGTCCAGGCCTTGCTACATATGGACAGAGACTTGCTTCAGTATCTGAGGAGTCGCAAATGGTGCTGAACATTAGTGAACATCCTCATTTCTGACCTTATGATGGAGGGAAGGCCATTGATGAAGCAGCTGAAGACGGTTGGGCTGAGGACACTACCCTGATGAACTCCTACAGCGATGTCCTGGAGCTGATATGACTGACCTTCAACCACCAACACCCTTTGTGCCAGGTATCACTCTAACCGGAGGAGAGTTTGCCCCCTGATACCTATTGACTCCAGTTTGCCTGGAGATCCTTGATGTCACATGTCAGTCAAATGTAGCCTTGATCTCAAGTGCAGTCACTTTCACCTCACCTCTGGAATTCAGCTCTTTTGTCCATGTTTGAACCAAGGCTGTAATGGGGTCAGGAGCTGAGTGGCCCTGGTGGAACCCAAACTGGGCGTCACTGAGCAGGTCATTGCTGAGCAGATGCTGCTTGATAGGCTGTTCATGACACCTTCCATCACTTTCCTGATGATCGAGAGTAGATTGATGGGGCAGTAATTGGCTGGGTTGGATTTGTCCTGCTTTTTTTTTGTGCAGGAACACCCAGGCAATTTTCCACATTGTCAGGCAGATGCCATTATTGTAGCCATGGAGTACTGTGAATTGAGCATTGGACGTCTAATTTGTGGCCATCTCACAAGCAGTCAGTCAATTAATGGTGTGAATATTGGAGGGTGGTAATGATAGGGGATGTCCAATTGGGCATCCAGGCTGGGGATGTCAGTTTGCAGAGGAGTTCGACCATGAGCCAGGAAGGAGAGGAACAGAGAAAGTGGGAGCAGGAGTAGGCTATTCAGCCCTTCGAGTGCTCCGTCATTCAATATGATCATGGCTGATCATCCATCTCAATACTCTATTCCCACTTTCTCACCATAAGCTTTGATACCTTTGGTCCTAAGAACCATATCAACATCTTTCTTGAAAGTCTTCAATGTTCTGGCCTTAATGGCTTCTTGTGGTGGAAGATTCCACATGCTTACTGGGTGAAGGAATACCTCCTCATCCTAGCCCTAAATGGCCTAACTGTTATCTTCAGACTGCGACCTCTGCACCTGGACTCCTCAGTCAATAGTAACGTCCTTTCTGCATTGACCCTCTTTAGATTTGTCAGAATTTTATAGGTTTCTATCAGATAGCCCCCCATTCTTCTCAACTCCAGCGACTATAACCCTCATCAATCCAGTCTCTCTTCATTATATCAATGCTGCCATCCCAGGAATCAGTCTGGTAAACCTTTGTTGCAATCCATCCATCGCCAGAACATCCTTCCTCAGATAAGGAGATCAATACTGCACACAGTTCTCCAGGTGTGAGCATTGTGTCACAGCCACTTTCCTTAGTTTTGATAGTAGGTCTGAAAACATGAATAACCGCATTCAGTAACGTCCAAGCACTACCCTCTTCACTGGCAGATTCTGCTGCCCCTTACCCTTTTTATTCCTCCCCAGTGCTGCCTCCTTATTCCTGCTATAGGTCCATAAGACCATATGAAATAGGAACAGAAGTAGGCCATTCAGCCCCTCAAGCCTGCTCCACCATTCAATAGGATCCTGGCTGACCCAACATTCCTCACGTCCACTTTCATGCATTTTTCCACACAAAGGGTGGTTTGGAACTCTCTTCCACAAATGGCAGTGGATGCAGGATCAGTTGTTAATTTTAAATCTGATATAGGGAAGGTTTTTTTTTAAGCAAGGGAATAAAGGATTATGGCCCAAAGGCAGGTATATGGAGTTAGGCCGCAGATCAGCCATGATCTCACTGAATGGTGGAACAGGCTCAAAGGGCTGAATGGCCTACTCCTGTTCCTATTTTCCTATGTGCCCTGTAACACTTGATTCCCTGGCTGATCAAGAATCAGACTATCTCAGTCTTATGTATACGCACAAGGACTCTGCCCCAACAGCTGTCTGGGGCAAGGAATTCCAAGACTCACAACAATCTGGGGGAAGAAATTCCTCCACACGTCAGTCAAGCTTCCAAACCTTTCCTGTCCGACACCTGGAAATGAAGTGGGCAGCGAGACGTTGCAACAAGTGGGCCTTTGAACAACCTTGATACCCTGTTAATTAATCAAACATGGAGGATGTGTTTTGCATGCATACCCACAACTCACAGAAAATGGCATGATGGCAACCAAATACCTGTCAAATATCATCACCATCATTGCCAAATTGTATTATATTTAATCTCACGGTGAGCTCGGTGGGGAGGAAGTCCCTAATTTGTGGCCAAAGAATTTGACTGCTTGCATACTTATATCTCCCCCTCTCAGCACTTTCTCTAACTCATTGTTCAGAAAAATATAATGAATGAATTTAATAAAAGAAAAATGTGAAATGGTGGAAAAAAATTGCTGCAGGCCAAAGAGTCCAATGATTAATATAGCCGCCTAGAATTCCTCTGTTTTAAAACATTGGGTTAATGGTCGCACTAAAATAATGGAGAGAAGAACTTGAAGCAATAATGTTAAGCATTTATAAGTTATTGCCCCATGGCATAACGTCAAGGCAAAGAGATTTATGCTGTTCATGAAAAAGGATGTAATTCTTAAAAAAACAGAGAAGTTGTTAAACACTGATGTAGAGTTGCACAAGTAAATGTATTTAAAAGAAAACATAGGTAATCAGAAAAGATGATTAGATAGAGCAGAAATGTAATTTGAGACTTATAAGCCCCATATTGACAAGGAAAAACAAAACAAAGATTCAAAAATTAAATTGATTTTGAGAATACAAATAGCTGGATGAAAACAAGTGGATGAATTTGTAGTATTTAATTCGATATTTTAAAATTGCACTGAGTTTTCTTTTTGCTCAAGGTTAACATTGTGGAGTATCAATGAGTCTTAATTAAAAAGCATTTGCGCTGGAGAGAAAAAACAATTACTGCCACTGAATCATAGCAACGCCACCGAAGGCTATGTCTTAATGAATTCCGAACCTCATCTCTTTCATGCAATCGAAAATGGCAATCTTGGTGTGAGGATCACTCGAGACATCTCTCCCAGAAACAATAAAAAAAATGCCATTTTTGTCACTGCATCCCATATTTCCACCGGTATCTGACACATGGAAGATTAAAAAAAAAGCTTTCAGAATGGACTGTTTAGGATAACCCAGGTAAATATGCTGAGTGTATTATCAAAAGCATAAGAGTTCAAATTCTATCTTTGCTTCTTTATTGGATGTGTCAACCTTAATCTGATTTAAATGGATCAATGTGAAGAAACACCTACATTTCCTCCGTCAAAGGTTATGTTTTACATTTGCTGCCCATAGATGAAAATGCACCATATCCCCTTTATTCATCACTCCCCTCTTGCTAATCAATGGTGTAACCAGTCTGGCAATGCCTTGTTTTTGAATCTCCTTTCCCTTCCCCTCCTATGGTGTCATGCTCTTCCCGTACCTCTGCAGCTGTAGAGTCATAGAGTTGTACAGTGATGGAGACAGACTCTTCGGTCCAACTTGTCCCATGCCAACCAAATATCCTAAGTTAAAGTAGTCCCATTTGCTAGCATTTGGCCCCGTATCCCTCTGAACTCTTCCTATTCATATACCCATCCAGATGCCTTTTAAATATTGTAATTGTACCAGCCTCCACCACTTCCTCTGGCAGCTCATTCCATACTGGCACGACCCTCTGCGTGTAGAAATTGCCCCTCAGGTCCCTTTTAAATCTTTCCTCTCTCACTTTAAACCTATGCCCTCTAGTTTTGAACTCCACTATCCTAGGGAAAAGACCTTGGCAATTCATCCTTTCTATGCCCCTCATGATTTTATAAACCTCTATAAGGTTACCCCTCAGCCTCCAACACTCCAGGAAAAATAGCCCCAGCCTATTCAGCCTCTCCCTGTAGCTCAAACACTCCAACCCTTGCAACATCCTTGTAAATCTTTGCTGAACCCTTTCAAGTTTCACAACATCCTTCCTTCCAGCCTTCTGCACTCCTCCAATGCTGGCCTCTTGCATATTCCCTTTTTCCATTGCCTCACCATTGATTTATTTATTTGTCACATGTAGGAAGTGTAGGAATACATAAGTATCAACGAAAAGTACACAAAGTCGGCATTCACTGGCGCCCACTTAGTTACAAAAACCAGAATTAAAAGATTTAACAGAGCCAAAAGGTTAGCAAGAAAGAAAAAGTCCAGATCCCAGAGTCCCAAATCCCATCTTCACAACAGTGCAGGCAACGCTCCAATCACTAGGCAGACTTACTGGTCCATTTCTCATCGCCCACTGCCCCCTTACCAGTCCCGCTCTCACTGCCCACTGCCCCCCCCCCGCTGCGCTCTCATCGCCCACTGCCCCCCACCGGCCCTGCTCTCACCGCCCA
>NC_063335.1:112338750-112339002 GCF_021869965.1 Rhincodon typus | reverse complement strand
GGCCCCTCTCTCACCGCCCACTGCCCCCTTACCAGTCCCGCTCTCATCGCCTACTGACCCCTAACGGCCCCACTTCCACCGCCCACTGTCCCCTCACCGGCCCCTCTCTCAACGCCCACTGTCCCCTCACCGGCCCCTCTCTCACCGCCCACTGCCCCCTTACCAGTCCCGCTCTCATTGCCTGCTGCCCCCTACCGGCCCCACTCTCACCGCCCACTGTCCCCTCACCGGCCCCTCTCTCACCACCCACTG
>NC_063335.1:112300861-112338650 GCF_021869965.1 Rhincodon typus | reverse complement strand
TCACCGTCCACTGTCCCCTCACCACCCACTGCCCCCTCACCGGCCCCACTCTCACCGCCCACTGCCCCCTCACTCACCCACTGCCCCGTCACCAGGCCCGCTCTCATCGCCCACTGTCCCCTCACCGGCCCCACTCTCACCGCCCACTGTCCCCTCACCGGCCCCACTCTCACAGCACACTGCCCCTTCACCGGCCCCGCTCTCACCGCCCACTGCCCCTTCACCGGCCCCGCTCTCACCGCCCACTGCCCCTTCACCAGCCCCGCTCTCACCGCCCACTGCCCCCTCACCAGCCCTGCTCTCACCGCCCACTGTCCCCTCACCGCCCACTGCCCTCTCACCGCCCACTGTCCCCTCACCGGCCCCGCTCTCACCGCCCACTGCCCCCTCACCGGCCCTGCTCTCACCGCCCACTGCCCCCTCACCGGCCCCGCTCTCACCGTCCACTGCTCCCTCACTGGCCCCGCTCTCACCGCCCACTGCCCCCTCACCGGCCCCGCTTTCACCGCCCACTGCCCCCTCACTGGCCCCGCTCTCACCGGCCACTGCCCTCTCACCGGCCCCATTCTCACCACCCACTGTCCCCTCACCGGCCCCTCTCTCACCACCCACTGTCCCCTCACCAGCCCCGCTCTCACCGCCCACTGCTGCCTCCTCATCCCGCTGTCACCACTGCCATTTCTCCGTCCCGCGCTCGATCCACCGTCGCTGCAGGACACGACCCAAGCGTTCAGCTCCTGCCATGCGATTCCCGCTCATGACCAGACTCCTTCTTGACTCTTTAGGTTGGTAGTTAAAAGGTCAGGGGGGTGCGGGGTGGTAGGGGATAGAGTCACTGCAGAGAGGAGAGAGAAGATGGAATGGCAGATGGAATTGAGCCCAGAAAAATGTGAAGTGATTCGTTTTGGAAGGTCGAATTTGAATACAGAATACAGGGTTAGTGGCAGGATTCTCAGCAGTGTGGAAGAACAGAGGGATCTTGGGGTCCACGTCCATAGATCCCTCAAAGTTACTACCCAAGTTGATAGGGTTGTAAAGAAGGCGTATGATGTGTTGGCTTTCATTGGCAGGGGAATTGCGTTTAAGAGCCGTGAGATTATGCTGCAGCTCTATAAAACTCTGGTTAGACCACACTTGGAATATTGTGTTCAGTTCCGGTCACCTCATTCCAGGAAAGATGTGGAAGCTTTAGAGAGAGTGCAGAGGAGATTTACCAGGATGCTGCCTGGAATGGGGGGCAGGTCTTATGAGGAAAGGTTGAGGGAGCTAGGGCTTTTCTCATTGGAGCGAAGAAGGATGAGAGGTGACTTGATAGAGGTGTGCAAGATGATAAGAGGCATAGATAGAGTGGATAGTCAGAGACTTTTTCCCAGGGCGGAAATGATTATTACAAAGGGGCATAATTTTAAGGTGATTGAAGGAAGGTATAGGGGAGATGTCAAAGGTAGGTTCTTTACACAGAGAATGGTGGGTGCGTGGAATGCGCTCCCGGCATTGATAGTGGAGTCAGATATATTAGAGACATTTAAGCGAATCTTGGATAGGCACATGGATGAAAGTATAATGTAGGGTATGCAGGGTAGATTGATCTTAGTAAGATAATAGGTCGGCACAACGTCATGGGCCGAAGGGCCTATACTGTGCTGTACTGTTCTATGTTCTATGTTTTAAGATGAAGAAAAAAGAAAGGAAAAGGAAAGGGAATTGGCGAGCAGCGTGGATCTCCAAATGGAGCAACTCACCCTGCTGCCGTCTCACTGGAAATACCGGAATTGGCAGCTGTGTTTTCAGCTCCTTTGCCCTTAAACTCTGAAGACCCCTCCCCATACCCCTATGCCTCTCTTACTTTGCTCAATACACTCCTTAGACACTTACCTTTTTTGTTAATTCATTTGTGGGACGTGGACATTATTGGCTGGGCCAGCATTTATTGTCCCTAGTTGCCCTTGAGAAGATGGAGGTGAGCTGCCTTTTTGAACCAGCAGTCCATGTGCTGTGGATTGACCCACAATGCCCTCAGGGAGGGAATTCTGGGATTTTGACCGACACTGAAGAACGATGATATATTTCCAAATCAGGATAGTCGGTGGCTTGAAAAGGAACTTGCAAGTGGCGGTTTCTGTATCTGCTGCCCTTCCCCTTCTGGATGGTGGTCGTCATGGGTTTGGAAGGTGCTGTCTAAAGACCTTTGGTGAATTTCTGCAGTGCATCTTGCAGAAAGTATACACTGTTGCTGCTGAGCATCTGTGGTGGGGTGTTTGTGGATGTGGTGCCAGTCAAGTGGGCTGATTTGTCTTGGATTGTGTCAAGCTTCTTGAGTGTTGTTGGAGCACCCATCCAGACCAGTGGGGAGTATTCCATCACAACCCTGACTTGTGTTTTGTAGCTGGTGGACAGGCTTTGGGAAGTCAGGACGTGAGTTACTTACCACCGTATTCCTTGCCTCTGACCTGCTCTTGTAACCACTGTGTTTATGTGGTGAGTCCAGTTGAGTTTCTTGTCAATGGTAGGATGATGATCATGTGGGATGCAATGATGGCGACACCATTTAATGTCAAGGGGCAGTTGTTAGATGGTTTCTTATTGGAGATGGTCATAGCCTGGCATTTGTATGGCATGAATGTCACTTGCCACTTGTCAGCCTAAGCCTAGATATTGTCCAAATCTTGTTGCATTAAACAGGGATTGCTTCAGTATTTGAGGAGTTGCAAATGGTCCTGAATATTGTGCAATCATCGGTGAACATTCCCACTTCTGACCTTATGATGGCAGGAAGGTCATTGATGAAGCAGCTGAAGATGGTTGAGCCAAGGACACTACCCTGAGGAGCTCCTGCAGAGATGTCCTGGAGCTGGGATGATTGACCTTCAACAACCACAACCATCTTCCTATGTATCAGGTATGACTCCAACCAGTGGAGAGTTTGCCCCCTGATACCCATTGATTCCGGTTTTGCCAGGGCTCCTTGATGCCACACTCGGTCAAATGCAGCCTTGATATTAAGGGCTGTCACTCTCACCTCACCTCTGAAATTCAGCTCTTTTGTCCAGGTTTGAGCCAAGGCTATAATGAGGTCAGGAGCTGGTTGGCCCTGGCGGAACCCAAACTGGGCGTCACTGAGCAGGTTATTGCTGAGTAGGTGCTGCTTGATAGCGATGTTACTGACACCTTCCATCACTTTACTGATGATCGAGAGTAGATTGATGGGGCGGTAATTGGCTGAATTGGATTTGTTCTGGTTTTTGTGTATAGGACATACCTGGGCAATTTTCACATTGTCGGGTGGATGCCAATGTTGTAACTGCACTGGAGCAGCGTGGCTAGGGGCACAAGTTTTCAGTACTATTGTTGTAATGTTGTTAGGGCCCATAACGTTGTAGGCCCCAGTGCCTCCAACCATTGCTTTATATCACACGTAGTGAATTGAATTGGCTGAAGACTGGTATCTGTGATGCTGGGGCATATTGAAGGAGGCTGAGATGGATCATCCACTTGTCATTCGCACCAAGAGCAATGTATTGTAAAGGTCCAGAAGTGAGCCAAGTGCTCATAGTGGGATCTTCTCTGAGCTTTTTCTACACCTGTAATACAACTTCCAGCCTTCATTTTCTAATCACCTGATGTTGAAGGTTAATGTTCCATTAACGTTTTTAAAATGTCTTTAATAGCCATCCATCCTGTCAAAGGATCTCTCCATCTCTCTACTCCTCTGCAGTTCTAGTATTTCCTCACCTTTTGGAAAATTCTCTGAGTCACCATTTGTACGACTCCAAAACACTTTTTCACCAAAGTCTGAAGGCCTCATTCCTGGGATGGCAGATAGAACCTTGACCCATTGGGGTTTCGAGGAATCAAAGCGATCTTATTGAAGCAGATCCTGAGGAGACATCAGAGAGTGGATTCTGAGAGATGACGAATACAGGGACCCAGTTCCAGAAAAAGATCTGATTTTTATGATCCAAATGAAGGGGTTTTTTTCTCTCAAGGGCTGTTGTCCATTCTATGGTACCAAGCATCTAATGCTTTACCAGCAATCCTCATTTCTACACTGGACCTAAGGCTAGAAAGACATAGGGTCCTTACAGGAGCCTGAGTGATAGGAGGCTATGACAAGACTTGAAGCAGAATCAGGGAAGTCCAGTGAGGCCTATCTTGACATCAAGAGCAACTTGCTGCATCTTTTATGTTTTTGCCAAGAGGCCAGGCAGATTTCTTGTCAGAAAGTAACGTGTCGCCAGTGAAGAATGATTGTATCTTGGGAAGCACCTTATTGATTGCACAGCTCACCTCAATAATATTCAGCTTCCTGTTTTACCAAAGGTGTCAAACATACTTGAGGTTGAGAAATCTCAACGTGGAAATCAGAGTGGCTACCCACCAACATCATCTTGCTCCGTCTTGGACACAGGGCACTTAACTCACAGGCTATGCTCCATGGCCATACACACCTTGTACCCATGGATTTTGGCATCCGATATGTGCCAGCCTCCAGGACCCCTCATGCAACATCTCTGATCCACTTATAGGACATTTTTGCCCATCAATGCCTCACCTTGGGCTGCAGTGGGAACTCTCATTATAGTGCTGCAGTAAGGACACTGTGCATTCGGGGACACACACACAGCTCACAGCCTGGGCCAGGCTGTTTGCTTGCTCTCATAGTATTCACTCACTCTGAGCCTACCGGGACAATCATAGAATTCCTACCCTGCATTACTTTGTCTTTTAGGGTGCTTCCACCTCAGCCAGAGATGGGAGGGTCATATTATTTCTGTCATGCCATGCAATTTGGTGTAGGCACAAAGGCAAGGAAGCTTATCATGGTTGTCAGCAATCCTCAGTCATATCACTGGGGATCACCTTTGCTAAGGTGGTCCTGGCAGTCCTCAATACCAGTGTTGCACCAGCTTACACATGGTTAATCAGCTGATTATGATGGTTAGAGTTAGGATACTCACCAAATAAAGGGTGAGGAGTCAAATGTTGGACAGTCCACTAAACCGTCTTGCCTCTTTCTGCTCCATTGTAGGCTGTGTTGCTCCTGGGTAAAGGGAAAGGTGGGTAATATAGGGAGATGTAGATGGCACAGATGTTACTGTCTGTGCAAGTGGGGAGGTGTCCCAAGCATTTGAGTAGGCAGCACAGAGGGCATGCTGGAAGAGTACCTCTGGGGGTGGTGGGGTGGGTGAGAATGAGTGAGAGAAGATGTTGCAGACAATAGAAAGAGTAGCAGAGCAAGGGACTTGGTGTGTGATAGAGTGAGTGTGAGGCATCAGAGAAAATACGGTGGTACTTACGTTGGCGAAGTGGCAAAGGTCATTGACCTTCATCCTACATTGACACCTGGAGGAACGTGTAGCAGAGATGGCACTAACCCAGCTTGGAAGGTCTGGTGTCATGGCCTCCAGTCCTACCCCTGAAGAGGAACTACTTCCTCTGCAGCTGCCCTCCCAGCAGGAACTCCAGATCCCTGCCCACAATACAGGGGGACAACTCCTCCCTCCGTCCGCCATTTCCAGATAAGTGCAGGGCAGCTCCAGACTGACAGTGCTTGTCCGAGTGCACAATAGGCTTTTAATTTTGGTTTGTGAAGGCAGGCAGGGCAAGTGGTGCAGCGAGTTGTGGTCTCATTGAATGGCAGAGAGTGAAACTCATTCGAAGGGGCTGAATGGTCTACTCTTGCTCCTATATGGTTCCATCGACAGTTGCATTTTTGCCTGCTCACTTAATATGAGCAACACGCTGTAGAAACTTTCTACTTTCACCTTCCTTGTGGACTGTGATGCCTAACTCGGTGTCATCCACAAACATGGATACATGGCTCCTTCCTCCTTCATCCAAGTCAATCATATTTATTTGTTCATGGGTTGCAGGGTACATTTGCTGTCATTTGTGTTGTTGTTCTTAGCTCACCTCTGATGTCAATGCATGGCAATGACTCCCAAACCCAGAGTCAATGCGAGGGCCAGAGTTGACATGTGCAGACCTCAGACTGGTTGCACAGCCGTGAGGATTATAGGGAAAAACTAGGCCTGCATTTATCACCCTGAGGGCTGGTGAAAGTCAACCACGTTGCTGTGGGTCTGGAGTCACGTGTAGGTCAGGACAGGGGATAGCAGATTTCCTTTCCTTAAGGACATTAGTGAATCAAATTTACAACAATGTTACATGGTCGCCAATGTGGATTTTATTGAATTCATATTTGAACCCATATCCTTAGACTGCAGTCTGGATTGCTAGCCCATTGATGTCACCATTATACCACCACCGCTTCCTTATAAAAATAGTGAAAAGTTGAATCCTAAGTCCAAATCTGCAGGGATATCACCAGATGCATCCTGCCAATTTGTTTATAATCTGTGCCCTCCCTCCTTGCCATTGTTTATCTCGATGCTGGAGATATTTTACTGAATCTTTTTTGCCATGTTCAATACTTTGATTGCCTCAAATGGATGACACATTGCAATTACTCACCATAGAAGATATAAGTGGTACAGGCTAATTATCCTCATTATTTCCTGTCCATCCAGCTCAAACAAAACCTTACATCATCCCCATCACTTACACGAGCAATTCATATACTGAATTTGTCAGTGAGAAAAAGGGATAAAAAATCAACTAATCATCGAGAGATCACTATTCAATCAGGTGGGGATTCATTCGAGGATTAGTGGCACAAAATATTTTGAACAAAGTCTCTACCAATTGTGAATGTATTTCCCGTTATTCAGAATCCATAAATCATTAGGTAAAGCAGAATTTGTCAGAACGAATCTCATTTAGGGATTGGGATAGTAAATGGGGAAATAGTAGTGTATAGTCTCTGTGTATAAAAAGCACTGCCAGGAAGTATGATGGTTAAATTGAGGCATTCAGGAGGGGCATTGGGTGGTTATTTGGATAGAAATAGCTTACAAGGATATGAGAAAAAGTCGGGACTCTGACACCTGGTAATGATGCTCGTTTGAAGGGCTAGGATAGGGACAAAGGGCTAAATGGCCTCCCTTTGTGCTATAACAATTCTGGGATTTACAATTCATTCCTTGCAGATTGTATCAATTGTATTGGAGACCTGCTAGACAAGGACCACTTAACAACTGTGGAAGGCATTTTTCAAATATTCAGTTGTGGGATGTAGGTGTCGCTGGCCCAGCAGTTACGTCCTGTTACTGGTTGCCCCTTGAGAAGCTGGTGATGAGCAGCTTTCTTGAACCGCTGCAGTCCATCTGCTGTAGGGTGACCCACAATGCCGCTAGGGAGGGAATTCCAGATAGGGACATTGCACAGATCTCTTTGTCAATGATACACGTTGCACAGTCTGCAAAGGGGATGTGTCTGTGTTATGGCAGTGTCACTGGACAAGAAATCCAAAGTCACGGACTAATGTTCTTGGGACATCGGTTTAAATACAACACTGACAGATGGTGAAATTTGAATATATCAAGAATTTAAAGCTGATTTAAGGGTGACCGTATAACCATTGTTGCAGAAACCCACCTGGTTGACTGAACCCATCTGGTAATCTGGATTAAACACGAAACTGAAATTCAGAGGCAATGATGGAGTGGTGGAGTTAGTAATCCATAGCCCCAAGATAATGGCTTGGGGACATGGGTTTAAATCTCACCATGGTAGAAATAAAGTCTGGGATTAAAAGCTATTTTCCCTGGAGTGTCAGAGGCTGAGGACTGACCTCATAGAGGTTTATAAAATCATGAGGGGCATGGATAGGGTGAATAGCTAAGGTCTTTCCCCAGGGTAGGGGAGTCCAAAACTAGAGGGCATAGGTTTAAGGTGAGAGGGTGAAAGATTTAAAAGGGACCTGAGGGGCAGTTTTTTTTTCATGCAGAGGGTAGTGCATGTATGGAATGGGCTGCCTGAGGAAGTGGTGGAGGCTGGTACAATTACAACATTTAAAAGGCATCTGGTGAGGTACATGAATAGGAAGGGTTTAGAGGGATCTGGGCCAAATGCTGGGAAATGGGACTAGATTAATTTAGGATATCTGGTCGGCATGGATGAGTTAGTCTGAAGGATCTGTTTCTGTGTTGTACATCTCTATGACTCTATAATGGTGACCATATAACCATTATTGAATGTCATTCAAAACCCATCTGGTTCATCGATGTACTTGAAGGAAGGAAATCTGATCCTTACGCAGTGCGGGCCTATATCAGACTCCAGATTTGTGGCATTGTGGTTGACTCTTACTTGTCCTATGAAACATGGCCGAGCAAGCCATTCAGTTCAAGAGCAACAAGGAAGGATGGTAAATGTTGGTCCAGCCAGTGACGTTCACATCCCTTGAAAAAAATATACAAGTAGGGACTTGACTAGACAGCAGTAAGTATTAGTTTAAGACTCAGAAATGTGAACCCATTTGAGCGTCTGGAGCATGGCATCTTTCATGAAAAGCAAAATAGCTTAGACCTTTCTAAATTAATTGAGTTAATCTTTGTGTCAGTTTAAGGTAAAGAGTGGTGTGCCCCAATTAAAATAAACTTGGATATTGGAATGCCAAGTAAATTTTAATAGACAACTCGCCAAAGGACATCAGACTTGAGGATGTGGCAGAGAGTGAAGATAATACCAATGGGCTGCACAAGGATGTAGCAGAATGGCTCAACAACATCCAGGTGGAACTGAATAGAGAAGAGGATGAGATGATGCATTTTGGCAGAAAGGATAAGGAGGGCCAGTATATGAAACAATTCTGAAGAAAGCACAGTCACGGAAAAATCTAGGAATTAATGTGCTTAGATCTTTGAAGGTGGCAGGACATACTAAGAACATAGCTCAAAAAGCATATTTGATCTTAGGCTTCAAGGCACTGTGCAGGGAATTTGTGCTGAATCTGTAGAAATCACTGCTTACACCACAACTCAAGCATTTCTCAGAAAACTTTTGTGAGGATGTAAAGGAGATTTATCGGAAGGGGTCATCGGAGGAGGGATTTTAACTACAAATTGAGGGTGTGCATGCTGGATTCATTCTCATTGGAGCAAAGAAAGTTGAAGGGAGCCTCAATGAGGAGACAAGATCATAATAGTTTAGATAAGATAAAGTAAAGCTGGCTCCTTTGCCTATTGTTTTAAGGACCAAGGAACACAGATTTCAAGGTTGTGAGTAAGAAATCAGGAAGAACATTGTTACATTTTGAGAGTGGTAATGATCGGGAACTCACTGCCCACGAATAGATTGGACGTGAAACAATCAATGATTTTGAAAAAACAAACTTGGATGGAAAACAAACATACAGGGTGACAGGGATATAGAGGGATGCAATAGCATTATTGCTGGACTGTTAATCCACAGAGCCAGGTAATGTTCTAGGGACACAGGTTCAAATCCTGTCATGGCAGATGGTGGAATTGAATTCAATAAAATCTGGAATTGAGAGTCCAATGATGACCATTGTCGATTGTTGGAAAAACCCATCTGGTTCACTAATGTCCATTTGGGAAGTAAACTGCCGTCCTAACGTAGTCTGGCCAACACGCAAGCCCAGACTCATGGCAATGTGGTTAACTCTTAACTGCCTTCAGGGCAATTAGGGATGGGCAATAAATGCTACCTAGCCAGCGATGCTTTCAAATGATGAATGAATAAGAAAAACTGGATTGGTTTGTGGAGAGATGGCATAAACTCAATGGGCCAAATGGTCTCTTTCTATGTTGTAATAACTATTGTGATCTATGTGCTGGTAGTGGAATTCTGTTTTCTGCAAGACCTCTATCTCAAGGCTGTGATATCAGAATCTAAGCCACTGCATCTTATTGTACTCAAGATAAGTGATCTTATGAGCTTCTAAGAAAAGCTGTAACAGACAACATTGTTCTTGAGCTCTGTCAAAATCCCTCAGATGTGGAAATCTCTGTCGGAATAATCCTCAGGTATTGTGAGTGACATCATTGTACAATGAGGCATCTTAAAATGACAGCGCCTTATTGCTCATGCGAGGTGAGAACATCAGTCAATTTTGGCCCAAATGTTAAAAATAATCTGCCTAACTATATCCAGCACTAAAGCAGAACAACTTGGATGAAAAGAAAAGAGAGAAATATTCTTGAAATAAAATGCTTACATCATTCGGGAACAAGTCACCCTGTGTCTAATCAGACGGTTATTACTCAAGAACAGAAAGCACATTCAAAGTTGGGTGGGTCCCTTAAGGTTTATAAGTAAAAGAACTCGGAAAGGATTTCCTCCAGAATGCAGGGATGAGGTGATGGAGTTTCTCAAAGATCGAACTGAAAGCAGCTTTGTGCAAAATTAGGAGGTAAGTGTGCAGCTTGTCACAGGAGCACAAAGGATCAAATCACAGTCGGACATGACTGGATCTCTAGAATAGTTACCAGAATAACTACCTCATCAAAACTGTGGGAAAAATAAATTTTGACAAGATCACTGTTGCAACAACAACAATTTGGATTTATATGGGACCTTTCGTGGAAGAAAATGCCTCCAGGCTGAGAGGAGATTTGACAGAGGTGATCAAAATCATGAGGGGTCTGAGCAGAATAGATCAGGAGAAGCTGTTCACACACAGGTGGCACAGTGGTGCAGTGGTTAGCACTGTTGCCTCACAGCACCAGGGACCTGCGTTCAATTCTGCCCTTAGGTGACTGTTTGTGTGGAGTTTGCACATTCTCTCTATGCCTGTATAGGTTTCTTCTAGTTGTTTGCACAATCCAAAAATGTGCAGGTTAAATGGATTAGCCATGTTAATTTGCCCATAGTGTCCAGGGATTAGATGGTTTAGCCATAGGTAAATGCTCTGCCATTTAATGAGATCATGGCTGATCTGATAAGCCTCAAATCCGCATTCTTTTCTGTTCCCCATGAGTCTTGATTCCTTTATTAAAACTCTGTCTATCTACGCCTTCATGACCCAGCCTTCACAGCTCCTTTTAAAGCATAACTTAATTTGAAACTGCTAGAAAAGGCAGGCACATAGGAAGTATCCTTTCTAAATTATCCTTGTTGTGAACACCTAAACGGACAAGTGAATTAAAACAGAGAGTTTGTTCATCTGTCCTTAGCCACGAACTTAACAATTTGGGGTATCTCTTCTGAAATCAAAATAAGACTCTGCTGTTTTCTACCTGCAATGCAAGGGTGTTTAATGCCAGTTCTGAAGCTGTGACCTTCACAGATACACCAGCCCACACACTAGTACATCGCATCATCAATATCATACCACAGTTGCAGTGCTGTTTTTTTATTAACTGCTCTTTTTCTATATCTTTGGAAGGATAAAACACAATCATATGTGCAGGAGGTGGCTTCCTGCTGAGAGGGGTCGTTCGTGGAACTTTTGTTATATTTTCCTTTTTAGCTTTTCTTTTTGATATTACCCTGACCCTGTAAAGTTGGGATATGGGATGCTCTGTGAATCCATGTATCAACAGGTTCAAGAACAGTTTCTTCCCTGCTGTTACTAGACTGCTGAATCGAACTCTCAAATTTCAAATCTAATATTAATCTTGCTTTTTATGTATCTTCGCTGCAGCTGTAACTTTGTATTCCTAAGTCTGTTCTATTATCCTTATGCACTTTGTATGGTATGATTTGCATGCAAAACAAAACTTTTCACTGTACCTAGGTACATGTGACAATAATAAATCAAATCAAATTAATAAATCAAATTAATGAATCCACACAGGGTCTGCCAGTCAATCATTGAATTTACATTGACAGACACCACTTGGTTATAATTTGGGATCCTGATTCATCATCATGACAGTAGCCTTCTTTTACAGATTTGGCATCCAAGAATATGTTGAGCAGGCAAAACAGTGGGTTTAAGGCCACAATCAGGTCAGCTACCAATGGTGAAGGAACTGAGGTTCTGGGTGATCTTCTTCTTCACCTATATGCTATGTACTTGTGTCTCAAAGTGACTAACATGCTCATTTACCTCATCTCTGTTTTTGGAATCTTGTTGTGTGCTCAGTGTGTGCTTTTTCCTGTACTGACAACACATCCAAAAAGTACTTAATAGGCTGCCAAAGAGCTTTGGGGAATCCATGGATCATGAAAAGTACTATATAAAGCGAGTGGTTGGTGGTGGTGTACTTAGTTGGGTTCACTTTAGGGAAACGGACCTGTTGACCATATCTGGTCTGGCCTAAAAGTGACTCCAGACCTTCAGTAATATGGTTGAGTCCCAGATGCAATCAAGGGTTGTCCTTTCCAGGGATCCCCACTTCCCGCGAAAGAACGAAAATCATTATATTCACTTGTCAGACTTTGTTTGTTTTACTCATGTCTGTAAAACTGGAGTCAAGGATAATTGTAAAATGGATTTCCAAAGTTGGTTAGCTCTCACAGAGTATTCAATCTCTAGGATAGTTTGCATCCTTTATGGGTCTAGCCAGGTACATCCCTGATTTACAATGTCCCGCAAACATTATTTCTTTGATTTGAACTCTTTTGTAGTTTCAAAGGCTATGATCATGTTGGTCATGGGTATTACCATGAATGTGAATTTCACTGTGTGGCTGATAACGTTACTTAGACTCCAGAAGCTTTTCTGGCACAAGTGAAATTCTGAATAAGGTCACTTGGCATGGTCTGGTACAGTTGGATGGATAAACCAAATTATTTGACAGTGACGTATGAAGTTGCCACTAAAATAGTTGTCCCTTTTAATTTATTTTTTCACAGGACATAGTCTTCGCTGGTGGTCCAGCATTCATTTCTGATCCCTAGTTGCTTTTACAAAGTCATGGTGAACTGCTTTTTTGACCCACTGTTGTCCTTACAAGTGTGGGTACAATCACAATGTTGTTAGGAAGTGAGTTCCAGGATTTTGACACAGCAACAGTGAAGGAGCAACAACATCATTCCAAGTCAGAAAGATTTATGTCTTGAGAGAAGCTCGCGAGTAGTGATGTTCCCATGCACCTGCTGCCACTGTCTTTCACAGTGGTAGAGTTTACATGTTTGTCAAAGCAGGCTGGGTGAGATGCTGCAGTGCATCTTGCAGATGATATACCCCGCAGTGTCGATGGTAGAGGGACTGCATGTTGAAGGTGGTGGATGCCCAACTGTAGTTAATCGGTGGGTTTCTCAACAAACAAATAAGTGACAAATAAATTCTTATCGATTTTACTTGAGCCATTTTCAGCAACATTCCATCTCCTTGTTCTGATGACCAATTCCTATACGTGTCAGTTCACCCTTTGTGTTGGATCACCAACCATCTGGTCCACTGGTCCACCCACACCAATGCGATAGTCAAGAAAGTCTCTACTTCCTCAGGAGGCTAAGGAACTTCAGTATGTCCACCAGAACTTTTACCAGTTTTTACAGATGCACCATAGAAAGCATTCTATCTGGCTGCATCACAGTGTAGTATGGCAACTGCTCTTCCCGAGATCACAAGAAACTATAGAGAGTTGTGAGCATAGCCCAGTCCATCATGCATCCATTGACTCCATCTATACTTCTTGCTGCCTCAGGAAGGTAACCAACATAATCAAAGACCTCCTCCCACTGTGGTTATACTCTCTTCCACCCTATTGCTTCGGGCAGAAGATAAAGAAGTCTCAAAATGCATACCAAAAGATTCAAGAGCTGCTTCTTCTCCACCGTTATCAGACTTTTGAACGGACCTCTCAAATGTTAATGCTGATCTCTATCTCTGTCTCTCTCTGCAACGTCTCTGCAGCTGTAACACTGTATTCTGCACTGTGTTGTGTTAACCTGATGCATGTTGTCTGGCATGAGCTGCACACGAAACAAGACTTTTCACTGTGTCTCAGTAGATGTGACTACAATAAATCAAATCAAATGTTAACGACACTTGACTTGAATTTTTCAATGTTCTCAGATTCCATTTTCCCCAGGCTTTGAATAGTTTGGAAAATTGATATAGTTATGGAGATTTTTTGCATTGATTGATTCTGAAAAGAGCCAGATCCAATCTCAACTGTAAGGATCCACTGCAACATGTTTCTCCAATTTCAATGTTGATGGCTTATGAATGACTATTAAGTGGCACGTTCACTCTCCCTATGCTGTTTTGTTTTGCTGCTAATTAACACAGCGAAGGAAAAGGAACTGTTTCAAACACTTCTCTCCCAGCTTAATTTGCAAATGTTTCTGTACCGTCCTTTCTTTAAGCATATGGCTGGACTAATCACGCATTTATCTCTGAGATGGATAGGCAGTGTATCACGCTGAATAAATAAGATTGTTAAGGAGCTTTGGTTTTGTTCTTGGCTTCATTGCTTGGAGATTTGCTTTCCTCTTGTTCAGTGTTGAACCTGCCATTAAAGATTTCTTCTCTGCTTCTTAAATTTTTATTTTCTGTGATATCTGATTAATAGCTTTCTCAACATTCAATTCAAACCTTTCTGTAGCCTTCCAGAGACTAACACCTGATAAATCATTGATCTGGACTATTGCTGTCACCATAGGGTGTACAATAATGTGATCAATGAATCAACTAGTTAAACTAGGTCATCTGAATATTATATTTCCAATTGCCACAAAATATTGCTCATATGACTTTGTATTTTGCCATTCTGAAGGTGTGCATTAAGCTTTCCTGTTTTAAATTTACTGACCATTTGAATAATTTTAAATATTTTATCCATTTCAAAATCATGCTATTCTCCTGATTAATTAATATGCATTCATTATTGTATATGAGTAGTTTGACAATATTATGAGCTATGTGCAGTAAATATTTGGTTTCAGCATGTAATGACACTAAGTATAGGGTGCTTTTTCTCCGTATTTCAACATTCTTTAACCTTGACTGCAATGCATTTATTATCGTGTTACATTCTTCAACTTCTCACAGCTCTCACAGAAGATTCTCTTCAGGTTTTCTGTTCTGGCAGTGGAGAATCCTCTCAATGATGTCTTTTTGGTCCCTCTCAGGGAAATTTCTGACACTGAAGGAAAAAGCAATCCAGAAATAGATAGTTCAGCAACTCTGTCAATGAAGCATTACATGACAAGGAACTGAAAAAGATGAGTGGCGTGTTTAAAAGACTTTGTTCTTGGTTTGACATTAGTCAAGATGAGGAGAAAGCAAAAGAAAAGACTTACATCTACACATTGCCTTTCGTGACCTCTAGAGATTCTGAAGTGTTTTACAAGTACTTTTATAAGTGCAGTCACTTGTATAACATAGGCTGACATGATGGCTCAGTGGTTAGCACTGCTGCCTCATAGCACCAGGCACCTGGGTTCAGTTCCAATGATTGTGTGTAGAGTTTGCACATTCTCCACATGTCTGCGTGGGTTTCCTCTAGGCACTCCAGTTTCCTCTCACAGTCCAAGGATTGGCCATGAGAAATTGTCCACAGTGTCCAGGGATATGCAGGCCAGATGGATTAGCCATGGGAAATGCAGGGTTACAGAGACAGGGGTGGGTTTGGTTGGGATGCTCTTCGGAGAATCAGTGTGGACTCAATGGGCCTGCTTCCACACCGTAAGAATTCTAAACAAAGCAAATTACTAGGCCGCTCTTTTCTGTGTGATGGCCTAGTGGTATTATCGCTGGACTGTTAATCCAGAAACACAGATACCATCCCGGGGACCCGGGTTCAATTCCTGCCATGGCAGATGGTGGAATTTGAATTCAATAAATACCTGGAATTAAGAATCTAATGATGATCATGAATCCATTGCCAATTGTCAGGAAAACCCATCTGGCTCACTAATGTCCTTTAGGGAAGGAAACTGCCATCCTTACCTGGTCTGGCTTACATGTGATTCCAGACCCACAGCAATGTGGTTGGCTCCTAACTGCCTTCTGGGCAATTAGGGATGGGCAATAAATGCTGCCTAGCCAACGACGCCCTCATCCCGTGAATGAATAAAAAAAAATTGTGGATTCTTGATTCAGCAGGATAATTCCAAGAGACTAATTTTGTCTTGGTGTAGTCAGCTTAAAATAAGTGAAATTAAATCAGCCACCTGTCTTCCATATTTACTAAACTTAATTTGCATGTAAGCTTTGTTGAGATGTGTTGAGGGAATGTTAAAGACTTGCATTATTTATACTTATTTTACATAGCTTTTTTTACAGAATACATTTCTCAACTGAGACCTTCTGAAACCATGCATAAATAATTTTAATGGCTCAGTGAGTTATCCAATGATTAATGAGGCCACAGCAATTACAAAATATTTGCAACACAGAGACACGCCAACATAATAAAAATAAAACGCTGCAGATGTTGGAAGTCTGAAATAATATGCTGGAGAAGCTCAGCAGGTCTGGTAGCTCCTGTGGAGAAATAGGAGCAGAAGTAGACCGTTCAGCCCTTTGAGCCTGCTGCACCATTTAATAGGATCATGGCTGATCCCACATTCCTCACGTCCACTTTCCTGCCCTTTCCCCATAACTTTTGATTCCCTGACTGATCAAGAATCTATCTCAGCCTTAAATATACACAAGGACCATGCCTCCATAGCTCTCTGTGACAAGGAGTTCCAAAGACTTACAATCCTCTGAGAGAAGAAATTCCTCCTCATATTCATAGACAGGTCCATCGGCACACCATGTCTATGCTGACCAACAAATACCGAACTATACTAATCTCAGTTACCTGCACTTGGTCCATAGCCTACTATACCTTTTACATGCTTGTGCAGATGCTTCTTAAATGTTGTGAGAGTCCCTGCCTCCATCACTTTCTCAGGAAGCAAGTTCCATATTTCTACCACTTTCTGGGTGAAAAAATTTCTTTTCATCTCTCCTCTAAATGACTTACTCCTCAGCTGAAACTTGTGCTGTTTGGTCTGAGACATGTCTCCAATGGGGAAAAAGATTCTCATGATCCACACATCTCTGCCCCTCAGAAACTTGTATACCTCAATCTGATCCCCCTTCAAATTTCTGTGCTCCAGGGAAAATGAGCCAGCCTTTCTAGTCTCTCCTCAAAACTGAGACTGTTCATCTCAGACAACATCCTTTGAATCTTCTCTGTACCCTCCCCAGTGCAATCATGTCCTTCCGATAGTGTGATGACCAGAACTGCATACAGTATCCCATCTGTGGCCAAACCAGTGTTGTATAAAATTGTAACAAGGCTTCCTCACTCCTATGTTCTATACCCTGGTTAATGATGACAAGCATCCCGTATGCCTTCCTCACCATCCTGTCTACCTGTGCTGACACCTTCAGGGGTCTATGGATTCATTCCTCAGTACTCCCTAGAGACCTACCATCCATTCTGTATATCATTCCCTTATTCGACCTTCCAAAATACATCACCTGACCCTT
This sequence comes from Rhincodon typus, assembly GCF_021869965.1. Classification (NCBI taxonomy): domain Eukaryota; kingdom Metazoa; phylum Chordata; class Chondrichthyes; order Orectolobiformes; family Rhincodontidae; genus Rhincodon; species Rhincodon typus. Next base: position 112,321,399 of record NC_063335.1, on the reverse strand, counting down.
ATCAGGATTAAATTCCATCTGTCATTGCCCTGCCCAATTTACCAGCTGATTGACATCAGACTGTAGCCTGAGACCATCCTCCTCACTATCAACAACACCACCAATTTTCATGTCAAATGCAAAGTTACTGATTATACCTCCTATATTCACATTCAAGCTGTTAACATACAGAACAAACTGCAATAGTCCTAGCACCGATCCCTGTGGTACTCCACTGGTCACAGGCTTCCAATCACAAAAACATTCCTCCACCTTGCCGATTTATCTCCTATTTGCAAACCAGTTTTGAATCCAGTTTGCCAACTTGCCTTGGATCCCATGGGCTCTTTGAACCTGCCGTCCATGTGGGACTTTGTCAAAAGCCTTACCAAAGTCAACGTAAACCATATCAACAGCACTACTCCAATCAATTTGTTTCATCACTTTTTCAAAAAAACAGTCAATTGAATTTGATACTCAGGATCTCCTTTTAACAAATCAGTGCTGACTATCCCTGATCAATCCCTCCCTGCCTTTCTAAGTGTTGATTAATTCTGTCCCTCGGAATTTTTTCCAATAATTTCCCTTTCACTGACATCAGACTAAGTGGTCTGTAATCACCTGGCCTATCCCTGCTGCCCTTCTTGAACAAGGAACCATTTTAGATACTTCACCTGTGGTGAGCAAAGTATTAAATACCTCTGCCATGGCCCCATGAATCTCCAACCTTGGTCTCCCATTGCAGCCTGAGATCCATTCATCAGGCCCTCAGGATTTATCCTCCTTAGTGTCACTGAAACATCTAATATCTTCTCCTTATTAATCTTAACATGCTCTAGAACCTCACCATCCCAACTGAACTCCCCAGCTACAATGTTTCTCTCCTCTGTGGATACAGATGAGAAATATTTATTTAAGACCTTACTCATGTCCACTCGCTCCATGCACAGGTTGCTTCTTTGGTCTCTAATAGGCCCCAATCTTTCCCTGGTAATCCTCTTACTGTTAATACTTACAAAATGCCTTGCAGATTTTCCTTAATCCTATCTGTCAAAGATATTTGCCGGTGCCTCTTTGCTCTCCTGATATCTTTTTTAAGCAATCCTCCTTCAGTCTCTTGTACTTTTCAAGCGTTTCTTCAGTTTCAGTGCACTATAACTGACATATGCTTCTTTCTTTCTCTTTTTCAAAATCACAATATCCCTTGACATCCAGGGTTCCCTGGACTTCCTGTCCTTGCCCTTTACTCTTATAGGAACACACTGTCCCTGAATTCTCATGATATTAGTTTGAAAGTATTCCCACCTTCCAAATGCAGAACTATCTGTAAATAGCTGCTCCCAGTCTATGTTTGCCAGATCCTGTCCAAAGATATCAAAATTGACTTTCCCCCAATTGAGACACTTAACTTCTGCACTATCCTTCTCTATTCCACAATGACTGAAACTTACAGAGTTATCATCACGATCACCAAAATGCTTGCCCACTGAAACTTCAATCACTTGATTGGCTTCATTCCCTAGGATTAGATCTAGCACTGTCCTATCTCCAGTAGGACTATCTGCATATTGGCCCTAAATGTTCTCCTGGATGCACTTTAAAAATTCCACTCCAACTAATTCCTTTCACACTGAGACAATCCTAGTTAATGTTAGCAAAGTTGAAATCCCCTACAACTGTAAATGTGTTTCTCTCACTCCATTCTGAGATTTACTGACATATCCACTTCCCTATCTCCTCTGACCGTTGGGTGGCCAGTTGTATGATCTTAGCAAAGTAATTGTCACTTTTTAAGTTTTTCATTTCTATCCAGAGGCCTCATTTGAAGACCCTTCCAAGACATTCTCCCTCATTACTGCAGCAATGGTATCCTTTATTAATAATGTAAGCCTCCACCTCTCTTACACACCCATCAATTGCAACTTCTGTACCCTGGAACATTGATCTGCCAGTCCTGTCCTTCCTCTAATCTTGTTTTGGTCATCTCAGTCTTAAATTGACACTCCTTTATTCTGAGACTATGCCCTCTGGTCTTAGACTGTCCCATGAGGGGAAACATCCTCTCAGCATTTATCCTGTCAAGCCCCTTAAAAAAAAAGTATCTTAATGAGGTCAGCCCTCATTCTTTTAAATTCTAAAGAATAGAGCCCCAACCTTTCTGGACTTTGCTCACAAGACAGTCCCACCATACCTACGAGGAGCTGCACTATTTAGACAAACTGAGTAAATGGCCAAACATATGGCAGAAGCAGTAGAACTGGTGAAATGTGAAGTCATATACTTTGGTGTGAAAAACAGAAAGGAAGAGTATTACTTAACCTGTGTTAGAATAGGAAGTGTGGATGTAAAAGAGATCTGGCAGGCACAGTAGGCAATTAGGAAGTTACAAATGAAATATTGGCCTTCATAGAAAAAGATTTGAGTCCAGAGGTAAGGATGTTTTACTGCAGTTAAACAGGGGCATTTGTGACACCAAACCCGGAGTATTATGTGAGTCTCTTATAATTGTACAATGTTTAGCACCATTCACAACCATGTCCAAATGTAACACAAGACTTAGGCTGACATATGCCAAGTAATGTCGATGCTGTATGGTGCCAGACAGTGACCATCTCCAACTCGAGAGAGTCTAACCATTGTACCTTGACAACCTCCCCCACATTGTCCTTTATGTTAAAAGAGGCTGCTGAGACCTATCAGGCAGTTTGCACACCCCTACCCAAAATGCGGCCCTTAAATAGCGTCTGTGTATAAAGCTGGCAAACTTGGTTAAGGTTCACATTAAGAATAACCTCCATTGTGTTGCGTGGCACTATCACCGTGCTAAATGGGACAGACTTCACACAGATCTAGCAACTCAAGGCTGGGCATCCATGAGGCACTGTGGGCCATCTACAGCAGCAGAATTGTACTCCAGCACAATCTGTAACCTCATGGCCCGGCATATCCCCCATTCAACCATTACCATCAAACCAGGGGATCAACCCTGGTTCAATGGAGAGTGCAGGAGGGCATGCCAGGAGCAGCACCAGGCATACCTGAAGATGAGGTATCAACCTGGTGAAGCCACCAAACAGGACTACTTACATGCCAAACAGCGAAAGCAACAAGTGATAGACAGATCTAAGCCTGGTAGTCCTGTCATGTCCAGTCATGAATGGTGGTGGACAATTAAACAACTCACTGGAGGAGGATGCTCCACAAATATCCCCATCCTCAATGATGGAAGAGACCAGCCCATCAGTGCAAAAGACAAGGCTGAAGCATTTGCAGCAATCTTCAGCCAGAAGTGCCGATTGGATGATCCATCTCGGCCTCCTCCAGTGGTCCCCAGCATTATGGATACCAGTCTTCAGCCAATTTGATTCACTCCACGTGATATCAAGAAACGTTTGGAGACACTGGATACTGCAAAGGCTATGGGCCCTGACAACATTCCACAATGGTACTGAAGACTTGTGCTCCAGAAATTGCTGCTCCCCTAGCCAAGCTGTTCCAGTACTGTTACTACCTGATAATGTGGAAAATTGCCCGAGTATGCCCTGTGCACAAAAACCAGGGCAAATCCAACCCGGTCAATTATCGCCTCATCAGTCTGCTCTCGTTCATCAGTAAAGTGATGGAAGGTGTCAGTAACAGCACTATCAAGCAACACCTGCTCAGCAATAACCTGCTCAGTGACGCCCAGTTTGTGTTCTGCCAGGACCACTCAGCTCCTGACCTCATTACAGCCTTGGTTCAAACATGGACAAAAGAGCTGAATTCCAGAGGGGAGGTGAGAGTGACAGCCCTTGATATCAAGGCAGCATTTGACCGAATGTGGCATCACGGAGCCTGAGCAAAAGTGGAATCAATGGTTATCAGGGGCAAACGCTCCGGTGGTTGGACATATAGGAGGATGGTCGTGGTTGTTGGAGGTCAATCATCTCAGCTCCAGGACATCTCTGCAGCAGCTCCTCAGGGTAGTGTCCTAGGCCCAAGCATCTTCAGCTGCTTCATCAATGACCTTCCCTCCATCGTAAGGTCAGAAGTGGGGATGTTCGCCGATGATTTCACAATGTTCAGCACCATTCGTGACTCCTCAGATACTGAAACAGTCCATGTTTAAATGCAACAAGATCTGGACAATATCCAGGCTTGGGCTGACAAGTGGCAAGTGACATTTGTGCCACACAAATGCCAAGCTATGACCATCACCAATAAGAGACAATCTAACCACCACCCCTTGACATTCAATGGTGTTGCCATCACTGAATGCCCCACTATCAACATCCTGGGGGGTCACATTAACCAGAACCTCAACTGGACTCAACACATTAACACAGTGACTACAAGAGCAGGCCAGAAGCTGGGAATACTGTGATCAGTAACTCACCTCCTGACTCCTCAAAGCCTGTCCCACCATCTACAAGGCACAAGTCAGGAGTGTGATGGAATACTCCCTACTTGCCTGGATGAGTGCAGCCCCAACAACACTCAAGAAGCTTGACACCATCCAGGACAAAGCAGTCCACTTGATTGGCACTACATCCACAAACATCCACTCCCTCCACCACCGACGCTCAGTAGCAGCAGTGTATACCATCTACAAGATGGACTGCAGCAACTCAAAAGCCTCCTCAGACAAACCCACATACACTTCCATCTAGAAGGACAAGGGCATTAGATAGATGGGAATACCATCACCTACAAGTTCCCTTCCAAGCCATTCACCGTCCTGACTTGGAAATATATCGCTGTTCCTTCACTGTTGATAAGTCAAAATCCTAGACTTCTCTCCGTAATGTCATTGTGGGTGAACCTACAGGACATGGACTGCAGCGATTCAAGAAAGCAGCTCACAACCACCTTTTCAAGGGGCAATTCGGGAGAGGCAATAAATGTTGGCACAGCCAGCGATGCCCACATCCCACAAATGATTAGGAAAAAAAAACTGATCACAGTGACACTGTTGGGTCTACAGAGCTGCAAGCTGATCAGACTTTTCTGCGAGCTGATCAGACTATTCTGCGAGCTGATCAGATGAGGGTGTGTTGAGGGCTGTACGTCTCAAATCCAGTGGGTGAATGCTTCTCAGAGTAATGAATCTCTGAGGGGGTTACCAGGAATCACGGGGAATGCTATCTCCCAGAAACATTTCAGGTGGCAGATTAAGAAAGCCCACCAGCCCTTAAAAGCTGCCCTCAAAACTAACTCTTCAGGACCAGTCAGAGCAGTAATTACGATATTAGCCAGCCATTAAATACCACATTCCATTGAGATAATAACAATTGAAATTTTTCAGCAGTTCAGTGATTTCTAATTGATTGCTCTCTGGCAGGGTGGGATTGAAGTGAACCTCAATAGTGTATAGGAACATGGATTCATTGACCACAACAACATCTGGATTTATTTCCCATTCTGCATTCTGCAGACTCCAGATGTTGCTGTCAATGGAATAATGATGGTGAACAGAGGTTTATGGCTGCACTATTGTCGAATATACTTAAGGCTGGAATGGAAGGAATTTTGTTTTAACCTCACTGTGACAAGACTATGGCTTTAAGAGGTGTTGTCCTGTTTTATTTTGAAGACAGGCTTTAAGGCAGAGACACTGGGCTGTCTTTTTTTATCCAATAAGCTTGTGAGGCCTTGCGTATTTTTGTAAAGTTGGAACAAAAGAAACAGGATGAATGGGTGGGGTCAAGCTCCTACAGATTCAAACCGAAACGTCAGCTTTCCTGCTCCTCCGATGCTGCCTGACCTGCTGTGTTCCTCCAGCTCCACACAACATAGATCTCTAGTTGGGATGGGAAGAAAGGGTGTCAAAATCCTAGTTGTTCCTTAACAATAGTGAATAAGACTGCAGTAATGCATCAAAGCAGTAGCGTGTGCAGCCCATCGCTTTGAGTGCGGCCGTTAAAGCCAAGCTATTGACATTCTGCAAGTGCAAGGCTATTTATACACAGTAAATCAATTCCAACCTATTTACTTGTGTTAACTCTGTTTAATTCCATGAAACGTTGCTTTGTGGGCATTGCATCTTGATACTAAACCTTACCTTATTGTTCGCGAATGCTGTTACCAGTTTACAACTATTTATGATCGAATCTATATAAAAGATAGTTTTGAAACAAAATTGCAACATTGACTTGACAAGGTAGATACTGAGTGCTTGCAATGGTCAGGGAATCGAAAATGCAGGGGGGCTGGTGATATGTGACTGAGAGGAGGAGAAATTCTTTTCATTTGACAGTTTCTGAGTCTTTGGAGTTCTCTTCCACAGAGGCTTATGGCTGCTCCATTGTCGAATACAGTGAAGGCTGGGACGGAAGGAATTTTGTTCTCTCAGGGAACAACGGATATGAGCAGTGGATGGGAAAGTGGAGTTGAGGTCCAAGATCAGCCATGATTGCATCAGACTTGATGGGCCAAATTGTCCCCTTTCTTCAGTTATTTTTCTGTTTCACTTGTAACTGCTGGAAGTTGAGAGCCATTTCCTTTGTTGGCTCCTCATTTGCCAGCTAACAGAGTGTTCATGAACCTTTCTCCCCTGGACTCTCCTCCAAGTCGTGGCTCGTTTTGAAAAGATGTTAGACAGTGAGCTACTGCCTCTCAATAAAGATGGGTGCAGCTCTAACAACACTCAGGAAGCTTGACACCATTCAGGTCAAAGCAGCCCGCTTGATTGGCACATCCACAAACATTCACTCCTCTACCACCAATGCTCAGTAAAAGCAGTGTGTACCATCTACAAGACACCATGCAGAAATTCACCAAAGATCCTTGGACAACTCCTTTCAAACCCACAACCACTTCCATCTAGAAGGACAAGGGCAGCAGATACATGGGAACACCGCCCCCTGCAAGGTCCCCTCCAAGCCACTCACCATCATGACTTGGATATATGTTGCCATCCTTTCAGTGTCATTTAGTCAAAATCCTGGAATTCCTTCCCTAATGGCATTGTGGGTCTAACTCACAGCACATGGACTGCAGCAGTTCAAGAAGGCAGCTCACCACCACCTTCTCAAGGGCAACTAGGGACGGGCAATTAATGCTGGCTCAGACAACATCGCCAATGTCCCACAAGCGAATTTTCTAGCAAACTCACAAATTGCACGCCAGTGTTGGGGAGGAGTCAATCCAAAACACTAACATGTTGGTAACGCATGAGCTGGGTAAATAAATCACTAATATATTAGCTTGCTGCGGGGAAGTGAGGTGGATGGAGAGGTGTGAGAATTAGGTCCAGGAAAGTGAGCAAGAACATTCTGTTAGACTAGGGTAAGACTAGAATGCTTTATGACAGAATGGCAGTGCATTTGTTCAACAATATAGAAGTCACTCACACCCAAAGCTAATGTATTTGAATCCTCGGAAAGGCTTGCCTCACAAAAGGACAACTTACGCCATCAATTAAACCGACAGGCATAGGATCTGGCTTTTCAGATCTGGGTCTTTCCCTTGTCTATTTTAAAATACATTGAATTGCAAAGGCCATCGACAGAGATGAGGCAGTTAATTCTGACTGACTCGAGAGCACAGCATTGCAGCTTTTTTTTTTAATATGCATTCTACTTTGCAGGGTTATTTCCTTCACTGTTTTGGCATTTGGCTTTTAACATCAGTCAGCTGCCCTGCTGGGAAAGGTGGGAAATGGAGGGGAAAATGTATTCTGCACTCGTTCTGTACACAGGATCAACAGAACACACTGACATTCCTCAAATTCAGCAAGCATATCATGCAGGCAAACAACGTGGGTCCAAATAATGATTTAGGTTTTTTTTTTGAGCATATTTAAATTGCAGCTACACCATTTTCAGGAAAAAGAAGTATTTTATCTGTCATAGAGCACAAAACAAAAGCTATTTGTTACCTTTCTGCCCTGGGAATCTGTCATCAAAGTTCCTACCTTTAAGATTATATCCCTTCCAGCTGTTTCTCTGCTAAATGAAATATAGACCTTGTCATTATCCAAAATTCACAGCAGACACCTTATAAAATAAATGAACAGCCTATTTCTTGCCCTTCCTACCTTTTTTTATACTATTAAATAACCTGATGGCAAGTGCATTCTTTAGTTTGTGGAATCTGACATTTCAACACAGCAATTTCAAATCATCAGCAGTGAAATTACTGCAACCACAACATGCATTGTCATTGCTCCTTGAATGTGGTAAAAACATCCCCACATCACTTCACAGGAGAGCTTCCTGTCAAAAATGTGACTGGTAGAAGAAGAGACTGAAATCTGCCTTTTAATGAATTTTGATACCAATAAATATTTTTCCTTTTCCTTATCAGAGTAGGTTCAGTAATCCTTGCTCAGACTAACAGGGAAAGCATTCAGTTATCAGCTTGCCCTTGCCTTCCGGAGGGAGATTTCTTGTTACACAGCCCAGCATTGAGTAGACTGATTATCAAGTCCAAAATGGAGATTGTGTGGATGGTAACAGAATTATTATGTTGCCTGACTTGTAATCCAGACGCATGGAACGATAGTGCAGAGTTCTGAGTTGAAATTCCTCCACACCGCTGAGGGATTTAAATGCAGTTACTTAAATAAATCTGAACTATAAGCTTTAAGAACGTAAGAGCTAGGAGCAGGAGTAGGCCGTTCAGCCCCCTGCTCCACCTTTTGAAGTGATCATGGCTGATCTCACCTCAGCCTCACTCTACTTTCCTGCCTGGTCTCCATAACCCTTTAACCCATTACTAACTAAAAATATGTCTATCCCCTTAAATTTACTCAATGTCCCAGCATCCATTCTGGGAGAGTGAATTTGACAGATTCACAACCATTTGAGAGAAGTAATACCTCCTCATCTCTGTTTTAAATCAGACATCCCTTATCCTAAAACTATGACCCCTCATACTAGATGAGGAAACATCCATCCTATGTCTACTGTGTCAATCCCCCATAGCATCTTACATGCCTCAATTAGATCTCCTCCCATTGTTCTGAATTCCAAACAGTATAGTTTCAGTAATGTGAACCATGAAAATAATGGTTTAATATAGAAACCCAATCACATCACATTTCTGTTTTTCATCTGGTCTGGCCAACATGAAACTCCAGGCCCAAAGTGAGATGGTTGACTCTTAAATGACTGTTTTCAGGGTCTAGTAAAGGGGCAAGTTGCAATAGCCCCAGGGCACTGCTCATTCATTAGAGAGAGTGATGACTGATGAGGATTTTAACTTGTAGGTCAAGTGAGGGGAGAGGTTGAGAAGGAGAGCACTTTGTGGTAATGTCAGCCAGCGTGGGATTTGAACCCATGCTGATAAGGCTATTTTGCATCACAAACCAGCCATCCAGCCAACTGAACTAAGATGCTGAGCTACATCAATAGTACTACAAAAACCACACATTAAAATTCAGCCTTGGGCTGGCAACAAGTTTCTTGAATAAAATATATTTATGATTATAATCCACACAAGCCACGAGGGCTCACAATCACCTTCCTGAGGGCAGTTGAGATGGACCCCTGCTAGCGATGACCAAATTCCATAAATGAATAGAAACAAAACTCCTTTATAACATTAAAGCCTATTGGATAAGGATTGAATTTCTCCATTGCTGAGCGTTTCTGATATTTGCTGTGTATAGATTGTCGCTGTGCTGATGCAGCAGATCTTTCAGATAAAGCACTAAACTTAACCAATTGGCTGCGTAAAAAAAAAAGTCCTGTTCTTGCTATTTTGAAGAAACAGAAGCTATTCTCCCTGGGGTGCTGGCAAAAAAGAAATCAATTGCTGAGAACAAATTATCCAATCACTGTCAGATTGCTGTTTGCGGTATTTTACTGTGGCAGCCACATTTCCAACATTGCTACAGGTTATTTTTCCAACAGTTTATGTCCAGTGTAAAGGCCACAACATTACAGAACTCAAGTGAACTATCACTTATGCTAAACTTGGAAGGGTTTAGGAAAGATTTACAAGGATGTTGCTGGGGTTGGCAGGTTTGAGCTATAGGGAGAGGCTAAACAGGCAGGGGCCACTTTCCCTGCAGTGTCAGAGGCTGAGGGGTGATCTTATAAAAATCATGAGGGGCATGGATAGGGTGAATAGCCAAGGCGGACGAGTCCCAATCTCGAGAGCATAGGTTTGAGGTGAGTCGGGAAAAGTTTAAAAGGGACCAGAGGGATAACCTTTTCACTCAGGCAGTAGCTGTAAAAGGAAGTGATGGAGACTGGTACAATTACAACATTTAAAAGGCATCTGGATGGGTAGATGAATAGGAACAGTTCAGAGGGATAGGGGCCAAATGCTGCCAAGTGGGACTAGATTAATTTAGTATATCTAGTTGGCATGGACGAGTTGGACCGAAGGGTCTGTTTCTGTGCTGTACAGCTCTGTGATTCCGTGATTCTTCAAGCTTTATAGTTGAGATGAAGGTAAGTTTTGTTTGGATGTCTCCAAATGAGTCCAGGTTAGGGCCTATGGATCAGTTGGAAGTAAATACACACAACACTGTTGATATGGGCAGTTTCAGAAGTGGAACAATAGCCCAAGAAATGATTGAGGACAATCATCTTGGTGAAGGATTAGATAGGAAAGCATATGGAGCTTCCTCTTCAGCCAAGATCAGATTGAGGCCAGACCACACTGCAAACCAGTGAAAACTAGGCAGTAGAATTTAATGAATTGTAGCAGAGGATTAATTTTGTCTTAATTTCATTACCAGATGTGCTATCCTATAACTTATCAATTTTTCTCAATATTAATACACACCCTGTTCCAGACAATGGCATCAATTGAAACAGAAAGGTTGCTAATGAGCTGCTCCACAGTGGTAACAAGATTGAGAGCCGCAAATTAGCAAGGCTCCTCTGACAGCACCTTCCAAACACATTACCATCAAGAAGGACAAAGGCAGTTGTCGCAAGTTCCACCTAAAACCACTCACTGCCCTCACTTGGAGTTGTATCACCATCCCTTCACTGTTACTGGGTTAAAATCTTGGAATTTTCTGCCTAACAGAGCATTGGACAATAGCAGTTGAAGGAAGCTCACCGCTACATTTACCAGACCAACTTGGGATGGACGATAAAGGCTGGCCCAGCCAGCAAAGACACATTGCTTGAAAAAATCCCTGAAATTTGTGTGGGGGAGTCTAGTTCTGTCCTGTATCAAGCTGGGGACCATTCTCCCCAACATGGAACAAGGCATCAGCTCCACAAACTCAACAGCGATGTCCACCCTTTTATTAGCAATTCTTGTAGTAGGTCATATTTGATTAGCTGGTGTCTGTTTGACTTTGTGCAGTGTCAATTGGATAGAATTAAGGACATGATTTTAAAGTCATTGGCAAAAGTACCAAAGGCAACTGGTGCAAAATATTTGTGGGAAAAGAAGCAAACTTGGTGTTTCATGCCCAATAACTCAGATTCCAAAGAAGAGTCAGATTGCATTTGAAATGTTCACTTTGGCCCTGAGTTTCATTGCTTAGTCAGTTGACTGGAGAAGGCCATTAAAAACTGTCACCCATATTTCAGGCTTTTGGGTAGGGTTGGCATGGGCAGGATTGGCAACCCAGGTGACCCATGAAGAGGCTAAGAAGATGCCAGCTTCTCAGGCAGGCCGTGCAAATAAATTTCCTCTGGGCTCAGTGGTTTTCAAGAAAAAAACTCACTTCCCCCTCCCCCCCACTCCCAGCCCCTCACTTTGCTCACTCTCCATGCCCCATCCATTCCAAGTTATAAACCTGTACCCTAGCATCTACCCAACAATGTGGTGAACTGCCCACATATATCGTTTACACAAAACCAGAAGGACAGACCCAACCCAGCCAATTCCTGCCCCATCAGTCCAGTCTCAATCATCAGTAAAGTGATGGAAAGTGTCACCAACAGCGCTACCAAGCAGCACCTGCTCAGCAATAACCTGCTCAGTGACGCCCAGTTTGGGTTCCGCCAGGGCCACTCAGCTCCTGACCTCATTACAGCCTTGGCTCAAACATGGACAAAAGAGCTGAATTCTAGAGATGAGGCGTGAGTGTTTGCCCTTGACATCAAAGCTGCATTCAACCAAGTATGGCATCAAGGAAGCCGAGGAAAATGAGAACCAGAGGACAAACTCTCCACTGGTTAGAATCATATCTGGCACATAGAAAAATGGCTTTCATTGTTGGAGATCAGGCACCTCAGCTCCAGGACATCTCTGCAGGAGTTCTTCAGGGCAGTGTCTTCGGGCCAACCATCTTCAGCTGCTTCATCAATGACCTACCTTCTATCACAAGGTCAGAAATGGAAATGTTTGCTGATAATTACACAATGTTCAGCACAATTTGTGACTCCTCAGATACTGAAACAATCCATACTAAAGTGAAGAAAAACCTGGACAATACCCAGGTTTCGGCTGATACATTGCTAGTAGCACACAAGTGCCAGACAATGACCATATCCAACAAGAAACAATCTAACCATCACTCATGACATTCAATGGTGTTACCATCACTGAATTCCCCCACTATCAACATCCTTAGGGTTAGCATTGACCAGAAACTTAACTGGACTGGCCAGTGAAATAAAATAAGCAAGTCAGAGGCTAGGAAATCAGCAGTGAGTAACTCTCACTCTCTTACTCTACAAAGCTGTCCACCATCTACAAGGCACACGTGAGGTGTGTGATGATATGCCCGTCATTTGCCTGGATGGGTGCAGCTCCAACAACACTTCAGAAGCTGCCAGTCTGCTGAGAAGTCACACTTTATGTGAGCAGGAGTTGTTTGAAATATTGAAGGAAGGTTTTTAAACAAAGGAAATGCTAAGTAAGGACAAAACATGAGAGTTCTAAGTGGAGAATGCATCAGCCTTGCGTGCTGTGATTTAATTATTGCAATAGATATTGGGCAGTATGGAACTTAAGTATTGCTGAGAAGACTTATTATTTTGTTGAAGCATTTCATCTTGCATGCATCAGGACATTTTGCAAGAATATCAATTCCTGGGGAAAACCAGCATTTTTGCCCTGAACAATCAGAGTTATCCTGATTTAATATTTTTTATTATTTAAACAAAGCCTGGCTTTGCTGTCAATCAGGATTAATGAGAGCATTGTTCATGGAAACACTTTCACCAGTCATAGCCCATTTTCCTTCCAATTAGCATACTCCTCTCATGCAATATAAATGTTGCTTTGTCTTTGAATTAGTACTCTTGCAAAATGTCCTGATTTAATTATTCCATGTTCCCCTGCAGCGCTGCAAGTATTTCTTTACAATTCCTTCACAGGATGTTAGTGGTGCACTCATAACCCATCCCAATGCAACAGAGAGTGTTGCTAGACGAAGTCAGAGGGTAGTTAAGGGACAGTGACATTGCTGTGGGTTGAACAGTCACATTAAGGCCAGATTGCGTGAGAAGAGAATATTTAATTCCCTAAAAAGCATTGGTGGAGCAGATGGCTTTTTGCAACAATCCAATCATTTCATAGTCATCATCACAGATGCTGCTGCCATTTCTTTTTCTCAAGCTCTAGATTTGTTTAGTTTCCTGAATTTAAATTCCTCAGCTACCATAATGGGATTTAAAATCTATTTCAGGATCAGTAACAACTTAACTGTTACATCACTGCACCCTCCTGCAGACTGTGCTTCCTCTGCACTTTCTGGAAGTAATTTTCATTGTGGTTGATAATGAAAATTACAATCAGGAGAGATTTATATAAACCTATTGAATAGGTATCACCCTTGTAGAGTCCAACGATCTGATATGTTCTCCAGGAACTGAATGAAAATGTGTAAAATTGTGGAGATTTTTTAATCTAACTTAGCGTAGGAAGACAAGATAGTGATAGGCACATCAGATCAGGAGTAGGTGGCTCTGCTGCCTCACAACACCAGGGACCCGCGTTCAATTCCCCCTCGGGTGACTGTCTTGTGGAGTTTGCATATTCTCCCCGTGTCTGCATAGGTTTCCTCCAGGTGCTCCAGTTTCCTCCACAGCCCAAAGATGTGCGAGTTAGGTGGATTGGCCATGCTAAATTGCCCCATAGTGTCCAAGGATGTGTGAATTATGTGGATGAGCGATGGGAAATGCAGGGTTATAGGGATAGGGTAGCTGGGGGTGTCTGGATGGAATGCTCTTCAGAGAGTCAGTGTGGAATTGTTGGACCGAATGGCTTGTTTCCATACTGCAGGAATTCCATTCTATTCATCCCCTCAAGCCTGCAACACCATTTAATGTTGAAATAATTTCATTTAGAGTCATACAGCACAGAAACAGGCCCTTCGGCCCAACCAATCCATTGCAAACATAATTCCAAACTAAACTAGTCCCACCTGCCTGATCCTGGCCCATATCCCTCAAAATCTTTCCTATTCATGTATCTATCCAAATGTAATTTAAATGTTGTAATTGTACCTGTATCCATCACTTCCTCAGGAAGTTCATTCCACATGCAAACCACCATCTGTGTAAAAAATTTACCTCTCATGTCTTTATTAAATCTTTCTCCTCTCACCTTAAAAATGTGCCCCCTAGTCTTGAAATCCCCCATCCTCAGGAAAAGACAACTACCATTAACTCCATCTATCCTCCTCATTATTCATAAACTATCAAGTTGCCTCTCAACCTCCTCTGCTCCAGTGAAAAAGTCCCAGCCTATCCAGCCTTTCTTTATAACGCAAACCTTCAGCAACATCTTCGTAAATCTTTTAGCTAGTCATCCATAGGCCTAGGCAAACAAATGGGGCTACAGATCCAAATCCATCACAGTACTTGATGGAACTTAAATACAATTAAAATAATTTGGAATTGAAACCCTAGTCTCTCATACAATATAGGAATGGACCAGGTGGTCCACCGAACCTGATCCCTCATTCAATCTGATCACAGCTGATTGTGAGCTTCAAGTCCCTACCCACTACCTACAAGATGCACTGTAGAAATTCACCAAAGATCCTCAGACAGCATCTTCCAAACCCATGACCACTTCCATTGAGAAGGACAAGGGCAGCAGACATATGGGGAACACCATCATCTGCAAGTTCCCTTCATGCCACTAACCACATTGACTTGGAAATATATCACTGTTCCTTCATTGTTGCTGGGTCAAATTCCTGGAATTCCCTCCCTTAACTGCATTGTGGGTCAACTTATAGCATGTGGACTGCAGTTGGTTCAAGAAGACAGCTCAACACCACCTTCACAAGGGCATCTAGGGATGGGTGTTAAATGCTGAGCAGCCAGTGATGTCCATTCCCATGAGTAAATAAAAAAAACTCCCCATATCCCTTGATTCTCTGAGAGACTAACATTCTGTGTAACCCAGTCTTGAATGTACACATATGTAAATGTGACCAGGCTGCCATGGATTGTTGTAAAAACAAACTTTGCCCTTTAGGGACAAGACCCTTCCCTTACATGGTCTGTCGGTACGCATGGGTCCAGATCCCACAGCAATGAGGTTCACTCTTAATTGCAATCAGCAGCAATTAGGAATAAGCAACCAATGCTGATCTTGCCAATGATTCCTAAATCCTATCAATGAATAGAAATAAAATACACTCAACCTTGCAATAAGGTGTGAATCTAAAAGTCACCTCCCTTTTATTTCCTTTCCAGGAATGTGACGTGCTGAGCCATTTTGTGTGAATTTAACCTCAGTGTATTCCAACCAGCCCAGTACTTTATTGTTCAAGAAATCTGCGTGACTAATTCAGTTTGCCAGCAGACTTGCCGAGTGCCAGGAATGCTAACCTGGTGTGGACGGTGGACTATCCTCATGGGATGTGCAATGGCAGAGTACTGTCTGATAGCTCTAGCTCACTCTGGAGCCGAACCAGCAGCAAATCGGCTTCCCTCTCTGCATCGCGTCAAGAGGAAATGGGTGTGGAATCAGTTCTTTGTATTGGAAGAGCACCTAGAAACTGAGCCGCTCTACATCGGCAAGGTAGGTCTACTTGAGATGAATGTCCTACCTTCTCAACCTTGCCCCTCACCTGAGGTGTGGTGACCGTCAGGTTAAGCTCACCACTAGTCATATCTCTCTCTCTGTCATGAAAGCACAACCCTATGATCCTCTGAGACTATAGCAACTTTACCATTACCTACTTGAAATGAGTTCATAAAATACTTACATTTATATAGTGCCTTTTACAAGCACCGATGACCCAAAAGCACCTGACAGCCAATGAAGTACATTTTTAAAATGTTGTCCAAGTGATAATGAGCAGATAAATATCTTTTCTTAAAATGCTTTGATTGAGGGGAAAATATTAGCTAAGATCTGCGAGTTAATCTCTTGCTTTTCTTCAAAAGGATACCACATGATCTTTTAATTCGCATGGATGACTGCAAACAGGGCTTTGGTTTAACATCTCATCCAAACCTTTGACAATGCAGTACTGCCTCAGTCACAAACCAAGGGAGTAGCCCAGACTTTGATGGTGCAGACCAATGACACCTGAACACACAAGTGTCTCAAAGACAACAGAGTTACCAATTGGCTCACAGCTGGCACAAGGATAAATTATGTCTCCCAGCTTGTTAAAGCTTACCCCAGGATGTAGTATTTGCCAGACTGACTGATAAACACATCATCACGTTCCCTGGGCAACGTCTGTATCTTGGGCTTGCTGCAGTGCTCCAGCAAAGCTTAGCACAAGTGGAAGAACAGCACCTCGCTTGGGAACCTTGCAATCTTCTGAACTCGATATTGAGTGCTACCACACACAACCCATTGTCAGCTACTAACATGACTGTTAGTACCAGTCTTCTAAGTCAGAGAGTTAGCTGTACATTCTCCCAGACTGACCTTTACCCACTCCTTTGTCTGTCCAACTGTTCATCTCTCCCTTTGGGCTCTATCTCCACCTATCATTTACTCCTCACCCCATCCCCTCATCCCTCACCCCAACTTCTGCATCAATATCAACATTTACTTAGCAACCATCAGTTCTGAAGAAAGGACTCAAAACGTTAACTCTGATTTCTCTCCACAGATATTGCTGAGTATTCTCAGCAATTTCTGTTTTTGTCTCTGATTTTTACCATCCACAGTTCTTTTCAGTTCTCTTGATTGATAAATGTCTTTAGATAGGGATCTCACTCAAACGTTGAGCAGTCAAATGTAGCTGTTTTTGAGTATCAATCCCTTCTGAAGTGTCCACTGTTCTGTTTGCTTTGCTCTCGGTTCTCATCTAAGAAATTCCTTAATACCTTGACTAAGTTTCTGCTGAGCTGCTTCCATCCCTCTTCATCTAACCCTGACTTTCAATTCCTTTCCCACACATAAGTTCATTTGCCACACGTTAAATACATCACTGTCAATTGTTCAAACTACTAAGGGAGCAAGTACAACCAATGATCTACTTTCTGGTGTTGAGATGCAGTTGGGAGGGTTATAAGGATTCCTTTCCTGTTCCACAGCTCCATTGCCCACAATAATTGTTGAATGCAAAAGAGGAGGTGTTATTGCCAATTTCAGCCTCTGAAACCCATCAGCCAGGCTCTGAAATGAGCAAATTAACAACTAGTTTATTGAACCAAAAGCAACTTCAACATATGTTAGGGATAAAGCATATCCTATAGACAAACTGAACTTTGATTTCTGGAAGCCACTTGACAAGGTGTAACTTCAAAAGTTATTTCAGAAAATAAAAGCTCATGGTACAGCGGGTAACATGGTAACATGCATACAGGATTGGCTGTCTGGCAGAAAACAGAGAGCATGCATAAATGGGTCAATGTCTGATTGGTAGGATGTGATGATTAGGGTTTCCCAGGGATCTGTTCTGGGGCCTCTGCTGACATAGATGAGGGGAGCAAAGGTATGGCAGTTAAAAGACAAATGACACTGAGACAGATAAGAAAGTATGTTGCTAAAGACAAAAAGAGGCGTCAGATGGATAGAGGTAGTTTGGATGAGTGGGCAAAAATCTAACAGATTGAATATAGTGTTGGAAAATGTGACGATGTTCACATTTCTCAGGAAAAATGGAAAAGCAGAGTATTATTTAAATGGAGAATGACAGCAAGAATTCCAAGGTGCAGAGAGATTTTGGTGTTCTGTTTTGTAAGTCACAAAAGGTTAGTTTGTAGGTACTGCAAGTAATCCAAAAGGCCAATGGAATACTGTTCTTTATTATAAGAAAAATTGAATGTAAGAGTAAGGATGGTATGCTTCATTTATACAGGACATTGGTGAGACCATGTCTCAAATATTGCGTGCAGTTTTGGATTCTGAATGAAGGAAGGATGTAAATGCGGTGCATAGGAAGTTTACAGAAAGACTGGATAGGCTGGGACCCTTTTCACTGGAGCGTAGGAGGTTGAGAGGCGACCTGACAGAAGATTATAAAATAATGGGAGGTATAGATAGAGTTAATCGTCGTTGTCTTTTCCCTGGGATGGGGGATTTCAAGACTAGGGGGCACATTTTTAAAGTGAGACGAGAGAGATTTAAAAATGACATGAGGGGCAAATTGTTTTACAGAGGGTGGTTAGTGTGTGGAATGAACTTCCAGAGGAAGTGGTGGATGTAGGTACAATGACAACATTTAAAAGACATTTGGGTAAGTACATGGATCAGAAAGGTTTGGAGGGATATGGGCCAGGAGCAGGTAGGTGGGACTAGTTTAGTTTAGGATTATGTTCGTCATGGACTGGTTGGACTGAAGGATCTGTTTCCGCGCTGTACGACTCTATGATACCTAGAACGAATGTGTGGTCTAAGGAAGATAGATTAGACCAACTGGTCTTGTTACCATCGTAATTTAGAAGAGTGAGAGGGTGACCCGATTATACCCTGCATAGTCTTGACAGGGTAAATATAGAAAGATGCTTCTATTTCTCTGGGTGTGTTAGGGTCATGCTTTTGGGAATGAGATAAGGAGAATTTTTCTCTCTCAGAGGGTTGTGTGACATTGGAACTCTCTGACTTAGAAGATGGTGGAGGTAAGGTCATAGACTCAAAAAGATTGGCAGCATGAAAAAAGGCCCTTCAGCCCATAGGGTCCGTGCTGGTTAAAAACAATCACTATCTATTCTAATTCAATTTTCCAGTATTTGGCCTTATATGTCTTGGTATCATAAGTGTACAAGAAACTACCTCTTCATTGTTATGTGGGTTTCTGTCTCTACCACCCTTGTAGGCAGTGAGTTCCAAATTCCCTCTAGTGAAAAAAAACTTTCCCTTACATCTCCTCTAAACCTCCTGCTCCTTACCTTACATCTATGCCCCCGATCATAGATCACCCCACCAAAGGAAAGGTTTCTTCCCATCCACCCAACATATACCCTTCATAATTTTATACATCTCAATCATGTCATGTCTCAATCTCCTCTGCTCTAAGGAAAATAACCCCAGTTTGTCAAATTCTCTTCATTACGAAAACTCTCCAGCCCAGGCAAGTCTCCTCTGCACCCTGTCCAGTGCTATCACATCCCTCCTAGAATGTGGATTCCAGAACTGCACACAATACTCCAGCTGTGACCTAATCAACATTTTATGCAGTTCCAGCATCTCCTCCTTGCTCTTAAACTCTATACCTTGGCTAGTTAGGCAAATATCCCATATTCCTTCTTAAACATATTATCCACCTGTTCTGATACCTTAAGTAGACCAGTATATAATGCCCCGACCCTTAGAGCTTCCCAAGGTCCTATCATTCATTGTGGGTTTCCTTGCCTTGTTTGTCCTACCCAAGTGCATCACCTCATTTTTACCAGGACTGAACTCACTTTTCCATGGATCAGCCCACCTGACCAGCTCAGCTACATCCTCCTGTTCTCCCCCCGAACTATTTGAGTGAATGATTTAGTTGTCACATGTACTTTACAATGAGAAAAATAGTGAAAAGTTTTCCACTGTTGCCATGATCTAGCACCATTTTGAAATAGTCTGATAAGAAAATAAATAGAAAGGTGTAGCTTCAAGAGAGTCCATCAGTCCTAAGCCAGCTCATCATCAACAATGCCTACAGCTGCCAACCCTCCACCACCATCTCTCTACCGTCTACTCTGGACCCAACCAACATTGAAGTCATCAGGTGCCACCTTTCACCACGGGGCCATTTCTCCTCTGCCACCGCTTTGCCACCGTCGACACTGGACCCAGCCAATGATGAAGCTGTCGATCCTTAGGTACCATATTTCGCCGACGTCGCCTTCGCTGATGTGGCAGCTGCCAAATCCAACGCCAGGTCCCAGAAAAGTAAGTAAGGGCTCACTCGAGTCTGCGCTGGCCTCACTGACTGCAGCACAAGTTTGCCGCTGGGATCTCTCGCCACCTCCACAATGCCATCCGAGCTCAGGACAAGAGGTAAGTAAAGGAAAAAAGAACAAAAGGAAATCAAGAAAAGGGTGGAGAAAAAGTGCGGATGAGCCCTGGCTCAGAAGCCCTAAACCGCTGTTATCTTGATGACACATTTACCACAACACCAATTTTTCTCTCATCTGTGAACTTATTGATTTACACTCCCACATACAAGTCTAAATCATTTATATAAACCACAAACAGCAAGGGGCCCAACACTGCTCCCTACGGAATCTGAGATAACACGGTGTAGAGCTGGATGAACACAGCAGGCCAAGCAGCATCAGAGGAGCAGGAAAGCTGACGTTTCGG
>NC_063335.1:112268539-112300461 GCF_021869965.1 Rhincodon typus | reverse complement strand
GTGTTCATCCAGCTCTACACCTTGTTATCTCAGATTCTCCAGCATCTCCAGTTCCTACTATCTCTCCCTATGGAATCCCACTGGACACAGCCATTCAGTCACAAAAATACCACTTATCGATCACCGTCTGCTTCCTGGCACTCAGCTAATTGTGGATCCAATTTCTTTGGATCCGATGGGCTCGCAACTTCACTATCAGTCTCCCATGTGGGACCTTATCAAAAGCCTTGCTGAAGCCCAATAAACTACAACAAAAGAATTGCTTTCATCTACACACCTGCTCACCTCTTCAAAAAATTCAATCAAGTTGGTCAGACATGAGCTCCCCTTGAAAAACTGCGCTGGTGTTCTTGATTAATCCCTGCCTCTCCAATTGCAGATTAATTCTGTCCCTCAAAATTGCTTCCAGTAGTTTCCCCACCAGTGAAGTGAGACTGAATGGCCTGTAGTTTCCTGGTTTATCCCTGTTCCCTTCTTGAATAACAGTACTGCATTGGCTATCCTCCAGTCCTCCGGCACTTCTCCTGTGGCCAGAGAGGAATTGAATACTTTTACAAGTGCCCTTGCTATTTCCCCCCTTGCCTTAGTCAGCAATCTGGGATACATTTCATCTGACTCTGGAGATTTAAGTCTGCCACATCACTCAGAATATCTTCCTTTTCTAAGCTAATTTCTTTAATTGTATCACAAACCTTCTCTCTGATTTCTATACCAATACCATCCCTCTCACGAGTGAACACCAGCACAAAGCATTCATTTAGAACCCTGCTATATCCTCTGGCTCCATGCACAAATTACTTCTGTGGGCCTTCTTGGGCCCAACTCTTTCCCCTGTCATCCTTTTACCCTTAATGTATTTGTAAGTAAACTTTGGAGCTTTCTTTATCCTATCTGCCAGTATCCTTTCGTATCCTGCTTTAGTTCGTCTCATATCCTATTTAAGTGCCCATTTCGTCATTGAATATTTTTAAGGCCGAGGTCAATAGATTCTTGTTGGGCAGGAATATCAAAAATAATCAGGGCTAGTTGAGAATATGGAATTCCAAACACAAACAGATCTGCTATGATCTTCTTGATTGGTGGAGCAGGTTCAAAGAGCTGAATGGCCTATTTCTGCTCTCATTTCATATGTTCGTATCAATAAGAGTGGAAAGATTGTTAATGAAAGGTTTCAACTATTTAAATATAAACAGCACGCGCATAAACACACAACATTTGAAAAAGGAAAGTATGACTTGGCTCAGTGTTAATCTTAAAAGCTCTTGGCCCAGTAACATCAAATTCAGTTAAAAAAAAACACAGATTGTTTCAAATGTTGGCCTGTAGCCAAAAAAAATATTGAGCCCTGGGTATCTTTCTGAATCAGTTATGGACGGCTGAATTTCCTTTTCAGGAGACAATGTTATAGATTAGGAATTTTCCTTTTCGGAATCAGCCACTTATGGTGCTGAGATTTTCCAATGGTTTTCATTTCACAAACTTTGATGAGAAGCAATTTCCGTTGCGATATCAGTCTCCTTTGCTGAGCAAAGTGTTTTTTTTCCCCAAAAACTCTAAGATGTAGACATACTTCCCATCAGCGATGTTTTAAAGCATGATTTAAAATAACACATCTTCATAACACTGTTGTTCCTGAATTTATTATTAGTGATGAACATATTTTTATGGGCATATTTTGACCTCCTGTGCATCTGGAAAATATCTCAATTTTTATCTTCTCAAATATTTTTGTAATGTCATTACATGTCTTATTTTCAAATTACATTCAGTAATATTACTGGGGATGGTTTGCTATAATAAAACAATGTATATTTTGATGCAAATTGCAAGAGTGCATGCAGTGTGCCACTCTGGTTCTCTTGGTTGAGATTTGGGCTACTGCATGACGTATAACATAGACTTGTGAGCTGTGTTGGCCGAATAACATAGATGTGGTTCCAAACAGCAACCAATAGAATGGTTTCGATTACAGTTCCTGCCAGACAATGGGTGTGGGTGATTCACCGAGAACCAAGAACCTTCATATTGTGCAGAACATGAATGGAATTTAACAATGGTAGAGGCTCTTGTGCAGCAGTGGTAGTGTCCCTCCATCTGAACCAGGAGGCTAGGGTTCAAGTCCCACTTGTTCCAGAGGTGTGTAATAATATTCTCTCCATAGGTCAATTAGAAAATGTCCACACTGGGGAGCTGATGGCACAGTGGTAATGTCACTGGGAAAATAAACTGGAAATCCAGACTAATGATCAAGGGGAAATGGGTGTGAAACCCATCACCCACCACAAATAGTAAAATATAAATTCAGTTAGAAAAAAAATCTGATTTAAAATTGTTATCCTAATGGAAAAACATGGATCTATTGTTGTGAAACCCACCTAGTTCAATAATGCCCTTTAGGGAAGGAAATCTGCTGCCCTTTTTTGGTCTGGCCTAAATGTGACTCCAGACCCACATCAATTTCGTTGGCACTTAAATGCCCTCTGGACAATTGGGGCTGGATAACAAATATTGGCCAATGAAGCCCAAATCCCATGAATGAAAGGGGAAAAAAAAAACAGGGAGAGAGTCTTAAAACAAAATGATACTCATCATAAAAGCCAAAAGAACTGTGGATTGCTGTAAATGAGGAACAAAAACATAAGTTGCTGGAAAAGTTCAGCAGGTCTGGCAGCAATCAGAGAAGAGAAATCAGAGTTGGGTGTTGGGTCTGGTGACCCTTCCTCAGACCCTTCAACATGCTTTGTGCTTGTTCAACTTCTGACCAGAGATCTTTGACAACAAAGTAAAGTCCATAATTGTATCCGGTTCCAGTGAAATAGCTTGAGGCTGATTTTCTCACATTGCCATCATACCTTACCCGAGTGTTCGCTCCAAAGAAGTGAGAAGATGTTGCTTTGTGACACTGATAGATTGTTGCCACTGCACTGGCATATCTTGAGATAGAAGCCATGCTCTCTGTCCTTGAGTAGGCAACGGTTCACCCAGGAGATCACCAGATGGTGAAATGCTGTGGAAATTGTTCAGAATGATAAGGGGAAAAAGACAAATCACATACCCCCGTCCCTCAGGATAGATTCCTGTGGCCGAGTGGGATTGCAGGAGAAAGGCAGAAGAAAACATTCATGTATCTCTGTCTTCTGATCAACATGATCAGTTGAGCCAGAGGTGAGACAGTCAGTACTTTTTAATGAAATCATCAGGGAAGCACTGCCTGTAAGGGAGGTAGAAGCAGATTTTTCTTTTATTCTTTCTATAGGCTAGTAAATGTTGGCCATCCCTAATTGCCCTTGGGAAGGTGGTGGTGCATTGCCTTTTGCATTGCAGTCCTTGAGGCATAGAAACACCCATAGTGATTTCAGAAAGGGAGTTTGAGGATTTTGACTCAGACTTGAAGGCAAATTTGCAGGTTGTTGTGTTTCTATTAATCTGCTGCCCTTGTCCTTCTCGGTGCTGGAGGGTGGTATTGCAAGGATGTGGGTGAGATACTACAATACATTTTGTAGATGGTATACACTGCGGCTGCTGACCGTGGATGGTGAAGGAAGTGAATATTTAAGGTGGGGCAGGGTGGCTATCAAGTGGACTGCTTTGTCCTGGATGATATCAAGCTTCTTGAGTGTTGTTGGAGCTGCACGCATCCATACAAGTGGTGAGCATTCTAACATTCTCCAAACTTGTGCCTTGCAGAGGGGTGAGCAGACACTGGGGGAGAGTGGAGGTGAATTACTAACGTCTGACTCGCTAACGTAGCCACAAAGTTGAGACGGGTGGCCCAGTCAGTTCTTTTGTCAATGGTAACCTCCAGGATGTTGATCATCATGTCTACAGGCAGGTTGGGTAAATACCTGAAGGGAAGAGGATTAAAGGCCATGGAGTGTGTATAATTGTGTAGTACCTTGAAAGAGATAGCACAGTCTTTGCGCGCTGAATAGTCTCTTGCTCTGCAGTTTGCTTCTCTGACTCTGTAAAACATAAAGAAAACGGATGTAACAAAGAATGGGATCAAATGCAGCCTTGCAGAGGGTTAAAAATAAAAGATGGCATCAGAATGGCCATTTCAGTCCCTAACTGACTTCCTTATTTATCGACTGCGCTACCCACTGTTCATGTAAATTCTCCAGTGTATTTATGAAGGCAACATGCAGTTCAGTGGCACCTTTAACATATTAAAACAGCACTCTGTCCTTCACAGGACTGTTATAAAACAAAATATGACACCGAACCACTTATAGAGCCATCAAAACAGAAACAAAAGACTTTCAGGAATGCCAGAGAGGAAGAAAGTGAAGAAGAGGAGATGAGAGGTTGAAAGAGGGAATTACAGAGCTTCGTACCCAGGCAACTGATCCATTGCCAGGGCCAATCCATTAAAATTCAACTAAGAAAAATTAAGAGATTAAGAATTAAATAAAAAAGAACTTTTAAAAAAATTAAAGCTCAAGGGGCCAGAGCAGAAGAGCATTGACATAAAATGGTGGAAATACTTGGCAGGTCTGTCAGAACCTGTGCAGAGGAACAGTGCTAATATTTCAGGTCTAGATGACCTTTTTGCCAGACCTCAATCTAGTCAGAATCGAAGGGCTGTGGACCTTTTAGAAGGTTGTCAAGTGGAGGAGAGTTAGGATGGAGGAGGCCATGGAAGCACTGGAGGATGAGAATTTTAACATCAAAATATTTCTTGCCCGGGAGCAAAGTCGCAGGACAACAAGAACAGCAGCAATGGGAGAATGGGACTGGGAGGTGAGACACAGGGAGCAGAGTTTTTGAATGATGATGTTTATCAAAGGTAAAATATGGGACACCATGTAAATAGGAGTGTGGTAAGATAGTTGAGTCAAAAGGTGACCAATATGGTATCATGTCCCGCAGTCAGTATATCAGAGTACCTTTAAGAGACATGCTCATAATATCATTACTGTATCAAGTGAACTTATGTATTACAACCCATTTTACACCGGATCACTTGAAACAGATTCCTGTTTATTAGTTTAATTCCAGCCCAGACACTTGTGTGTCTGAGGAATGAAATCTTTGTACATGAGGCTAGATGCAATTAATATCTGTTAGATCCTCAATACCACAATACCCACTCTTAGTTTCTTGTTATAACATACGCATGTTCACATCAGGGAAACATCCAATTGTAGACACCAGTGAAAGGATAAATGATTAGGATAGATACTCGCCTTTTGTTTGTTCAGCTGCATGGCCTGGCACAGGGTACTTTTCAGGAAACCAGTGGGAGAGCAAATCTCTGAAAACATTAGTGTAAATGGACTCATGTCTTCATCAAGCCTGAGTGAACCTTCCCATCCTGACCTAAAATGTGGAGGAGGGAGGTAGGGGTTGTGCTCCTATTCTGTGCAGAATTGTAAGGCAATTATAGCTTTCTATTTTAACACCACGAGTGACTGTTTGACATCTGAAAATCTGCTGCGATTTGGCCCAATTTAAGCCCCTAAAGAAAGTGTCAAAATCCCCTGACAGTGGAAATCTACATATGATCTCAGAATCCCTAGGTCCAGAAATAGCTGCTTTGTTTTCTTCTAATGGGTAGGGAAGGTAGAAATCATGAATTCAGGTCATAGAATCATAGAATCCCGACAGTGTGGAAGCAGGCCACTTTGCCTATCGACCCTCTGAAGAGCATCCCACCCAGACTCACCCCCCTACCCTATTCCCTGACCTTGCATTTCCCATGGCCAGTCCACCTAACCTGCACACCTTTGGACTGTGGGAGGAAACCGGAGCACCTTGTGGAAACCCACACAGACATGAGGAGCATGTGCAAACATGCCGAGGGTGACTGCAGAGACATGTCAGCAGAATGTGAAGTCGCTGAATCCCGTCATTAATTCCAACTCTGCACACTCTGGTTACTTGAAACACAGGGCATAGATTTAAAGGAATGTACAACCAAGCAAGGGTTGATGGGAGAAAAAGCTTTTTCACACAGCGAGTAGCTCGGGACTGGAAGGTGCTGCCATGGAAATGTGGTGGAGGCAGGGTCAGCTGAAGCATTCAAGAGGGGCGCTGGACGATTGTTTGGTTAGAAATAGTGTGCCGGGATATGGGAAAAAGGCAGGAAATTGGCACAAGGGTATAGAACCAGTGCAGGCATAATGGACAGAAAGGCCTCTTTCTTGTTGCAACAATTCTGTGTTGTCTATGTCTGCCCCAGTGGTCCCCTCTCCCCAGTTGTTGTACCTTTCCCCTGAACTTCTGTTACCAAATACTGGGCTGATGTTGCATCTATTATATCAGGCACACTGTTATCCAGATTTTGAGTATGTACAATTGTGTAACCTGTTATAGTCCCGGTCATTCAGAATATTCCTTGACAGTTTGTTGCTAGGCTGAAAGTATTATTACGTTGACAATCTGACAGTCACTGCTTCTATTACATTGTCAGTCAGTTTGTTGATTCTTTGTGTGGTACATGCTCAACTATTTACATAAATGACACCCACAGCTCCATTCTGATTCGGACAATGGAAATGGTTCTCTGAGATATAACCTGACGGGTGACGGAGCTGGCACAATTTTCACCATTGATGAAGATAATGGAGACATTTTCCTCCTAAAGAAGCTGGATCGAGAGGAGAAGCCATTTTACATCCTACGGGCGCAAGTGGTTGACAGAGCCACCAACCAACACGTAGAACCAGAGTCCGAGTTCCTTATTAAGGTCCAGGACATCAATGACAATGAACCGCAGTTTCTGGATGAGCCATATGTTGCCACAGTTCCCGAAAGGTCACCTGATGGTAAGGAAGTGAAATTATTATCACATAGAGTCATAGAGTCATACAGCATGGAAACAGACCCTTCGGCCCAACTTGTCCATGCCAACCAGGTTTACTAAGCTGGACCAGTCCCATTTGCCTACATTTGGCCCCTATCCCTCTTAACCTTTCCTATCCATGTACCTACCCAAATATTTTTAAATGTACTTGTAAATGTACTTTTAAATGTAATTGTACGCACTGCTATTTCCCCTGGCAGCTCATTCCATGCACGCATACTCTGCATGAGAAAAGTTGCCCCACAGTTCCCCTTTAAATCTTTTCCCTTTCACCTTAAACTTATGCCCTCTAATTTTGGACTTCCCTATGTGAGGAAAAGACCTTGGCCATTCACCTTATCCATGCCCCTCATGATTTTATAAACCTCTATAAGGTCACCCTTCAGCCTCCTATGCTCCAGAGAAAAAAAGGAACCAGCCTATCTAGCCTCTCCTTCTAACTCAAACCTTCTAGACTTGGTAACATCCTTGTAAATCTTATTTGCATCTTTTACAGTTTAATAACGTCCTTTCTATAACACAGCAACTAGAATGGTATGCAGTACTCCAAACGTGGACTTACCAATGTTTTGTACAGCTGCAACATGTACTCGATTCTCTGACCAATGAAAGAGAGTGAGCGATCCACAATCACCGTTTGTCCAAGCCTCCATCATAGTACTCAAGATGGCCTCCTGAAAGTATCTATCCTCAGTGGAAAATTAATTGTCCTGAGGTAGAGTTAAATCTGGGCTAACCTATTGTGTTTTAATAACCTCACTAAAGACTGGAAGGCTTGACACCAGCACTGCTCAGAGAGGTCCAGTTTCCCTGTGGTGTAACAGTTGTTGGATTCTTTGTAAAGACACACAGAAGAGCTAACAGCTTTATGATGCTGTTTCCATTGCTTGAAAGATACGCCATCTGCCTCCCCATGAGGTTTGGACTTGAGATCTGTCAGGCACCCAGGAAGTGGGCCTCTGAAACTGACTCCCAAAGCCCTCATTAAATAGGTATAATGGGGTTCAATATCTACAACAACAAACAGAACATGCTGGAAATCCTCAGCTGTTTGGATAACATCTTTGGAGAGAGAGAAACAAATTTTATGAAAGGTCATCAAACTGAAATGAGTGCACTCTGTTAATTTCTCTCCACCAGTGCTGTCAAACCTGCTGAGTGCTTATAGCATTCTATACTTTCATTTCAGATTTCCAGTAGCCACAACATTTTTCTTCCCTGTGAGGTTCAGTTTATACCTCATCATTCCTCTGAAGCAGATCTCCCATCTTCGATAATTGTATTTTCAAGACCCGTATTCTATAACTCCTCTCAAAAAACCTTCTGTCTTGTTATATACCTCTTGCTTCATTTAAAAACACTTCTGACATTTTCTTACATAGCTCACCATTGATTAATTTAATTTGGCTTAGTAAAGATTTTCTTCAACATTGTGGTGTTTTGACATTTGGGCTTTGTCCATTTGAAACTATCATACACACATGTACCAGCAGAGGTAGATGTGAAGAAGAAATTATGAACAGCTTGTGCAGTCCTAATTCGAGATGCCTCTGACTGGGTGTGTACCTGTTACTGTCTGAAGAATGTCACAGCAAATTTTTGCTGTTATTCTGCAGCCATCCCATTTAGATCACAGGATGGTTTCAGAGTACCTGAATGTGAGTGTGCAGCAAAATCCAAAATGTAGACACGTAACTCATTCAATGTTCCTGTTGTAAAGTATTTATGTCCTGGTATATAGCGTTGTTGTTCTATTACTGACTATTTTGTTTTCACTAAGGCCTGATCTAAAGATTCAATCTAATTTCATGGGGCAATGATGGAACATTGGTAATGTCAATTGACCCTTCGGTAAACATGCCAGGGATGTGGGTTCAAATCCCACTATGGGAGATAGTGAAATATAAATCCAAGGGAAAGCCAGCCTGATGCAGATGCTGGAGTCTGAGATAACACAGTGTGGAGCTGGAGGAACACAGCAGGCCAGGCAGCATCAGAGGGTCTGAAGAAGCGCCCCGACCCGAAACGTCAGCTTTCCTGCTCCTCTGATGCTGCCTGGCCTGCTGTGTTCCTCCAGCTGTACACTGTGTTATCTGACGGTGACCATGTTAACTGTTGTGAAATCCCAACCAGTTCAGTCCTATCTTTAATGTGAAAGAAATCTTCTATCCTACATGTGACTCCAGGCCTACAGGAATGTGGTTAACTCTTTACTATTGTCCTTAATGGACAATAAGTGCTGTCCTACCGCGATGCCAAATTAACAAATTAAAAAGGAAACAACTGATATGGGTTCATGTTTCCCCATGATAGCTAGCACATTTCAAATAATTAAAGGTTCTGGAGTCTAAAGCTATCATTGAACGGATTCATCGCATCCCTACAGTGTGGAAGCAGTCTATTTGGCCCATTGAGTCTACACCAAACCTCTGAAGAGCATCCCACCCAGACCCACACACCCCTATCCCTGTAACCCTGCATTTTCCCATGACTAATCTACTTAGCCTGCACATCCATGGACACAATGGGCCATTTAGTGTGGCCAATCCACCTAGTCTGCCTTTCTTTGGACTGTGGGAGGAAACCCACACAGATATCGGGAGAACGTGCAAGCTTCACACAGAGAGTTGAATTGAACCTGGGTCTGTGGTGTTGTACGGTAACAGTGCTGATCACTGAACCATCCTCAGGAAGGATAAAGCTACTGGATTCTCATAAGAGCCCATCTACTTCACTGATATAACAAGGTGTAGAGCTGGATGAACACAGCAGGCCAAGCAGCATCAGAGGAGCAGGAAGGCTGACGTTTCAGGTCTGGACCCTTCTTCAGAAAAAAATCTACATCTACATCACTAATGTCTTTTAGGGAAGGAAATTTAGCTTCCATCTGGTTCCAGACCCAAGTAACATTATTGACTCTTCCCCTGCATTAGAAAAGGATGTAGACAAATCGATGGTGTGGACAGATGGGTGGTATATGAAAGTCAATGTGAGAGTGTTAGGTGAGAGTGGGACCAGGGATGAGATACATCATTATGAGGGGAGATTGGAAATCCTTGGAGAAAGCATTCCCACTGGTAAAAGGAGCAGGAAGGAGTGGGTTTAGATTTAAAATGAGTCGCAAAGAAAGCAGATTTGCTTTTATTATTACCACCACCAGTCCCATCCGGTCTAAATCTATGATCTTCTCCTTTCATCTCGCTCCCCTAAATCGTTCTGCCTCTCCACCTCTGCTTCATTTAAATTGCACCTTAATACCTAATGCATTGATCTATCATAAAGTACAGAAGATGCCTTTCAGCCCATCAAATCTGCACCACCAAAGAAAAACACTAAATCTGCAGTAGTCCTACTTTCCCACAGTAGCTTTGAATGAATGACACTACAAGTGCTCAAGCAAGTGCCTTTTACTGGTCCTGAGATTTCTCTCCTTAACTACCCTGCCAGGCAGCGCATTCCAGACACCCACCACTCTCTGGCTGAAAAAAAAATTTCCTCAATCCCGTCTTAACCTCCTGCCTTTCACCTTAAATGTTTGCCCCTTGTCCCAATACCTCCAGCACAACATTCACGACTGCATTCTATCTCTCAAGATATCTCTACAAGAAATAATAAAAAGTACATTTTTTAATTACTGTAGCAAATATTTCTGTTGGAAATTGCCACACAAAAAATAATAGAACACATTAGGGTGACAGTTTGATGATTTACTGGGGTAAATATGCTGACTGTGTTACTGAGTGCACTGCAGTTCCATGTTCCATCTCTGTTTATTTTTACTGTATTGACTTTACTGATCTTCTCCTGATTTAAATGCATCTGCTGCAGAAATGAATGCCTAAATGTTCGCTGCTCTGCCAAAGCTTTTGTACAAAATCTGCAGCCCCATTTCTAACTCACATTAATATCCATTAACCCGTCAGCCTCATGCTCACCTTTACAAGTTGATTCTCGGTCCAGCGAAGACCATAAGATCTAGGAGTAGGTTCAGGCCATTCAGCCCATCGGGTCTGCTCCCCAACTCAACAAGATCATGGCTGACCTGATAATCCTGAACCCCATTTTCCTGCCTTTTCCCACAAGCCTTAATTCCCTTATTGAGTAAAAATATCTATCTCAGCCTTAAACGTACCCAATGAACCAGACTTTGCAGCCATCTGTGGGAAAGCATTCCATTGATTTGCTACCCTTTGAGAGAGAGAGAAAAAAAAAATCTTATCTCTGTCTTAACTGTGCAACCCTTGGTCTGAGATTTTGCCCCCTCTACCTAGACTCCCCACAAGGAGAAACAAACTTTTTGCATTGCCCTGTCAGGTCCCCTAAGAATCTTGAATGTTTCAATAAGGTCACCTCTCATTCTTCTAAATTCCAATGAGTACTGTCCTAACTTATTCAACATTTCTTCAGGAAACAGTCCTCCTTTGCTGGTATCAGCAAAGTGAACCTTCTCTGCACTGCCTCAAATGGCAGTATATCTCTCCCTAGATAAGGAGCCTAAAACTGTTCACAGTATTCTATCTGCCATTTAGCAAAAGCTCCTGACTTCCATACTCCACTCTATTTGAAATTAAGTATAGGAGTTGGGAAGTCATGTTGCGACTGTACAGGACATTGGTTAGGCCACTTTTCGAATGCCGCATTCAGTTCTGGTCTCCCTGCTGTAGGAAAGATGCTGTTAAATCTTGAAAGGTTGCAGAAAAGGGTATTGTGGAGATTGGAGGGTTTGAGCTACAGGGAGAGGCTGAATAGGCTGGGGCTACTTTCCCTGGAGTGTCACAAGCCGAAGGATGACCTTAAAGAGGTTTATAAATCAAGAGGGGCATAGTTAGGGTGAATGGCCAAGATCTTTTTCACAGGGTGGGGGAGTCCAAACATAGAGGGCATAGGTTTAAGGTGAGAGGGGAAGGATTTAAAAGGGACCTAAGGGATAACTTTTCCACACAAAGGGTGGTGCGTGTATGGAACAAGCTGCCAGAGGAAGTGGTGGAGGTTGGTACAATTCCAACATTTAAAAGGCATCTGGATGGGTACATGAATAAGAAGAGTTTAGAGGGTTATGGGCCAAATGCTGGCAAATGGGACTAGATTTATTTAGGATATCTGGTCAGCATGGATGAGTTGGACCGAAGGGTCTGTTTTCATGCTGTATGTCTCTACGACTCTAAATAAAGGCCATCATTCCATTTGTCTTCCCAGTCACCCAAAGAACATGGATACTAGCTTTTTGTGATCCATGGACGAGGACTCCCAAATCCCATTTTACCCCCAGCACTGATTCATGTGGCACTCCACCCAGGTCCTCGAATTCTAGAAACATAGAGGCAGTAAATAGGAGCAGGAGTAGGCGATTCAACCTTTCAAATCTGTACTACAATTCAATATGATCATGGCTGATCATCAAACCCAATCACAGTTCCCACTTTCTCTCTTTGCCCTTTGATCCCTTTAGCCCTAAGAACTAGATCTAACTCCTTCTTGAAAACATTTCATGTTTTGACTTCAGCTACTTTCTGTGGTAGAGAATTCCACAGGCTCACCACTCTCTGGGTGAAGGCCTTTCTCCTCATTTCAGTCCTAAATGACCTATTGGTATTGCTAGACAGTAACCCCTGGTTCTGAACTC
The DNA here is from genome assembly GCF_021869965.1 of Rhincodon typus. Taxonomy (NCBI): domain Eukaryota; kingdom Metazoa; phylum Chordata; class Chondrichthyes; order Orectolobiformes; family Rhincodontidae; genus Rhincodon; species Rhincodon typus. The sequence continues at coordinate 112,288,033 of NC_063335.1, read as the reverse complement.
CTGATCATTGGGAACCTCACCCTATCGAGTCCTGTTAGAATTTTATAGGTTTCTATTTGATCCCCTCCTCCCATTCTTCTAAATTCTAAACCTGAAGGCCAGTGGTGAGAGCAGAATTTCCTGGTGGACCATTCCACTGGATGCAATAATAAACCAGTGCAGAGCTTTTCCCACAAGTGTGGACCGATCTGTTAGAGGTTGAACCCTTGGAACAAGGACGAGAGAAAAGACAGCCGGTAAGCTTGTGCTTATGCTGTTATTGTTCTGCTCATTTAGACTATGTCCTTCCAGGTTTCAAAACTGGTCTGCAATGCTCTTTATTTTTCTAATTTTGTTTTTCGTAAGATCTTGTACTGAAGAATCTGTACCTAGGCACCTTGTACTTAGGGTGGTGCCTTCAGTGGCGACTAGTAAACTTTCACTGTGCTCATTTGAGTACATGTGACAAGAAAGCTAATTCAATTCAACGGCATCTTTGCACAGAAGTACATGTTCAGTTTATTGAAGTGGGAAATCATTCGTGTTCCGCCATGGTTAACTACTAAATGTTCAGTAGACTAACTATTTATACTCTGTATAGGAACCTTCGTTACCCAAGTGACAGCGACAGATGCAGATGATCCTTCCTATGGGAGCCATGCCAGGGTAGTCTACTATATCCTGCAGGGACAACCATATTTTTTGGTGGAGCCAACAACAGGTAACATAAGTGTCATGGAGCTTGCTATAAGGAAGGCATGAATGTCTAGAGAGCATAAATTGGTGGCATTGACTGTTCCTCATGTGTTGGTACTGTCACTAGGCTTGTTATCCAGCATAGGTCTTGCTAATGCTCTGAGGATCTAGGTTCCAATCTCACCAGGGTAGCTGGTGACATTTGAAATACAATCAATAAATCTAGAATATAAATCTTGCCTCAGAAATGGTGACCAAAGCAACCAATGTCACTTTTTTTTGTAAAAACCTGACGCCCTTTAGGAAGGGAAATCGGCCATTCTTACCTGATCTGGCCAAACAGACCCACAGTGATGTAATTGACTCTTAACTGCCCTCTGAAATGGCCAGTTGGTTCACAGGTAGCTGGGCATGGACAGCAGTACCCTTATCCCGTGAAGGAGAAAGGTAAAATAACTTGTGACCAGATTAGCATTAAACTGAAGTTAGATATCATTGGTTGTGAATGCTCGCACAACCAGGGTCCTGCTCAAGGAGATAGGAACAGAAGGAGGCAATTCAGCCTCTTGAGCCTATCCCATCCCAAAGTTAGATTCTCATTAGTCGATGTCAAAAGGCAATGTACATAATTGTCGTAATATAGGAAACATAGCAATCAATTTACACACACTGAGCTCCCACACGTAGCAATGTGGTAATGCCAGAAGATACCCTCATTCCATGAATAATTAACGTAAAAACAATCCTTTGTTATTTTAGATCTGTAATCCATCCAAGGTATTGGCTTCTGTGGTGCAGGTTAGTCAATATGTTTAGCTGTTAATCAAAAGATTGGTAGTTCAAGATCACCCAAGGCCGAAGCCCTTGCTATTTTAAGGTTTTTGTGTTGTCAGTGATAGTGTCCCCAGTTCTTGACCAAGAACAAAGAACAATACAGAACAGGAACAGGCCCTTCGGCCCTCCAAGCCAGCGCCAACACATTTTGCCCTTCCATACTAAAACTATCTTCACTTACAGGATCCGTATTCCTCTATTCCCTTCCCATTCATTCATCCAGGTGCTTCTTGAATGTTGCTATTGTGTCTGCTTTTACCACCTCCTCTGGCAGTGCATTCCAGGCACTCATCACCCTCGCACATCTCTTTTAAACTACCCCTCCCCACCCACCCCCCGCACCTTGAACCTGTGTCCCCTCGTAATTGACTCCTCCACCTTGGGAAAATACCTCAGGTTCAAGTCTCGCATGCTCCAGAGGGGTGTCATAAGATCTCTGAACAGATTGGTCAAAAATTACTTACAGGATCCTTGTCAATAGAATGTAAAGAAAGACTTGCTTTTATACATCACCGTTCATGTCCTCCAGATGTCTCAAATCACCTGCCAGTGAAGTATAGTCACTGCTATAAATTGCAAAAATTGAGGCATCAAATATAAAAAACAAGATAGTTGGTATTCAAAGACCAGCCTTTCAGAAGCATTCCTGTAAACATCAATGTCCACCTAACTCAGCCACCGTTTGAAGAAATTCTTCATTGTGATTCTGTTGCCAGCACTCGCCTCTCCAGTTCAGCAAGCTCATGGGGTTATGTCCTACGTTAGAGGTTGGAGTACGGAATGATTTTCCAGTGGTTCACCATCAGAGGTGCTGTAATTCAGAACATAAATTTAACCACCCTCCTGGCAGGTTCCCACCACACAATATGAAGACAGACCAGGGAGATTCCCCTGTTTTTCTTGACAATTACAAAACCAAAAGCAGCAAGATTTCTCTCCAAACCACATGCCATGCTGCCTCGGAAATATATCATCAGTCCTTCACTTTCATTGTCATAGAGTTAGATAGAATGGAAACTCATCCATGCTGACCAAATATCCTAAACTGATTGCCAGCATTTGGCCCATATCCCTCTAAACTCTTCCTATTCATGTACCAACCCAGATAAATTTGTAACTGTACCCGCTTCTATCACCTCCTCTGGCACTGTGTTCCATGCATACACCACGCTCTGTGTGAAAAAGTTACCCTTCAAGTTGCTTTTAAATGTTTCCCCCTCACCTTAAACCTATGCCCTCTAGATTTGGATTCCCCTACCCTGGTAAAAAGACCTTGCCTATTCTCCCTATCCATGTCCCTCATGATTTTATAAACCTTTATAACGTCACCCCTCAGCCACTGATGCTCCAGGGAAAGAAACCCCAGCATTTTCAGCCACTCCCTCCATTCAAAGCCTTCAGTCCCGGCAAAACCTTTGTAAATATTTTCTGAACCCTTTCAAGTTTAACAGTATCTTTCCTATAGCAGGGAGACCAGAACTAACGCAGTATTGCAAAAGTGGTCTCACCAATGTCCTGTACGGCCACAATAGAAATCAGAACTTCCCAACTCCCGTACTCAATGCCCTGACCAATGAAGGCTAGTATACCAAGTGCCTTCTTCACCACCCTGTCGACCTTTGACTCCACTTTCGAGGAACTATGCAGCGATACCCCTAGGTCTCCTGGTTTGATCCTGGAACTCTGTCCCTAAAAGCATGGTAGTGAACCTGCAACCATGTGGACTGCAAGCTTCAAGAAGGCATCCCCTTCTCCAGGGCATCTCCTTCTCCAGGGCATCTCCTTCTCCAGCGCATCTCCTTCTCCAGGGCATCTCCTTCTCCAAGGCATCTCCATCTCCAGGGACGTTAGGTATGGGCACTGCATGCTGGCACAGCCAGCGAAACCCACATCTCATGGAGGAAAAAGAGGACCATCAAAGCCACCCAGACCTTGCTCTGCATAAATGGGCTATCCTGTTAACAGTGACTAGAACCTGATCGTACTGCTTTAAAAAAAAATCTGTGCGGTGCTCTGGGATATCCTGAGATCATGAGCAATCAGAAATGCAGGTCCTTTTATGCTTTCCCAGGCCATAACAGAGAAACAGAGGAAAACTATTTGACTCCTCAAGCCTGTTCCATGGTTCAGTGACATAATTTCTGATTTCTTTTTAATATTCTTTCATGGGATGTGGATGTCGCTGGCTGAGCCAGCACTCATTACCCATCCCAAGTTACCTTGGAAAAGGTGGTGGTGAGCTACTGCCTTGAACTCGCTGTGCTCCTTGGGTGTAGGACCATCCACAACACTGATGCAGATCTGCACCTTTTTTCCATACCTCACTCCTAAGTCCCATATCTCTCAATATCCTTGGGTAGAAAGCATCTATCAAATCAATCATTAATAATTTGGGCAGCATGGTGGCATTGCTGTGTGGAGTTTGCACATTCTCTCTGTGTCTGTGTGGGTTTCCTCCGGGTGCTCCGGTTTCCTCCCACAGTCCAAAGATGTGCAGGTTAGGGTGGATTGGCCATGCTAAATTGCCCCATAGTGCTCAGGGATGTGTAGGTTAGGTGGGTTGGACAAGGGAAATGCAGGAGTAGGGGAAATGGGTCTGGGTGGGATGCTCTTCGGAGGGGTGGTGCGGACTTGTTGGGCCAAATGGCCTGTTTCCACACTGTAGGGTTTCTATGATTTAATAAATCAAATTAAATCAATAATAAATCTATCAGTCTCAGATTGAAAATGAACAAGTTTAGTCTCAGTTCCCACATGCGGAGAGAGAGAGTTGCAAACTGTTATCACCACACTTTGTAAAGATGTTTCGAATTTGAAGGAAGGGTCGGAGGTGAAAAAGCCCTGTTTTGTGGACACAGATGAGCTCAACTGGAACGTCAGTCAATTTCTCATGAAAAAGCAAGGGAATTTCAACTCACTGTACAGACTCTCACTGAAAGTTTTAGAATGTTAGTGGCCGCAAGCTGTCTATATACTTCTGCTGATAAACACAGAGTAAATGCCAGATCTAATTGACAAGGCGAAGAAAATCATCACCTTGAAGTGAAAATCACTTTGAAGAGGAAAGCAAAGACACTCGGATCAAGCAAGAGATTACAAAGTACTGTGTAATAGATTTTCAGAGAGTCTACAAATTGCTCAAGGGATAACTCACTGCAAGCTTAAACCAAAAAAAACCCAGAGTTTATAACTTTTGAAGGAAAATTAGCATTCTAAATTAGGAGTGTCAGGAAAAGATTCATGCTGTTGGAGTGCATGCAGGTACTCCTGCCATTAGTATTCACCATATTTCTACTGAACTGCTGTAGCAGTTCATATATCCCTGCAGGATCTCTCACTGCTAGCTCTGGAAAAGCAAAGAAAACCACATGAAGATCTCCCACTTCTCTTTTTTTTCCCTTTCCTGGAGGAAATATTATAACGTGAAGTAAAATGTTTTGACTGCTGTCCTCTTCAAAGTAGCAATTACTCCCAGTTACATGTTAATAGATTCCAAGCCAGTCGATGAGATTGAAACCAAGGTACGTCTTTTCCTTTGGAGGAGGGAGTTTATTGACTTGCTGAGTCTTACCTCTTTTAGCTCACACCCGGTCTCACAGCTATTCTCTTATTTAAAAACCGAAAGAACTGTGGATGCTGTAAATCAGGAACACAAACAGAAGTTGCTGGAAAAGCTCAGCAGGTCTGGCAGCATCTGTGAAGAAAAAAATCAGAGTTAATGTTTACGGGGACTCGTGACACTTCCTCCGTTCTGAGGAAGAGTTACCGAACCTGAAAAGTTAACTCTGATTTTTCTTCACAGATGCTGCCAAACCTGCTGAGCTTTTCCAGCAACTTCTGTTTTTGTATTATCTGCACTGAGACAATTAATAGCCACCAAAAGTTTAGTCAAAGAGGTGGATTTCAAAGAGTGTTTTAAATTAGGAATGTGAGGTCGGGAGGCAGTGTGAAGAAAGGGAATTGAGTTTGAAGCAAAGCAAGACAAAGCCATCTGTAATTGTAGTTGGGAATGGGCAAGGGACTAGAATTAGAGGAGCGCAGATATCTTGAAGGTTGGTATTTTGGAGGTATAGAGATGGGGGCTGGGGAGCAAGGCCATGGGGATGAGTTGCAAACAAAGAGAAGAATTTTAAGTTCAAGACTTTGGTTGCCTGGGAAACACTGTGAGGCAGTGAGGGCAGTGGCAGGGGGGAAGGGAGAAAGAGACAGCACATTGCTGTTTGCCAAAACCTGCAGAGGTGAAGAGGGTACCTCCTCAGAATAACTGCTCCCCAGGAGGTCAATGAGTTAGAGAAGGGCGTGCAGTATGATGTTGCTTATTGTTGAGGAATCATGGAATTGCACAGTGCAGAAGGAGGCCATTCGACCCATCATGCCTACACTGGTTCTATTATGCAGTGCCAATGTCCAGCCCTCTCCCAATGTTTCTGACCTCTTGAATGCTTTAATTGATCCAGTCTCGATTTCTAGGCAATGAATCCCATACCCTAACTGTTCACTGTGTGAAAAAGAAAATTCTTATATCCCCCTTGCTTTGTTTGCATATCACTTCAAATCTATGGAAAGGACAGTCTGGAAAGTTTGCAAGCTGTGCCTTGACAGAATATCATTAAAACCACTTACTGCTTCCAATCCTTGCGCGATCATTAAATTGTGGAATAATGCAGCACAGAGAAAGGCCATTCAGCCAATCATTCAAGTTTTAGCACTTTGAAACAGCTATTCAGTCAGTCCTATGTTCTCTTCCCTCTTCCACACAACCCTAAGACATTTTCTGAAGAAGGGTCCAGACCTGAAACGTCAGCTTTCCTGCTCCTCCGATGCTGCTTGGCCTGCTGTGTTCATCCAGCTCCACACCTTGTTATCTCCGATTCTCCAGCATCCGCAGTTCCTACTATCTCTGTAACAACCCTAAGACATTGTTTTATTTCAGATCTTCACTTCCCTATTGCAAGCTCCTCTTGAATCTCCTTCCAACCCAGCTTGATGTGCAGTACGATCCAGATCGTAAGGGCTGGCCATGATCGTAGCATTTCATGGAAGAGTGAAACACTTTAGTTGTCTCACTGCTGAATTCTGACACAGGATGGTAAAAATAGTGCTGCCAATTCTGCCAACCAGTTTGGACAGGAACAGTCACCTGCTGTGCATGCCTGCTTTTGGATAAGTGATAACATCCATGGTACTTGCCAGGGAAATCTGCGAAGAGGAGGCAGAAATCTCCCATTCGTGAGGTATTGGGAATCTAAAATACAAGATGTGATGATTTCAGTGGTTAGCACAGCTGTCTCACAGCGCCAGGGACCCAGGTTCGATTCCACCCTCGGGCCACTGTCTGTGTGGAGTTTGCACATTCTCCCTGTGTCTACGTGGGTTTCCTCTCACAGTCCAAAGATGTGCAGGTTAGGTGGATTGGCCAAAATAAATTGCCCGTAGTGTTCTGGGATGTGTAGATTAGGTAGGTTATAGGGGGATGGGTCTGGGTGGGATGCTCTGAGGTTCAATGTGGACTTGTTGGGCCGAATGTCCTGTTTCCACACTGTAGAGATTCTATGATCTTTGAGCTGTGAAGTTTCAATTTGACAAGCAGTTGGATTGGACATCAGAAAAGCTTCAGGCAGTGCTGGGCTGTTGCCCACTGATGGGGATCAATGGACACTGACACAGTTCTCTCTGACAGCAATATATGTTCAGAAGCACAGGACTACCAATTAGCCTTCAAATTATTTCTGGTCTCTACCAATTTTTGTATCTGGCTACTTCCAAATGGGAAGATTGCAGTGCAGTGGTAAAGTCACTCGAACAATAATCTAGGAATGCTAGATTAATGCCCAGGGGCTATGAATTCAAATCCCACTATGAACAGATGGCAAAATTTGAATTCAGTTAAGATCTGGAATTGCAATCCATCTGGATTGCGAATGTCCTTCAGGGAAGGAAATCTGCCATCCTTACCTGGTCTGACCTTTATGTAAATCCAGACCCACAGCAATGACTCATAACTGACCTTTGGGTAATAAATGCTGGCCTAGCTAATGATGCTTGTAACTCATTTTTGTAAAAACAAGCACCGAAAATTCCTTGGTAGTATAGAACTTAAACATTGCTAAAAGGAGACAAGAAGTCCAAGTCTTGAACTCTTCAAACTGAAGATGTAAGAAACAGACTTGAGCAAAGCATAAGTTAATGCTTCTTTTCCAAATCAGTTCTTGAGACCTAGTGCTGAGCAGTGCAAGCTAAAAGGTTCTGCATTCTTGTGTGCCTTTAATGTTGAGGGATTAATGTCAGTTAACATCACATTGGGCCCATCATTGGGCTTATCTTTGGAAGAGCCATTTAACTCATCCCACTCTTTCACCAAAGCCTGACTGATTCAGACTGACCCCCAGTGCAGTGCACCACTATCGGAAGTGATTGGAACCAGAGTCGGTTAAATCTCATTGACTATGAGACCCTTGATTGAGGTTGTTAACCTGGGTCAATCAGGGAGCCCTGGCTGACAGATATAAGTAGGAAATTCAGAAGGTCTCCTCAGACTAGTGATGGGCTCTGAGCTGGTCAGAGGTCAGCTGGTCAGCTGGCTGGTCAGAGCCCATGTACTGTGCCCATGTAAATAAAGGGTGACTCAGTGATGGGATACCAGCCTCTGTGCAGTTATTTCAGGAAGCTTTGCTTTCAGGTAAGGAGTGAAATTTAGGCTCTGTCTGCCTTTTCAGCTACATGTATGAGTGCTGTTCGAAGACAAGAAGCGGGCACCATCCAGGTCCTCATTTTTATCCAGTCCAATCAGCAACACTACAACTAACCATGATCGCACTGTTGTTTGTGGGAGCTTGCTGGGTACACACACTTCAAAAGTGATACCATGGCTTTGAGACGGCCTGAAACCCTGGGAGTCTCTATAAAGAAAATGAACTTCTTTCCTTATCTTGACCAGGACGACCTACAAATCATCGTCCTCGGAGCTGAAAGTGCTTTTTCTAGCAGTGTCTAGAAACAGTCATCTGACAGGAATAAATGATTGGAGAATGTTGCCAATGAACTGAGTTCCGCTTAGTTTGCACCCTTCCACCTCACATGAAAGGAAACATTCTTTCGTTCCTATATATTTTAGAATCCCCTGGAGAACTTAACTCTTACGTCATACCTACATTTTTCAAACTCAGTGGAAAAAATATGTAAATTTATGCCCATTTTATTTACAGTGTTGTGTGTGAATTGGGACAAATTTGAGAATACTTCTATCTTAGGAGAAAGGCTATGGGAGCAGCAGTGATTTTGAGCTAATGATTGGTTTGGCCTTATACAAAAACCTGCAGGCCTGGATTATTTATTGCTTTGCTTTCACAGCCATTCACAAGGTCGACCCCACCACACAAGAGGAAGTCATTGATATCCTAACTTGGCTTTTTGGAGGTCAGTTTAGTTTGGTTGGCAGGATGGTTGGTTTGAGAAACACTGTGATGCCAACAGCATAGCTTCAATTTCCATCACCAGCTGAGGTTACCATGAAGGACTTTCCTTCTCAACCTCTCCCCTCACCTGAGGCACGGTACCCCTCAGGTTAAACCACCACCAGTCATCTCTCTCAAATGAGAGAGCAGCCCTATGGTCTGGTAAGACTATGACAACTTGACTTGAATTTTGCTTTTCCTGAAACAGGCCTGTTTCATGAGAGGCGTGGATAGTCAGAATCTTTTTTCCCAGGGATGACACTAGGGCGCATAGGTTTAAGGTGAGAAGGGGAAGTTTAAAGATGTGTGAGGCATGTTCTTTTACACAAATGGTGGTAGATGAATGGAACACACAGCTAGAGGAGGCAGTAGAAGCAGCTTTGAGAGCAACATTTAAGAAATTTAGACAGACATCTGGAGATAATAAGGACTGCAGACACTGGAAGCTAGAATCTGTAGGCGTGAGGTTGGAAAAGCACAGCAGGCCAGACAGCATCCAAAGAGCAGGTAAGTCAATGCTTCAGGCCAAAACCTGTCTTGAAAAAGGGTTTCAGCCTGAAGCATTGACTTACTTGCTCCTCGGATGCTGTCTGACCAGCTGTGCTTTCCCAGCCTCACACCTATAGACAAACATCTGAAGCAGACAGGGAATAGAGAGATGTGGAGCATGTACAGGAAGATAGGATTAGTTCAAATGGCATCAAGGTCAGTACAGACAAGGTGGGCCGAAGGGCCTATTTCCTGTGCTGTACAGCTCTACATTCGGTGTTCCAATGGGCCAATTATTTGAGTGGCAAAGGAAATATTTAATAACAAGGTACTCATGTATCAGCTACAACTGAAACACATTTTGTCATGTTTATGTGCCCTAGATAGAAGTATTCGATAAATAAATTATTTAGGTAGCTGAAATGTCACTCCTTGGAAAAGTAATGAACCTTAAATTTCTAACTCCAGCAGAAACTGCCTTTTGGTGATGTCCAGACATTAATCCAGGGGGAAATTGTTTCTGATCTGTGACTTTTTACATTATCTGAGATAATAGAACCAATTGGAAATTCTTTTCTTGTTTGTCGTCTAGTGAACTCCTAACAGGTTTCAGCTACAAGGGCATGTTTTTGTTTCAACTAATTGGGAATGTATTCTACAGGAGTTATTCGAGTTGCTTCGCCTAATACAGACAGAGAGGCTGAAGAACAGCACGTGGTTATCATAGAGGCTAAAGATATGGCCGGGTTAAAGGGAGGTCTCTCTGTGACAACGACTGTGACCATTACCCTGTCTGATGTTAATGACAACAGACCGAAATTCCAGCACAGTAAGTAACTTTCAGCTCGACGGGAATTCTCATTATCATAGAAGTTATAAATATTGAGGACAAGGCTTGATATCTTCCTGGAACTATTAACATACACTTGTAGACTTAACTGCTTTTTCGAAGACACAATGCAACTTGTTCTCAGAGGCCACCTGGAGTGGCGATCTGTCAGCTTTAAAGAAAAGATAAATAATTCAGGGACTTGGAGTCCATCCCAGAGTCCTCTCAGTCCTAACTACTACGTGCCGATCCCATCATATTTTGAACACGACGATCAATGGTTTTTGTTTTATTTTTCAATGATGCACTGAGATTTGGGTCATCGTCATTCTAGAACTGAGTCACTGACCACCCATTCTATGCTGGTTTTAATTTTATTGTGGAATGTGAGTGTCTCTGTGAGACCAGCATTTGTTGCCTGTTCTGCTGGTAGTGAACTATCTACTTGCGCTGTGGTATTCCTTGCCATATTGGAACATGCACAGTGCTTTTGGGAAGGGAGTTTCAGGATTTTGACCCTGTGACAGTGAAGGAACAGCAGAATGTTTCCAAATCAGGATGATGTGCAGTTCGTGCCTTGAGAAGTGTCATAGAGTCATTGTGAGTGAACAGTGGAGGGAGTGGATGTTTGCAGATGTGGTGCCAATCAAGTGGGCTTCTTTGTCCTGGGTGGTTTTGAGCTACTTGAGTGTTGTTGGAGCATCCAGGCGAGTGGGGAGAAGTCTAGTCATTTCTGACTAGGCTTTGGGGAGTAGGAAATGGATTTGGAGGGGTCTGCAACTCATTGCCTGAATGGGTAGCAGAGGAAAAAGGTTTTCTAGAAAAACAGATTAGATATGCAGATCAAGTGCTGTCTCTTACAGTGCTATGCTAGCAAGTGGATAAGGCTGGGTGGCCCATCACTCAACTGCAAGATACTCTGAGCCAAGTGGCCTCTTTCTGTGTCATAGACTTTCAATGAATCTGTTCTGTGAGTCACTCACCACGGATCATCATTCTCCTATGTTAAAGCGTCGAATCTCACGTTGTTGGGTTCACCCTTCCTTCCAATGGAATGGGTTAACTTTTATTTGGGTGCACTGACTTCCTTCAATGCTGTGTCTCCCCAAGCCACTAGTAAGGGCCAATCTGCTTCCATCCGCAGACTATGTGCTCAGTGTTACAGTCTCAAAATATCTCCCTCGACGCCTGGACCACACTCAGCATCACATCGGTGCTCACTATTCAATTGAAAAACAGTGGAGGACAGATTGCACAGCATCTTAAACTTACTTCTAAATTATATTTAAGTACCTCTTTTCCCTTGAACTTGCAGCAGGTGGCACTCTACAGCAAGTGAGATGACCAAGGGCACCAAATAAAGTAGACAGTGCTTTGAAATGTGTGTTAAGTACAATGAGCAACAGTTAAGACGGGAAACTCAGAAGGTATTGGGAATGTAAACACTTGTAAACCTGTTAAATGCTCAGTCCATGAAACAGCTACCCAATTGCACTCTCGTTTGAAAGGTTTTGTTTAGTGTTTGTGCAGCATTAAACATGAATTTGTAACTTGTTTGGAAAGGTGGCTGACCTGAGATAATATTGACACAGACTGTAGCAGCTTCGAGCCCCATTTGATAAGTGTCACTCTGGTTAATCGTTAAATAAAAAGCATTGGGCCATCATTATTAAAGGGGGCAGTTATATAGATACATTAAAATATGACATTTAAGGATCAACAGGTTCCTGTTGGTAACATGATGGGGAGGTGGTGCTGATGTTGCTGGGTTAACGTTCTGGGGAAATGCATTGAAATTCAGTTCAATACAATGCTGAAAAAGAGAAGGTTAGCATTCGTCATTGTCATAGAGACCCATCTGGATCACTGGTGTCTTTGAAGGCGGGAAACCTATCATCTATCTGGTCGGGGCTATGGTTGACTCTAGACCCAAAGGAATGTGGTTGACTCTTAACTGTGTCATGATCTACTGGGGTATTTCCCTGGAAATCAAACATTGCTATTCCAAAAGGTGGCAGTTTAATTTTAAGGAAAGAATTGGGGTCCTTAAAGATAAACAAGTCTGTCTATATATGGAACCACAGGAGATGGGTGACATACTAACAAGTATTTCATATCAGTATTCACTGTGGAGAAGGATATGGAAGCGAGAGAACTTGGAGAAATAAACAATAATATCTTGAAAAATGCCCATATTACAAAAGAGGAGGTGCCGGAGGTCTTAAAAAGCATTAGGGTAGATAAATCCCCAGGATATGATCAGGTGTATCCTAGAACACTGTGGGAAGCTAGGGAAGTGATTGCTGGGCCCCTTGCTGAGATAACTGTATCATCGATAGTCACACGTGAGGTGCCAGAAAACTGGAGGGTGGCTAATGTGGTGCCATTATTTAAGAAAGGTGGTAAGCAAAAGCCAAGGATCTATAGACTGGTGAGCCTGACGTAAGTGGTGGGTAAGTTATTGGAGGCGATTCGGAGAGACAGGAGTTGCTTGTATTTGGAACAGCCAGGACAGATTAGAGATAGTCAACATGGCTTTGTGTGTGGGAAATTGAGCCTCACTAACTTGATTGAGTTTTTTTTTGAAGAAGTTACAAAGAAGATTAATGAATGCAGAGTGGTGTACTTTGTCTATATGGACTTCAGCAAGGCGTTCAACAAGGTTCCACATGGTAGACTTGTTAGCAAGGTTAGATCACACGGAATCCAGGGAGAACTAGCCATTTGGGTACAAAATTGGCTTGAATATAGAAGACAGAGGGGGGTGGTGGAGGGATGTTTTTGGACTGGAGGCTGTGATCAGCGGCATGCTGCAAATCCAAACCATATTATACAGGGTATGGTCAGTCTACGTTTCTGTTTGTTTCACTGCAGCGTTCCTATTCCAAAATCTTGGATCAAGGACGTGTCACTGGTGTATCTCCCAAAGCAACTCCTGCAGAATGGTGGATCCCATCTTCGGATCATTCCAACCTTATCAATATCTCTCGCCGCATAAGATCCCACACAGAATTGGCTTATATAGGATTTTCAGAAGCTATAATTCTGATCTACTGTCCCTCTAATTTCTACAGCCGCTGAGTGGATCTCCAAGGTCTAAGCACAGTAGCCGCTGGAGAAACTGAAAGTGGCTGAAATCAACAGGTTAATCGATATCCAGGTACCTACGGAATGACCGAGCACACAGCGTAGAGAAAGTGTACACACTGATATTTTTGATGCAACGCCAATTATTCCTCGTCAGAAATACACAAACCAATTTTGCTTTCAATGTTATCTGCTGAATGTAGAATCTCAGCTGCAGGCTGTTATTTTAATGTGAACCCCAGGTATAATTGCGTACCTACCTGTTGGAACATCTCGCTGCAGAACTTAAAACAGTCATTTCTGCCGATGCTTCATGCTACAATTTATTACCTCTTCTGAACAGCTCAGCCAAAAACTGGTCAGATTCACTGGATTTCTGAGCAATTGAAATGAGTTTCGAGCATGAAACTTGGCTCACTGCAGATTGAAGAATTATATCTCCATCTCGCTGGAACTAATCATATAAATAAATTGTCTAATGTCTTAAAAGGGTAGCCAATTGATAGACACGGTCTAAAAGTAATGGCTGCCATACAGTTGGCTGAAATAAGGAATAGAAAGAGAGAAAGTAAATGCCTGTGTTTCCACTCAATGTTGTCAGGGAAAAGTTTAAGTTTTAGATGGGCTGAGGTTTTGGCTCATCTGTAATTGGCATCAGTGAGCAAATGTGCTGTCAGCGCTCCCTTCACATGTGAAGAATTGCCATTTTCCTGAGAGCCTGAAAGTGGTGCGGACAACCCTGAGGTATTTGGATTTCCAGCTCCACTCCCGAGATTGACGGGGAGAATGGAAAAAGCTGTTTTGTTCTCTCTTGGCCTCACAGTTTGGGCATCCAGAGCTTAGAGAATTCTGGGAACTTCATGGAGAGAGTTGTTCTAATCCATTTGGGGCAGCATGGTGGCTCAGTGGTTAGCACTGCTGCCTCACGGCGCCAGGGAACTGGGTTTGATTCCAGCCCCGGGCAATGGTCTGTGTGGAGTTTGCAATTCTCCCGGTGTGTGCATGGGTTTCGTCTGGGTGCTCCGGTTTCCTCCCACAGTCCAAAGGTGTGCAGGTTAGGTGGGTTAGCCATGTGAAATGCACGGTTATGGGTATGGGGTAAGGGGGTGGGTCTGGTTGGGGTGTTCTTCGAGGGGGTGGGGTCAGTGTGGATTTAATGGGCTGAATGTCCTGCTTCCACACTGTAGGGATTCTATGAGTCATTCAAAAATTAAACATGAGAACGTGGAGTCATAGGTCTGAAGCATGAATTGAGATTGGACGGGTTTTAGGAGTATATTCACAGGAGTTTAGAAGAATGAGAGCCAATCTCACAAGAAGCTATAAAATTCTAACAGGACTAGACAGGGTAGATATAGGATGGATGTTCTGATGACCAGGAATTCCAGAACCACTATCACAGTATAAGGATAGAGTGTTAGCCTATTTAGGAATGAGATAAAGAGAAATGTCTTCACTCAGAGAGTGGGGAGCCTTTGGAATCCTCTACCACAAAAAGCGGTTGAGGCCAAAACATTGAATGTTTTCAAGAAAGTGTTAGAGAGAGTTCTTGGGGCTAAAGGGATCGAAGGGTATGGGGAGAAACCTGGAAGAGGTACTGGGTTGGATGATCAGCCACAATCATATTGAGCAGTGAAGCAGGCTCAAAGGGCCGAATGGCCTACTCCTGCTCCTGTTTTCTATGTTTCTGTGAGCAGGACATTTGCTCATTATTGTTATTTACATTGACACAATCTGGGCTGAGTCACTACACAATGCGGCTCACCATCATCTTCTAATGGGCAATTCCACAATAAAAATTCTTAAAAAAAAATCAGGGAATTTTGCACCCAAAATTAAATCTGAGAGATGGGTGCTCATGACAGTAGACAAGTAATCCAGAGACCCGAGGCTAACCCGAGACATGGTTAGAATCCCATCTTGGCAGATGAGGAAATATGAATTCTATTGAGAACATGGAATTCAAAGCTACCCTAATGGTGACTGTGTAACAATTGTTGCAGATACCCATCTGGTTCACTAATGGATTTGAGGGAAGGAAGTCTGCTTTTTTTACCTGCTCTGGCTGCGAGTTCAGGCCCACAGTAATGTGCTTGATACTTGACTCTCCTCTAGACTATGGACTTGAGCTGAAAACTGCTGGCCTAGCCAGTCATATTCACATGCAACAAAGAAAATAATTCACACATTGCTAACAACAACGCCCAGGATAACACATCCACCAGCAAGCATTGGCTGATGGTAGCTCCTCAAGCTGTGTTCAATTTCACCCCAGTTATAATCTCTTCCAACCTCTTCCATCAGGCACAAGAGACAAAAGCTCAAATACACCTACAAACAGATTCAAGAACAGCTTCTTCCTTGCTGTTACTAGATTTCTGAATGGACCTCTCAAATTTTAAATTTATTGTTGATCTCGCTCTTTGTGCACCTTCTCTGCAGCTGTAATATTGTATTCCTTACTCTGTTCTGTTGTTTGTATGGTATGATCTGCCTGTAGTGCATGCAAAACAAAACTTTTCGCTGTACCGAGGTACATGTGACAATAATAAATAACATTTCAGAGATGCACAGGCATTAGTAGGCACACATTCAAAGGATTCTTGTATCAAACATTGTTTTACTTATGAGAGAACTGACTAACTCAGCAGCGGTAACAAAGTGGTTCAGTAATATTATTCAAAATAAGAGATTACACAGTGTGGAGCTGGAGGAACACAGCAGGCCAGGCAGCAAAGGAGGAGCAGGAAAGTTGACGTTTTGGGTCAGGACCCTTCTTCAGAAAAATAATGTTATTCAAAATAATTTTTGTGATTTTTATCCTGAAGGACAAGGACTGCATGTGAAATGGCACAACGTGCAAATTCCACCAAGCCACATACCATCCTGACTCAGAACTATACCTGTGTTTCCTTTACTGCTGGTGGGTCAAAATCTTGGTACCCTCTCCTGAGCAGCACCCTGCACCCTCTGAACTAAAGGGGTTCAAGAAGACAGCTCATCCCTGCCTCCTCAAGGGCTGTGAGGGTTCAGTCATGAATGTTGACTTGGACAGTGATATTTACCTCTCGAATGAAAAGGCAATACAGTAATCACAAAAGGACTGACCACCCTTAACAAAAATATACCTTTTTCAGCTCTCTGATGCAAAGAAGAAAAATGAAAGTTACGTTTAGTCACACTGGTTCATGGAAGATTTTGTCGTCACTGTGACACAGATATGTTTTGGTGAACTAATCTAACTAGCACTATTCCTGATAGATTCTAGGTGCAGTTTTTTGATTGTAATCGCAGCAGAAACCTTTCCACTGTTATTGCGAGACTATGGGTCTGTGTCTGTCTTGGAATTGGTAGCTCCTTATTGTCTCATTATTGCATGTTAAGAAGCTAAATAAATTTAGGTTGGTGTGTTGATGCAGTGGCTTTAAGAGTTTATTTTGTCCTGGTTTCTTTTAGAGAGAGATTAGAGGACAGATGAAGAGCAGTCCTTGAGAAGATAAACAACTTGTGAAGCATTGGTTTTTTTTTAAGTTGGAAAATTAGAAATAACCTGAATGAGTGTGGTCAAGCTCACACCCAGAGAACCAAGATATTTAGTTCCAGCCTTCAGCCCGGTTGGAAGGCAGTGAATCTCTCCCAACTGCTATACTGTCTCTCTCAGAATTGTCTTTTGATGGTCTTTCCTCATGGATTACAGAACTTCCTGTGAGACAATCTGTGTTTTGAATTTGCATTTTGCCAAGGATGTGTTTATGGGATGATACTATATTAGTTAATTAGTAATACGTACTGCATGTATTATTCTATTAAGTTTTCCAATGGAATTAAATTGTTCCAAGTTCCACTTTCTTTTGTTGTATTTCAACTATAGAGTTTGAATAAATTGTGTTTTGCTTAACATCTAGTAGTTTGACCAATAAAATTGCATCTGGAACACAACACCTCACATTTACCTTTGAAATAAGTAAAAGTTAGTGTCTAGCTACCTTCTTAATATTTTGAGGAGGTCTGGTCTAGTCCATAATACTGTGTATCGACCTGCTATGTAATACTTTCTGAATAGGGTGTTCTGCTGAGTATTAATCTCCGAAACTGATCAAATAACTCCTTTATCATTCACCTCTTGTTTCAGAGCTATATCACTTTTCTGTTCTGGAATCAGGCAGCATTGGATCGACTGTTGGGAGGATAATGGCGACAGATGTCGATATTGGACAAAATGCAGAAATGGACTACATAGTTGAAGCTGGCGATGGTTCAGATTCATTTGCTGTAATTACAGATGATAAGACCCAGGAAGGTGTCATCAAGTTAAAGAAGGTCAGATTTAACAGGAGCATCCTGAGATTTTCTTTGATTCCATCCTCTCTTTTGTCGCTGACAATTCAGCTTCTGTTTTCAGCTAAAAATAATAAATGCACCTTACTTCAGAGAGGGAGGCATTGGTAATATTGCTACACTAACAGACTAGTTTGCCAAGGTCATGAGTTCAAATCCTGCCCTAAGACTGGAGCAATTCAAATTTGTTTGATTTATTGATAATAATTAAATAAACAATAAACACTAGTGTTAGAAATAGTGACCATGAAACCACCACTGATTGCCACAAGAACCCATTTAGTTCATTAATGTCCATTAGGGAAGGAAATCTGTTGTCCTTATCTGGACTAGCCACTTGTTGCAAAGTTGGGTATAGTATTTGTGGATTGGAAGGCAGGACGTTAGAATTTGTTTGCAAAATGATAGGGAAGTATTAACAGTTATGGCAAGGTTCAAAATGGTTCAATCCCCAGGTCCAGATAACATGTATTCAAGGCTGCGGTGCCAGGCAAGGGAGGAGATTACATGACGTTAATTTACAAATCCTCTCTGGCCACAGAAAGCTCAAGGAGAACTGGAGGTTAACTAATATGTTACAATTGTTGAAGGAGGGTGGTAGGGATAAGCCAGAAAACTATAGGCAGTGAGTCTAACATCAGTGCTGGGGAAGCTTTAGAAAAAGAAAATTCTGAGGGACAGAATGAATCTCCACATAGACAGGCAACAATTAATCAAGGATTGTCAACACAGTAAAGGGGAGATCATATTTTACAATCGAATCAGAGATAGTAGGAACTGCAGATGCTGGAGAATCCGAGACAACAAGGTGCAGGGCTGGATGAACACAGCAGGCCAAGCAGCATCATAGGAGCAGAGAGGCTGACGTTTTGGGCCTAGACCCTTCATCAGAAAAGGGGGAGGGGAAGGGGGTTTTGAAATAAATAGGGAGAGAGTGGGAGGCGGATAGAAGAGGGATAGAGGAGAGGATAGGTGGAGAGAAACAAACAGGTCGAAGAGGCGGGGATGGGGCCAGGAAAGGTGGGTGTAGGTAGGGAGTTAGGAAGGGGATAGGTCAGTCCAGGGAGGACGGACAGGTCAAGGGGGCGGGATGAGGTTGGTCGGTAGGAGATGGAGGATGAGGCATTCCACTCCCGCACATCTCAGTTGTCCTCGTTTTTCAAGGACCGTAACTTCCCCTCCTCGGTGGTCGAGAACGCCCTCAACCGTGTCTCCCACATCTCCCGCACCTCATCCCTCACACCCCGTCCACGCAATAAAAACCAAAAAAGAATCCCCCTCGTCCTCACGTACCACCCCACCAACCTCCGGATCCAACGCATCATCCTCCGACACTTCCGCCATCTGCAATCCGACCCCACCACCAAAGACATCTTTCCCTCCCCACCTTTATCTGCTTTCCGGAGGGACAACTCTCTCCGTGACTCCCTTGTCGGCTCCACACTCCCCTCCAGCCCCACCACACCCGGCACTTTTCCCTGCAACCGCAGGAAGTGCTACACCTGCCCCCATACCTCCTCCCTCACCCCCATCCCAGGCCCCAAGAAGACTTTCCACATCAAGCAGATGTTCACCTGCACATCTGCCAATGTGGTATACTGCATCCGCTGTACCCGGTGTGGCTTCCTCTACATCGGGGAAACCAAGCGGAGACTCGGGGACCGCTTTGCAGAACACCTACGCTCGGTTCGCAACAAACAACTGCACCTCCCAGTCGCGAACCATTTCAACTCCCCCTCCCATTCCTCAGACGACATGTCCATCCTGGGCCTCCTGCAGTGCCACAAC
>NC_063335.1:112237398-112263539 GCF_021869965.1 Rhincodon typus | reverse complement strand
CCTCTCCACCTATCCTCTCCTCTATCCCTCTTCTATCCGCCTCCCACTCTCTCCCTATTTATTTCAAAACCCCCTTCCCCTCCCCCTTTTCTGATGAAGGGTCTAGGCCCAAAACGTCAGCCTCTCTGCTCCTATGATGCTGCTTGGCCTGCTGTGTTCATCCAGCCCTGCACCTTGTTGTATCATATTTTACAAGTTTGGTTGAGTTTTGCTTGAGGAGATGACCAGCTACAGGAAAGATGTTGTGAAACTTGAAAAGGTTCAGAAATGATTTACAAGGATGTTGCCAGGGTTGGAGGGTTTGAGCTATAGGGAGAGGCTGAACAGACTGGGGCTATTTTCCCTGGAGGGATGTCCTTGTGGAGGTTTATAAAATCATGAGCGGCATGGATAGGATGAATAGCCAAGGTCTTTTCCCCAGGGTAGGGGAGTCTAAAACTTAAGTGCATAGGTTTAAGGTGAGAGGGGAAAGCTCTAAAAGGGACCTAAAGAGCAACTTTTTCACGCTAAGGGTGTTGCATGTATGGAGTGAGCTGCCAGAGGAAGTGTGTGGAGGCCGGTACAATTATAACATTTAAAAGGCATCTGGATGGGTACTTGAATATGAAGCGTTTGGAGGGATATGGGCCAAATGCTGGCAAATGGGACTGGATTAATTTAGGATATCTGATTGGCATGGATGCGTTAGACCAAAGCGTCTGTTTCCTTGCTGTATATCTCTATGAATCTATACAGATGAGGGTAATGCAGTAAATGCAGTCCACATGGACTTCAGTAAGGTCTGTGACAATGTCTCAAATTGGAGACTTATTGAGAACCCATGGGATCCAGGCGATTTGGCAAATTTGGATCCAAAATTGATTTTAGTAGCAGAAGGCAGAAGGTGATGGTTAAAGATGCTTTTGTGACTGAATGCCTGTGTCCAGTAGCATACCACAAGGTTTGGTGCTGGGTCCTTTGTTCTTTATGGTGAACTTTAACAATTTAGATGGGAATGTAGGAAGTTCGATCACTAAGTTTTCAGATGACACAAAAATTGATGGTTTGGTAAAGAGAGAGGAGGAAAGCCTTAGATGACATGATAGAGAGAGGTTGGTCAAATGGACAGAACAGGAGCAAATGGAATTTAATCTGGAAAAATGTGAGGTGGTGCATTTAGGGAGGACTGACAAGGCAAAGGACTAAGAAGGCATGATGAATGGGAGGACTGGTATAGAGGAACAGCAGGATCTTGCTGAGCAGGTGCATTAATTGTTGAAGGCATCAGGATCAACAGGTAAGTTGGTTAAGAAAGCATATTGCATACTTGCCTTTATCAGACAAGGCATTGTATACAAAAGCAAAGAGATTGAGATGGAGCTGTAGAAGACAGTGGTTAGGCCACATCGGTGTGCTGTGTGCAACTCTGGTCGCCACATTACAGGAAAGATGTGGTTGCAGTGGAGGGAGTGCAGAAGGAAATCAATAGGATGTTGCCTGGGCTGGAGCAATTCACTCATGAACAGAGACTAGATAGACTGGGATAGTAGGAACTGCCGATGCTGGAGAATCTGAGATAACAAGGTGTAGAGCAGGATGAACACAGCAGGCCAAGCAGCATCAGAGGAGCAGGAAAGCTGACGTTTCGGATCGAGACCCTTCTTCAGAAATGCAATAGATAGACTGGGGTTGTACAGCAGAGAAGGAAGTGGGGAGGTGGGGTGGGTGATCTGATTGAGGTGTATAAGCGTTTGAGGGACAAATTTTAGGGTAGATACAAAGAATTTTTTCCCCTTCGTGGAGAGATGAATAACCAGGGACATAAATTAAGGAAAGGAGCAGGAGGTTTAGATGGAATTTAAGGAAGAATTTTCTTCACCCAGAATACTGTGGGAGTTTGGAACACATTGTCTGAAAGATTGGTAGAGGTAGGAACCATTAACACATTTAAGAAGTATTGAAATGAACATTTGAAATGCTATTGAGCTCAAGGCTACAAGGCAAGGGCTCGAAAATAGAACTGGAGGGTGCTTGATGGCCAGCATGCACAGTGGCCTTTTCCTGCGCTATAAAATTCTAAGATTCTAGTTTTTAAAATTCATTTGTGGGATGTGGGCATCACTGGCTGGCCAGCATTTCTTGCCCATCCATAGCTGCCTTTGATAATAGTGATTGGTACAATTGAATGGCTTGCTGGGCCATTTCAGAGGGCAATTGATGTGGGTCTGGAGTCACATGTAGGCCAGACCAGGTAAGGATGGTAGATTTCCTTCCCTAATGGACATTAGAGAAGGTTCTTCTTGACAATCGGCAACAATTTCATGGTGATCAGCAGATTCTTAATTCCAGACACTTTTTTTTTATTGAATTCAGATTCCGTCATCTGCTGTAGTGGGATTTGAACTCAGGTCCCTAGAGCATTAGCTGGGTTTCTGGATGAATAGTCTTGCAATAATACCACTAGGCCATTGCCTGCCCTATGATTATCAACATGCTTAAGATGTCTTGTTGCAGCTGTATAGTGCCTTGGTGAGACCACACCTGGAGTAGAGTCATAGAGTCATAGAGCTCAGAAACAGGTCCTTTGGTCTAACTCGTCCTAGCCAACCAGGTTTCCTAAACTGGAATAGTCCCATTTGCCTCCATTTGACCCATATCCCTCTAAATCTTTCATATCCATGTATCTATCCAAATGTCTTTTAAATGTTGTAATTGGACCAGACTCTACCACTACCACTGGCAGCTCATTCCATACGTGCACCACTTTGTGTGAGAAAGTTGCCCCTCAGGTCCATTTTAAATCTTTCCCCTCTCACCTTGAACCTATGCCCCTCTAGTTTTGGACTTGCCTACCCTGGGAAATAGACCTTGGCGATTCACCTTATCTCTGCCATCATGATTTTATAAACTTCTGTAAGGTCACCCCTCAGCCTCCTATGCTCCAGAAAAGTTAGTCCCAGCCTATCCAGCTTTTCCTTATAACCCAAACCTTCCAGCCTCAGTAACATCCTTGTAACTCTTTTCTGCACCCTTTCAAGTTTAATAACATCCTTCCCATAGCAGGACGACTGGAATTGTATGCAGTGCTCCAAACGTGGCTTTACCAATGTCCTGTACAGTCGTAACTTGAATATTCCAACTCCTCTACTCAATGGTTTGACCGATAAAGGCAAGCGTGCCAAATGCCTTCTTTACCACCCTGTTCAGTATTATATTCTGTTTTGGTTTCCTTCCCTAAAAATAACATACTTGCTGTAGAAGGAGCACAATGAAGTCTCACCCGACTGACTCCTGGGAATGGCAAGGGTTTTCATATGAGGAGAGGTTGAGTTGGCTAGGCCTGTACTCACCGGAGGTCAAAAGAAGGGAAGGAGATCCCACTGAAACATATAAAATTCTGACAAGCTTGGGCAGACTGAATGCAGGGATTATGTTTCCCTTGGCTTAGGGCCCTAGAACAATGGGCCTCTCTCTCAGGGAGTGTCCTAGACCATTCTGGATTGAGACAAAAAGACACGTCTTCAACCAGAGATAGTAAGAACTGCAGATGCTGGAGTCAGAGATAACGAAGTGCGGAGCTGGATGAACACAGCAGGCCAGGCAGCATCAGAGGGGCAGGAAAGCTGATGTTTTGGGTCGGGACCCTTCTTCAGCATTGGGGAGGGGGAAGCGAGCTCAGAAATAAGTAGAGAGAGGAGGGGTGGGGCTGGGGATGGTAGGTGGGATGGTGATAGGTGAGTGCAGGTAGGCAGTGGTGGGGATTGGTCAGTGAGGTGGGAGGAGAGGATAGTTGGGAGAGACAACACCTTCCGGTCGTGAACCATTTCAGCTCCCCCTCCCACTCCCTGGGTGACATGTTCATCCTGGGCCTCCTCCAGTGTCACAATGACACAACCCAATGGCCTAAATGTGCACTTTACCAGTTTCAAAGTCTCCCCACCCCCAGCCTCATCCCCTGACCAACCCTCCCTCTCATCCCCACCTCCTTGACATGACACAACCTGTCCATCTCTCTCCCACCTATCCGCTCCTCCACCCTCACTGACCAATCCCCACCACTGCCTACCTGCACTCACCTATCACCATCCCACCTACCTTCCCCACTCCCACCCCTCCTCTCTCTATTTATTTCTAATCTCCCTTCCCCCTCCCCCATTTCTGAAGAAAGGTCCTGACCTGAAACGTTAACTTTCCTGCTCCTCTGATGCTGCTTGGGCTATTGTCTTCTTCCAGCTCCACACTGTGTTACTTCTTCAACCAGACTGTGGTAAATCTATGAAATTCTCAACCACAGCAAGATTTGGAGGCCAAGCCACTGACAGAAATGGATAGACTTCTGGAGGCTAAAGATGTCAAAGAATATAGGCAGAGCATGGGAATATAGGTTAATCTAAGGTATCAGCCATGATCCTGTTGAAGTATGATTGGGCTCAGTGGGCTGTATAGTCCAGCTCCTGCTTTCTCTGTTAATGTGTTTCTGTTTTTGGGGACCAAAGATATCGGGGGATAGGGGGATGTTGCGAGAGGTGAAGTATTTTACTAATTCACTCGTAGGACGTGGGCATCACTCGCTGGGCCAGCATTTATTGCCTGTCCCTAATTTAGGGTAGAAGATCTGATAATCAATCTTAATAAATAGCACAGCAGAGCTGAAAGGTTGAATGGCCTTTGCCAGCTCTTATTTCTCATGTTCATATGGTGTTTTTTTTTAATTACAGAAGTTAGGGTGGCACGGTGGCTCAATGGTTAGCAGTGCAGCGTTATAGTGCCAGGGACCTGGGTTTGATTCCACCCTGGGGTGACTGTCTGTGTGGAGTTTGCACATTCTTCCTGTGTCTGTGTGGGTTTCCTCCGGGTGCTCTGATTTCCTTCCACAGTCACAAAGATGTGCAGGCTAGGTGGATTGCCCATGCTAAATTGTCCATAGTGTTCAGGGATGTTTAGGTTAGGGGGATGGGTCTGGGTGGGATACTCTGAGGGTCGGTGTGGACTTGTTGGGCTGAAGGGCCTGTTTCCACGCTGTAGGGATTCTATGATGAAAACCATAGAATGGGATAGCACAGCATATGACCATTCAACCCATTGTTCCTCTACTGTTTATTGGAAAGGTGTATTCAATCTGTCACACCTCACTGCTCTTTCCCCTGAGCCTCTCCTTCCCAAGTACTGTACCCATTCCCTTTTAAACCTACTCTTGCCATTCTTTCAGGCAGTGCTTTCCACATCACTATTTTTCCCCACAGATTATTGAAAAAAAGGTTATCTCAGCCTCTATTTCTTTTGCCAATGACCTTTCATCTGTACCCTCTGCCCTGCCCTACTTCTGGAAACAGTTTCTCACTGCAAACTCTATCAGGTCTTCAGTTCTGTGGACAATCAAATCGATATCAATTTTACCTTTAAAACCTCAATCAGTCCTTGATTATATGTTTAACTGGCTCTTGTGAAACCAGAGTCATCATGACGTAAAGCTTGAATTGGTGTGACTCAGTAGGTTGTGTATTTTTGACTAGAATAATTAAATTGAGTGTGTGTACAATGGTAATCATTTATTATGTATTTGCATATGCATTACACACAGGAACATCCAGGCGCTGATTTCAGGGACATCCCCTCCCTATTGGCACATCCTCTGATCCGGTATTCAATGGGAAAATGAATGTTAATTATGGGCATCCCGATCTGTTGGTGTGAATGCAACCAAAAGGTGTAAAAAGGAAAGAGACAGTTCTATTCAGTTTGACAGTCCAGAAGTTACATGCCCGAAGTCCTAGGTTGAGCCATTTGTCACTTAAATATGCCAAGCACTGTCAATGTGAATCTTACCCATGGTTAACTGTACAGTGAAGTGTAATAATGCAGTAATCTGAATTCAGCGTGTAATAATATAAAGTCAGTATCAGAAAGTGGGACCATCAAGCTGCTGAATTAGTGACGCCCTTGAGAGAAGCGAAGTATTCATTCTTATTTATTGGGGCTGATATGTAACTGATCATAACAGCATCCAGCAGGATTTGGCCATTTAATTAGATTTAATTAAATCAATTAATATAATGGCTGACCTGATTGTAATCAGAAACCTGCATTACCATCCACTCCCAATATCCCATCAACCTCCCAATATCCCATCAAACCCCTCACTTAAGAACCTATCCAGCTCTACCTTCAAGGTATTCAAAGGTTCTGCTTCACCAGCTTCTTGTCAGGAAGAGAGTTCCAACAGCTCGGTAACCTCAGCGAGAATAGACTTACCCTCATCTGTGTTTAAATGAACAACTCTTGATTTTTAAACTGTTCCCCCAGTTCCAGATCCTGCCACAAGAGGAGATATCATCCCCACATCTACACTGCCACGACCCCACTAGCATCATGTATACCTCAATCAAGATGTCTTCTACGCTTCTCAACTCCAGCAGATATAAGATTTGCCAAGACTTAAGGCCCACACTAGGAGGAACAAGGATAGTTGGAGCAGGACTAGACCATTCAGTCCTTGAACCTGCTCCACCATATGCTAAATCTTCCTCCTCAGCCCCATTCTCCCACACTATCTCCATATCCCTTGGTATCTCTTAACATCTAAAAATCCATCAACCTCTGCGGCACCCTCAGTGACTATGGCTCTGGGGCAGAAAACTCCAAAGATTTACCACCCTCTGAGTGAAGAAATTCCTCCTAACCTCGTAATTGGGTTTCTTTTTATCCTGAGACGGTGTCCTATGGTTCTAGATCCTCTTCACGGGAAGGGAAAATCAACCTTTCTGCACTGAACTTGACAAACCATGTAAGAGTTTTGTATGCATTAATGAGTTCACCCGCAACTGCCTTCCAAAGCTGCCTCGCAAGCCACCTCATTTGTATCACACCACAGGTACCTTGCAATAATTAATAGATGCCTTGCTTACTGGTGAAGCCCGCATTCCAGGAACTAATTAAAATTAAAGGACAAAACTCGTTAAAAGTCTAAATATAAGGCGACTGATTAATCAGGTTAGTGGCAGGTGATTTGTCTTGTAATGCATGACTGATCAATAAACTAATGCTTTTGGAGCCAGTGATGAAAAATGGAGAGCAGAAACTGTGTCTGTGCTTTGCAACAGCCTTTGGACTACGAGAGCAAGGGGAGATTTAGCATCAGAGTGGTAGCAATCAACAGACACATTGATCCCAGACTCCTCAACCTCGGACCATTTAAAGATGTCACAAATGTCAAAATCAATGTGCTTGACGTTGATGAGCCACCAGTCTTTGTCTCTCCTGAATATATTTTCAAGATCCAAGAAAACAGAGAAGCTGGTGGCTTTGTTGGGGAGGTGACAGCAAGGGACCCAGATGCAGCAAACAATTCAATCAGGTAGGTGATGCTTAAACTGAAGAGTTGATTGCCAATTCTGTTAAACAGTGTGGAAACTTCCCTTCTACCCCTGTCCTGATTGCGATGCCGTGCTGCCATTCTTGAACAGAGAGAAAATTGCAGACGTAAAGCTATGCCACTTTAAATGATATTTTTAAAAATTCAAGCCGATGAAAGCGGTGAGTGAGAACCACTGAATGGTTAAAGTAGGGACCATTATTAGCTTTCGCATTATGTTTAATGGAGTTTTCAACATTTTCTCTTAAAAAAATGATTGACTTCCAAGTGCCTCATTGCTTATTCATGACTGACATGATTGCTCAGATGTTTCTTCTCATATTTCACCTCTTCTGGCATTGTCTGCTGCTTCTGTAGGCTGATTCAGGTGCAATGTGTCAAACTTACCTCTTCAAGTCAATAGAAATCTGGTGTCACTATTACAACAAACAAGACAGCAATATTAGGAGGTGCACCAGACTTCTGTTGAAAACTGCGAGCCAAGTGAAATCAACATCATTTTCAGCTCTCCCTTAATATTGAAGTAAGTATGGATAGCAAGGGTAGAACTGTGAAATGCCATATTAGACACATTAAATAAGATGTGGATGTGAAGCAGAGGAAGCAATGACCAAAAATGAAGACAATTTGGCCTGGACTTTGCATTGAAATGTTTGCAGAACAGTTAATGTTCAAGTTTTTTTTTCACACCAGTGAAACTGACACCAACTTCTAGAATCCACGGTAAACACAGCAATCCAGAAATTGCTGTCATTGACTCCGCTTCTCCACAGAGTGCGCTGTTCAGATACGGGGTGGGGGGGGGGGGGGGGGGGGGAGGTGTAGGTGGTGACTGAGGTTAAAGATTTTTCCATTTAATCAGCATTGAATATGCTCCCTAGATAGCAATCACTCTTCAAAGAAGTGAATAACCACCTCTAGATTGTAAATATTATGGGGGTTGTCACACAGCAAAATTTGAATTTTGAAGACATCCTTTCCAGACCTCTGACTCAACAGTGTCATGAAGCAGTTGCGCGATTGGAATGAAGTTGCCTGGACATCCAAATTGCTGGAACATAATCCACAGCCTCACGATTTTACTGAGCCCTCTGCTTCGGTGAATCCAATGCAAGGTACCCTTGTGTTAGCCTCGAGATTTTCCTGGCTGCAATTATGATGAGCCTAGATTAGACTTCCAAATTCACCTTATGATCCAGCTACGGTCAGTTTGTTTTAACAATAAAATGTGAGATCCCAGGTAATTATTAAGAGAATTACAAGATTCTGATATTTTCAACAAATGACAACAGACTTTACTAAGCAAGGCAGGAACTATAATATTATCTACTTTATAGAACTCACATATTCTAGCATCAAGAATTAACTTGAGGTAAATATGGATAATCAGACAAACATTGCTGACTAGGCCAGCATTTATTGCCCCATTTCTAACTGTAAGAGGGCAGTTTCATGTCAACCACATTGCTGTGGGTCTGGAGTCCTACTTTGGCCAGGCCAGATAAGGACAACAGTTTCCTTCTCTGAAGGACATTAATTAACCAGGTGGGTTCTTTCCCCCCAACAATTGACAATGGTTTCATGGTCATCATTAGGCTCTTTATTCCAGACTTTTTTTTAATTGAGTTCAAATTTCCAACATCTGTCATGGTCTCTAGAATATTACTTGGATGTCTGGATCAATAGCGATAGTACCACTGGGCCATCCACTCTCCTTTAGTGAAGCTGAGAGTGTGGGTTGATAAAGGCCATAAGGAGGATGGGCTTGGCAGAGCTTTGTGTGATTAGAGACCAGGAAATTACCCTGGAGAGGTGAGCATAGAAGCAGGCACAGAAACCAAACAATCAGAATGTCAACAGTCATTCAGTCTGTCCATGAGGATGTGGCTTTTGGGCAAATTCTGAAGCTCGCTCCTTAATAAAGACGTACGGGCAGATGGGATTAGATTAGAATGGCATCATGGTTGGCACAGACATGGTGGACTATTAGACTTATTCCTGTGCTGTACTGTTCTATGTTTTAACAATTGCAAATTCCTTGTGAAGATTTGATGAGATTTTATGACCCACAGCGTCGCTAATGTCTTGGGAGTACGAGTAGGGATGAGTATAGGGGGAGTATAGCTGCTGAGCAACCATAGAATCTGTCCAGGCTGCATTTGCAATTTGATGGGCCCTAGGAGGAGTTTAATCACAGTTTGTCTGTGATCCAAGTAATATTCTAGAGACCATGACAGATGTTGGAAATTTGAACTCAATTAAAAAAAAGTCTGGAATAAAGAGCCTAATGATGACCATGAAACCATTGTCAATTGTTGGGGGGAAAGAACCCACCTGGTTAATTAATGTCCTTCAGAGAAGGAAACTGTTGTCCTTATCTGGCCTGGCCAAAGTAGGACTCCAGACCCACAGCAATGTGGTTGACATGAAACTGCCCTCTTACAGTTAGAAATGGGGCAATAAATGCTGGCCTAGTCAGCAATGTCCACAACCATGAATGATTTTTTTTGTAACAATTGTGCCTTCTGAGACTCACAGCTTGCGGGATTTTCCTTGACATGAGCTCCAACATTTACCTGCACTTATTAGCTTCAAGGACTTCCCCTAAATTCAACCTGCACAGAATGGGTCACTGAGCTCAAAATGTTAACTCTTGTTTTCTCTCCACAGATACTGTCAGACCTGCTGAGTTTCTCCAGCAATTTCTGTTTTCATGAGACTTAAATCTACATGTGGAGTAGAAAAGTAAGACAGGCAAAGGAAGCCTAGTTGAGGAGTTCATCGAATGTTTCTGCGATAGTTTCTTAGAACAACATTTGCTGAAGCCACCGATAGAGAGTATGCTATTCCAATCCTGATTTTGTGTAATGTGACAGGATTAATTAATAACCCCATAGTGAAGCCACCAGTGATCATGATATGGTTGAATTTTACATTCAGTTTGAGAAACAGAAAAGTGGGTCCAAGACTAGTATTTTAAACTTAAATGAGGGCAATTATGTGGACATGAAAGCAGAAATAGTTGAAGTCAACTGGCATAAGATTAAGAGATAGGTCAATAGAGGTGAAATGGAGGACATTTAAGGTGATATTTCAAAAGAAAAACAGTTACATTCTGATAAAAAAGGAAAAAGTCCAAAGAGACGACCTACCAAGTGTGGTTAACTAAATAAGGTTAAAGATAGTATCAAACTTAAATGAAAATATAATTATGGAAAGGCCAGTGAGTCAGAAGATTATTGGACAGAATAACAAAAACACCAAGGGAGTTTAATCATAAGGGAAAATCAGACAAGAGAAAAGTAGCTAGAAGTTGAAGTACTTTTGTGGATAAAGAGGCTCCACTGGTTATACTGTACTTGGATATCTAGAAGGCATTTGATAGTATTACATGAAAGGTTTTTTGTAGAAAATAAAAGCTCGTGGAGTAGTGGGTAACATATTGGCATAGGTAGAAGATTGGCTAGCCAACAATAAACAGACCGTAGACATTAAAAGGTCACTTTCTGGTTAACAAGATGTAATGAATGGTCTGGCACAAGGATCAGTGCTAGAGTATTTTTTTGTTTTACAATTTATATAAATGATTTGGATAAAGAGACCAGAGATATGCTTGCCTAAATATTTTTCAACGAGGTCCTCTCTCCTTCTCCTAAACTCCAGTATATATGGGTTCAGTTGATGTCATCTCTCCTCTTACGACAAATCCGCCAATCTGAATCAATCCGGTGAATCTTTGCTGCATTACCTCCTTGATAAGGAAACCATAACCATGCACAACACTCCAAATATGGTCTCACCAGGACCCTGTGCAACTGTACTCCTTGCTGTTGTACTCAAAAACCCTTGCAATTAATGCCAGCCTGTCAATTGCCTTCTGAACTGCTTGCTGTACCTGCATAGTAGCTTCCATTGACTGGTGCACAAGGAAACCCAGGTCCCCTTTTACATCAGCATTTTCCAATGCAACACAATTTAAGTTATGCTTCACAATTCTGTTTTTCCTACCAAAGTGGACAACTTCCCAATTATCCACATTATACAACATTTTTTCTATTAATTTGTGGGATGTGGGTGCCGCTGGCAGACCAGCATTTATTGCCAGTCCCTAGTTGCCCTTGAGAAGGTGGTGGTGAGCTGCCTTCTTGAAATGCTGCAGTCCTCCTGCTGTGGGGTTGACCCACAGTACTGTTAGGGAGGGAATTCCATCATTTTGACCCAGCAACAGTGAAGGAACGGCGATGTATTTCCAAGTCAGGATGGTGAGTGGCTTAGAGGGGAACTTGCAGGGGATGGTGTTCTCATATATCTGCTGTCCTTGTCCTTCTTCTAGATGAATGTGGTCATGGTTTTGGAAGTTGCTGTCTGAGGATCTTTGGTGAATTTATACAGTGTATCTTGTAGATGGTACACACTGCTGCTACTGAGCATTGGTGGTAGGGGGTGGATATTTGTGAATACAATGCCAATCAAGCGGGCTGCTTTGTCCTGGATGGTGTCAAGCTTCTTGAGTGTTGTTGGGGCTGCACTCATCCAGGCAAGTGGGGAGTATTCCATCACACTCCTGACTTGTGCCTTGTAGATGGTGGGCAGGCTTTGAGGAGTCAGGAGGTGAGTTACTCACCGCAGTATTCCCAGCTTCTGACCTGCTCTTGTAGTCACTGTGTTTATGAGGAGAGTCCAGTTGAGTTCCTGGTCAATGTGACCCCCCCAGGATGTTGATAGTGGGGCATTCAGTGAAGGTAGCACCATTGAATGTCAAGGGGCGGTGGTTAATTGTCTCTTATTGGCGATGGTCATAGCCTGGCATTTGTGTGGCGCGAATGTCCCCTGCCACTTGTCAGCCCAAGCCTGGATATTGTCCAGATCTTGTTGCATTTGAACACGGACTGTTTCAGTATCTGAGGAGTCATGAATGGTGCTGAATATTGTGCAATCATCGGCGAACATCCCCACCTCTGACCTTATGATGAAGGGAAGGTCATTGGTGAAACAGCTGAAGATGGTTGGGCCTAGGACACTACCCTGAGGAACTCCTGCAGAGATGTCCTGGAGCTGAGATGATTGACCTCCAACAACCACAACCATCTTCCTATGTGTCAGGTATGACTCCAACCACCGGAGCGTTTGCCCCCGATACCCATTGATTCCAGTTTTGCCAGGGCTCTTTGATGCCACACTCGGTCGAATGCAACCTTGATGTCAAGGGCTGTCCCTCTCACCTCCCCTCTGGAATTCATCTCTTTTGTCCATGTTTGAACCAAGGCTGTAATGAGGTCAGGAGCTGAGTGGTCCTGGCAGAACCCAAACTGGGCATCACTGAGCAGGTTATTGCTGAGCAGGTGCTGCTTGATAGCGCTGTTACTGACACCTTCCATCACTTTACTGATGATCGAGAGTAGACTGATGGGGCAGTAATAATGCAATAGCCCACTCACTCAACTTGCATAAATCACCATCTGAAGCCTCTTTACATGGTCCACATGACTCACAATATCACCTATTTTCACGTTGTTAACAAACTTGGTAATATTTCATTGGGTTCCCTCATCCAAGTCATTGAGATATCCCTGAAAGGGAGAAACACTGTGCTGGAGATTTTCACCTTGCACTCAAGGGGGTTTGCAAGAATATAAACACAAGGGGAAAAATCAGCATTTATACTGCAAGTGAGGAGAGTGCTGATTGGTTGCTCTCTGACTGGTAGAGGTATTGCCATTGATAAGGCACCCATTAATCCTGATTAACAGTTAACTGCCAACTATTATTTTAACCTTTAAACTCGGCAGATTGACTCTGATTGGTCACAGTATTGCCCTGAGAATGGAACCAGTGAATGGCCTTCAATAGTGGTGAAGCCACTGGACTAGTAATCTATGAACCCTGGGTGAATGCTGTAGGGGCATGTGGTGGGTAGAAATTTTTGAATTTAATTTAAAACAAAATCTGAAATAGATTCGGTCTCGGCCCGAAACGTCAGCCTTCCTGCTCCTGTGATGCTGCTTGGCCTGCTGTGTTCATCCAGCTCTACACCTTGTTATCTCTGAAATAGAAAGCCAGTTTAATGGTGACCATGCAGCCACCGTTGATTGTCATAAAAATTGCTGATGTCTTTTTAGGAAATAAGATCTTCTATTCTACATGTGACTCCAGACCCACAGCAATAAATTACCTTCTAGGCAATAAATGTTAGCTTAGCCAGCAATACCCACATCCTGTAAGGATTTTGCCACTAACAGAGACCTCAAGCTGCAGCAGTAAGCAGCAGGTTGGAAGATGTTGCAAATATCACATGGTATTGTCTAGAAAATGGCTGCCTAAATATTTGTGCCTCCAGCCACATTCACAGACAGCATCAATGCTCCCCTCGCCAATCTCTGAGTCAACAGCTGGGGCAGCATTTCAATGATGAGAGCAATATTGAAGAAGTATTTAAACAGATGCATATGAACAGGCAGAGAATCGAGGCATGTGGACCATGTGCAGGCAAGCTGGCTGGCTTAGTTTAGAAATGTAACAGAGGGCCTGTTTCTGTTCTATGTTCTATGATGACGATCTTCATAAAGTGTAGATGTCTGACCCTTTGTTCCTCGCTAAGACTCAGGTAGGTAACGTGCATCCTGACCCCCAACCCTTTCCTCAGGGTGAGGGTCCTCTCCCATTGCCGTCTCTTTTCCAGGGACGCTTCCAACTCTGGGAGCACTCTCTGATTCTTCTGTCAAGCTTCATTCAAGGCGGAACAGCAACTGATCCAACCCTGTCTGGGAACAATACCTCAGTGCAGAAGGGAGCAAAACATCCTTCGTCACTACCACACCACTCCCCAAAAGCACCTGGAGTCATCGCAACAGTCAGAAAAAAAAATACCACAAATTAGCCTGTACATTGTTGGCCAATCACTCCTCCTGTTCAGTTATCTATGATACAAAAGGGAATTAGCTGAAGCATTACACTCCATAATGACAGCCCAGGTATCAAGTCAGCATTGTGGGATCACTGTGTTATGACCTCTCTACTTCCACTGTATGGTGTCTAACCCCTTCCCCAGTATGGAATCTGGCATGACACATCCTAGAAGTGTATGCAGGTAAATTTGCCATAGTACCAGAGGACCATAGAGCTGCTCTCTCATTAAAGAATGATAAGTTTGACCTGAGGGTGGACCTTCATGGTGATCTCAGTTGGTACCTAGACATGCATGCACACATGGTTGAACTGCCTTTGGCAATAAAAACTGTACTAATAGTTCCAAAAGAGGAGTTACCACCATTTCATGTTTTACATCTATGGAAATGGCGCATCAAACTCAAAGTACCGTCTGCCCAATGTTCTATCTACAACAGAACTTGTTATGGAACTTTGTGCAGTCTCAGATAACCTGCCCTGTAGATGAGGTGAAATTGCTCGAGAACCATCTGTCTTTATAGAAAAAAATCTGTGTGGGTGAGGAATAGGTCACTTGAATAGCTCCTGAATCCTTCAAACTTGGGTTTTTCTGCTCTTCTCATAATTGATATTCGGGAAATGTTGAGGGAATTCTGAATATAGTAGAACAGAATAGCCTTTATTGTCATATATACTCAATGAGTAAAGTGAAAAGTTTATGTGTCGCCAATTACAGTGCCGACTTAAAGTATCTAGGCACAGCTTCTTTAGTTACAAGATCTTAGACAAGAGAGAGATAAAATGTCCAGCATTACAGAAATAAAAGTACAATACGACAGACCATGCTGGGACCTAGCTTCCAGTCTGTACCTGGCCCTGGCTACACACCATGTAGGTGACATGGCTCACCATGTCTGAAATTTGCGACATTTCACAGATAGCTTAGGCTGCTGAAACACCAACCCCCATGGAAGGAGACTTGATGGACGCGAGTGAATCAAATGCTTGTGGGCAAATGCATTTTGCTGGAAGTTTCTGCTAGGTTGAGATTACACACAATATTCTTTCCACCAGCATTTATGTATTGACATTCTGGAATCAGATTATGGAGATGAAACAGGTCAAATCTGAATTCTTCTGTGTGAATTGTGCAGGTATTCCATTGATCATCACAGTGACAGAACCTTTAACATTGATCCAAAGAATGGAACCATAACCACATCTCAACCCCTTGACCGCGAGGAGGTCCCTTGGTACAATTTAACCATCTCAGCATCAGAAGCAAGTAAGTCTTTGCTGCATTCGTCTGAAATTCATCAAATAACATGTATTATTTTTCCATTTTCCTTGTAAGCTATTCAATGTTTCTCATAGTAATCTCTCATGCTCAGTTTGTTTATTTCAAACCAATGTTATCACCATTGGTTCCATCAGTTAATCAGTTCCGGATGGACACAAACATCAAAGTGTACAGAACCAATGTGGGCAGGTGGAGTTGAGGTACAGATCAGTTGTGATCCTGTGCAAAGGTTGACAGTTCAAGGGTCTGCATAGCCTCCTCTGGTTTGGTTTGATTTGATTTATTATTGTCACCCATACATAGATACAGTGAAAAGTTTTGCATGCAGTACAGGCAGATCATTCCATGCAAAGTGCATTAGGGTAATAGAAAGAGTGAGGAATACAATGGTACAGCTGCAGAGAAGGTGCACAAGAGTGAGATCAACATTAAATTTGAAATTTGAGAAGTCCATTCAGAAGTCTAATAACAAAGGGATGAAGCTGTTCTTGAATCTGTGAGGACATGTTGTTTAAGCTTTTGTATCTTCTGCCTGATGGAAGAGGTTGGAAGAGATTATATCGGGGTGGGAGGGGCCTTTGTTGATGTTGGCTGCCTTCCTGAGGCAGCAAGAAGTATAGATTGAGTCAATGGATGGAAGGCTGGTTTGCATGATGGATTGGGCTGTGTTCACAACTCTGCAGTTTCTTACAGTCCTGGGCAGAGCTGTTGCCGTACCAAGCTGAGATGCATCCTGACAGAATGCTAGATTTCTAGGTCAAGCATTTACTTCTCTTTTGTTTGCCCTGTCTAATTGCCAAATTACAAGCCGTAAAAGAAATATGCATTTTCTGCATAAATTTATTTCCTCCAATTTCAATTGTCTTCACAGCTGTGTCTTGTGAAATTAAGTTCATTCTATCACTGCGATTTATTTTTCACCCCACTTTACTTCCTACAAATAAAATATGTATAGAGTACAAGAGCAGTGAGATGATGCTGAACTTGTATAAGACTTCTGATGGACCTCAGCTGGACCATTGTGGGCACCACATTATAGGAAAGATGTGAATGCATTAGAGAAAGTGTAGAAGCAATTTAGAATAACGGTTCCAGGAATGAGAAATTTCAGTTATGAGGATAGATTGAAGAAGTTAGGAATAATCATCTTGGAGAGAAGAAGGCTGAGCGGAGATTTGGTAGAGGTTTTCAAATTCATGTGTGGACTGGATAGAATAGGTAGGGAGAAGTTATTACCACTCATAAAAAGGAGCAAGAACAAGAGGGCATGGATTGAAAGTGATCTGTAAAAGGAGCAAGGATGATGTGAGAAAAATAAATCATTTCACACAGCGAGTAGTTTAGGTATAGAATGCACTGCCTGGAAATGTGGTAAAGGCAGGTTCAAATGAGGCATTCAAGAGGGACAGTCAATGTTTTTATCCAGATAACCAATGTGCAAAGGTTTCAGAACAACGTAGGAGATTGGCATAAGGTAAAGATTTGAAGAGCAGATGCGACACAGTGGGCACTACACTGTAACACTTCTGAGATCCTGTCTTACATAATGGATGATCCAAGGCTCCAATCATTAACTTCAGGTCATCCGAGATTCTGAGTACATCTTTCTCTCTCGTGACCTTGCACATTGTTAAAATTTGTGAAGAGAACTGTCTCCCAGTACACTCAGAAAATAACTTTAATTGAGAGAGCATCTACACAGGTCAATGTTCAAAGCCTGTGCAGGCTGATTGGCTGAGCTTTGACAGGAAAAAGCTATCAACGCTGCCAGACCAAAACAATAGTCCTGAATTTATTCATTAAACTATGAATCACATCAAAAACAAATTGTCCAGAACAACAATAAAAAAATTATGTTTTTTTAGAGGAACACACAAAATAGGAGCCAGCAACCTGCTCCAGCCTGCTCTACCACTCAGTATGATCATAGCTGATCATCTAACTCAGTCCCCTGTTTTTCACTTTCTTCCGCCATACCTTTTGATCCCTTTAGCCCTAAGAACTTGATCTGTTTCCTTCTCGCAAACATTCAGTGTTTTGGCTTCAACCACTTCCTGCAGTAGAGAATTCCACAGGCTCATCACTCTCTGGGTGAAGAAATTTCTCCTCATCTCAGTCCTGAATGATTCACCCCATATCTTTAAACATCCCAGTCATTGGGAGCATCATTCCTGTCTAATCCTATTAGAATTTTATTAGTTTCTGTGAGATACCCCCACCCCATCACCTTTCGCACCTTCAACATAATATAACCTCCGAAGATGCTTTGCAGGAGTATTTACACATAATACTTAATATCAAGCCGTGGTCTTCCTAAGTCAAAAGACTTAAGGAAGTCAAGTATCTTAAGGAAAGAAAGGTAGTGAGGTGGAGAGGATTAAAGTGGTGATTCCAGAATTAGGTGCCTCATGCTGTTCAAAGAAATTGTTGATTCACATCAGAGTGATCCATGGTGGTAGTATTGAAATCACATGACCATGTAGAGAGATCAGCGAGGAACCAGAAGCTCTGATCCTACATGAAAGTCCAATGTATGAAGATAATTGGCTCTATCTAAAGATGTGGCATTGCAAGTGTTGTATTGGGTTGGACAAGGTAAGAAATCACACAACCCCAGGTTATAGTCCAACAGGTTTATTTGAAAACACAAGCTTTCGGAGCCTCGGTCCTTCTTCAAATGTTAGTGAGAGAGGTGGCATCTGACACAGAATTTATCAGTAAAAGATCAAAGGTTCACACCACTGATGAGGATGTATTAAATGAATGTAAGATGCTGTTAGATCTTTAATCAGTTAGAAGGTTTTAATTGATTAATATGGATGTGTAAATCCACAAATTCCTTCCAAGTCACTGCCCCAAGATAACTAAAGGTTTTAATAGTGTAAAGAAGAGGTGACATTTTAGGTCAGACACTGCATGTTAGGTGTGAGGCCTTGGTTTAGAATCTGTTTGTGTTTTGGTTTGGAGTCAGACTCCAGACTGGTTTTATTTCTAAAGTAGGAATTTATAAAGCGCCACATTGACTGACTGTCTAGAAATTGTGCCAAAACACAGCATCTTAGGATTGTTCAATACATCCTCATCAGTGGTGTGATCCTTTGATCTTTTACTGATAAATTCTGTGTCTGATTCCACCTCTCTCACAAACACTTGAAGAAGGAGCAAGGCTATGAAAGCTTGTGTTTTCAAAGAAACCTGTTGGACTATAATTTGATGTCGTGTGATTTCTGACCTTGGAATTAAAGAGTTCAGTCATAGAAGTTCACTGTTTGAATCCATGATCTGCTGGGAAACTGGACAGCCCCAAACAAACCCCTACACTCCAACCACACGGCAAAGGTAAAGTCAATTTACTACCGTCCCAGAGGACTGCTCTCTCAGTAGAGAGAGAGAGAGAGCTGGTGATAGTTTAACCTGAGGGTCACTGCACTGCAGTTAAGGGGAGATGTTGAGAATGAGAATTCTTCATGGAAAATTCAGCTGGTGTGGGAATTGAACGGATGCTGTTGACATCACTCTGCATCACAAACCAGCCATCCAGCCAACTGAGCGAACCAAACCCCCACACCAAAACCAAAGTGCTCAGAATCAATTTATCTGAATGGATCTACTTTTACTGTCCTACTGTCTCATTGGAGAGGGGTGACAGGTGGTTTAGATATTTCCAAGTCAACTTTGTTCATCTCCAGGGCAGGTGGGAGCTGAACCATGGCCTAACGTTTCATGGGTAGGCATAATACCACAACACCACAATGCCCTAAAACCTTGAAAGAACACTTTTTTATTTTTAAAACTGATCTGTTCTGATGGGACAGAGTCAAATTGGACTTTACGGCAACTCAGCCAGAGTCGGAAGTGAACCCAGTGCTGTTGGCATTACTCCATATCGTGGACCAGCCATCCAGCTGGGTCAACTAGAACATAGAACTGTACAGCACAGGAATGATGCCTTAGGCCCATGATGTTTTTCCGAACATGATGCAAAATCCAACTCATCTCTTCTGCCTGCCGTTGGTCTATATCTCTCTATTCCTTGCATATTCATATGCTTATCTAAAAGTCCCTTAAATGTCCCTATCGTATCTGCCTCTACCACCACCTCTGGTAGCGCGTTCCACACTCCTACCACTCTTTGTGTAA
This sequence comes from Rhincodon typus, assembly GCF_021869965.1. Classification (NCBI taxonomy): domain Eukaryota; kingdom Metazoa; phylum Chordata; class Chondrichthyes; order Orectolobiformes; family Rhincodontidae; genus Rhincodon; species Rhincodon typus. Next base: position 112,243,863 of record NC_063335.1, on the reverse strand, counting down.
AAAACTTGCCCTTCATATCTCCTTTGAACTGTCTGCCTCTCACCATAAATGCATGACCCCTAGTATTAGACATTTCAATTCTGGGAAAAAGATTCTGACCGTCAACCCTATCTATGCATCTCATAATTTTATAGACTTCTATCAAGTCTCCCCTCAGCCTTCGTCACTCAAGGGAAAACAACCCTAGTTTTTCTAGCCTCTCCTTATAGGTCATACCTTCTAATCTAGACAGCATCCTGGTAAACCTCTTCTGAACCCTGTCCAAAGCTTCCACATCCTTCCTGTAATGTGGCGACCAGAATTGAATGCAATACTCTAAGTGTAGCCTAACCAAAGTCGTATAAAGCTGCTACATAAGATCCTGACTCTTGTTCAGGGAATTGAGTACAATAAAAGCAAGCATACCATACACCTTCCTAACTGTGTGGCTGCTTTCAGGGAGCTGTGGACTTGAACCCCAAGATCCCTCTGTACATCAATGCTGTTCAGGGTCCTGCCATTAACTGTATACTTTTCCTTAACATTTGATCTCCCAAAGTGCAGCACCTCACACTTATCCGGATTAAACCTCGTCTGCCATTTCTCCGCCCATTCTGCAACGGTATCCTTTGACAACCTTCTACACCATCCGCAACTCCTCCAGTTTCTGTGTTGTGTGCCAACTTACTAACCCACCCATCTACATTTTCATCTAAGTCACATATATATATCACAAACAGTAGAGGTCCCAGTATGGATCCCTGCAGAACACCACTAGTCACTGACCTACAGCCAGAAAAACACACTTCCACGACTACCCTCTGCCTTCTATGGGTAAGCCAATTCTGAATCCACGAGGCCAAGTCACTGTGGATCCCAAGCATCTTCACCTTCTGGATGAGCCTACCATGAGGGACCTTACTAAAATCCATGTAGACAACATCCAATTAGCGGGGTGGTTGGTTTGATGCTGCACAGTGATGCCAGCATCACAGTGTTCAGTTTCCACTATGGCTGAGGTTACCATGAGGGACTCTCCTTCTCAACCGCTTAGCCCACCTGAGGCACGGTGACCCTCAGGCTAAACCACCACCAGTTATCTCTCTTTAATGTGACAGTAGTCCTATCGCCCGGTATGACTATGGAAACTTTCCCTTTTTGTTTCACTGTCTGTGCCTGGGAAGCCGGTGAACGAATACAATGTCTTAAAGAAGGGAATGGCAATCCTCGTTATTGACAATTGAAAGAAAGAAAGTTCTGACAAAACAAACACGGTGTTTACATAGAATTTGGAGCAGGCCATTAAACTCCTCGAGCCTGCTTTGTCATTTAATACGATCATGGCTGAGCATTAAGCTCAATACCCTAATCCTACCTTCCTCCCTATATACTTGGGTCCCTTTAGCCACAAGAGCTATATCCAACTCCTCCTTGAAAACACAATGTTTTGGACCACAATAACTTTCTGCGGTGGTGAATTCCACAGGCTCACCACTGTCTGGGTGAAGAAATTTCTTCTCATATCAGTCCTAAAACATTTATTCCTCATCCTTAAACTATGACCCCTGGTCTGGACTCCCCTGCAGCCTTCATGCATCTAACCTGCCTAGTCCTGTTAGAATTGTGTAGGTTCCTATGAGATTCCCCCTTTATTATGAATAAATCCTAACTGACTCAGTCATAGAATCCTTACAGTGTGGAAGCAGGCCAATCGGCCCATCAAATCCACCTTGCCCCTCTGAAAAGCATCCCACTCAGACCCAACCCCACTCCCTCCATCCTATCCCTGTAATGCTGCATTTCCCATGACCAATTTACCTAGCCTGCACACTGTCACCAATTTAACGTGGCTAATCCACCTCGCCTGCCCATCGTTGGACAGTGGGAGGAAACTCACGCAGACACAGTGAGAATGCGCAGACTCCAGACAGACAGTCACCTGAGGTCCCTGGCACTGTGAGGCAGCATTGCTAACTACTAATCCATCTCCTCATATATCAGTGCTGCTGTTAATGGAAACAGTAAAGGCTGTTTGGTGAGCCTTTGCTGCACTCCCTCTATAGTTAGAACATCCTCTTCTAATGAGATGAAAATTGCGCGCAATATTCCAGATGTTACCTCACAAATGTCCCATATAATTGCAACAAACATCTCTGCCCCAGTATTCAAATCCTCCCTCAATGAAGGCCAACATACAGTTCGCCTTCTTTATTACCTACTGCACCTACATGCTCACTTCCAGTGACTAGTGCACAAGGACACCCAGATCTCATTGAATATTTTCATCTCTCAACTTAAAGACATTCAGATAATAATCTGCCTTTTTTTTTATTTTGCTCCCAAAGTTTCATAAATTGTTTCAGGACTATACTCATGAAGACAGCTGAATGTTTCCATTAACTTTAAAAGCCAACAGATCAAAACTATGTCTATTCAGCAGAGCATTTTATTGCAAACACGCTAAGTATAAAACGATAGAATTTCAACACATCAGCTCTTTTAAAAATTCTTTCAGAATCTCTTTCTGTCAATTTATTTTTTTTTTAATGCCAAATCAAATAATGACATTACAGTAGCACAAATATCACCAACATTGGTGTAGTTTTATTATAATAATATTTTAATTCTTTGATTGTATCAAATTAAACTGCCTGCTTCGTCTCAAAAGACCCAAAGAGTGTTGACTGCATTGTTCTTCCTCTCTATTGAAAATAATTTGCCTTCTTCTATTTTGTATGAATCAACAATGTTTTTTTGGTAAGAACCACAAGACAATTGCAGAGAATGTGCAAGGATTTGGAATGTTATTCTTTCCTGGAATTTGGTCCTTGCTGGCAAAGGCCTATATACGAACAGTGTAGCTTCCTCAGCTATAACAGAAGGCAATTACAAGTCAACCACATTGCTGTGTGTCCACATGTAGATCAGACCTGGTAAGGATAGCAGATTTCCTTCCGTGAAAGGGTATCACATCCATAGGAATTACATACGAGAGTTGGCCATTCAGCTGTTCAAACCCATTCCACCATTCAATGAGATGATGTCTCATCTGATTGTAACAACAAATCCACCTTTCTGTCTACCTCCAAAGCATTCCTCACCTTTGCTGATCAGGAATCTGTCTACCTCTGCCTTGCAAATGTTTGGGAAATCTGCAAACACCAAAAAGAGAGTTCAAAAGATTTGAGGCAACCTTTTGAGGAAGGCAGTGGTGCATTGGCAATAACAGCAGGTTAGTAATCCAGAGCTCTCGGGTGATATTCTGGACACATGGGATCAAATCCTATCAAGGCAGCTAGGGAAACGTTAATTCAATACAATGTGGAGTTTAGTAAAAAGCTAGCTTCAGGGAAAGAAATCAGCTATTTTTCCCTGGTCTCCATTTTACTCCAGACCTATAAACATGTGGTTGACTCTTATTTACTGCCTGGAATGGCCCAGCAAGCTGTTCAGTTTAGGGGCAATTAGGGATGGACAACAAATGCTGGCACTTGCCAGTGACCAACATATCCCATAAATGATTGTTTTTAAAAACTCATGACTCACTAAGAAAACAAAATTCACTAAGCCTGTGTTTTAAATGGGTGACCCCTGATTTTGATATTCAATCATTCCCTCCTCTCCCCTACAATACAATCCCCTTGGTCCTCACTTTCTACCACACAAGCCTCTGTATCCAAAGGACCACAATGACGTTGATGTTGCAAGTACCTGTATAGCCTGGCCAGCATTTCTGTCTCAGGCCTGCTGCATCAAAGCCCGACACAAGTTAGAGAAACAACACCTCATTGTCCACCTAAGAACTTTACAGCCCTCAGGACTCAGCATTATCACAGTTTCAGAATGTAAACACCCCTCACCCTCTTTCTATGTTTGTTACCCTCTGAAGTGATTGTAACGAGGTCAGCCAGGTGGAACTCAGACATTTTCTGATGAAGGGTCTAGGCCCGAAACGTCAGCCTTCCTGCTCCTGTGATGCTGCTTGGCCTGCTGTGTTCATTCAGCTCTACATCTTGTTATCCCGGAACTCATAGAATATGAGTCCCCTGATTGGGGCTGTTAATCTGGTCCAATCAGGGAGCCCTGGCTGACAGATATAAACATGAGTGTCAGAGGCTCTGTTCACTCTGAGAGCTGGCTCTGAGGGAGCTGGATCAGTGTCAAGGACTCTCCACATGTAAATAAAGGCTGACCTGGTGAAGGGTTACTGACCTCTGTATAGTTATTTCACCATCCCTCCAACACACTCCATTTCTTATTTTGACGGCTGGCCTTCAGCAAAGCCAGCTCATTTTGTTCCCATTTACCTTCCCACTAGTACCCTAACTAGCATTTATCTCTTTCTCGGCTTACCATCAATGATCTGTTTGTTTGCTAACATCACCATAAATACCGCCCTTTCCCAGATATTTTCAGCTCTGACAAAGTGTCACCCGACTCGAAATATTAACTTTGTTTTTCTCTCCACAGTAGCTGCCAAAATTATTGGACTTTTCCAGCACTTTCTGTTTTTGATTCAATTATTGCTTTTATGGTTAACATTGCTTAGAGAAGCTTTATATTCCACATTTTTTGGAAGAAATGAACTGAAACCAAGTCCTGTAAAACTGCCCTGGTGGGATTCGGACCCACATCTACAATAGCAACATTTAAGAGGCACTTAAACAGACACTTGAGCAGCCAGAGAATAGAGGGATAGGGATTATGTGCAGGCAGATGGGATTAATTTAGACTGGCATCATGGTCAGCACAGACATGTGGGCCAAAGGGCCTGTTACTGTACTGTACTGTTCAATGCTTTATGCACCAAAGCATTAACCTGAATGGCTTGATTATTAGGCCAGCAGTCTTACCAGTATGACACCATTGCCCTAATGAAAACTGATGGACTCACTTTGCAGGAAAGATCTGCAGACATAAGTGAACAGACACTTGATCCTCATCCTCTCGATTCTTCACATTTCCTCCAGGTAACGTGAAGAAAGTGACTTCAGTCTTGGTGCATATCCAGGTTCTCGATGTCAATGATCATCCCCCAGAATTCCCGGTTCCATACAAAACATTTGTCTGTGAAAACGCAAAGCATGGACAGGTAAGAGGTCGAGACAACAAGGTGCAGAGCTGGATGAACACAGCAGGCCAAGCAGTATCATAGGAGCAGGAAGGCTGACGTTTTGGGCCTAGACCCTTCATCAGAAAAGGGGGAGGGGAAGGGGGTTCTGAAATAAATAGGGAGAGAGGGGGAGGCGGATAGAAGATGGATAGAGGAGAAGATAGGTGGAGAGGAAACAGACAGGTCGAAGAGGTGGGGATGGAGCCAGTAGAGGTGAGTGTAGGTGGGGAGTTAGGGAGGGGATAGGTCAGTCCAGGGAGGACGGACAGGTCAAGGGGGCGGGATGAGATTAGTAGGTAGGAGATCGGGTGCGGCTTAAGGTGGGAGGAGGGGATAGGTGGGAGGAAGAACAGGTTAGGGAGGCGGGGACGAGCTGGACTGGTTTTGGGATGCGGTAGGGGGAGGGGAGATTTTGAAACTTGTGAAATCCACATTGATACCATTGGGCTGCAGGGTTCCCAAGCGGAATATGAGTTGCTGTTCCTGCAACCTTCGGGTGGCATCGTTGTGGCACTGCAGGAGGCCCAGGACGGACATATCGTCTGAGGAATGGGAGGGGCAGTTGAAATGGTTCATGACTGGGAGGTGCAGTTGTTTAGTGCGAACCGAGAGGTCCCTGGGAATGTGAGACTGTATCCATTGTCATAATAAAACAAAGAACTGCGGGTGCTGGAGATCTGAAGCAAAAACAGAAATTGCCGAAGCTCTGTCAACAGACAAGAAACGTTCGCTCTGCCTGCTTTGCTGTCGGAGCTGCTGAAGTTCACCAGCAATTTCTGTTTTTGCTTCAGTTGTAATGTTGTTATGTGGTGGAAATGGATCAGAGCTTCAGCTCCCGGTTCCTGCTTTGACCACATGATGTGTGCTACTCCTGAGACAGTTGTTATTTGAAATGTAAAACAGTTTCCAGCAATTGCAGTGGTTGGGGATTTTTTCCATTTTTGGGCTCAATCCCAGCCAGTCTTTCACAGCATCACAGCTTTCTTTTCAATGGACTCAGTGGCTGGGATAGTATTTATTGCCCATCTTTAATTGTCCTTGAAATACTGGAGCAATTGCAGAGGGTACTTGAAAGTCAACCACAAATAAGTCTGGAGTCACATGCAGGCCAGGCTGAGTGAGGATGGCAGATTCCTTTTCCTAAAGTACATTAGTGAACCAGCTGGGTTTTTACAACAATCTACAACAGTTACACAATCACAACATAAAAACAGAAAGAACTGCGGATGCTGTAAATCAGGAACGAAAACAAAGTTGCTGGAAAAGCTCAGCAGGTCTGGCAGCGTCTGTGAAGGGAAAAAACAGAGTTAACGCTCCGAGGAAGGGTCACCGGACCCGAAATGTTAACTCTGTTCTTTCCTTCACAGATGCTG
>NC_063335.1:112229708-112232398 GCF_021869965.1 Rhincodon typus | reverse complement strand
CATCATCCCGCCCCCTTGACCTGTCCGTCCTCCCTGGACTGACCTATCTCTTCCCTACCTCCCCACCTATATTCACCTTTACTGGCTCCATCCCCGCCTCTCCACCTCTCCTCTCCTCTATCCATCTTCTATCTGCCTCCCCCTCTTTCCCTATTTATTTCAGAACCCCCTTCCCCTCCCCCATTTCTGAAGAAGGGTCTAGGCCCGAAACGTCAGCTTTCCTGCTCCTCTGATGCTGCTTGGCCTGCTGTGTCCATCCAGCTCCACACCTTGTAATCTCAGATTCTCTGCAGTTCCTACTATCTCAAATAGAAAGGGAATATTTGCAGGGATGCCTGAAGCAGGGGGAATAGTGCGACAAAGCAGATTGCTGTCTCTGAGAGCTAAAGCGTGCATGATGGGTTGAATGGCTCCCGTTCTGTGCTGTAAGATTTGATGGAGAAGTAATAGGATAAGGTCTGAAACCAGCATCATGGTTTACCCAAACATTGTGCTACAATTGCTATGGCTGCAACAAGTCATGTGCACCCTTCAGCAGGGAGCTCACTTTGGCGAGGGACGAGTGCCGTTTAAAGCTACTTAAAAACCAACCCTTCGAAGGGGAGCTGCAACAAGCAGGTGGGAAAGGCTCACTGAGAGTATGTGGAAAATGGCTGGAAGTGGCGGAGAGAATGTACTCTGACTATCTGTGGTGCAGCACTGAAGAGTTTGGAGCAGGAGCAAGACACGACAAGAGAAGCCCTGTCCCCAAGGGACCCCAATCCCCAACCATTGCTGCTGAGCCTCAAGGAACTGAGTGCAGTTTAGGGAGAGGTTTAATGAACACACATGAGTAGTCAGGGTCGGTGAACGCATTTTCAGTGACTTCACAGCCCCTCTGCATCCCACATTCCCCGAATTCTTTTTCCGAGGGTGGAAATGACTGTTACATGGGGGCATAATTTTAAGGTAATTGGAGGAAGGTATAGGGGAGATGTCAGAGGCAGGTTCTTCACACAGAGGGTGGTGGGTGTGTGGAATGCACTGGTGGCAGTGGTAGTGGAGTCAGATACTTTAGAGACTTTTAAGCAACTCTTGGATAGGCACATAGAGGGTAGTAAAATGTAGGGTATGCAGGGTAGATTGATCTTAGTAGGATAATAGGTTGGCACAACATCATGGGCCGAAGGGCCTGTACTGTACTGTGCTGTTCTGTTCTATGTTTGAATTCAGTCACAAACCACCATCCTTTTTTATTTAAGGTTGTGGGTGTCACTGGCATAGTCAGAGGTAATTGCCCGGCCCTAATTGCCCTTGACCAGATTTTCAATCAGTAAGGGAATCAAGGGTTCTGGCGAAAAGACTGGAAAGTGAAGTCGAGGATACTCAAAACAGCCACAATCTCATTGAATGGTGGAGTAGACTCGATGGGCTGAATGGCCTAATTTTGCCTTCTACATCTTAATGAGCTGCTCAGCATTTCCCTGAAGGTGATCAGAACTGCATACCTTACTCCAGAAGAGGTCTCACCAACATCCTGTACAACCTCAACATGATGTCTCAACTCCTATACTCAAAGTTCTGAGCAATGAAGGCAAGCATGCTAAATGCCTTCTTAGCTACTCTGTCTACGCTTAATGCAACTGTCAAAGAATTATGTCCCTGAACCCCTTGGAGTGCTCAGACATTGTGGCTGCAGTTCTAGCCTGAAGCCTGTGTTACAATTCTGCACAACCTCATCACCATGAGGACAAAACATTGAAAGCTTTCAAGAAAGTCCTCAGACAGCACCTTCCAAACCCACTACTGCTCCCATCTAGAAGGACAATGTCAGCTGATATATAGAAACACCACCACCTGCAAGTTCCACTCCAAACCACTCACCATCCTGACTTGGAAATATATTGCTGTTCCTTCAGTGTCATTGGGTCAAAATCCTGGAATTCCCTCCCTAACGGCATACTGGGTCTACCTGCAGCACATGGACTGCAGTGGTTCAAGAAGGGAGGCAATAGCCTCGTGGTGTTATCGCTGGACCGTTAATCCAAAAACCCAGATGATGTTCCAAGGAGCTGGGTTCGGGTCTGGCCATGGCAGATGGTGGAATTTGCATTCAATAAAATATCTGGAATTAAGAATCCAGTGATGACTGTGATTCCATTGTCAAATGACAGGAAAAACCCACCTAGCTCACTAATGTCCTTTAGGGAAGGAAACTGCCATCCTTGCCTGGTCTTGCCTACATGTGACTCTAGACCCACAGCAATGTGGTTGGCTCTGAACTGCCCTCTGGGCACTTAGTTTTGGGCAATAAATGCTGCCTAGATAGTGACACCATCATCCCGTGAATGAATAAAGGAAAAAAAAAGGGACAGACAATAAATGCTGGCCGAGTCAGTGATGCCCATGTCCCAGGAGTGAAAGAAAGGAAATAGTTCTTTGAGCTAAAGGGATAAAAGAGTAAAGGATGAAAGCACGAACAGGGTACTGAACTGATTGATCAGTCATGGTCATATTGAATAGTGAAGCTGATTTAAAGGGCGAAACGGTCAACTCCTGCTCCTGTATTTTTATGGTTCTATATTTGGAAGCACTTGCAGCACATTTTGTATTTAGTGTGTCCTGTTCACTGTATTCTATTCTGCACGTGTGCTCTATTCTGCATGTGTGCGCTGAATTCTGTGTACATTCTACAGTCTCCCTCAATCCCC
>NC_063335.1:112200304-112229698 GCF_021869965.1 Rhincodon typus | reverse complement strand
TATATTCTACAGTCTCCCTCAATCCCCATGTGTGCGCTGAATTCTGTCTATACCCTGCAGCATCCCTGAATGTGTGCACTTGATGACAGCGCTGTGAAACCTTGGAAAAGTGCCTGACCTCCCCTCGATATTACCCGTTGGGGGCCACAAGGGTCTTGTTTGCTAAAATGGCATTCATGGCCCTGAAGCTATTGTTGCACTGAATTGAACTTTGCAGGGTACGATCCCAAAACCATTAGCTTTCTGTTTTACACTTCCACCGTATCTGTCATCTGCCTTCCTCCAGGACATAAGCTGGTGGAGAACAACTTCCTGAAACTTACCACCAGGGCTCTGAGTCACCCTCAGGGTGTGCTTATTGACAGTAACGCTCTGAGAGAGTATTCAAGCATTGGCTTTACAAGAAACACGATGAAGCACAGTTCATCCTAACGGCAAAACATTGCAGCTGTGCTCCGACCAGCAGCCTGCTAATCAGAGATAACACGCTGTAGAGCTGGATGAACGCAGCAGGCCAAGCAGCATCATAGGAGCAGGAAGGCTGACGTTTCGGGCCTAGACCTGCTCCTCTGATGCTGCTTGGCCTGCTGTGTTCATCCAGCTCTACACCTTGTTATCTCAGATTCTCCAGCATCTGCAGTTCCTACTATCTTTAGCCTGCCAATCAGCTTGTGTTAAAACGAAGGACATGGTGAGGTCTGTGAGCTCTGTGTTTAATCTGATCTTCTCCCTCTCTTACTTTAGCTGATTCAAACCATCAGCGCAGTGGATAAGGATGAGCCATCGGAGAGACAGCACTTTTATTTCACCCTGGCACCAGGTGCTGCCAGTAATCCCAATTTTACTGTTAGAGATCATCAAGGTAGGACACAAGGTGGTATGTCATAGTTAATGGGCTTTATTCCTACTCAGGCATTCTGCAATGATCCCTGCTGTGTACAAGATTGAACTTCTGATACTAACTGGATCTTGCACCTTATCAACACGCTTTCTGGTGTGTGATAGACAATAATTGTGAAGGATACAACAGGCACAGCAGCAACAGACAATCTCATTATTGTAAAAGCAGCTGTTGCAGCTGTTGCCTGTTTGCCAGTCAAAAAGCATCAACTCCTTGTGCCCCTGGAATACTGTAAATCAGCAGCTCCATGCTCTCCTGTCACTCTAGCATCCTTCTGGTTCTTGCTTCTTAAGTGCGACCAATCCATCCACATGTCAGTTGGGACAAGATTTAATTTGCTGTGTACACGTTGTGATGTTCAGCTCCTCAGAACAATCTTATTGTGCTGTCACAATTCATCAGAGGATGTTAATATTTGAGTAGTGGCTTTATTTTCCTTCCTCTCTCTATGTCTCTCTTCTCTTATCCCTTCTCTTCCTCCTCTTCCTTCTACTCCCTCTCTCTATCCCTCTTCTTTCCTCTCCTCCTCCCTCATTCTTTCTTACTCTTTCTCTTCTTTCTCATCCCATCTTTTCCTCCACCCTCTTTCTCTGTCTTCTTTCATTCACTCTCTCTCTCTTCCTCTGTCCCTTCATCGCTGCCTTCCTCCCTCTTTTTCTTCCTACCCTCACTCTCTGTCATCCTCTCTATGAACTCTCCTCCTCCATCGAAATCTTCTTCCTTCTATTCTCTCTCTTCCTCTCTGTCCATCTTCCATCTTACCCTCTTCCTTCACTCTTTCTTACTCCTCTGCTCCTTTCTCTCTTTCTTTCTCCCTCGATGTCTTCCTCTACCCTTTTCCTCCTTCTCTGTCTTCCTCCCTCTTACTTTTCCTTCCTTCACTCTTTTTTCCTTCCTTCCATTTCTCTTCCTTCCGCATTCTTTTTTTCCTTCTTCTTTCACTCTCTTCCTCCTTACCCCTCCTCTCTTTCTTCCTCTCTCCCTTCCACACCCCCTGCATCTCTCACTTCCTTTCTCTCTCTCTCTGGCCCTCTCTCATGCTCTCTATCTGTCTTTCTCTCTTCTTCTTTTTCACCTCTCTTTCTTCCATAGTTGGTTAAATGTTGTTGAAGTCATCTATTGTTTTCAGTGTCAGTATATATTAATGACCCCTCTTTAAATATAGTTTATCCAGAATGGAATTATTCACCCATTCGTAGTCAGGAGGAAGGAACTTGTTCTCAAATGCGAGTATAACAGATGGATCACTTGCTGAATTGCTTTTTAAAGTACCCAGGAACGACGTAAAAATATGACTCAAAGTAAATCCATATCTCTCTATCCTAATTGCCTCACAAGATATTAAAGTCCACAATGAATGGCATATTGATGTATAAAGCACAATAAATCATTACCAGAAAGGAGCATTTGCAACATTATAAAACTGATTGCTTTTTAGATCATAGTCAGATTTAACACAAAGGAAGCTGTTTCTATCAAGTACTTAGATAGATGGAGCGTTTGGCACATTGAGATTCACATGAGATCTTATCAGGAGATGACTTTATACCTTCAGACCAATTAGGATGTGTAAAGTATAAAATCTATCTGGTGGTGTAAATGGCATTACTTCCTAGGAGGATACTATAGGTACATCAATTATTCTTCTTATAAACTTGATTTATCAAGGTTAATTAAAGAAAAATATAATTAAAATATTTTAGCTTTACCTTTTTCCAATCTCTGATTGGTTAGCCTCATGAAAAACCACCTTTAATTTGAACCCATTTAGCCAAAATAGCTTTTCTTCACTTCTCTTTCCCTTCTTCACTTCCCTCCAAATGTCATCTTCTTCATCTCTCTTTTCCTCTATCCTTGACTTCCTTCCTTTACTCTCTCTTCTCTTATCTCCCTCTGCCTCTCTCTTTTTCTTCCTCCTTTCTTCTCATATTCCCTTCCTCATTGATAATGTGATGGAATTGGAGTTATCAAAGGATATAAGTTTCTACTGACTTCTCTGGTCCCCGATAATAAATTTCACATGAACCTTCCGGTCATGATGAGAGAATTGAGAATCATCGTCAAAGTGTTAGATCACACATTCATTTATCTCAGTCAAATAAACTGTGCCCAAAGCCAGCATTGTATGAAAAGATCTGATGAGCAGTTATCGACCTGAAGCATCAATCCTGTTTGCCTCTCCTGGAAACATTTTAAATCTGATAGCAAAATGTGTCCTGCAAAAACAATGTTGTGTCTGACCAAGTTCTGAAACAGACATTGGGCCAAAATCCTCCAAACACTGTACCTTCAGAAAATACAGTATCCATTTAGTGGACACAAAACTGAGTCCTGTGAAACACCACTGGAAAGCACATTCCATTCTCAAAAACAGCCATCGACCATCACCCTTTGATTCCCATCATTGAGCCATATTTCCCTGAATCCCATGGGCTTTAAATTTTCTTAAGTCTGTCAAGTGGGACCTACCAAAATCCATATAGTCAACATCCACTACACTATTCTCGTCAGTTCTCCCTTGTTATTTCCTCAAAACGTTCAATTAGGTTAGTAAGGTACAACATTCTGACTATCCCTGATTAATCCATGCCTCTCCATGTATCACACAATCCTATCTCTCAATATTGATTCCAGTAATTTTCCCACCACCAAGGTCAGACTAACTATTTTATAATTCAGCCTCTCCCTTGCACCATTCTTGAATAGCGGTACAATATTTGCAAATCACCATTCCTCTGGTACCTCACGTGCAACTGGGGAGGAATGGAAATGATCCTTAGAATATCCAACTTTTCATCCCTGGCTTCCTTTAACAATTTTTTTTAAATTCAGTAATGAAATATGGGCATTGCTGGCTAAGCCGGTATGTATTCACCATCCATAATTGGCAAGAGGGCAGTTAAGAGTCAACAACATTGCTGTGGGTCTGGAGTCACAAGGATGGCTGATTTACTTCCCTAAAGGACATAGTGAACCAAATGGATTTTTATAACATTTGACAGTAGTTACATAATTTGGTGAAAATCTGAACTCATGGCCCCACAAAAAGGCCTGGGGTTTTGGATTGCTAGTCCTAGAGTCATAGAGGTGCACAGCACAGAAACAGACCCTTCGGTCCAACTAGTCCATACCTACCAGATATCCTAAATTAATCTAGTCAGTCCTGAGGAAGTGACACCGGACCTGAAATGTTAACTCTGTTTTTTCCTTCACAGATGCTACCTGACCTGCTGAGCTTTTCCAGCAACTTTATTTTTGTTCCTGATTTACAGCATCCGCAGTTCTTTTGGTTTTTATTTCCACTAGATTTGACCCCTATCCCTCTAAACCCTTCCTATTCATGTACCCATCCAGATGCCCTTTAGATGTTGCAATTGTACCAGCTTCCACCACTTCCTCTGGCAAACTGATTCCATACATATTCTGCCCTCTGTCTGAAAACATTGTCCCTTAGGTACCTTTTAAATCTTTCCCATCTCACCTTAAACATTTGTCATCCAGTTTGGACTACCCTGCCCTGGGGAAAAGACCTTGGCTATTCACCCTATCCATGCTCCTCAGGATTATATAAATTTCTATAAGGCCACCCCTCAGCCACCGATACTCTAGGGAAAATAGCCCCAGCCTATTCAGCCTCTCCCTATAGCTCAAACCCTCCAAACCTGGCAACACCCTTGTAAATCTTGGAGGAACACAGCAGGTCAAGCAGCATTAGAGGAGCAGGAAAGTCGAATTTTGGGTTTACACCCTTCATTAGGACTGGGGAAAGGGAAGGAGCTGGGAAATAGAAAGTGGAAGGTTGGGTCTGGGGGAAGGTAGGTGGAATGGTGATAGGTGGATGCAAGTAGGAGGTAGTAGGGATTGGTTAGAGGTAGAGCGGATAGATGGGAAAAAGGATGGACAGGTTGTGTCAGGTCAAGGAGGCGGGAGGGTTGGACGTGGGATGAGGCTGGGGATGGGGAGATTTTGAAATCTGTGTTGATGGGGAGGGAGCTGTAAGGGGGCTTCATGCTTGAACAGTTCATAACTTTACCAACACCTTTCACCCCAACCTCAAATTCAGCTGGACCATCTCCAATACTTCACTTCCATTCCTGGACCTCTCCGTCTCCGTCTCTGGTAACCACCTGAGCACCAACATCTATTTCAAACCCACCGACTCCCACAGCTACCTGAACTTCACCTCCTCTTACCCACCTTCCTGCAAGAATGCGATCCCTTACTCCTAATTCCTCAGCCTCCGCCACATCTGCTCCCAAGATGGAGCATTCGTTCCAGAACATCCCAGATGTCCTCCTATTTCAAGGACCGCAACTTCATTCCTCCGGTGATCAAAACTGTACCTCTTGCGCATTTCCCGCACTTCTGCCCTCAAACCCCCTCCACCAACAAAAATAAGGACAGAATCCCCCAGTCCTCACATACCACCCCACCACCTCTTGCCACCTACAATCTGACCCCACCACCAAAGAGATATTTTCCTCGTCACCCCTACCTGCCTTTCATAGGGACCTACTCACTCTGCAACTCCCTTGTCTGCTCTACACTCCCCACCAACCCCAACCATCCCTGCAACCACAGGAAATGCTACACCTGCCCCTACACCTCCACACTCAGTTCGATTCAAGGCCAAAACAAACCTTTCATATCAGACACGGGTTCACCTGTACATTCTCCAGCCTGGTCTACTGGATCCATTGCTCCCAATGTGGTCTCCTCTACATCGGTGAGACCAAGCGCAGACTCGGCTACCATTTCATAGAGCATCTGCACTCTGTTCATGACAAATGACAACACCTACCAGTTGCGAACCATTTTAACACCATCTCCCACTCCTGGGTGACATGTCCATCCTGGGCCTCCTCACAATGACACCACACGCAAACCGGAGGAGCAGCACCTCATATTCCACCTCAGGAGCCTACAGTCCAATGGCCTAAACATGGCCTAAACCAGTTTCAAAATCTTTCCACCTCCAGCCTCATCCTCTGTCCAACCCCACCTCCTTGACCCAGCACATCTTCTTTGCTACCTATCTGCCCCACCCTTCCTACTGACCAATTCCCGCTACCTCCTACCTGCATCCACCTATCACCATCCTACCTGCCTTCTCCCAGCCCCATCCCCTTCCCTCTCTTTATTTCCCAGCTCCCTTCCCCTCCCCAGTCCCGATGAAGGGTGTAATCCTGAAACATCAATTTTCCTGCTCCTCTGATGCTGCCTGACCTGCTGTGTTCCTCCAGCTCCACACCATGTTGACTCTGACTCCAGTATCTGCAGTTCTTGCTACCCTCCTTGTAAATCTTTTCTGAACCCTTTCAAGTTTAACAAGATCTTTCCTATAGCTAGGAGACCAGAACTGAATGCAGTAATGCAAAAGTGGCCTAACCAATGTCCTGGATAGCCACAACATGACCTCCCAACTCCTACACTCAATGCACTGACCAATAAAGGCAAGCGTACCAACCACCTTCTTCACTATCCTGTCTACCTGCAACTGCACTTTCAAGGAACAATGAACCTGCACCTCAATGTCTCTTTGTTCGTCAGAGCTCCCCAGGATCTTACCATTGCCAAGTGACATGATCACTATACCAATGTCTACCCTAACAGTCCAACTCATCCGGCCCTGGATATTTATCCACCTTCTAGGAGCTCAGACACTCAAGTACTTCCCTTCCCTCCTGCTTATTTTAATATTTCATACTCTCCTCTTTAGCTAGAATGTCTGCGTTATCCCTCTCCTTTGTGAAAACAGAAATTAAATACTCACTTCGCACCCTGCCCACACCTTCCATATCCACATACAAGTTACTGTGTATATCTCTGATCAGCCCAACCCTTCCCTTCATCATCCTGTTGCCCTTAGTGAACTGGTAAAAATCTTTGGGTTTTCCTTCATTTTACCAGCTGGTATAGTTTTAGATCCTCTCTTTGCTTTCCTGATTTACCATTATTGTTTTACCCTGTACTTCCAATGCTCCTCCAAGTTTTCTGATCAAATATTTTCTTTAAGGTTGAGTTAAATATTTGTTTTTTTTTTTCCCTGCTTTATCTTACCCGGTATGTTTCTGGATAACTCGGAACTCTAGAGTTGGCCTTTTTCATTGTCTACCTCCTCACCCAACCATTCATCCATTCACTAACGTTCAAATTGGAACTTCAAACTTATCACACAGCAGCCTACGTTGTAAAATGGGAAGAAGCCTGGTGCTCCCCTGACTCTTCCCCATCCTCACACACTTCTCTGAAGGCCACTGACCAAAACACCAAGGAGAAATACATCGAGCCAGGGAAATGTCTAAGTCCAGTGGCTATCCAGTCATCATTGCTGTTGCTTGGAAGATTAAGTAATAGAGATACAACGGTATCAACAAGATTAGCCCATTCATTTTTTTCGGTACCTTTGTTCCTTTTTGCCTCCAATTTCACCTCTTAATATAACTCATTCAAGAGATCCAGGGTCCTTCTGTTTCTCTTGAACACATCAATGCTAATTCATTAAGGCATGAATAGTGGTATTTGTTTTATACTCTCCCTCCCTTGTCCCATCTCTCAACTTAACACTGTCTTGGCTATTTCCCAATGTCGTCGTGCAAGTACTCAGGTCCTGCATTCTGTAGATTCAGTATCAAGTAAATCCTGTACCCTGACACATTAAAGCCTGAGACATCCCAGGAACAATTTCTAATTATTTGTCTAAGTGAAAAGAAAGCCAAAACGTTTAAACGTATGAGGTTATTACCAAATCCAAACTGTGTTAATACATGTGCATGTGTGTGTCCACACCAGGAAGGTATCTCACAGCCTGCAGATGTTGTTGTGTGACGAGCTGAGGGAATTCTCGTATTTTCTCTGTTTATTTCTGTGTAACCGAGTTCTGCAGTGACTTCAAATCTGTTTCTAATGCAAGCCCTGGGTCAAGGTATTAATCTGTCTCTAGGAAATGAAATTGAACTGGTAGATCATTAAATGGCTGGTCCTCATGAGTGGGATGTGATGCTTGGAATCGAAGCCAAGGTTGATGGTAAGCTGCCAACAGAGCTATGTGACACTGTATCAGTCAGTTGAGACTACTCTGAGTAGTTTGTTAGGCCCTCCTCCCCAAACCAAGACCACCAGAAGTGATAGTAACATCACTGTATTAAGCAGACAAAGTGCACAAGATATCAAGCCTTGTATTTTGTAGGATCTTATAATACACTCATTGTGATCCTTATGATTCAGGTTTTATTGTTGGAGCGATGTTGATATTGGTTTAAGAGGTTGTATGGTCTATTCCTCCTCCATGTTTGTATATTTGATCCACCTGTCACTGCATTTTTCAACTGAACTTTGTTTTCCCTTTGTTCATCATTATCTGTCAGATAACACGGCTGCCATTCTGACTCAAAGAGCTGGTTATCGTCGAGGCGAGCTGGCCATTCACTTCTTGCCCATCCTGATAGTAGACAATGGGACTCCATCGCTAAGCAGCACCAACACCCTTACTATCCGAGTGTGTAGGTGCAGCAACAATGGTGCTGGCCAACTATGCAACGCTGACGCCTTCTTTTTGCCTGCTGGCCTCAGTACCGGTGCTTTCATTGCCATCCTCATCTGTGCCGTGATGATACTGGGTGAGTAACCTCGCAGTTTGTAATGGCACCAGTGTGCCAGCCAATGAGTTGAAAGCGGGGCAGGATTTAAAGGCAGGAATCTTATCAATCTCTGGTTGATTGGTGCTGTGTTCTTGGCAAACTTCAGAGGGGTAGGTAGATACTGAGGAGATGTTTCCCTGGCTAGGGAATTTAGAACCTCAGGTTTTCGGGGTGGCAGTGACTTGGGTTAGTCATCCAGAACCAGAGGCTAATATTCTGCGGGCATGGGGTCAGATACCATCACGGTACATGGTGAAATATGAATTCAATAAAGATCTTGCCTTATGGCCACCATTGTTGGAAATACCCAACCGGCTCACTCATGTCCTTTAGGAAGCAAAATCTGTTGTCCTTAACCAATCAGGCCTACATGTGACTCCAGACCTGGTTAACTCTTAACTGTCCTCTGGACAATTAGGGATGGTCAATGATACTAGTCTTGCCACCAACACTCAAGTCCCAAGACTGAATAAAAGGGGGATAAGAGGCAATCATTCATGACAAGTGGATAGATTTCTTCATTCGATCGATTGTTAAGTCTTTAAAATTCTCCACCCTAGAGTGGATGCTCCATCAGTGAATACATTACAGACTGGGGAGGCTGATTTATGTGTACCAGGGAATCAAAGGGGACGTGGACAGGGGGAAAAGAGGAGTTAAAACCCAAGATCAATCCTGATTGTGTTGAACAGTGAAGCAAGTCTTATCTTCTCCAGCTCCTCTTCTGATGTTAATTGACATGGAACCAAAAAACTCTGAAAAATAATACTTTTACCCTCAAATTCAATCCATTCTTATGGATAAACAACTTTAAATGATTTAAAAAATCACTTTTAAATAGAGAGAAGAATTCATTAGCTTTATTGTCATATGACAGTAAGTTTCTTAATAAATTGTTATTAAAATTTAGATTCTAAAGCTTTTAAAGGTTGCCTCTTATTAGCTCCAAAAAGATCAATTTTATTTATTTATTTATTTATTTTGTGGAATGTGGGCATCGCTGGCTGGCCAGGATTTATTGCCCAACCCTAGTTGCCCCTTGAGAAGGTGGTGGTGAGCTGCCTTCTTGAACCACTGCAGTCCACCTGCTGTGGGTTAACCTGCAATGCCATTAGGGAGGGAATTCCAGGATCTTGCCAGTAAAGGAATGACGATGTATTACCGAGTCAGGATGGTGAGTGGCTTGGACGGGAACTTGCAGGGGATGGTGTTCCCACGCATCTGCTGCCTTTGTCCTTCCAGATGGAAGTGGTCTTGAGTTTGGAAGGTGCTGTCTGAGCTTCTTTAGTGAATTTCTGCAGTGCATCCTGTAGATAGTACACACTGCTGCTACTGAGCGTCGGTGGTGGAGGGAGTGGATGCTTGTGGATGTAGTGCCAATCAAGCGAGCTGCTTTGTCCTGGATGGTGTCAAGCTTCATGAATCATGGGGCTGCTCTCATCCAGGCAAGTGGGGAGTATTCCATCATACTTTTGATTTGTGCCTTGTAGATGGCAGACAGGATTTTGGGAGTCAGGAGATGAGTTACTCGTCACAGTATTCCTAGCTCTTACAGCTACTGCATTTATGTATTGAGTCCAGTTGAGTTTATGGTCAATGATAACTCCCAGGACGTTGATAGTGGGAGATTCAGTGATGGTAACACCATTGAATGTCAAGGGGCGGTGGTTAGATTGTCTCTTATTGGTGATGGTCATAGCCTGGTATTTGTGTGGCGCGAATGTCACTTGCCACTTGTCAGCCCAAGCCTGGATATTATCCAGATCTTGTTGCATGTGACCATGGACTGTTTCAGTACCTGAAGAGTCGCAAATGGTGCTGAGCATTGTGCAATCATCGGCGAACATCCCCACTGTGGACCTTATGCTGGAGGGAAGGTCATTGTTGAAAAAGCTGAAGATGGTTGGGCTTAGGATGCTACCCTGAGGAACTCCTGCAGAGATGTCCTGGAGCTGAGATGATTGACTTCCAACAACCACAACCATCTTCCTATGTGTCAGGTATGACTCCAACCACCGGAGCGTTTGCCCCTGATACCCATTGATTCCAGTTTTGCTCAGGCTCCGTGATGCCACACTCAGTCCGAAACAGCCTTGATATCAAGGGCTGTCCCTCTTGCCTCACCTCTGGAATTCAGCTCTTTTGTCCATGTTTGAACCAAGGCTGTAATGGGGTCAGGAGCTGGTTGGCCCTGGCGGAACCCAAACTGGGCATCACTGAGCAGGTTATTGCTGAGCAGGTGCTGCTTGATAGCACTGTTACTGACACCTTCCATCACTTTACTGATGATCGAGAGTAGACTGATGGGGCGGTAATTGACCAGGTTGGATTTGTCCTGCTTTTTATGTAGAGGACATACTTGAGCAATTTTCCACATTGTCGGGTAGATACCTATGTTGTAACTGTACTGGAACAGCGTTGCTAGGGGAGCGGCAAGTTCTGGAGCACAAGTCTTCATCACTATTGCCAGAATGTTGTCAGGGCCCGTAGCCTTTGCAGCATCCAGTGTCACTAACTGTTTCTTTATATCACGTGGAGTGAATTGAATTGGCTGAATACTGGTATATGTGATGCTGGGGTCTACTGGAGGAGGCCAAGATGGATCATTCAGTCTTATCTTTTGCACTGATGTGCTGAGCTCTTCCATCATTGAGATATTTGTGGAGCCTCCTCCTCCAGTGAGTTGTTTAATTGTCCACCACCATTCATGACTGGATGTGCCAGGACTGCAGAGCTTAGATCTGATCCGTTGGTTGTGGGATCGCTTAGCTCTATCACTTGCTACTTTGGCTATTTGGCATGCAAGTAGTCCTGTTTGGTGGCTTCACCAGGTTGATACCTCATCTTCAGCTATGCCTGGTGCTGCTCCTGGGATGCCCTCCTGCACTCTCCATTGAACCAGGGTTGATCCCCTGGTTTGATGGTAATGGTTGAGTGGGGGATATGTCGGGCCATGAGGTTACAGATTGTGCTGGAGTACAATTCTGCTGCTGTAGATGGCCCACAGCGCCTCATGGATGCCCAGTTTTGAGTTGCTAGATCTATTTGAAGTCTGTCCCATTTAGCACGGTGATAGTGCCACACAACACGATGGAAGTTATTCTTAAGGTGAAGGCGGGACTTCATCTCAACAAGAACTGTGCGGTGGTCTCTCTTAGCATTGAAGTCACCCACCTAGAGTACATTTTGTGCCTTTGCCATCCTCAATACTTCCTCCAAGTGTTGCTCAACATGGAGAATTACCGATTCATCAGCTGAGGGAGGATGGTACGTGGTAACCAAAAGAAGGTTTCCTTACCCATGTTCAACCTGAAGCCACGAGACCTCATGGGATCCGGAGTCAATGTTGAGGACTCCCAATGTAACTCCCTCCCAATTGTATCCCACTGTGCCGCCCCCTCTGCTGGGTCTGTCCTGCCGGTGGGACAGGACATATCCAGGGATGGTGATGGTGGTGTCTGGGACATTGTTTGTAAGGTATGATTCTGTGAGTATGACTGTGTCAGGCTGTTGCTCTCCCAATTTTGGCACTAACCCCCAGATATTAGTAAAGAGGACTTTGCAGAGTCGACAGGACTGTTTTTGCTGTTGTCTTTTCTGGTCCATCGGTTGATGCCGGGTGATCTGGACAGATTCATTTCTTTGAGACTTTGTAGCGATTTGAACAACTGAGTGGCTTGCTAGGCCATTTGAGAGCAATTGACAGTGGACAGCATTGTTGTGGGTCTGGAGTCACATGTAGACCAGACCTACTTGAGGATGACAGATTTCCTTCCCTGAAGGACATTAGTCAACCAGATGGCTTTTTCCGACAATTGACAATGGTTTCATGGTCATCAGTAGTTTCTTAATTCCAGATTTTTTAAAAAATTGACTTCAAATTCCACCATCTGCCATGGCGGGATTCCAACCCGGGTCCCCAGAACACTGTCTGGGTCTCTGGATTAACAGTCCAGTGATAATACCACTAGACCATCATCTTCGCTTTTTTTGTAGCCTTTTCAAAAACCTGCAAACAGACGCAATTCACCGAACATGGTGAAACATTCATTCGAAGACGGTTGCATGCGTGATCTGTTTTGATGGATAGCCATCGATGCTAAAGATCATGGTAACAAGGGTTCCACTGTCCTGTAATTAAATTTACATATCCACACTTTTGCAGCAGTTAAGCTGATTTTGAGAAAATTGCCATGAATGAACAAAACAATGTGACTGAGGGGAAACTCCAAGCCGGAGAGTTTAATTTCCTCACAGCAAATTCAGCAAATGCATGATATTCTTCATTACACAGGGAGAGGGTGAATAGGCTGGGGGTGTTTTCCCTGGAGCACCGGAGGCTGAGGGGTAACCCTATAGAAGTTTATAAAATCATGAGGGGCATGGATAGGGTGAAAAGTCAAAGTCTTTTCCCCAGGGTAGGGGAGTCCAAAACTAGAGGGCATAGGTTAAGAGGAGAGGGGAAGGATTTAAAAGGGATCTGAGGGACTTTTTCACACAGAGGGTGGTGTGTGTATGGAATGAGCTGCCAGAGGAAGTGGTGAAGGCTGATACAATTACAACATTTAAAAGGCATCTGGATGGGTATATGTATGGGAAGGGTTTTGAACGATATGGGCCAAATGCTGGCAAAAGGGGCTGGATTAATTAAGGATATTTGGTCAGCATGGACAAGTTGGACCAAAGGGTCTGTTTCTGTACTGTACATCTCTATGACTCTATATCCACTATTTGTTTTGCTCATCTGGGAATCGGCAAGGCAGCCAATTTTTGATGCAGAGTGATGCCAACAGCGGTGTGTTCAATTCCCACACTGGCCAAGGTTACCAAGAAGGATTCTCCTCCTCAACCTCTCCCCTCACCTACGGCATAGTGAGCCTCAGGTTAAACCACCACGAACCAGTCCTCTCTCTCTCTAATGAAAGAGTTGCCCACCATCTGGTAGGACTGTGGTGACTTTACCTTCTTAAGTTCAGGGACATGCAGCTGTAAGTATACTTACACGTTCATGGAACGGAAAGACCAGCAAAACTTAGAAGTGACTATTCACTGATCCAAAATGACCTTGTATAAGAAACAACTATTTCCAAGTTTGACTGGTTTTTATTTCCACTGACAGAATTCTACCTGAGCAACAAAGCTGAAAACAGAATAACAGCTCAGCAAAAATTTGAATTACGATATAGCTGCACTAACTGAAGGTTCTGAGCAAGGAAAGCTTAGTTATTCATGTTAGATCTTGACTTTTTCATAATTGCATAGAATTTGTTGTTTGCATCTTCATAATTTTGCATATTTCTTGACTGCATTGCAATCATGTTACATATTATTCACTCTGCAGGTGTAGAGGTTTTATGAAGCAAATATATTGGCCTGTTTCTATAGAAATTGTCTTTTTATAAACCATGCAACAAGCATTTTACAGTAAGCAATTCACAGAGAGGCTAAATTCTCCAAACAGATAAGCAGCGGTGAAAAGTCTTCTCAACTGTTCTTCTAAATCAGGTGGAAGCTTCAAATGCAATTGAGGATAACTTACACTTTTTCATTTGGATCATAAACTGATTGACTGGATTGAAAATTCTAAATTGGATTCTTCATTGCACCAGCTTATATCACAAACCAGTACGGCTATAATCTAATCCCTTTAAGTTAGAGAGCGCTTTCAGAAGCACACATCCCGTTCTGGTGCTGTCTAGCCAGACATCCTCATAGTAGCTTCATAGTAATGTCCTGCCTCCCTGACCCATGACGGCAAGCGTCTTCTTTACTACCTATCAACTTGTATTACCACTTTCAAGGAAATGTAGACTTGTACTCCAAGATTCTTCTGCCTATCAATGTTCTTAAGGGTACTGCCATTTACTGTATACTTTCCTCTTGCATTTGACCTCCCGTAATACATCTCCTCACACTTGTCTGGATTAAGTTCCATCTTCCATTTCTCCAGCCAACTTTCCAACTGATTGATATCCTGCAGTATCCTTTGACAACCTTCTTCACTATCCAAAACCCAACTTGTGTGTCATCTGCAAACTTACTTATCGGATCAAGTGCATTTTCATCCAAATCATTTATACAAATTCCAAACAACCGAGATCTCACACTGATCCTTGTGCAACCACTGGTCACACATACCTCAGTCAGAAATACACCCCTCCCTCTGTCTCCTATGACCAAGCCGATTTTGTATCCAACTTATCAACTCACCATGGATTCCAAATGACTTAATCTTCTGAACAAGCCTACCAAGAGGCTCCTTGTCAAATGCTTTAGTAAAGCCCACACAGACAGCATCCACTGTATTAACCTCATCAATCATCTTCGTCACTTCCATGAAAAACTCAATCAAATTCGTGAGACAAAACCTACTCCACACAAAGCCGTACTGACTTTCCCTACTAAGTCCACAATTTTCCAAATGCAGGTAAATCCTATCCCTAAGAACCTGCTCCAATAATTTCACGACCGCTGATGTAAGATTCACTGGCCTATCATTTCCTGGGTTATCCCTCCTTTTCTAAAACAAAGGAACACCGTTGACTATTTTTCAGTCTTGCCTGAGGCTTAGGAGGGTAGAAAATTCTCTGTCAAGGCCCTAGCAATCTCCTCCCTTGCCTCCCTCGGTATTCTGAGATAGATCTCATCGGGCCCTTGTGACCTGTCTATTTTAATGTTTTTCAAGACACACAAAACCACCTCCTTCTTAATACTGATGTGCCCTAGAATATTGGTTTACCCCTCCCTAATCTTACCATCACCCACATCTTTCTCCTTTGTTGAATGAGTTGGATAAGTGTAATGTTTTCAGAAATCTTCTCTGGAATAAAAAGTTAAGACATGCGTTACAACCAAGAAAAAGCTCAATTTGATTCCCTTTGAAGCATTAATAGTCACTGTACACATTTTTTTAAAATCTAACTTATGTAAGCAAGTGGAACTTGAACAGTTAGATAGCACTGGGGCAACTTGACCTTTTACCTGACCCAGGAGTAGGGACATTACCACTAGACCCCACCCAATGATCGCTATATAATGCGTTTGGACAACCAGGCAGTCCACCAAGAGATTGAGTGGCCACCCTGATGATTTTCTTTCCTGTTTTTCTCCTCAGCACTCGTGTTCCTCCTACTGGTACTCAGGCGGCACAGGAAAGACCCGCACTTTGCCGGCGAATGTGACGACATCCGTGAAAACATCGTCAGGTACGACGATGAAGGGGGCGGTGAGGAGGACACGGAAGCGTTCAGCATGGCCACCTTGAGGAACTCGCGGGTCAGGTGTGGCTGCAGAGCAAGGAGAGATGTGAAGTCCGACATTCCGTCAGCGTACAGGCAATCACTCCGTGGGATGCCGGATCAAGCCGTTTTCCGAGAATTTGTCAGGGAGAGGCTGAACGAAGCTGACTCTGATCCCTCGGCTCTGCCTTTCGATTCTTTGCAAACGTACGCATTTGAGGGGACTGGCTCTGTTGCTGAGTCCTTGAGTTCTTTGGCTTCCTCTTGCATGGGCTCAGATGAAAATTACGATTACCTCAGTGACTGGGGACTATGCTTCGGAACGTTGGCGGATCTGTACGGGGATAATGGAAATCACCTGGCTACATGAAACAAGGAAAGGAGAAGAACATTGAAATTTCATGGCTAGGAATATTCTTCTGACTTTGCAATTCTAATGTCAAGCCTCCCTCCTCTGCAAGTGTGTAACTGAACGTTCGGCCACCAGAGATTCTCTGATCACTTCTTTCAAATACCAGAAAATTATTTGCAGCGCACCTGAGTTTCTGAAATGCTTGTGCATCCATTAGAACCCCAATATCCAAAAGTTACCTGTGGTCAGGTGGTTTGCACCTAGAATTCTTTATCTTGCTTGGAAGATAGTGTAAAACCTCTCAGGAATCAACCGAATAGGGTATGAGCTTTCAACTGGAATCTGTTGAGCAGATACTCATCTTCCCAATTCATTCTCATTCCACGATCTGGTCCAGATTTTGGGACTTCTGTAACTAAAGGAACAAAGAAGTGAAATATTTATCATACTGCCCAGGACAATCACTAATGTCACAGGTTCACTAATGTCCTTTAGGGAAGGAAACTGCCATCCTTACCTGGTCTGGCCTACATGTGACTCCAGACCCACAGCAATGTGGTTGACTCTTAACTGCCATCTGGGCAATTAGGGATGGGCAATAAATACTGCCTGGCCAGTGACACCCTCATCCCATGAATGAATAAAGGAAAAAAAATCATGGAATTGATCAACATGAATTCAAGTGTACAAATAAGACTAGCCTAGGATCACTCTCCAAATGTATTCATTTTGCACAAACTTCATAAACGTGGGGTTTAGTCTGGGGGTGGTGCAGGTGTGGATCAGTTATTGCATTAGCCTAGAAAGTTGTGTTTTAAACATTCACCCTTGAGCACATGATTCAGACTAGCACCCCAGTGGAGCATTGTGGAAATGCTGCACTGGCAGAGGTGCTGTCTTTCTGATGAGATTCTCCCACACAAATGTCACAGATGTTCCTCATCTATCCCTTCCTTGATGCTCCTTCGAACAGATTATTTGGTCACTGCTGTTTGTGGGATCTTGCTGTTCATGGTTTATCTGTGTACAACATTACAACAGTGACAACAGGTCAGAAAGTATTTAATTGGCTGCAATAAGCAAAGGGCATCCTGAGGTCATGAAGAGCAAGTTCTTACTCACAATTTGAAAGTTATTGTTTTGATTGGCTATGTGTTGTCATTAAGAGCACTCAATATCAAATTCTGTAAAGTATGAATGTGCTAATAGCTTTGTTTTAACAACTGAGGGAGAAAAAAGACAGGCACATTCGCCTCTTTCCGCTGCATCAAGAGCAGTAATTTCAAGCCTTTGATACACGTTCCCTTGTGAAATATTCCTTTTGTTTTCAAATTCTTTGGAAAACTAGAATGGACATCTGTGGCTGACAATCTCTCGCTGTGATGGTCAACAGTATTTTTGTGTTGAATTTTATGTAAAGAATAGTAGAGGAAGTTTATGACTCATGATTATGATTATGACATTTTTAATTCTCTTGCTTTCGTACTTCACTTGTTCGGAGAACATTTGGGCTTATTCAGGAGAAAGATGCTGGGAAACTAAATGCTTGTTATTTTTGTCACAGAGTGTATGCATCAAGTGTCATCAGCTCTGCACACTCCAGAACAAAACTTACTCCAATTTAACCCAATCTCTAAAGATCATTCATTGCTGCTTCACTGTAACATTAACAATTCAGTTTGATTACTAACATATGGGATGGCTTTGTGACTTGTCAATGCCTGGCTAGGAAGTAGCATTGATGCTAAGCAAGATCATTTAAAATACGACCCTGACACTTTGCAACAATAGAAACACCCAACTCATTGTCCTGAGTGTGAATCATCAAAATCTCTTCAGTCCCTGTTTGCGGGGTTTGTTTAGTTCAGTTGGCTGGATGGCTGGTTTGCAATGCTGAATAATACCATCAATGCAGGTTTAACCTGAGCCAGTGCAGGAGTTACTATGAAGGTCCCGCCTTCTCAATCTTAGCCCTCGGCTGAGGTAGAGTGACCTTCAGGTTAAATTCACTGCCAGTTGAGGGAGTGGGACTATGGCTTTACGTTTAGTTCTTTTTGTCGATATTTTAATTTTGAGTTCTGCCTTAACAGTTTCTTCAAACAACGCATGCAATCTACCCCCATTTATCATAGAAAGAGACCAGGTGGGTTTTTGAACTTCTCCCAAGCTTCCTTCTACCCTGATTCTATCTATAGTGGCATTATATTCATCTCTTCCTTTCTCACCCCAGGTTTTCTTATTTTATATTCAATCATGGAATATGGCTGTCACTAGCTGAGCCAGCATTTATTGTTCATCCCTAATTGCCCAGAGGTGGGGTTAAAAGTCAACCACATTGCTGTGGGTCTGGAGCCACACGAAGACCAGACCTGGTAAGGATGGCAGTTTCCTTCCCTAAAGAACATTAGATGGTTTTTCCTGACAATTGACAATAGTTTCCTGGTCATCATCACAGCCATCATTAGACTCTTAATTCCAGATTTTTTTTCAATATTGAATTCAAATACCACCATCTGCCATAGCAGAATTTGAACCCAAGTCCCGAGAACATTAGATCAGTTTCTGGATTAATAGTCTAGCAATAACACCAGTAGGCCATTGCATCTCCTTCGCTTTTCCGTTACATCATTCACTTCAATCAGGACATGTTATATTTGTAGTCACACTCGGTAACTAAATCTTTTCTGAATTCAGTACTGGATTATCAATGATTATCACCTCTTGTTTTGGATTCTTCTATAAATGGAAACATCTTCTCAGCCTCTTTCTCTGTTAGTACCGCCCTTCATTATTTTGAAGAGCTTGTGTTACTCCTCTGCAATAATGAGAAAAAAAAAATCCTTGGCTCATTTTGGAGGAATTATAGATTGATAGAGTAATTTAGGGATAAGAGGAAGACCGTTCTGTCTATTGAGTTTAGGCTAGCTCTCATTGTAGCGATCCAGTCCATTGTCTGCAACCATCCCCTTTGTCCTGTCAGTTTATTTGCTTCATGTACCCATCCAAAGTTTTGATGAAACCAATGATTATCTTTGCTTCCGCCACCCTTGGTGCGAGGCAAGCTCTACTGCTGAGTACGGTAACTTTCCACTTCACATTTCCTCTACATCTTTAGCCGAATTCCTTAAATCTATGTTCTGTTCACTTTTGCACCATCAAGTTTAAAAGAAGAATGTTTCCTTGTCTTGTAAGA
The DNA here is from genome assembly GCF_021869965.1 of Rhincodon typus. NCBI lineage: Eukaryota > Metazoa > Chordata > Chondrichthyes > Orectolobiformes > Rhincodontidae > Rhincodon > Rhincodon typus. The sequence continues at coordinate 112,210,374 of NC_063335.1, read as the reverse complement.
CTGTATCAAATTTCCCCTCAATTTACTCCAAGGAAAACTGCCCCAGCATCTCCAAACGAAGTTAATAGACAAGCTGTCCCAAGACTCTAAAAGAAGTATTACTAAAATAATGACAATGAGTAGGAGAGGTGACATAAATCACTGGAAAAGATAAGGGATTTTCAGGGAGCAAGAAAGGTAGTGGAGAGCTTGGGATGTTGTTTAGATAAAGATTGATTTCTTTTAAGAATAATAATTTATACACAAACAAAATTTTTTTTAAAATGTAAATTGTTGAGATCAATGGATCTGTCAGTGAATCTGATGGAAAATGGATGAAACCTGCACATCTATCGAGAAGTCGGGGGGACCAAAAAGTCACCACTACCTCCCAAATCCTGACCACTATCCACAAGGCCCAAGTCAGGAATGTGATGGGATACTCCCCATTTGCCTGGGTGCAGCTCCAACAACACTCGGGAAGCTTAACACCATCTAGGAGAAAGGAAATTGCTTGGTTGGTACCTCATCCACCAACTTAAAACATTGCTGGAATTCTAGCAAGTATAGTGTTAAACTAGAATGCAGAGAGAGGCGACTGCATATGTCCTAACTCTTTGAAAAAGCTATGTCCAACTATTCCTACTCAGAATCACAGAATCACACACTTGTTACGCTGCTCAAGACGCCTTTTAACCTATCATGCCTGTACTAGTACTTCAAGTGAGGACCATTACTTCGTGTCAAGTTCCTGTTTGTTTTCTTGCACACCATTTCTATCCAAACAATCATCCAATGCCCCTTTTGAATGCCTCAGTTAAACCTGCTTCCACCACATTTTCAGGCAGTACATTCCATAGCCTAACTACTCCAAGTAAAAAAAATTCTTTTCACAAGAAGATTTGCTCTTCTTGCAGATCATTTTAAATCTATTCCCTCCCCTTCTTTCTCCTTTTCAAATGAAAACATTTTCTCCCCTTCCACTCTATCTAGGCTTCTCATGATTTTGATAACCTCTATTAGATCTTCTTATAACCTTCTTCAGTCCCAACTTCTTCAATCTTTCTTCATAACTGAAGTTTCTCATTCCTGGAACCATTCTTGTAAATTGCTTCTGCACTTTCTCAAGTATGTTCACATCTTTCCTATAATGTCGTACCTGCAACTGTACACAGTGCTTCAGCGGATGTCTAACAAGTGTGTGGTACAAGTTTAACATTGTCATCTTGTTCTTGTACTCTATTCCCCTAGTAATGAAGCCCAAGATACTGTATACTTTATTAACAATTCTCACCATTTGTCCTGCCACTTTCAATGGTTTGTGCACAGATATACTCAGCTCCTGCACTACCTTTATATTGGTATCCCTTATTTAAATTGTCTTTCAATGTCCTTCCCACCAAGGTGCACATTCTCTGCATTGAACCACATCTGCCACTTATCTGCCCACTCCACCCAACTTGTCAATGCTCTTTTGGAATTCTACATTGTCCTCCACACAGTTTACAATTCTTCTGAGTTTCGTGTCACCTGAGAACTTTGAAAGTGTCACAAAAGGGGTGGCGTGGTGGCTCAGTGGTCAGCACTGCTGCCTCACAGCGCCAGGGACCTGCGTTCAATTCCAAACTCAGACAACTGTGTGGAGTTTGCACATTCTCCCTGTGTCTGCATGGGTTTCCTCTGGGTGCTCCGGTTTCCTCCCACAGTCCAAAGATGTGCAGGTTAGTTGAATTGGCAGTGCTAAGTTGCCCGTAGTGTTCAGGGATGTGTGGGTTTTCCATGTGAAATATAGGGGACAGGAGGGAATCTGGGTGAGATGCTCTTCAGAGGGTCAGTGTGGACTTGATAAGGTTGAATGGCCTGCTTCCACACTGTAGGGATTCTATATCCTCCTCATACTAAGATGTAGATCATTTATATGTATATACATATTACATTGTTTTATTCCTAATTCTCTCCATCCCCTGGTTTTTTGACAATTACATGGGACCTACATCCTCTGGTTTCTGATCCTCCCGGCAAGTTACTGTGCTGAGGGCGCAAGTGGTTAGTAATCTCAGGAGACAAACATTTGGTAGCTTTGTGCATCATTTCTACAGCTTCCATTTTAACTAAGCCATTGATACATTTGAAATAATGGATTCGCATCTTTGTCAAATAGAGTTGATCACTGCATATGAAGGTTCTTGGTGTCAGTATGCTAATATTGTACTCAGTGTTTTCTAATTTAAATATATATATCTTTCTCCTCATGACACTAGACACTATTGTTAGTCTAAAAACTCACTCTGAGGGCAAGAAGGATATCTGAACATTGTGTCAAATGGCTTCATCTGAATTAATGATCGGTGTTGTGAGGAATCGGTATGCATTTGAATGCAGCACTTTAGCTGACAGTACCTGCTTTTTAACCAATTATCCTTTAAAGGGATCAGATGCATTGAGCGTGCTGTGGACAAATAAGTTCCTAACTCAACCCTGGCAAAGACTATCAGTGGCAATATTTCCAACAATTGTTCTAATATCTACAGAAGTGCACCTGGTAGAGGGAAAGAGAAAATGAGAGAAATAAAACATAATTGTAGCCATTTCTGTAACTATTGTTGTGGATAGAGTCTTTCATAGAGGTAGGCTGCTGTATACAGTAATTTTAATGGGACTCAGAAACTGTTGAGACCAAGCATATGTTGAGCCTGTTCAAAATGTTTTATGGCCAATGTTTGCTTTTTGAAAACTGTTATCCAAAACGTACTTATTCTTCAATCGTATTTCTGTGTATCTTAAGTATATCTTGGCTTTACATTTGAATTCACTGTTGAAAAATATCTACAGGATCATTTGGTTGGAAAAAGATACTTTTCTTGCACTCACCTCTGCTTCAACATTGTAAGACCATAAGGCATTGAGCAGAATTAGACCCTTCGGGGCCTAATTGAGCCTGTTCTCCCATTCACTGAGATCATGACTGATCTGATAATCCTCAAATCCACTTTCTTGTCCCACTGTCTACAAGGCGCATGTCTGGTATCTGATTGAACACTTGCCCTGAATGATTGCGGTTCCAACAAATTCAAGGAGCTTGACACAATCTAGAACAAAGCAGACTTCTTAACTGACTCTCCATTAAAAACCTCCAACATTCACTCCCACTACCACTGATGCACTTCTGACCCCAAGAGGACAAAGGCAGAAGATACATGGAAGCACCACCATTTGCAAGTTCCCCTCCAAGATACAAACATGCTGCCTTGGAACTATATCACTGTTCTTTCACATCACAGAGTCAAAATCCCTGCACCTGATGTACTGCAGCTCAAGAAAATGGCTCACCACCACCAAACCAAGGGCAATTAAGGAAGGACACCAAGTGCTGGACTTACCTACAGCCCACAAATGGATATTTCTCTGATTATTTGTATCCTGAGATAAATATTCAACTGGAGTAAATGCAGAATACTGGAAATCAGAAATACAGAACTGAATATACAGGAACTCACTTGCCACTTCAGCTTAGCATCGGTAAGATCATGGTCCTGACATCAGAACTTGACCGATGTCAACCTGGACAGAGTGACTAATTGCTGGAAGCTGCATTAATTACATTAATAATGTGGCAACTGATTGACCTATAGTTTACAACCAAGAAATACTGAAAACCGACTCAGTTATTGAACACTCGCTGTATGAAATGTTTAGATACCAACATTTGGGCTTTAACCTTTGTCCATGCTGTAGAATTGCTGGGGCGATGCTTGGTTGCCTGTGGAATCCTTATTGCATATATTAATTTGAAATGTATTTGCCAAATTTTCTATTTATATATATACACAATATCTAAAAATAAAATATTTTGTCTGCAATAACAGACTCAGTACATCGGATTTGCACAAGAGAATATTAGAGTGCACACAAAGATAAAGGTGCAGTAGGGGTAATTTACAAACCTGCTATTGCAATATGATGGTACAAAGCCTACAGAATGGAAACAGGCCATTCAGCCCAATGGGTCTATGCTTATTTTTATAGCCTACCTCAGCCTCCTCCCACCCTTTCCTTTTCTCACCCTAATAGCATATTCTTCAACACCTTTCTCCTTTGTGCACCTCTCCAGCTGCCCCCTGAACTGTTTAGAAAAATCCCAGTACCCACAGCAGCACTTAAAAAAAAGCAGAGTCATGCCGCACAAAAGAGACCTTTCAGCCCATCAAATCTGCACTGACCCATCTACACTCAACCTACTTTCCAGCACTTGGCCGATAGCTTTTAATATGATGACATTTCAAGTGCTCACCCACGTAATTTTAAAGGTTGTGAAGCTACTCTCCTCAACTACCCTCCCAGGTAGTGAATTCCAGATTCCTACCACCCCCGGGTGAAAACATTTTTTCCTCAAAATCCCTCTAAACTTCCTGTCTTTCACATTACTATTGAACCTTCAGTGAAGAGAAAGAGCTGTTTTCTAATCCCTTGTCCTTGCCTCTCAAAATTTCATACACCTGTAGAGAATGGATCTAAGTTGCTCTAGTTGGATAAAATTTAGTTAGGCCACATTTGGAATATTGTGCACTATTCTGGTTGCCACTCTACCAGAAGGATATGGAGGGTACAGAAGTGCTTAACCAGGATGTTGCCTTGTTTGGAGAGTGTCAACTGTGAGGAGAGTTTAAATAAACTTAGAAGTGTCTGAGGAAGCGTCACCGGACCCGAAACGTTAACTCTGACTTTTTTCTACACAGATGCTGCCAGACCTGCTGAGCTTTTACGGCAACTTCTGTTTTTGTTCTCGAATAAATTTGGTTTGTTTTCACTTGAACATCGAAGGATGAGTGGTGACCTGATAGAAGTTTACAAAATTATGAGAGACATGCATAGAATGGGTAGATGGAGTCTTCTTCACTGGGTAGAAATGGAAATAGGTTTAAAGTAAAATAGGGTAGGAATAAAGGAGATGTGCGAGGCAAGTCTTTTACACAGAGCGTGGTAAGTATCTGGAATGTGCTGCCAAAGTTAAGCGGTGCAGTTACAACATTTAAAAGGCATTTGGACAAGTACATGAGCAGGAAAGCTTTAGATGGATATGGGCCAAATGCAGGCAAGTGGGACTAGTTTAGTTGGGAATTGTGGTCAGCTTGGACGAGTTGGAACAAAGGGTCTGTTTCCGTGCTGTATGACTCTATGATTCTACAGCAGAGGTGGATACAATTGCAATGTTTAAGAGGTATCTTGCCAAATAGATGAATAGGGAAGGAATAGAGGGATATAGACCACATAGGGGAAAAAGGTTTTATTTTGGAAGATGTGTTATTTTGTTTTAGAAATGTGTCTGCACAGTCTTGGTGGGCTGAAGGGCCCGGTGCTGTGCTGTACTTCAGTCAAGTCCCCTCTCAGCCTCTCTTTAGAACTAAAAATCTCCATCCCAGGCAACATCCTGGTGAATCTCCTCTGCACGCCCTCCAGTGCAGTCACATCCTTCCTTTAGTGTGGTGATCAGAGCTGCACACAGTACTCCAACTGTGGCCTAACTAAAGTACTGTACAGTCTCAACATAACTCCTCCTTCTTATACCCTATGTCACAATTGATAAAAGCATGATCCTTATCCACATAGATGCAGATTTACCCAGCAGCTTAACTCCTGTGTTCAACACGTACACAGAGGAATTGCCTATGAGTCTATTAATATTTTCTTGCAACAACTGAGGCAGCAGAGTTATCTGTTTCAAGATGGCTTTACTCAGCTACCAGGAAATATGTGGAAGTTCTGGGATTTGGATATCATTATCTCTCCCTGCAGTAATTGCCTGTAGAAATCCCCAGTGAACCGAATGTCAAATAGACACTTTGCTCACTCTGCTTTGTTAGTTTTTGCTGAACCACATAAGATCCTGAGGGGACTTGGCGTGGTAGATGTGGATGTTTCACCTTGTAGGAGAGACTAGAACTAAAAGACATCATTTACAATGAAGGGGTCTCCTACCTAAGGTGGAGACGAGCAGAAATTATTTCTCCCAGAGGGTCAGGCTTCAGTTTTTCCCCAGAGAACATGGAAGCTGGGTCATTGACTACATTTTAGATTGAGTTAGATAAGGGAGACAAAGGTTATCACGAGGAGGCAAGGAAGCTGTGCTGAGGCCACAATCAGATCTGCCATGATCTTATCAAATGGAATTGAATAGCCTACCTTGCTCCTAGCTCTTACATTCAGACATAATGTTCAGATATCTGTTCTCTTTTGGTTTTGTATTAAGCATTGCAATGTTCTTATAACCACTTATCACAAAGTTATTCGCAATTGCTCCTGTGCCAGACATACTGCTGCATACAAAATAGGCATCTGATGAGAAATCAGTGCCCTAATTGACCAGTAAGCAAGCTAAACAATAAGCCTGTAGATCGCTGATTGTAACTCACAATCACGTAACCACTTTACAGAAAAAGATATAAATGACCAGAGAATAATTGCAAAGATTGACTGATAAGAATTTTCAAGGATAGATTATTGCCTTTTTAGAACTTCAACAAATATTATCCTTGTATTCAGGGCTACTGATCACTCCATTACAAAACCTCACTCCCTTTAGACCCAGTGAGTTTCAAATGGTGTGAATTTAATGGCTGCTACAGACTGCACCCAAATCCACTTAATGTCGGGGGAGAGCCATCATATGACTACAGAAAGCCAGCCAGCATACAAAATACAATTGCATTTTTCCAAACATCCCCTTTCCAGAAGAAAGTGCATGTCATATTTTTTCATTTACAAGGTAGGTTACTCATCTTTGTGCTCACAAAGAAAATTTTAATTCTCTTAAACATTGCATCAACTCTAGACAAATCCATTTTTGTAAATTTCTACACATACATATATAGTCGTCATTCTGCAAGATCTGATTGACTGTTTCTCTAATATCTGGTGATTCCTTTGTGTCCCTTTCAATAAGGAAATTTGCCATCCTTACCCAATCAGACTTACGTAGTGACATGTGAGCAGAAACTAGCAGCAGGAAAAGGCCATTCAGCCCATCAAGCTTGCTCTGCCATTCAATTAGATCATTGTTGGTTTTTGATCTCAATGCCATACTCCAGCTCTCTCCCCCGAGCCTCTGGAAATCTTTTTACATTATTATATTCAGTGTCTTGGACTCCACACCTTTCTGGGGCAGATAATTATTCATGTTCATCACCTTCTGAGTGAAGAAATTTCACCTCATCTCTGCCTGAAATGGCCTACCTGAAACCGTGACCCTTTGATCTCGACTCCAAACCAAAGGAAACATCATCTCGGCATCCAATCTGTCCAACCATGTCAGAATTTTATACGTTTCAATGAAATCACCTGTCATTCTCCGAATGTCCGGTGTATACAGGTCCAGTTGACCCAGTCTCTCCTCATAGGACAAACCTGTTATCCCAGGAATCAATCTGCTGAAACTTTGCTGCACTTCCTCAATGGCAAGAATGTCTTTTCTTGCATGTGATTCCAGATCTACCACAGTGTGGGTGATTCTCAATTGCTCACTGAAATGGCATGGCAAGCCAATTGGTTATTAAAAGTGGCTAAATATTAGCCTTACCTGTGACATTTATGTCCCTTGAATAAATAATCAAAAATAAAATAATGATTTATGCCCGTTCACTCAACTTCATCGTATCTCCGAGAGCTTCGTGCTGAAACTGAAGCTAAGTTGTTTACAGCCATTTCACTCATTGTTATTGGGCAGTGCATTAGCGGAGTTCTCCACTTAAAGCTGGAGAAGGTATGTTTGAAATTTTGAACAGATTTTGCTTCCGCCATTTTATAGTCCCGAGGATTAATATTACTCCCTTGTTATCTCTAATAATTCATTCCATTTCTGCAGTGACAACATCAAATACAGTGTCTGCAAGATGTATTCACTTTGTAGATCAGACTACAGTTGGCAGTCTTTGAAGAGGTGATAGAATATAAGTCATGAAATGTTTGCAGCACAGACACAGGCCATTCAGCCCACCTTGCCTGTACTGGCTCTCCAAATGAACAATTTACTTAGTGCTATTCCTCCACCTTTTCTCTCCATCCCTGCAAGTTCTTCCTTTTCAGTTAATCATCTAATTCTCTCTGGAATTTCTCACTTCAACCTACATCCACCACACTCTCAGACAGTGCATTCCACATCATAACAGTCTCTGAGATTTCTCCTCATGTTGACCTTGCTTATTTTGCCAATTGCCTTAGATTTGTGCCCGCTGTTTTCAGTCCTTAGACCATAAGACCATAAAATATGGTGGGTGAATTAGGCCATTCGGTCCATCAAGTCTGGTCCACCATTCAGTCATGGCTGATATGTTTCTCAACCCCATTCTCCTGCCTTCTCCCCAAAACCATTGATCCCCTTACTAATCAAGAACTAAATAACTCTCTCTTAATCACTTGGTCTCCACAGCCTTCTGCAGCAATATGTTCCACAGATTCACCATCCTCTGCCTGAAGAATTTCCTCCTCGTCTCAGTTCTAAGGGGTTTTCCCCTCACTTTGAGGCTGTGCCCTCAGGTTCTAGTCTCTCCTACTCGTGGAAACATCATCTTCACTCTATCCACCATCACCCTTCCAGCATTGGGAGCAGGTCCTCCTCTGTCCAGCGTCCTCATGGTATACCTGTATGAAATTTCATTTCAACCCTCGCTTCTCCATGAAAAGAAAAATGACCCAACATCTACTTAGATAGTAGAAACTGCAGATGCTGGAGAATCTGGCTTCGCAGTGGGGTTAAAATTGTTTCAGAGATAGGAGGAAATGCAGTTGCTGGAGAATCATTTCTGAAGAAGGGTCTAGACCAGAAACATCAGCTTTCCTGCTCCTCTGATGCTGCTTGGCCTGCTGTGTTCCTCCAGCTCTACACATTGTTATCCCAACATCTACTTACTTGTAGTTCCTCAACCATGAAGCTATCCTCATGAGTCAAATCTGGTCTTCACTCTATCTAATGTCTTTGCATCCTTCTTACACTGGGTAGCCAGACTGAGACACGCCATTCCACTTTGCTTTGAATCAATGTTCACCACAAGTTTAACATAACCTCCTTTGTTTTATGCTTTTAGCCCTTAATAATAAAGCCCAGGACATTTTTACGTTTAATCAACTGTTTCCTCAAACTGATCTGCCATCTCCAATTCATTATGCACTTATATACTCAAGCTTCTCAGCTCCTGCACCCTCTTTAAATTTGTACCATTTGTTTTACATTGTTTGTCTATGCATTTTCTAGCAAAAGGAATCGCTTCACATTTCTCTTTGTTGAATTTTACCAGACACTGGTCCGCCTATTCCACCAATTTGTTTCTGTGTTTTTGAAATGCTGCACCAATCCTCCTCACTACTAACAATGTTTTCAAGTTTGTTACCATCAGCCAATTTTGAAATTGTGCCTCAGTCATTAATAAATATCACAAAGAACAGAGTCATAAAATCAACCTCACTACAAAACTTTTTCTCTTTTGAAAAACATCCAGCCATTTTTTTTATCCATGTTGCCATTGTCCTGTTTAGTCCACTGGCTATAACATTGATCGCTAGTCTGTTGTATGGCTCCATATCAAACATCTTCTGGAAATCCATGTCGGTCCATTAGCAGCATTGCCACCATCAAACCTGTCTGACATCTCATCAAAAAAAGTCCAACAAGTTGGCTCAACAGGATTGTCCCTTCTGAAATTAAGGCTGATTCTCATAAATTAAACACCATTTGTTCAAGTGACTGTTCTTTTTGACACAAATTATTGCTTCCCATTACTAATGTTAAATTGACATGCTAAATATAGCTCATCGTAGACCAGTAAGTGTGTGTAAAATTTCTTCACTTTATTCAGAGACTTTTTCATGGAAAATAAATAAAAGCTGACACATAATCACACCCATCATGTAAAAAACGCAATGAACATTTTGCGTGTCGCAGGGTTCCCCAAACTACAAAGATGGATTATGAAAGGCCAGAGATAGTAGGAACTGCAGATGCTGGAGAATCCGAGACAACAAGGTGCAGGGCTGAATGAACACAGCAGGCCAAGCAGCATCATAGGAGCAGAAAGGCTGACGTTTTGGGCCTAGACCCTTCA
>NC_063335.1:112156551-112199904 GCF_021869965.1 Rhincodon typus | reverse complement strand
TGATGCTGCTTGGCCTGCTGTGTTCATCCAGCCCTGCACCTTGTTGTCTCTTATGAAAGGCCAGTCGATTTTGCTTTCAGATGAAGTTGGAACGTTGACCATAACAAATGGTGAACTTTCTGATCCCCAACCCTTCCACATAGAATCTCAAGCTAGTCTGTGTTTTTGTTGTGATGATCAGAAGTTTGAGGCACATCCTTTAATGAGAATTAGCATTGCCTGTTGGCACTACAGCATGGATCAATGGTTAATTTCTTCAAATTTCTTCAGGACAGACTAAGGCAAGGCAGATAATAACTATTAAATGGCTTTATTACACAGTTAGGTAAACACAGCAGACAGCAGTGTTGATTGGATTCACTTCATTAAGTCAACATAACCTATTTTAATCCAATGATGCATAATAAGGAAATGCTACAGTTCTGAATTTATTTAAACAGATTGATTATGACCTATTCTTCAATATTAGGAAGCTCTTATTCTGGGCAAAAATCTTCATCTTTTTAAATGTCTTAATGAGTTTACACCTTTTTTCATTGAACTACATATAGTCAATAATTCTCAACACATCAAATCTATTTTTCCATTCTATTGGGACACCTGTACCATTCCTTCCGGAGGTGGTTGGAAATCCTCACTTTCGTTCCATGTTGTTCAGTTCTCTGATCAACCCGTAATCTATCAATCTCAAGGGTCTAGGCCCGAAACGTCAGCCTTCCTGCTCCTCTGATGCTGCTTGGCCTGCTGTGTTCATCCAGCTCTACACCTTGTTATGTCAGATTCTCCAGCATCTGCAGTTCCTACTATCTATCAATCTCTGTTCTGAAAATTTCAATTGAACCCAGATTTCAGGATCTTTTTGATGCACTAAGTTCCAGAGTTCACCACTTGTGTGAAAAATGGTTTGTGGACTCATTGTTTTAGATAAAACAAAGAACTGTGGATGCTGGAAGATCTAAAACAAAGGTAGAAATTGCTGGAGAAACTCAGTAGGTCTGGCAGCATCTGCAGAGAGAGAGAGAGAGAGAGAATCAATGTTAATGTTTCAAGTCGAGTGAACCTTCTTCAGAATCGAAGGGTCTGTTTTCTCCCTACAGATGCTGCCAGACCTGCTGAGATTCTCCAGTAATTTTTGTTTTTGTGTCTACTACTGCACCTCTTTACAGTTGCAACAATAGTCCTCAACTCAAAGCTTATGAAACACAAGTCAAGCTGATGAAGGGTCACTGGACCCAAACGGTTCACTCTGATTTCTCTTCACAGATGCTGCCAGTTCTCCTGAACTTCCCCAACTATTTCAGATTTCCAACATCCACAGTTCTTGGTTTTATTCAAGTTGTTGGGAACTGTCTTTATTACTGAAGACTTTAATCATTTAAGCTCCAGATTGATCTTGAAACCTGACTAAATCATTATGGAGATTCATTTTGGAAGGTTGAATTTGAATGCAGAATACAGGGTTAATGGCAGGATTCTCGGCAGTGTGGAGGAACAGAGGGATCTTGGGGTCCACATCCATAGATCCCTCAAAGTTGCTACCCAAGTTAATAAGGTTGTTAAGAAGGCATATGGTGCGTTGGCTTTCATTGGCAGGAGAATTGAGTTTAAGAGCCATGAGGTTATGCTGCAGCTCTATAAAATCCTGGTTAGACCACACTTGGAATATTGTGCTCAGTTCTGGTCACCTCATTATAGGAAGGATGTGGAAGCTTTAGAGAGGGTGCAGAGGAGATTTACCAGGATGCTGCCTGGAATGGAGGGCAGGTATTATGCGGAAAGGTTGAGGGAGCTAGGGCTTTTTTCATTGGAGCAAAGAAGGATGAGAGGTGACTTGATAGAGGTGTACAAAATGATGAGAGGCATAGATAGAGTGGATAGTCAGAGACTTTTTCCCAGGGCGGAAATGATTATTACGAAGAGGCATAATTTTAAGGTGATTTGAGGAAGGTATAGGGGAGATGTCAGAGGTAGGTTCTTTACACAGAGAGTGGTGGGTGTGTGGAATGCACTGCTGGAGGGTAGTGGAGTCAGATACTTTAGAGACTTTTAAGCAACCCTTGGATAGGTACATGGATGATAGTAAAATGTAGGGTATGCAGGGGAGTTTGATCTTAGTAGGATAATAGGTCAGCACAACATCGTGGGCCAAAGGGCCTGTACTGTGCTATACTGTTCTATGTTCTATGTTCTAAATCCTTAGCAACACATGAAACTTGGTTTTCTTATTTTAGAATCTGTTTTAGACAAGCACCTTGTTTTACACACATTTCAAAATGGCAGGAGTGCCTAGCATTTCTCTTCCTATCTTTCCTGGTGTTGCTGTATCTCCTTCCTAGAGCCTGTGATTATTCTCACAGCCATGAGATCTCCATAGTTGTCTGATGGTACCTTACTCACTGTGGTACAGGGTCATCAACACTGCAGCCTAAAAGAAGCTCAAAGATTATTGCCAGGTCAGTCATGATAAAATTTTGCAAGATTGTGTGTGTCTGCCACATCAGCGATCCTTTCTTTTCTAATTTTACACATGGGACATGGTGTCTCTGGCTGGGTTGATATTTATTGTCCATCCCTGGTTGCCCTTGAAAAGGTGGTGGCGAGGTACCTTCTTGAACTGCTGTAATCCATGTGCTTTACGTAGGCCCACAATGCCCTTAGGGAGGGAATTCCAGGATTGTGACCCAGTCTCGGTGAACGGACAGTGATATATTTCCAAGTCAGGATAGTGATTGGCTTGGAGGGTAACTCGCAGTTGGTGCTGTTTCCATGTATCTGTTGTCCTTGTCCTTCTGGATAGAAATGGTCATTGGTTTGGAAGGTGCTGCCTAAGGATCTTTGGTGAATTTCTGCAGATTGTTCAGACCGCTGCAAATAAACATCAGTGTTGGAGGGAGTGGATGCTTGTGGATGTGGTGCCAATCAAGCGGGCTGCTTTGTCCTGGATGGTGTCAAGCATCTTGAGTGTTGTTGAGGCTGCACTCATCTAGGCAAGTGGGTAGTATTCCATCACACTCCTGACTTGTGCCTTATAGATGGTGAACAGGCTTTGGGAAATTAGGAGGTGAGTTACCTGTTGCAGTGTTCCTATCTTCTGACTTGCTCTTGTAGCCAATGTGTTTATGTGACGAGTCCAGTCGAGTTTCTGATCAATGTGACCCCCAGGATAATGCTAGTAGGAACTCAGTGATGGTAACACCGTTGAATGTCAAGGGGCAGAGGTTAGATTGTTTCTTTTAGGAGATGGTCATTTGTGCTGCATGAATATAACTTGCCACATGTCAGCCCAAGCCTGGATATTGTCCAGATCTTGCTGCATTTGAACATGGATTGCTTCAGTATGTGAGGAATTGCAAATGGTGCTGAACATTGTGCAATCATTGATGAATATCCCCACTTCGGATCTTGTGATGGAGGGAAGGTCATTGATGAAGCAGCTGAAGATGGTTGGGCCTAGGATGCTACCATGAAGAACTCCTGCAGAGGTGTCCTGGAGCTGAGATGACTGACCTCCAAAAGCTACAGTCACCTTCCCATGTGCCAGGTCAGGTGAGAGTGATAGCCCCTGAAATCAAGGCTTCATTCAACTGAGTATGGAATATCGCAACTTAGGAAAATAGGAAATAGAAGCGGGACAAGTCAATTCAGCCATTTGAGCCCACTTTGCCAGTTAACATGATCCTGGCTGATCTTATTCTGATTTCAAATGCACTCTCCTGCCTGCTCCCCATAGCACTTTATCCAACTTTTCATCAAAGAGCCTGAGCAAACTAGAAACATTAGATATCAGGGAACAAGCTCTCCATTGGTGAACCTATCTTGAATGGGAATAAATGAATTATATACACGAATCTTACTTATTAATCTAACAAAATTCCTTATTTCTTTCTGATATACTTGCTTAACCCAGATTAAGATTGGATTCGTCTTCCATGATGGAAGATTAACCCATTTTAACCCATTTTCACTTCACAGGTCCTTTAGGAAATAGTGACCATAACATCATCAAGTTCATATATAATAAAACAAAGACCTGTGGATGTTGGAGATCCGAAACAAAAATAGAAAGTGCTGGAGAAACTCAACAGGTCGAGCAGCATCTGATGGTGAGTTGGGTTTGATAGACTGAGTAACTTCATTAAAAGGCATGATAGTGGATAAACAAGGTTAATATTTAAGGAATGAACGAATGCATGCATTGCAACTGTTATACATTTGTTTCGGATGAAAGAGCACAGTGGCTCAATCATAGTTAACAGAAGAAGGTGTACAAAATGATCAGAAGTATAGACAGAGTGGACAGCCAAAAACTTTTTCTGAGGGTGGAGGTAACTATTAAGAGGGGGCATAGTTTTAAAGTGAGCGGAGGTAGATATAGGGAAGACGTCAGAGGTAGGTTCTTTACTCAGAGAGTGGTTGGGGCGTGGAATGTATTGCCGGAGAGGGTAGTGGAGTCGGCCTCATTAGGGCCATTTAAGCGGCTATTAAGTAGGCATATGGATGATAGTCTAAGGTAGGGGTGGAGGTTAGATAGACCTTAGGTTTAGGGTAAAAGTTCAGCACAACATCGTGGGCTGAAGGACCTGTACTGTGCTGTACTGTTCTATGTTCTATGTTCTGTGATGGGGTGTCACTGAACCTGAAGCTTTAACCCCATCATCACACTCTTTCCTGGTATACAAAGTAACGTAGTCCAATCCAAAGTGAGGGCCTTAAATCTAAACAAAGGAAACTACAAATGTATGGGAGGTAAGTTAGCTGCAGCAGGCACAAATAATACTTGCAATCTATCAGCCCAGGAATGGATATGGTCCAGATTTTGCTGCAAATGAACCTTGCTGAAAAATATATGATTATACCATGAATGCCTGATGGCTTGTGATGGTTCTCTGAGCTGTCATCATCACCTGGATTGGGTTGATTGGGAAATGATGCACATAACTAAGAAGGATCATTGACCCCATTTCTCTAGAAACTAAAATTAGAAACTAGGAAGCTGGGAGAGTGCTGCATGGAATTTCTGGCTCATTACAGGCAGAGACAGTGATACGACATAGCATGCAACTTATTGTTTATCCGAATATTGCATTACCAAACACAAGATCAGTACCATCCAGGACAAAGCAGTCCTGCTGATTGGAACACCATCTACCATCCAAACATTCACTCCCTTCTCTACAGGGAACAGTGGCAGAAGTGTGTACCTACCATCAAGCTGCATTGCAGCAATTCACCAAGACTCTTATGACAGCATTATCATGACCAATGACATCTATTGGCCTGAAAAAGAACAGGGTCAGTGGACACATGGGAATGTCATTGTACTGAGTGTAATGAAGTCAGCCAGGTGAACCTCATGGAATGTGAGTTCCCTGATTGGGGCTGTTAATTTGGTCCAGTCAAGGACCCCTGGCTGACAGATAAGGAGTATCAGAGGTTCTGTTCACTCTGAGGGCTGACTCTGAGACACCTGGATCAGTGGTGAGGACTCTCTACATGTAAATAAAGGATGACCTGGTGATGGGATGCAGGCCTCTGTGGAGTTATTTCAGCCACTGCCTCCAGTTCTCCTCCTGGTACATACCATCCTGACTGGAAACTAGGTGACCATTGCTTCACTGTTGTTTGGTTAAAATCCTTGAAATCCCCTGCTGACAACACAATGGATGACCCTTCACCACACAAACAGAGTCAGTGAGTTATACACCACAGATGAGATCCTTTGGTCCATCGAATCTGTGCTGACCTATCTGCACTAATCTCACATTCAGCTGTTGCTATGTGGTTCTCACTACCATTCAGGATGGAAAGGCGAATAACTTTTTGCTCAGTAAGCAGTGCCCAGGAATGCATTTGGAAAATGATTCCTGATTTGCTGAGTGTTTCCAGCATTTTCCGATCCAATGTTTGAGGATTCAAATTTACTCTATCAACTCTCTTGTTACTGCATATTTTCTGAGATGCTGTTTACACTCATTGGAATTCACTAGCCTTAACACTATAATGCCTTATTTACGACATGGAAATTTATGCTCTCAGCAGCCTCTTTAGCTACATGGGAAATGTCAGAGGATTATTCCTGCAGAAGTATTATAATTGGCTGAGTTTCATTCTACAACCCCTGCAAACAGTGTTACATTTTCAGAAACCACCATGCTCTGAAATGTCAATTCCCAAGATGCTATTCGTGCGTCCAATGCATTAAGGGATGCAGTTCATTTTTCTTGTTTTTGATCCTGCTGTTACACTGTGGTGTAACATTAACAGTCCTCAAGATATTTGCAAGGAGGAATTTTCATTAATAATCCCTCCTATAATTCAACTGTTTAAAAATGCATTAACATTCACATCCATTCTTAAAGTTACTCCCCATGATTTGTTGCATACGATAAGTAGGTTTCTGATATGAAAATTTCCAATTTAATGTTTGGGAGTATCATAGCAGGAACAAATTACTGCAGATGCTGGAACCTGCACTGAAAACAAAAAATACTGGAAATCACAGCAAGGTAGGTAGCATTCACTGAGAGAGAGAGCAAGCTAACATTTTGAGTCTAGATGATTTTTCATCAGAGCAGTCATCTAGGCTCGAAATGTTGGCTTACTCTTTCTCCATGGACGCTGCCTGATTTGCAGTGATTTCCAGCAAATTTTGTTTTCAGTATCATAGCAGGGGTTGAGTCTGTTCCCACCATTCAATATACATTATGCTGATAAGCATCTTAATTCTGTTTGTCCACCTACCCTCCCTAGCCCTTAAAGCCTTCGCTCAATAATCTCTATTAAGCTAATTTTTGATTGTTTCAGTTCACCTTTAGTTTCAGCAGCTATTTCGAGGTTAGAGTTCCAGATTTCTACATGTATATAATAATAATAATACAGTGCTGTTCCATTTGATTGCTGAAGATGTGATAATGTGGAGTTCAACTTTTTTAATGATACTGGTACCCAGATATTTCAAATGCCTTTAGTACTCACAAGATGCATGAATTAGAATTCAAATTGTGTCCAAATCACTTGTTAATATGCCTTGTGTCATAAATAGCAGTTATTTGTGGATCAATGATGTCAAGAAATGTTACATTTTAAGATAGCACTGCCACCATGTTGCACTCTGGTTTGAGTAGCTCATTGATACCAATCTTCCATACGCAAAGTTGAGTTTAGGACTTGACTAATTATCAGTGGTAGAGAATAAAACACTGGAGAATTTAAGCAGAAGAATTACTTGTCATATCTAATACAGCAGTTTACCAGATGATAGGAATAGGTACAGCTTACTTTAATAGTCAGGCATAATTATTAAGGACTCTGGGGAGCCAGAAAAAATATATCTGTGACCTGTGGCTACTCACTGTCTCCACTCAGAGACTGTGTAACATCATTGGATTGAGTGGAGCTCAATGAAACATGAGCATTAACTCCTTCAGAACCAATGCCTTATACAACAAATAAGAGTGTTGCCATACTGCGCAAATGCGTCAGATGCTGTTTTGATTGATGTGTCCAATTTCTGCAGTTTAAAGCCAAGGGTTTAGGCTGATTGTGACAAGCCAGGCTTTCTGGGAAAGCTCTGAGGCCTTAGCATGAAAGGAATCTTTGATGTTCCATAATTAAGCTCCAATTAGATTTACTAACCTTTTCAGTGCCTACGCTTGAAGGAAATGAATGTGGATACTGCAGCTCATACAATTTCCTCACATCCTCTGAAATGACACTAATTCAGCTTTTCAGAAGATGCCTTCACAATTGCACAGTTTAATTTCATGATCACAAGTGAAATATGTTCACTTGGTTAAAACTTGGGTTAGCTTTCAAAGCATCATACAGCGCTAAGGTGAGGAGGAATTTCTTCAGCTAGAAGGTGGTGAATCTGTGGAACTCATTGCCACAGAGGGCTGTGGAGGCCAAGTCATTGAATGTATTTACGAGAGAAATAGATGGGTTTTTGTTTGGTGGGATGTTATGAGGAGAAGGCAGGAGAATGGAATTGAGAAACATATCAGTGATGATCAAACGGGGAGCAGACTTGATGGACCAAATGGCCTAATTCTGCTCCTATTTTTTTATGTAGAAAGAGGCCAGTCAATCCATCTGCCAGATCTTCTAAAGCATTATCCAATTAATTGCGCTCTCCTGTTCTTTCACTGTCATTCTGCAGCTGCCTCCATCAAACTATTGTTTTTACCCGATTTCCTTTTGAAAGTTATTGTTGAATCTGTTTTGATCACCCTTTCGAGCAGTGCAGCCCAGAATGTGACAAACCTCTATGCAAAAACACCATGGCACCTCTACTATTTTTACCACTCATTTTAAATCTGTAATTGTCATGACTACGAGGTGTGTCCACATTGTTGCTATTGAGCTGTGAACTTAAAAAGCTTGATTTCGGCAGTTCACTTTTTTATTGAGTGTCCCAATTTAAAATTAAGAAGCAAGCTTTAGTTTTAAAATTAGACCAAAGTTTTTGTCTCTTACACAATGATTCCTGGAAGTTAATATGTGCTACAATATTAGATAAAGTACAGATACAAATATTCAAAGTAGAAATGGATAAAGGATGCTTAGAAAATTAACATCAGTTTTTCCAAAATCGCTCAGACCACTCTTGTTTGAAGATTTGTTTTTCAAAGCAGAGTTGCAAACGTGAAGTCAGAATTTGGCAGTTGCAGTAGCTTTTGAGCTTAAGAATTGGAGATTTCTCACACAGATTAACTCAGTAAGCACTTGAGAAGGATCAGTTTTCCTGTTTTTATCTAATCTTGTGGTTATGGTACATGTAGATTGCCAAAACATTTTTGACAGAATTGTAGTTGATTCCTGAGACAAATATTTTCCCTGCGCTGAAAACTCTCTTATAAAGTCAAACAGCGTGGAAACAGACCCTTTGGTCCAACCAGTCCATGCCGACCATAATCCCAAACTAAACTAGTCCTACCTGCCTTCGCATGGCCCATATCCTTCTTTAATGATGTTACTGAAACAACTGCACAGAGGCTGGTATCCCATCACCAAGTCACCCTTTATTTACTTGCACACAGTACACCAGCTACATCCAGTCAGCTTGCGATCAGTCTCCCTGAACTGAGGAGATTCTGTATCCCTTGTTTATATATGTCAGCCAGGATTTTCTGATTGGCCCAGGTTAACAACCCCAATCAAGGATCTCAAAGACAATGAGATCCACCTGGTTCCAAACACTACAGTTACCCAAGACATGTCGAGGGAATTCTGATCTTAAAATGGATTATCACAGCTTTATTCTCATCAATTGTGTGATATTTCGGTTATGTTTACTTTTAATAAATCATTGTCTCACAAAGCAAAGTCAAACATGTCAGAACTCCCTATGGAGTGTTTCTTGCAAGTTCTTGATTGTCTCTGAAGTTTTGAACTTTCATATGTTGGAAGACGAAATGTGTAGTCCAAACATTGTAGTTAAATTCTAACTGGTTCCCCTGTCATAGAGTCATGCAGTGCAGAAAAGGCCTCTCAGCCTATCGACTCTAAACTGATAACTACCACTAACGGCATGCTATATCTTTGTGCACGGAAATGGATTTACTGTGATAACAAGAGAATGATGATGAGCATTCAGAAGAAAGTTGGCAAACCTCAGGAGCATCACTGTGGTTGGTGCGAAAACACTAAAGGTAGTCAGCAGTCCAATGAGGCTGCACTTGTTTCATAGTCTGGAGGTGAGTCTGATGTTGAGATCGGCCTTCATTCAACGTAGCGCTATCATATTTATGATTTGTGAACAGTAAGTGTTGTTTTTGAATGGTCAGAGGACACAAAGTGTTCCATTTGTTTTCATTAATATATTTCACCCGATGGTCCAAATGATTGGCTGAATAGTATAGAGACCAGGATATGGAAATGAAAAGAACTAAATTCAAGGTTCCAGTCTGAAAATTTGTGAATTGGTATGTTAAATGGCTAGTAGGAGATGATAAGGAATCAGTGTGAGATGACTATCAATTAATGCAATGTGACTGGTCAGCAGGAAACGTTCTGCTAATTTGATATAGTTTTGATGTGGGGAGTGTTAATTTTAGATGGAAGGGAATTGCATTTGAACTTTGAATATGTTTGACTTGTACAATTGTACAATTAAAGTAAATGCCAGAGCTCTTTTACTGATTTAGGGCACAGTTCATAGGCTGGTTTTTATAGTAACTGAGACTAAATTGTTGCCATGGGCAAGATTTGAATCAATAATGAATAGATATTCATGTAGCAGAATATACAGACTACCGGTGCTGATATCAAATGAGGATTACTTCATTCAGCCAAATGACTTCCTTCTCAATTGAATATATTTAAATTAATCCTGCACAGAGTTCCTATATTTGAATAAAATATCAAAAGCTGGAAATACACAGTGGATATTCTGTTTGGAAAAGCTGTAAAGTTTAATCAGTCTATTGATGGTGAGTGATTTGTATTGTGCTTTTCACATCCTCAAAATGTCCTAAAGTATGTTACCAGCTTTTGATGTGAAGCATCAAAGCCATGTGGATCAGCTGGTAGTTCTGTCACCTTTGTGAAAGAACTTTGTATGTTCAGAGGACTGAACACAAAACAATCATCTAAAATGTGAGTGCTATACTGAGGGAGTCCTGCCTTTTGAATGGAATCTTCCATCGGTTGTTCAAGCAGAATGTAAAAGACCTCGTAGCACTATTTCACAGAACAAAGGAGTTCTCCATAGTTAAAAACTGAAAGAACTGTGGATGCTGTAAATCAGGAACAAAAACAGAAGTTGCTGGAAAAGTTCAGCAGGTCTGGCAGTGTCTGTGAAGAAAAAATCAGAGTTAACGTTTCGGGTCCAGTGACCTTTCCTAAGAGGACCCGAAACGTTAACTGTGATTTTTCTTAACGGATGCTGCCAGACCTGCTAAGCTTTTCCGGCAACTTCTGTTTTTGTTCCCGAATTCTCCCTAGTTTCCTGACCCAGGGAGAGGTACCCTGGTGCCGAGAATTGAGAATAATAGTCACAATGGAGTTGATCACTTTAATGAAGGTTGAACAAGTCTTCTTGGTTTTTGTAATTTATCTGTTTATTTATGAAGATCATCATTAGCTCTGTCTTCAGTGATATGCTTTACAAGCAGAGCTTTGTCAAACAATCACACACAATTTGTTTGTTTATATTCTTGTTCAACTCGTCCTGGTTCTTTGAACTTGACTGTATGACAGATGCAGACGGCAACAACTTATAGAAATCTTGAATTTCATAATAACTCCTTCCCCCAATAATAATCATATGTAAAAAATAAGAATATCTTGACCCATTGTTATAGGATTCCTGATATCAATTCCAATGTTATAAAGTCAAAGAGGTGTACAACAGAGAAACAGACCCTTGGGTCCAACTCGTCCATGCTGACCAGAAATCCAAAATTAATCTAGTCCCATGTGGCCCATATCCCTCTAAACCCTCCCTATTCATATACCCATCCAGATACCTTTTAAGTGTTGTAATTGCACCAGCCTCCAACTCCTCCACTGTCAGCTTGTTCCATACACACACCACCTTCTGTGTGAAAAGGTTGCCCCTCAGGCTCTTTTTAAATCTTTCCCCTCTCACCTTAAACCTCTGCCCTCTAGTTCTGGACTCCCCCACCCTGGGGAAAAAATCTTGGCTGTTTACCCTATCCATGCCCCTCATGATATTATAAATCTCTGTAAACTCACCCCTCAACCTCCGAAGTTCCAGGTAAAATATCCCCAGCCAGTTCACCCTTTCACTATAGCTCAAAACCTCCAGCCCAGGCAAATGTTTTTCTGAACACTTTCATGTTTCACAACATCTTTCCGATAGCAGGGAGACCAGAACTGAACACAGCATTCCAAAAGTGACCTAACTAATATCCCATACAGCTGCAATATGACCTGCCAACTCCTATACTCAATGCACTGACCAATAAAGGCAAGCGTACCAAATGCCTTCTTCACAATCCTGTCTACCTGCGACTCTACTTTCAAGGAACTATGAACCTGCACCCCAAGGTCTCTTTGTTCAGCAACACTCCCCAGGGCCTTACCATTAAGTGTATAAGTCCTGCCCTGATCTGCGTGACTGAAATACAACACCTCACATTTATCTAAATTAAACTCCATCTGCCACTCCTCCGCCCACCGGCCCTTTGGCCCATCTGATCAAGCTCCCGTTGTACTCTGAGATAACCCCTTTGCTATCCCCTACACCAGCAATTTTGGCTTAAATGACAGTAAGCTTTCAGTAAATTATCACCATCCCATTCAATGATTTGTTATTTCTATCCACACAAGTTGACTTTGATATCAGGAAAAAAGTGATCAATATTGTCTCATTTTAAACTGAGATTAACCATAATTTGACTATACCCAGCATGGAACCAAACAGAAAAACAATAAAATACCGCCAGGCACAAATGTTTTTATTTATCAGGAGTTTGTTTTTCAGGGTTTCCTTTCAAGTCCATTTTAACTCAAGGATAAGGGAAACTGATACATGGGATGATCACCACTCACAAATTTCCCTCCAAATTACTCCCTCAGGGCATTGTGTGTCTACTTGCACAAAATAGACTGCAGTGGGTTCAAGAAGGCAGCTCACCACCACCTTCTCAAGTATGACGAGCAATGGAGCGATAAATACCGGCCCAGCCAACGATGCCCACATCCCATAAATTAGTTGTTTTAAAACAAACTAATTCCTTCTTCAATATATTAAGAGACTTCACCTCCACATCCTAATGTGACAGTGAATTTCATGAGTTTACCACCCTCTGATTGAAGATATTTCTCCTGACCTCAAGCTGGAATCCTGCTATCCTGAGATTGTTCTGCTCCACCGCCCCACCCTTATTCTGGGCCTCCCAGCCATCATTCCCTGCATCCAGTCTGTTGATACGTTCCTATGCTACATCTGCAGGGGTCAGGTAGCTTAGTTGGCTAGTTTGCGATGCAGTGTAACACCAACAGCACAGGTTCAATTTCAGCACCAGCTGAGGTCACCCTGGAGGACTCACTTTCTTGGCCTCACCCCCTTGCCTGAGACGCAGTGAGAAAGCTGCCCTTTGGCTCTGTCATGTCTTTACCTCCATCCTATAGATGGCACACAAAGGTGTGGGAATTGGTGTCAATCCAGAGAAAGAGCCACTTCCAATCTCTTCTGTCAGGCAGAAGAAACAGAAGCTTGAACACGTGCACCAACAGATTCAAGAACAGCTTATTCCTTGTTGTTATCAGACTGTTGAATGGACCTCTCTAATTTCAAATAATGTTGATCTTGCTCATGTTTATCATGCTTTGTGCACCTCCTGTGCAGCTGTAGCCCTGCATGCCTCACTCTCTCTAAGCACCCTGTGATCTGTATGTCCTTGTTTGCTATGAACTGCATGTGCTGCTCGCAAAACAAAGCTTTTCACTGTACTTAGGTACATGTGACAACAATAAATCAAACCAAATCAGAGGTCACCACCACCTTCTCAAGGGCAACTCTGGGACAAGCAATAAATGCTGCTCCAGCCAACATCTCACCAGTGAATCAAATTAAGCATGTTTAATCTCTCCTGATATTTGCAACCTCATAGATATTCCTGAGACAGAGTCTTCAGAAAATCCCAGAGATTCAGCAAACAATGTGGTCAATCGTGCTTTTTTTTCCAGGTTGTAATAGAGAGAATTTCAGAGTTGGATTTTCCATTAAAATGTAAGATGACACTGCAAAGATTAGCATGCTTTCCTTGAGATACACTTATATCACAATTATGTCATTAGCTCAGGCCATAGCTAGACTCCTTTTTGTTTCCCCATCTCAATATTGTTCAATTTGTTAAAAAATATTCAAATAAATCCTAACTTTTAAGCAATCACGTGACTGGAAATGTCACATCATATGTTCAGTTCCAGACTAAGTGCATGCTCTAATTAAAGTGCACAAAATGCATTGCACAGGCCAGTCATGAGTGTTTTGTTGGGTTCAACATGTGCACAGATGACTGAAAATTGATGCTGAGCTTTGGCCACAAAAGACATTAAAAAGTGTCCAGTGATCTTCATTGAGGTAATGCTAATATGCATTAGGAGATCAAATGTAACTGACAGAAAGAGGAAACAAGGGGTAAGAATGAACGACCTTATCTAGGGTACATCACAAGACAAGAACCATAGCTGCATTAGCACAATAATTATTAGGCAGATGCTGGTAGACTGTGTTAATGGGCTCAGCTGAAGGTCAAGACTTTTTTCCATTTCTGTCACCTCCACATTTTTACACTGTGAGCAGATTTAATGCTATTAGCCATGGAATTGTCCACCCAAGAACAAAAGGATTCTTTTTTTATTTATCCTTATAACTTTTTATCATATTAAGGAGTATTAAAGCAAAAAGTGAAACTGTGCATGTTACTGAGAGAAAAGTTTATGCATAATTCAACAACAAGACTCTGAAACAGATTGCATCCCATATTTGTCAGTTTGTGATATATTTTATACACTCTGTTTCCCTTTAGGCAATACAGAGATGACACTCTGGTCTCTGGTGCAACAGCTTTTATTTACAGAGTTTTAAATATTTCTGAAATCACAAAATGTTTGCGCACATGTTCAGCTTTTAGGCTTTTCTGAGTAATTTAGCACTGAGTCCACAGCCAGGCCTAACCCATCAAGCGCAGAGCAGTTACCAGGCTGTTATAAGCGAATAAAGAACAATCAAAATCTACAGCAGAGGGCTCTTGTGGCAAAGAAGTAGTGGCCCTACCTCTGAGGCAGGTGATCTGGATTCAGATCCCAGCTGCTTCAAAGGTGTGTGATAAATATCATGGAACGTGCTGATTAGTAAATACTAAAAAGTAAATTGAAGTTTACAGATGGCTCGATGTTCCTTTTTTGACGTGTAGATGACAATTTATTTGAGCAGCATTCTAGAACACCAGGGTGTGAAAGGATCTTCAGCGAATCTAAACGTAGCCCATTCACTGAGTCAGTGGGCTGATGCTGGAATGAAACTTAAAGAAAGGAGATGAAAGTTTGGGTAAAGAAAGTAAGAAGAGAAAAGAAATACAAAGAATAAGTTAAAAAAACATTCTGAATCAAAATCTCAAACATCAATTAAAACCTGAAGGACTGCAGCTCTATACTTGTAATAGTTAATTGATTGCACTAGAAAAGTTGATTAGCTGTACCAATTTGTTATCATATCATTAAAAAGATAGTTAGATCGGAAAAGACAGAACATGCTGTGGTGAGATTAGTTTGTGCACCAAACTGATACAGCAACTTCCTGTTGCCAATGCATCTTAATGGAGAGCAAGACAGCAAGAAGCCAATTTAACAAAGCAAGCATCTAGGTACTGCATATCCAACAGCAACTTTCATATTTCCCTGTTTAATCATCTGAAGTTGCTGTAACATGTGCACTGAAATAATGGCAAGCTTCATTTGCCTTAACATTATTTTGACAATTGCTTCGGGGCAATTCTGTTACATAAGAACTGAAAGAAATTAAAGATTAAACAAGTCAAAAGCCAAGGAAAAGAAGGAATGAGGGGAGGACAAGGAAGGACAATGAGGAAGCTCCCATTATTGAGAGAATGTATAAATTGATAAAGTAACAAAATTAATAATGGTGCAACACCAAAGAGGTTGACAATGGGACACATAAAGAAACAAAATCTAGGTTCAGAAGGCAAGGAAATGATTGGGGTCAGAGCCATTTTTAGCCATAATTGTCTAAAAAAAATGTGTTTACATTGTAAATTACTGCATATACAGTGTCTTAGTGCATAAGTCAAAGGAGCAGAATTAGGCCATTCACCCCACTGAGTCTGCTCCACCATTCGATCATGGCTGATATGTTTCTCAACCCCATTCTCCTGCCTTCTCCCTGTAACCATTGATCCCTTTACCAATCAGGAACCTCTGTCTCAAATGTATTTAACGACATGACTTCCACAACCTGTTGTGACAATGAGTTCCACAGATTTGCCACCTCTGGCTGAAGAAATTCCTCCTCATCTCAGTTCTAAAGGGCTCCCCCCCACTTCACTCTGAGGCTATGTCCTCTGGCCCTAGTCTCTCCTAATAGTGGAAACATCCAGTCCTGATAAAGGGTGTAAACCCAAAACATCGACTTTCCTGTTGTTCTGATGCTTCCTGACCAGCCGTGTTCCTCCAGCTTCACACTGTGTTGACTTCTACATGTATATTCTATCTAAGCCTCTCAGTATTCTGTAAGTTTCAATCAGAATTCCCTGTCATCCTTCCAAACTCCATTGAGTCCTCAACTGCTCCTCACGTGACAAGCCCTTCATTGCAGAATCATTCTTGTGAAACTCCACTGTGCCCCCTCTAATGCCAGCACACATTCCTTAGATACGGGGCCTAAAGCTACTCACAATATTCCAAATGTGGTCTGACCAGAGCCTTATACAGCCTCAGCAGTATATCCCAGCTCTTGTATTCCAGCCCTCTTCAAATGAATGCTAACATCGCTTTTGCCTTCCTAACTGCCAACTGAATCTGCATGTTAACCTTAAGAAAATCCTGAACTAGGACTCCTCAGTCCCTTTATGCTTTATATTTCTAAAGCTTTTCCCCATTTACAAAATAGTCTACACCTCTGTTTCTTTTTTATTCACTCATGGGATATGGACATTGCTGCCTGGCCAACATTTATTGCCCATTCCTAGTTTCCCTTGAGAAGGTGGTGGAGAACTGATTTCTTGAGCTACTGCAGTGCATATGCTGTAGATTGACCCACAATGCCATTTGGGATGGAATTCCAGGATTTTGACCCAACATCATTGTACCCTTGTGTATAACCTCACACTTTCCCATTTCTTTGCCTTGTCTCCTAGCCTGTACAAGTTCTTCTACCATCTCCCCACCTCCTCAACACTACTCGTCCCTCTACCTATCTTTGTGTCATCTCCAAACTTAGAAACAATGTTCAGTTCCTTCATTCAGATAATGAATGTGTAATGTGAATAGTTGTGGTCCCAACACTGACCCCTGTGGAACTCTAATTTGTCACCAGTTGACATCCTGAAATAGACCTCTTTATCCCCACTCTCTGCCTTCTGCCAGTCAGACAATCCTCCATCCATGCCAGTGCATTGCCCCTACACCATGTGCTCTTTTCTTATCTAGCACTCTCCTGTGCAACACCATTTCAAAAGGCTTCTGGAAATCCAAAGAGGTCACGTCCACTGGCTCTCCTTTGCCTAATTTGTTCATTACCTCCTGAAAGCATTTTAACAGGTTTGTCAGGCATGGCCTCCCTTTGCCGAAGCCATGCTGATTCAGCTCTATTTTATCATGCACTTCCGAGTACTCTGCAATCTCATTCTTAATAATGGGCTCTACAATATTAGCAATTACTGAGGTCAGGCTAACCAACTTACAATTTCTTGACTTCTGCTTCCCTTCTTAAACATAGCTACTGACCACCTTTGGTCCCATCATCAATGGTCTTCCCTCCATTGTAAGATCAGAAATGGTGATGTAATAGAGTCATAGAGTCATAGGGATGTACAGCATGGAAACAGACCTATCGGTCCAACTTGTACAGGCCAACCAGATATCCTAGATAAATCTGGTCCCATTTGCCACATTTGGCCCATATCCCTCTAAACCATTCCTATTCATGTACCCATCCAGATGGCTTTTCAATGTTGTAATTGTACTTATCTCCACCACTTCCTCTGGCAGCTCATTCTATTCATGCACCACCCTCTGTGTGAAAAAGTTGCCGACAGGTCCCTTTTAAATCTTTCCCCTCTCACCTTAACCCTATGCCCTCTAGTTTTGGACACCCCATCCTGGGGAATACACCTTGTCTATTTACCCTATCCATGCCCCTCATGATTTTATAAACGTCTATAAGGTCACTCCTCAGCCTCTGAGCCTCCAGGGAAAATAACCCCAGCCTGTTCAGCTTCTCCCTGTAGCTCAAACCTTCCGACCCTGGCAACATCCTTGTAAATCTTTTCTAAACCCTTTCAAGTTTCACAACAAGTTTGCTGATTGTTCATTGACTAAAGCAGTCCATATCCAAATGCAGCAAAACCTGGTCAACATTCAGACTTGGGGTAATAAGTGGTTTGTAACCTTCATGTTACACAAGCACCAGGCAATAACCATCTCCAACAAGAAAGAATATAGGCTTTTCTCCTTGACATTCACCCGTGCTACCATCATGAATTTCCCCATTATCAACGTCCTGCACTTTCCATTGACCAGAAACTGAACTAGACTACCCATATAAACACAATGATCAAAAGAACAGATCAGAGACTGGGAATCCTGCTGCAGCAGATAATTCACCTCCTGACTCCTTAAAGCCTGTCCACCATCTACAAGGCACAAGCCAGGAGTGTGACGGAATGCTCCTCAGTTGTCTGGATGAGTGCAGCACCAACAACACTCAAGAAGCTTGACACCATCCAGGACAAAGCAGCCCGCTTGATTTGCATCCAATCTAACGCCTTCAACACTCACTCACAATCTCCACTACTGATGCACAGAGGCAGCAGCATTTACAAGATGCACAGCAGAAATTCACCAGGGCTCTTTGGTCAGCATCTTCCAAACCCATGACTACTTGCATCTGGAAGGACAAGGGCAGCAGATACATGGGATCACCATCAGCTTCAAGTTTCCCTCCAAGCCACTCACTCGCCTGTTTTGGAAATATATTGCCATTCCTTCATTGCCACTTGGTCAAAATCTTGGAATTCCCTCCCTAAGGACATTGTGCGTGTTTCTACAGCATGTGTTCTGAAATGGTTCAAGAAGGCAGCTCACCACCACCTTCTCAAGAAATGCTGGACTAGCCAGTGATGCCCACATCCTGCAAATGAATTTTTAAAAAAATGCTCAATCTTACATTGAGATTCATTTTGTTTTACGAGCTGACCGGCCTCATTTTTTAAATTATACAAACAGACAGTTTCAGTCTCTGCCTCATGATCAAGTCACAGAAATATGTGAGGCTAATAGTTCTGTTGGGAGCAAGATACTAAGCAACAATTTCTGCAATAAGGTTGCTGCCAAAATGATTATTGCTAATGGCTGGAATAAGCAATTATGATGAAAATTATAATTACCATCTGTTTCAGAATCCATCTTGAACACTTTAACACAAACTCTGTGAAGGCATTCGCTGTAAGGTGATTACATATCTGTGTAGGTGATTCATGATCAATATTTAAGTGTGTTGTTGACTCAACCATTAAAATGCCATTATTTCTTCACAGAATCTTGCTTAACTTATTACAGCTGATTATGAGGATGTGTTTAGGCACATTGTTTGGATGTTATCTGATCGTTGTTTTTAGTTTCTTTCATCTTGCCATTTCACAAAATCCATGTTCATCAATAAAGGATGGTTAATGCTGGTGACTGGGCAGAGTGTTAGGAGCCCCTTAGGACGAGTATCGCACAACTCGCTGAGTGAAGCTCTCTGTACATTAATTGTCAATAATATGATGCAGCTCAAGGAACAACAACCTAAGCTGAGCCAGTGCAAAGTGAAATAACCAATTTGATGCCAGTTAAGGCCATACTAGGCTCATTTTGTGTGACTGGGACCTTGCCAACTGGGAACTGGCCTGATACAGCCCAAACACATTGTCATGTGGCACATTGACAACTCTCCCACAGAGAACACAAAACAGTCCAGCACTCCACACTTGATTAGAACTCTAAAATGCAAAGTCTCTGTCTAACCCACTGAACAATGCATATTATTTCCACTTCCTGCTCATTCTGACGGCTTAGTTCATACTGAGGCCTCAGATTTCTGGAAATTCCCTGCTGTTGCACTTATTCTTTGTGGATGAAGCCAGCCAGTTAGTGTTTGCTGGCTATTTGACTGCAGTGGCTCAGTGAATTTCATTCCTCACCCAGGGAACAATATGAGTGTAAACTGTAGCTCAGTTGGTAACACTGTGGTCTATACGTTATATGATTCACTCCAGACACCTGAGCATAAACCCTCTGATGGGTGGGCCCTGCTGTGTTGGAGGTGTGGTGTCGATGGCACTTTGAACTGTGGCTCTGACTATTGTAACAGATAGAAAATTCCATGGCAACAATCCAAAGAACTGAAGTTTTATTCCTGCAATGTTTTATCCCTCCGCCACTATCTCTGAAACAGACAATCTGACCATTACCGTGCTATTTCTGTGGGATTTTGGTCAGTCAGAAAGCAGTTGCCAACGTTTCCTACATTACAACAGTACTTTGTGAAGGACATCGGGATATCCTGCGGCCAAGAAAAGTGCTATTCAAATGCAAACCTTCCCTTTAGGGTTGCTGACATTTCAGATTACCCAGTCATCTCCAGCAAATAAAGATTAATCTCTCAGACAATGCCGCGAGAAAAATCACTGGAGGACTCAAAAATAACACATAATGGTTAATTTGAGCTTAACATGTTTAGAGTGCCAGTGGTTTTGTGGTGCTGTTACTGGGCTAGTAATTTTCTCAGGACCTGGGTTCAAGTCCTGCCATGGCAGATCGTCCTCTGAATGAACAAAGTTTTGTTTTCCAACATTAAAATGAACTTAAAACTTACACGAGCTGCCACAGTGCAATTTGAACACACAGCCCTGGAATGTTAGCCTGGGGTGCTGGATGATTGGGACATTACCATCACACCACTAATTGCCCAAACAGAGGAAAGGAATTAAGTTCCTAAAATAGAATGGATGAACAGGGTCAAAGTTAATGTATATTTTTGCGGTTAATCGTTAGCTGTTAGGAACCAGATAGCTCCAGTCTTTGCACATGGTAGAGAGAGGTTATGATTCATGACCTGCTGCTGTGTCCTCATTTAGGTGCCTAGTCAGATTGCCTGTTGCAGTGGTGATGGCAGACGGACAAACATTGCAGAAATAAATGAAGTTGGTGTTGCCTCTGCACGTTGCATGATTGCAGAGAGTTGAACTCAGCAGCTTCCACATCGCTATCTTCTCTTGATTAGCAGCAGAACCAGGCAGCATTGACAGCTAACCACCTGGGTGTCTTCTCAAAGGCAGGCCACCTATTGAAGGGCCAGACTGCTGGTGTGAAGGCTACTGGTCAACCAACTGGGAAGGTTGTTGGCTGCAGGGTGGAAACAAGGTATTGTGCGCCCAGGTTTAACAGTGCTACGTTACAGGTTATGATAAACCATTCTGAGTCTGAAGGGAGGCCGGGTTTTCACCGGTGAGCCCCAGCCTGAGAAGGAGTACACATCCAGTGGGTCAATACCGAGAGCCTGTCACCAATAAGATGGCAGTCAATGGGCGGTCTTTTTCAAATGCATTCTTCCATGTGATGTGGGTGTCACGAGTAATATTGACATTTCTTGTACATTCCCTCAGAGATTCATTCTCACTATTTACTGAGATTAGCTTTCACCTAGATTTTTCTTTTTGGTAATGATCTGATTTGACATTATCGCAGCTGCCTGATATGAATTACCCTGAACATTAGTCTGATTTTTCGGGATTATCAATCCAGTTCCGTTATTCCATGACACAGCCACCTCCCCCAGGATGGGTGTAAAAGAATACTCACATTAAATGCGTTCATGGCTGAGTCCTTGGAGATGTTTTGTGCCCAGTGTCTCCCTGAACATCAGTTTTCTATTTAGAGTGGCTGCAGGCCAGGGATTCCCCTGAATCAGTGGGGATTTTAGATCTTTTCAGTGTTGCAGTTTTTAAAACCTGCTGTTTTGCCAATTATCTTATTCCAAATGTATTTATGAGTTGTGGGTGTCAGCGATAAAGTCAACATTTATTGCTCGTTGTCCATCTCCAATGCCTTTGAGAAGGCGGTGGTGAGATGACTGAATGGTTGGATCATTTCAGAGGGCCATTAAAAGGCAACCACTTTGATATGGGTCCAGAGTCAACTGTAGGCCAGACCAAATTAATGCAGCCGATTTTCTTTGTTAAAGAACATTAGTGAACAAGATGGAACAATGTTTCGGCATTATTGTGGACATCATTCTTAACTTGAAGTAGAAGTCTCAAACGCTTGTGCCCAAATCATTAGGCTAGTTGCCTTGGCTATTAGCCAGTAACAAAACCATTATGCAACTTCTTGAAGCACTGCTATCATATTTTGCATTAAATGGGATATTGAGTCAAATAAAAGTGAACATGTGAACAGCAACTCATCTAGAATTAACCAAATAAATTGAACAGATTGACAGTAAGGTTGTACCATGTAGTTAACCTAACCCTAAGCCTGGCCAGTTATGATTGTATAGATGAGGAGCTGCTACCCCTCCTTAATCTCATGATAGTTGTTATTTATAAACTTCTGCAGGGGATTTGGTCTTTCCAAATGAAACAAGTATTGATTTATTTGGGCTTTTAAAGGTAGATAAAAGGAGCTAGGTAAGTTACATCTAGAAAATATAACTAGGTTTTGGTAGAGCATGAGTGTTCACTTTTAGTCATTCTCTCAAAGAGACTCTGAAACCTTTCCATCTGATTAAGTGCTCGATATCTTCAGTGAGATGGTTTGCCTGATACTTCTCAGGGTAAAAACATTTCCTGAAGATATAAAATGGGCTTTTTTTTGCATATTATTCTGTGCAATATAAATGGGAACTCAGTGCCCACTGCAACAACACTTAAAGTGCTCGCAAAGTGCTGGCCATGCTGAGGTTATGTGTAGGTTTGTATGCACAAGGCTTAGGAAGAGCTGAGGATTTGCAGAGCTATGGGAGCAAAAGCAAGGGAATCGGAATAATTGGTAGCATTTTCAGAAAGTTTGCACATGTACTGAAACACATGAAGGCTGGTATCCCATCACCAAGTCACCCTTTATTTGCATACGCAAGTACGTGACACTGACACAGTTTCCTCAGAGCCAGCTCCCGGACTGAGCAAAATGCCCAAAACTCCTGTTTATATCTGTCAGCCAGGGCTCCCTGATTGGACCAGATTAATAGCCCCAATCAGGGAACTCATATTCTATGAGGTCCATGTCATTGCAATCATTACATGTACGTCCTTGGTACTGTGTTCATTTAGCATCCACAAAAAAATGAAGAAAACTTAGAAGTTTACATTTCCATTTGTTCGAAGACCTTTCTTTCCAGAGGGCCACACTTTATTCTTTCATGGAATGCAAAGACAAAGCATTGAAAGTCTCCAACAAATCAAAATGGTTCTCGCTAAGTAAAGCAGATTCAAAATGGCAGCAATGTTCAACAACAACAAGACCATGGACGAGTTTGTTTTTCTTTTAAAGATGAAGAATGATGAATTTAAAATGAAGTCTAGTCCGGGAATCTAGTCCCTACAGCCAGCGTGAATTCCTAAGGTGTCTTGCACACTCTGTTGAACACAGTGTAGTATTACAGAAGAGGGCTGACTCACTGTTAATTCAGGTGCTCCCTGACCTACCTTACAGTTTCTGTACTTTCTTGTCTTTCTCTCCCATGATTAATTTGGAAATAGGCCAAAGTGACCCCTCATTGGTCGCATCCCCGCGATGATGCACTTGTAATTAATGCTATTGAATGATGAATTAATGACTTTAATTGTGACAAACGACATTGCACGCTGCATATTTCCAGGCACCTGGCCATCTTCTAGAAAAATGTTTTCTACCTGGAGGAGAGTTCTCATCTCTTCCCTACTGCCACTGAAGCCAGTGCAATGCATTTTCAAAGCTCTGAAGCCTGCTGTGCTTATTTTTATTTTGATTTTACTTAGATGATCAGGAAAAGGATAATTCCATAATTCTATCAGAAATAGGATTGGGGTAGGTTATTTAGCCCCTTGAGCCCCTACTCTGCCATTCAATAGAATCATGGCTAATCCAACATTCCTCACATCCACTTTCCTGTCCTTTCCTAGTAACCCCTGATTCCCTACTGATCAAGAATCTATCTCTCTCAGCCTTAAATATACATAAGGACTCTGCCCCTCCAGCTCTCTTGTGGCAAGGAGTTCCAAAGACTCACAACCCTCTGAGAGAAGAAATTCCTTTTCATCTTAGTCTTAAATTGGCATCCGCTTTATTCTGAGACAATGCCCCCTGGTCCTAGAATCTCCCTCTCAGCATTTATCCTGTTAAGCCCCTTAAGAACCCAATATGTCTCAATGAGATCACGTCTTATTCTTCTAAGCTCCAGTGTTTAGCCTTTACTCGTAAGTCAATCCCTCCACACTGGTGTCTATCCCAATGAGCCTTCCCTAAACTACCTCCACTGAAATATTATCCTTCCTGAATTAAAGGGGCCAAGCTGCTCACTGAACTCCAGGTGTGTTTAAACTTGATTATTGTGCAATTGGTGTAAGACTACCCAACACTTATACACCAACCCTCTTGAAATAAGAGTTGATATCCCATTAACCTTCTGAATACCTGTTGCACATGTGCTAGCTTTCTATGCTTCGTGCACAAATTCTCCAAAGTCCCTTTGTGTTGTGACTTTCTGAAGTTTATCTCCTTTTAAGTAATGTCGTTCTTTTGTTCTCTCTTTCAGAATGAACAACATCACGTTTTCCCACAATATATTCCCTTTGTAAAATAATTGTACACTTTCTTTACCTATCAATATCTCTCCGTAAATAATCTGTATTCTTCTTGCAACCTGCCTTTCCTCCTATTTTTGTGACATCACAGGTGTTTCCTCAGCAACTCTTGACAAGGTGAGGCTCCTGTGATGAAACACGTATAACACATGTCAATAATAATTTTGGATTTGGATTGCAAAATAGAAGCAGATGGATGTGGATTAGTTCTGTGAAGGGTTTCTAAAAGGTCAGAACATCATTCTGGGACAGTGACATAGGCGCATTAGTTCAAATAAAGCATTGTGCCCAGCAGACACCTGCAGAGTTAATGGATAAGATGTTTTCTACTTTTGAGTTTATGTCAGGCCAGTAACAGAGCAATGCGATTAGTTTTGTTATGACATCAATTCAACAGACATCAAGAATTTAGTTTGAGATGATAAAAAGATTTTCTCTTAACACAAATTTGTTTCAGTTGAGTACAATGGTATCAATCACTATCAGCAAAAGTGTTTTCTAGTCTGTGGAGCTTCTCAGTCAGGAGAATTCGGAATAAGACCTTCAAGTTGTTAGAACTGAAAACAAATTAAGCCATCAGAATTTTTAAAAGTTCATAACAGTGGATTCAAAAATAAATTTTGAGATTGTCTCCACAAGGTAAAGAAAGTTGAAGATGTTGTTACATAATGATTTAAAGGCTTCAATAGGGCAGATATTTCTCTGGGATTGCGTGTCTATAACAGTTGATGTTAAAAAACAAGTTGAAACTTTGTCTTTATGTTTGTGTTGGAGAGAGGCCATCAGACCACAAACTATGGGAGCAGAATTTGATCATGGCTGATTTGCTTCTCTACTCCATTCTCCTGCCCTCTCCCTGTAACCCTCGATTTCCTTAGTGATCAAGAACCTCTCTATCTCTGTCTTAAATACACTCAATGACTTCACCTCCACAATCCTCTGCAGCAAGAAGTTCCACAGATTCGTCACCATTTGGCTGAAGAAATTCCTCCTCAGCTCAGTTCTAATGGGTCATCCTGTTACTCTGAGGCTGTGCCCCTGAGTCTTAGTCTGTCTTCCTCGTGAAAACACTTTCTCCGTGTCCACTCTATCCAGGCCTCTTAGTACGCTGTAAGTTTCAAATAGATTCACCCCTCATCCTTCTAAACTCCATTGAGTATAGGCCCAGAATCCTCAACTACTCCTCATCTGACAAGCCCAAAGATATGTTTGTTTGTTTTCTTTCTTTTGTGTAACAAACTTCTGTTCAATTGTTGGAGAATATTCGCAGCCTCATGCAAATGTATTTCAGTGATTAACCACTATGTTAATGACATGAAAAACATATTAAACATAAGATCAAGCAAATGTGGTTTTACTCTGGGATCTGACTTGCCCAGTATTGCCACCTGATAAAATTCACCAACTCAAAAGTCCTGGAACATACTCATTACATCTGCATACCCTCATTACTAGCACAAAGATTTTGGTACTGGCTCATCCACATTTATTGAGTAGACGACAGGCGAAGATGATCTCCATATTAAATTGGCCATTGAGTCATGACCCGCTTGACATCCATATATGCACTACAGAGGGACCTACAAGAAAGTTGTGAAAATGGTGGGCAACAAACAGACAACTGAGAGGTGGTCAGGGGTGATTCACTTATTGTGGATAAACATCACGACCTAGTTCTGGACGTTCTTGACAGCTAATGACTGGAAGACAGACAATGTCATGAACATTTAGCAACTACCTACCCTATTCACAATGACATGCCACCAACAGAACTTTCTTCTCTCAGTCGTTCCATGTCAAACCTTTGCATATCAGCCATTAACCCTTTATATTACAGTTCTGCAGCGACAAGGAGAAAAGCAAATCCTAGCCAACTGTGAAAGAGACCCAGAGAAAACAGAGGCAATTGAATTGTGCAGCTTTGCACCCAAACCCCTGTCTTTTATCTGTAGCAAGTGGATCTTACCTTGCCTGGCCAACACCAGATGCTGCTTACATGAGGTTAATCACCCTGGTACAGCCCATCACCTCACCAGACATACAGCTACCGGGGAAATGAAACACACAAGTACAGTGAACACAATCTCCAAAAACAATCATTTTGTCAGTGTATTGAATATATTAGAGATGATAATTAAACTGTCTGTAATTGTTATTCCTGTTTTACTGCAGTTGGTGTTCACAAATTTAAATTTTTAATTGGAAATGCACAATCTTCAGTTGTTGCTCTTCTAAAAATAGTTTGGAATCTAACTGTATTAAACCCACAAACCACTTTTCAAAGTACATAGGGGTTGGGAGGCAATATACACGGAAAGTTTCTGCAAAATCCCTTTGGTTTTGTTGTGCATTTGTTTTCCATCAGTCCACAGCTATTGAAGACCTTTACAAGACCTTTCTGTTTTCTCATTTGCTATTAGCCTTAATGCTTCATTATTCATCACTTTCCAATGAAGAAAGTAGAAAATGTGTTTTGTTGGAAGTAGTTTTCTGTCTCAAGATGCAGAATCGTTGAGGAAGAAGGTGCGATAAATAAAACAGGAAATTGAAAACTTTGGTCCAACAATAAAAGATAGTCATTGATAAATTCAGTAAATAATTCAGTGTGCTGGGGTTGATTTCCCCTCCATTCCCCGGTGAGTGTGTGCCAGGAGGGTTGGGTGGTGGTTGTGAGGATATATGTAAACAAATGGATAACCATTGGTTAAACTTAAAAAGAAATAATTAACAGACAATGGAGCTTGTTAACAAGCCAACTGGCCCAAAAACTCCTTTGCCCATGCCATAAAATAATGAAGTGGGGGAAGTGGGGGGCCTTTGTGGTACAGTGGTACCGTCCTTTCATCTGGATCTGGAGGCCCAGCTTCAAGTTCCACTTGGTCCAGAGGCGTGTCATAACACAACAACAGCAGACTGATTATAACGTATCTAAAATGTTGTGGTCATTCAGAAGATTTACAGTTACAACATTTAATGAAATTTTTGGATAAGGACATGAATAAGAAACGTTTGGGAGGGGGGTGGAATATGGGACAAGCGCAGGCAGTTCAGACTAGTTTAGTTTGGGAACATGGTCTTCCTGGACTGGTTGGACTGAAGGACCTGTTTCCATGCTGTATGACTCAAACTGGTTTCAAAATAACTTTGTCAGTAAGGCTGGTGCATCTTTAGTGGTGAGGCCCTGTGTTGTCCCTCAAATGACCTTCAAAACTTGTCCCCCACTGCCTTCGTTAGACTGAGAAATCCCTTCCCACATTATAGAGTAAGGGCTTTTCTTGCAGACCCAACAGAGCCCACTACCAAATTGCAGTGCTGCTGGGATTGACTGAGCCACTGGCTAATCAGCCTCCAGAGAGGGGCTTTCCTCCTACTGAGGGGGCAATCGTTGGACCCACATATGCCAAGTTTGCTGATGACACTAACACAAATGGGAAGGCAAATGGTGACAATGACTCAAAGAATCTGCAGAGGGACTAGGGGGAGGCAATGGCCTAGTGGTGTTAGCGCTAGACTGTTAATCCAGAGACCGAGATATTGTTCTGCAGACCCTGGTTCGAATTGTGCCATTGTAGATGGCAGAATTTGAATTCAATAAATATTTGGAATTAACAATCTAATGATGACTGGGAATCCATTGGCAATTGTTGGGAAAAACCCATCTGGTTCACTAATGTCCTTTAGGGAAGGAAACTGCCATCCTTACCTGGTCTGGTCTACATGTGACTCCAGAGCCACAGCAATGTGGCTGACGCTTAACTGCTCTGGGCAATTAGGGATGGGCAATAAATGTCGCCTGGTCAGCGACTCCCTCATCCTGTGAATAAATAAAGAATAAAGGATATAGACAGGTTAAGCGAATGGGCAAAAACATGGCAGATGTAATATAGCGTGGCAAACTGAGAGGTTATACACCTTGTCAGGAAGAATGGAGGAGCTGAATATTATTTAAATGGAAAAAGGCTGAGCAAAGCTACAGCACAGAGGGATTTCTGTGTATTTGTCCATGAGCCACCAAAAATTACCTTCCAAGTTCAGCGTGTAATAGAGGATGCAAATGGTATGTTGGTTTATGTTTCTAAGAAAATAGAAATAAATACTCTTGCTAGAACTATTCAAGGCACTAGTTGGACCTCAGCTGGAATATTGTGAAAAGGTTTGGACCCCTTATCAAAGGAAAGATATACTGGCATTAGAGGCAGTCCAGAGAAGGTTCATTTAGCTGATACAGGGATGGAGGGACTGTCTTATGAGGAGACGTTGAGTAGGATGGGCTTGTACTCTTTGGAATATAGCAAAATGAGAGGTGACCTAATTGAAACTTACAATGTTCTTTTGGGACTCAACAAGTTACGTGTAGAAAGGTTGTATCCCCTTGTGTGCGAGTCTAGGATGGGGGTGGGATGCATAATCTTAGAGTAATGGTCACCCAATTAAGGAAGAGGAATTTCTTTGCTCAGAGGGTACTGGATGTGTAGAATTCTTTACCGCAGACAGCTGTCGAGTTTGGGTCATTAAGCATATTTAAGACTGCGATGGGCAAATTTTGAACCAGTAAGGGAATCGCGGATTATCGGGAAAAGACAAGAATGTGGATTTGAGAATTATCAGATCAGACATGAGCACACATTGATTGATTGAGCAGACTCAATGGGCTAAATGGCCAACTTCTGCTTTTACACATTATGGTCTGATTATCTTATTCCATCCATCCCTCGAGTATTATCCTCATCCCATCCTTTCTTCCCATTACTATCCTCAGTTCCCTACTTCCAACGCCCCTCACCATGATATTCCCTTATGCCTATCCTCTCCTATACCTCTGTTCATGTTCTTTGTTCTTTGTGCTCTCCTGTACTGTTCTCCCTTTCTCTCCCATTCAGCCTTTAACACAACCTGCTCTCTCTGCCCAGCCTTGGCGGATTGCTTTGCGGTCCATGAAGGATTGCTTATCCTTTTTGAAGAGATTAGTTTACCAGCAGGTTGAAAAGATAAAGGAACAACAATGTGAAGACAGAGAATCCTTTGTACAGTTGGTTTATGAGAGGGCCAGAAGGGGAAACAGGTAATTGGTAGCTTCGATTGAGGGAGTGGGAGATGGAAATCACAGAAAAGATGATCACAGGCAGGTTGTTTGGGAGAGAATCTAGAAATATAGAAATAAATGAAGACAGTCTGGACAGACAGATACTCTTATTATTACAGACTATATCATTGTCTAAATATTTATATTTGATTTTAAATTCTTTCTCTACCATTTACTGGACGTGCTCACCCAATTATTTCAACCTCTGCTAATATAATCATTGATGGAGAAATGGCATTTTGAAAAGGCTTGACTGCAAGGAACCAACTATACCCCCTGTATCTCATGACGATACAGCACAATGATGGATTAAGTATAGCATACATCAAGTTGCTGGCGATGCCCAAGAGTTTGGGAATCAATATAATATCCAGCAAAATATATCAACAAAGTTGGCACGGTGGCCCAGTGGTTAGCACTTCTATCTGACAGCGCCAGGGACCCGGGTTTGATTCCACCCTTGGGCCACAGTCTGTGTGGAGTTTGCACATTCTCCCTGTGTCTGCGTGAGTTTCCTCCGGGTGCTCCGGTTTCCTCCCACAGTCCAAAAGGTGTGCAGGCTAGGTGGATTAGCCATGCTAAATTGCCTGTAGTGTTCAGGGATGTGTAGATTAGGGGGTGGTTCTGGGTGGGATGCTCTGAGGGTCAGTGTGGACTTGTTGGGCCAAAGGGTCTGTTTCCACACTGTAGGGATTCTATGAATATCATACTCTTGAAGTTTGATTAAAATCAGCAGGATTGATTGATTAGATACCAAAGTATGTTAGTGTCAAACATTGTTAGATTTTTTTTGGTCCCATTAGACTTTTTTGTTGTTGAGGAGAATATGTCAACAGAAACCAAATAGGAATTTTGAGTTTTCGTGTACATTGGCCATTCCCATCGATACTCATGTTTGACTAATATTACATAGACATTGCATGTGAATTCCAAAGGGTCACAAAGATCAATGTATGTTCAATGCCAGAAATCAGGGAAAGAAATATAAAATTCTAGAAATACTAAACAGACTAAATTTGTGGAGGAATTTAGTTTGAATACAAAATATGTTAATACAATAATATTATTCAGCATCATTTCCAGACTATTCTTTTTAAAGTTATCACAATGCCAATTGTTGGCGCACAATTGTTGAAATCCAGAGCGTATTTTCCCACGGACTCTTCAAATGGACAATTGCTATCAACTGATATGAGTTTCCATAAAAAGATGAAAGTAAAATCATCAGAAGTAGGAGAAAGAGTAGGCCATTCAGCCCCTCAGCCCTGCTATGAGATTCTATAAGATTGTGGCTGATTTGTCCCAGGCCTCAACTCCTTCTTACGTTTCAGCATCTCATACACCTCAACTCCCTGAT
Organism: Rhincodon typus; assembly: GCF_021869965.1. Taxonomy (NCBI): domain Eukaryota; kingdom Metazoa; phylum Chordata; class Chondrichthyes; order Orectolobiformes; family Rhincodontidae; genus Rhincodon; species Rhincodon typus. The sequence continues at coordinate 112,168,928 of NC_063335.1, read as the reverse complement.
ATTGCAAAGATCTCTTTCTTCCGAAACACTTTCACTGATCGAGCCTCCAAAACCCTCTAGATTAAAAAAATTCCAGATGTTCACTACCCTCTGCATCAAGAAATTCCTTTGCATCTTGTTTTAAATGAGTATCCCCTTATTTGAAAACTATTTCCTTTAGTTTAAAACTTTGTAGAAACATCTTCCCAACATTTATCCTGTTAAGTGCCTTGAGAATCTTGTTTGTTTCAATAAAATCACCCTTTGTTTTTGTAAACCCTAATAAATAAAAACCTAGGTGTAGAGCTGGATGAACACAGCAGGCCAAGCAGCATCAGAGGAGCAAGAAAGCTGACTTTTCGGGTCAAGACCCTTCTTCAGAAATGGGGGAGGGGAAGGGGGTTCTGAAATAAACAGGGAGAGAGGGGGAGGCGGATAGAAGATGGATAGAGAAGAGGATAGGTGGAGAGGAGACAGACAGGTCAAAGAGGCGGGGATGGAGCCAATAAAGTTGAGTGTAGGTGGGGAGTTAGGGGGTGGATAGGTCAGTCCAGGGAGGACAGACAGTTCAAGGGGGCAGATGAGGCTGGTAGATGGGAGATGGGGGTGGGGCTTGAGGTGGGAAAAGGGAATAGATGGGAGGAAGGACAGGTTAGGGAGGCGGGGACAAGCTGGGCTGGTTTTGGGATGCAGTCAGGAGAGGGGAGATTTTGAAGCTTGTGAAGTCCACATTGATACCATTGGGCTGCAGGGTTCCCAAGCGGAATATGAGTTGCTGTTCCTGCAACCTTCAGGTGGCATCGTTGTGGCACTGCAGGAGGCCCAGGATGGACATGTCGTCTAAGGAGTGGGAGGGGCAGTGGAAATGGTTCGCGACTGGGAGGTGCAGTTGTTTGTTGCGAACCGAGCGTAGGTGTTCCGCAAAGTAGTCCCCAAGCCTCCGCTTGGTTTCCCCGATGTAGAGGAGGCCACAACGGGAACAGCGGATACAGTATACCACATTAGCAGATGTGCAGGTGAACATCTGTTTGATGTGGAAGGTCTTCTTGGGGCCTGGAATGGAGGTGAGGGGTGAGGTGCAGCGGCAGGTGTAGCACTTCCTGCGGTGGCAGGGAAAAGTGCCGGGGCTGGTGGGGAGTGTAGAGCGGACAAGGGAGTCAAGGAGAGAGTGGTCCCTCTGGAAAGCAGATAAGGGTGGGGAGGGAAAAATGTCTTTGGTGGTGGGGTCGGATTGCAGATGGCAGAAGTGCCGGAGGATGATGCGTTGGATTCGGAGGTTGGTGGGGTAGTATGTGAGGATGAGGGGGATCCTGTTTTGGTTGTTATTGCAAGGAGGGGTTGTGAGGGATGAGTTGCGGGAAATGCGGGAGACACGGTCGAGGGCGTTCTCGACCACTGAGGGGGGGATGTTGCGGTCCTTGAAAAACGAGGACATCTGGGATGTCCGGGAGTGGGATGCCTCATCCCGGGAGCAGATGCGGTAGAGGCGAAGGAATTGGGAATAGGGGATGGCATTTTTGCAGGAAGGTGGGTGGGATGAGGTGTATTCTAGGTAGCCGTGGGAGTCGGTGGGCTTGAAATGGATATTGGTTTCCAGGTGTTTGCCAGAGATAAGGACCTAACCTGATTAGCTGTTCCTGATCATCCACTCCTACATCATCTTCCCTTCATCCCAAGAATCAGCCTAGTGAATCTCTTTTGAACTGTCTCCAGTGCCAGTATATCCTTTCTTAAATGCAGGGACCAAAACCGAACACAATACTCCAGGTTCGACCTTACCAATATCCTGTACAGTTATAACAAGACTTCCCTGTTTTTAAACCCCACCCCCCCAGTAATAAAGACCAAAATAAAGACCATGGGCACCCGCATGTGTCCAAGCTCTACCTGACTCTTCGTAGGATACGTGGAACAGTCCATTTCAGCTGTTACACTGGCACTCTCCTCCACCTCTTCCTCCGTTACATCGATGACTGTATCGGTGCTGCTTTGGGCTCCTAAGAGGAGCTTGAACAGTTCATCAACTTTACTAACACCTTTCACCCCAACCTCAAGTTCACCTGGACCAACTCTGATACCTCTCTCTCCTTCCTGGACCTCTCTGTCTCCATCTCTGGTAACTGCCTCGAAACTAACATCTATTTCAAGCCCACCAACTTCTATAGCTACCGAGACTACACCTCCTCACACCCACGTTCCGACAAGAATGCGATCTCCTATTCCCAATTCCTCCACCTCCGCCGCATCTGCTCCCAAGATGGAGTGTTCTACTCCCACACATCCCAGATGTCCTCTTATTTCAAGGACCGCAACTTCCCCTCTCCGGTGATCAAAAAAGCCCTCGACCGCATCTCTCGCATTTCTGCACTTCTACCCTCACACCCCCTCCCCCAACAAAAATAAAGACAGAATTCCCCTGGTCCTCATATATCACCCCACCAATCTCCACATTTGGTATATCCACTTTCCGCCACCTGCAATCTGACACCACAACCAAAGATATATTTCCCACCCCACCCCTGTCTGCCTTTCGTAGGGATTGTACACTCCATGATTCCCTCGTCCTCTTTACGCTCCCCTCCAGCCCCACCACCCCCGGCATCTTTCCCTGCAACTGCAGGAAGTGCTACACCTGCCCCTACACCTCCCCCCTCGCCCCCATCCAAGGAACGAAAGCAAACCTTTCACATCCGACAGATGTTCACCTGCACTTGGTCTACTGTATCCGCTGCTCCCGATGTGAACTCAGAGACCGTTTTGTAGAGCACCTGTGCTCTGTTCACGACAAACAACAACACCATCTGGTCGCCAACCATTTCAACTCCCCCTCCCACTACCTGGACGACATGCCCATCCTGGGCCTCCTCCACTGTCACAATGATGCCACCTGCAAACTGGAGGAGCAGCACCTCATATTCCACCTCGGGAGCCTACAGCCTAATGGCCTAAACATGGAATTCACTAGTTTTAAAATCTCCCCACCCTCCGCCTCATCCCATGACCAACCCTCCCTCTCATCCCTGCCTCCTTGACCTGATACAACCTGTCCATCTTCTCTCCCACCTATCCGACCCTCCCACCTCACTGCCCAATACCCACCACTCCCTACCTGCACTCACCTATCACCATCCCACCTACCTTCCCCAGCCCCACCCCTCCCGACCCGAAATATCAACTTTCCTGCCCCTCTGATGCTGCCTGGCCTGCTGTGTTCCTCCAGCTCCACACTGTGTTGTTTCTGACTCCAGCATCTGCAGCTCTTGCTACCTCCAAAAGTCTATTCACCTTTTTAATTACTTGCTGTACCTGCATGCTACCTATTTGTGTTTCATGCAGTAGAACACTCAGATCTCTCCGTGCTGTGCTAAATATAATAAAAAGGATAACAATTTCTGCCTTTTGATTCTTTCTACTAAATGCATAACCACACGCATTCCTACATTAAAAGAAAATTTTCAAATACTTTCCCACTCAGTCGATCTATCTATATCCCATTACAGATTCCATATCACAATATGTCCTCTCTCTTAATTTCATATCATCCCCTAATTTGGATACTTTTGGACCCTCCTCCAAGTTATTAGTATAGATAGTAAGCAATTGAGAACCTAGGAGTGACTTTTGTGGCACTCCACCAATTGTGTCTCAAGGAAAAGTTCTATTAACGAAGGCTCTCTATCATTTGTCTGTTAACCAATTCTCTATCCATGCCAATACATTATTCAAAATATCATGAGTTCCTATCTTGTGCAGTTACATTTTATGTTTGCTGGAAAACAAAATACACTACATCTTCTGGTTCTGCTTTATCAGCTCAGCTTGTTACACCCTAAATGACCTCTAGCAAATTTGTCAAACAAATCACCTGATCTCCCTTTCACAAAACCATGTTTGATTGTGTTAAGCTCCTTCAAATGACTTTCTATTTCTTCCTTAATAATGTACTGTAGCACTTTCCCAATTACAAATATTAGGCTAGTTGGCCTTTATTTTCCTGTTTGCTGTCTCCCTCTCTTCTTTAACAGCGTGTTACATTAGCAGTTTTCCACTCTGCTGGAATACTCCTGGAATCCAGTGAGCTCTGGAATATTTCAACTAATGCCTTGACTATCTTTGCAGCCACTTCCTTTAAAGCCCTTGGGTGTAGGCCATCAGATCCTGGTGACATGTCTACTTTTATTGACATAAGTTTGTCCAATACTTTCTTCCTCGTAACAGAAACAATTTCAAGATCTTAGCTCCATTAGCACCTTGTTTCAAAATAAAATATTGATTATAAACAGACAAAGTTTTTGACTTGCCCTGATCAGGACAGAAGCAAGAAAATGAGAGCTCAAAGAAAAAAAAAATTCATTTTTGTTCTGAAAGTGAAAGAAGGAATTGACTGGTAATCAAGCTCCACCATTCCTCTAGTCAAACCATTCATATAAATGTTTTGATTTAATTACTAAAATGGCCAATTGATTCCCTTTTGCACTGCTATCCAGGATAAAAAGACTTTCACTAGGTTTCATTACTGAACTCAAAATAATCTAGTTCTCTGTTAAAAGAAAGCTAAGTCCAGAAAAGGTTACCTGACAATCATCACCATATCTTTTCAAAGCCAGGTTCCCCAGCAATGAAGGGCCATAAACCCCATCCCTTATCTCCTTAAAAGCTTTGCTTATCTTTTCTCCAAAGTCACTTGAATTTCTGTAAACAGTAGGTAAACCATGACACATGTTAAACCATTGACTCCATTGCCAAGAAACCATATGACAAAAAGCCTTTCCAATCCAAAAGGTTTCTAAACAGTTCAACAGCCGTTTTTCATTGTCCATAAATCTAAAGATGAATTCCCAACATACTGCAAGACAAGATGTTTCAGAATTTCTATAACATATTTTGTGTCAATCTAAATTCAGGTCATTCAAGCCTAATGTTATACAGAGAGTGCCACTGTCTCCTTTATAGATCCCCCCCCACCGGAAATATTTTTGAGGCAATTTTAAGAATAGTGGCTTCCTGCCTTACTGTTGAATGAATTCACAGAGTTGAAATGCTAACCCGATTTCTCCCTTTGCACTGAGACTGCCAGACTTGCTGATCTCTTGCCAGCATTTCCTGCTTTTATTTCAGATATGCAGCGTCCACAGAATTCTGCTTTTCAATTAGTCTAGGGTCCATGCTTGTTTCAAAGCCAATTCAACCCCCGAAAGGGAACGCATCTCTTAAACTGTAAATTGTTCCGTCAATTCCTTTACAATTAATTCCGTTGATACTCAGGGTAAAATCTTGCACCTCTTTTTTCAATCAGAATTGAATTGCACTTTGGGTTGATGAAAAGATTAAAGAGCAGACATCTCAATAACGGCTTTTGATTACATGGACGACCCCTTTCGAAAATGCCAGAGAATTGTGCTACAACCAGTAAATGCCATGAAGTAATAGCACAGACAGCAATTTTTCAGTGATGTGGTGGTGTGCTGTCTTTCCATGGACATTGTTTACCCAAAGAAAGAAAGTAATTGCTAAGCTAGACCACTCGTTTAACATTACAACTGCAGATCTTTGCAGATATTCCGAATGCATAACCTGAAAAACGGTGTTTGCTGTAACTATACATTGGAAGCTGCTGAGGAAAATATATATTTCCAAGAGAGCTCAATTGCCCAACTTTGACTCTTGTGGTTGGATTTCTGAGTTTCTGTGAAGCCAAACAGGCCAACGTGTTCCTGAAGCCCATTTCTAAAGAAGGGTCCTGACCCAAAATGTCACTTTCCTGCTCCTCTGATGCTGCCTGGCCTGCTGTGTTCTTCTAGCCCCACACTGCGTTATCGAGGCCAACGTGTTTGCTTTCCACAAGTGGACAAACGCAGTTGTAATATTTTTGCAGTGTCACCGGCAAGTCTGGCATTTTTTCTTATTCATTCGCAGGATGTGGGCACCACTGACCAAGCCAGCATTTATTGCCCATCCCTCATTATCCAGAGACCAGTTAAGAGTCAACCACACTGCCGTGGGTCTGGAGTCACATGTAGCCCAAACCAGGTAAGGGCAGCAACTTCTTTCCCTAAAGGATGTCAGAGTACCAGTTGGATTTTCTCTGACAACTGAAAATGTTTTCAATTGACTTTTCATTCCAGATATTTTTGTTTTGTTGAATTCAAATTTGACCATCTGCCATGGTGGGATTTGATCCTGGATTCCCAACATATTACCTGGGTCCTTGGATTAATGTTCTAGCAATAATACCACTGGACCATTGCCTTCCCATTTATTACCTATCGCTAGGTCTCCTGACTCAACTGTACAGCCAACAGGAAAACATATTGGAATGGGATAGGAGTCACATTTGACTGATTGTTTGATTTATTGTCACATGTACCTAAATACAGAGAAAAGCTTTGTTTACAAACAGATTATAGTAAGTAAGGACATGCAAATCATAAGGTGAAAACAACTAGACAGAGGCTAATACAGGTTATACCACACGGGCGTGTGCTGGGTAAGATCAACATGAGGAAGATCAGCATTATTTGAAGTTAGAGAGTCCATTCATCAGTCTAATAACAGCAGGGAAGAAGCTGTTCTTGAAACTGCTGGTGCGTGTTCAAGCTTCTCTATTTACTGACTGACAGAAGAGGTTGTCGGAGATCATTACCGGGGTGCGATGGGTCCTTGATGATGTTGGCAGCCTTTCTGCAGCAGTGAGATATATAAATAGAGTCTATAGATGGAAGGTTGGCTTCTGTGATGGTCTGGGCTGTGCACACCCCTTCTGTAGTTTCTTACGATCCTGGGCAGAGCAGTTGCCATACCAGGCCGTTATACACCTGGACACTATGCTTTCAATGGTGCATCTGTAGAAGTAGGTGAGGGTCCTTATGGACAGGCCAAATTTCCTGGGCTGTCTGAGGAAGAAGAGGCGTTGTTGTGCCTTCTTGACCATCTGATGGTCCAGGACAGATTGTTAGTTATCGTCACTCTGAGGAACTTGACGCTCTCCACCCTCTCAACCTCAGCTCCATTGATGTAGGTGGGGGCATGTTCTCTTCACTTTTTTCTGAAGTCAATGATCAGTTCTTTAGTTTTGCTGATGTTGAGAGACAGATTGTTCTCATTGCACCAGGTCATCAAGCCCTCTATCTCCTTTCTGTATTCTGGCTCATTGTAGTAATCAAACTGAATGAAGACAGCAGGTTTCCTTCCCAACAGGACATTTATGATCCACTGGAGTGCAGACATGATGAGCCAAATGGTTTCCACTGGCACTTTGACAGATACCAGCATTTTATTTCCAAATTTCAAAAAAACCCAATTGAAATCTTCAAACTGGCTGAGGTGGAATTTAGATTCTTGTTCTCTCAATTGTCATATGAACCTTGCTTTTAATAGTCAAGGGACATAACCACCTTACAATGATACATGAAGACAGTATTTCCATGGAGAAGAAAAAAATTGAGAGCAGGTTTGACAGAAGTGCTCAAGGTTATGTGGGGTCTTGACAGAGTGCTTTAGGGGAACATGTTGTCATGAGTGGAAGGATCGACAGCAGGAGGACAGACATTTGAAGTGATTGGCAGGGGAGGCAATGGTCACTTAACGAAAAAACATTTTCTCTCCGCTAATCTATAAGAACTGGAATGCAATTCCTGCAAATGTGATGGAGGCAGGAACAATCAAAGTTATCAAGAGGGAACCAGACTGTTATTTGAAAAAGGAGAATGCGCAAGGAGACAGAAAGAAGGCAGGGGTGTGATATTGAGTAAATCACTCCTTTGAAGAGCTAATACTGATGCTCAACTATATGAGGATGCTGGAAATTTGAAACAAACACAGAGAAACTTCGTTGGTCTGGCATCTTTGGAGAGAGAAACACAGTTCATGTTTTGAGTCCAATATGACTCTTCTACACAATTGTATACCAGTGTCATATAGAATTCGAAACTTTAACTCTTCATCTCTTCACAGATGCTGTCAGACCTGCTGAGTTTCTCCAGTAATTGCTGTTTGATTCTGATACAGGCATGATAGGCCAAATAGCCTCCCTCTGTGCTGTAACAATCTGTGATTCTGTGAGTTAATATGAGAGAGGTGGAAGAATTCTAATATTTAAGTAAGGAACCTGAAAGAGTGATCTATAGTTTTCTTGTGTCAGAATCTTATCACGCTGATTTTTATATCCCTAAATAAACTCTTTGCATTGCAATGAAATCTGATGGCAGGGAATCTCTCACACCATATGGTACATAGAGGTCTTCACCTTTACACAGAAGAATGGTAGCTGCTCCTAAATCATCAAGCTTTTGTTATTGATGGCTTACGATGCAGAAATGCCTGAAATGGCAAATATGTGTGCACACATCCTCTCACATTATTTACTCTATCTTCCACTTCCTGCATTGTTCCGACAAATGTTTAAGAAAGTTTAGGGAACAGCGCCTCTTCTTTTGATTAGACACTCCACTGTACGTCAATTCCAACAATTTCAGGCCGTTAATCTCTTTACTCCGTTTTGTTTCCCCTAACCTTGCAGCTTTCAATTTTATGCTATGCATTGCTTTTGCTTTTGCTTTTGGCTAGCAGCTGTTCATCATTCTCCCACTCACAAGGCCACTATTAAGTACATCTTTTGTCGGTTGATTTTTTTTTTCCCCATTGTTACTCCCTTTGGCCTTGCATCATGAAATCTTTTGTCATTTAATTACTTCCATCATGCACACTTTCACAGAATTTCCCTTTTATTCTTCTGCACACCTTCTACCTCTCACCCTCCCCACTACCCTGCCATTGTAATTGTTAGAAAGAACCCACTACATTTCTCAGTTTGGAGGGACCGTTGTTCAAAGAAAGAGAGAAGGAGTTAAAGTTTTGAGTCTGGTAGAACTGGAATTAGAATTAGCCTTGTTGTCACACATACTCACATGAGTACGCTGAAAAATTTACAAGTCGCTATATTACGGCACCACCTTGGGCACAAAGGTACCTAGGTACAGGTTCTTGAGTACAAATTCTTCGGGCTAAAATAGAAAAATAAAGAAATAGAAAGTCTGGCATTACTGACCTTCAAAAGCACAAAATAAATTAGAAAAATAAATACATAAGAAGTTTAGAGTAACAGTCCTTCCACAATAGTATATTCAAAAAAAAAATTTAAAAACGAGGGAATTGAATCAAAGTCCATCTTAGTTTAATTGATGGCTCTGGGATCGAAGGCCCGACCACCAGCCCTGGCTGGAATCCCCAGCCGGACCCACTATGGCAAAGCCGCATGAAATCACAGACCGATACTGAAGCTACCACAAGGAGATCCAGACCGACGCCAACGAAAACCGTCGCCAAAGATGCCAGAAGGAGTTCCCAGGCTGGTCATTGGAATCCCCGCGTCTGGACCCCCTTCACATTCAGAGGCACCACCAAAACAATCTAGTCGAAGGACCCTCCAGGTGTGACACTGCTATACAATTCTATAGAAGAGTCATATTGGATTCAAAGCACTAACTCTGTTTCTCTCTCCACGGATACCAGACCTGGTGAGTTTCTCCAGCTGTCTCTCTATTTAACTTCCAGCGTCTGCAGTATTTTGCCTTTCTTTGAATGGCAGTAACTTCCTTTGTATTGAGGATCACTGCCCAACCTGCTGAGCATTTCTGGCATTTTTCACTGATATTGTTATTCCCAGGATAGCTCTGGGTGCGCACATCTTGCAATCTATCAATTAGAATACTGATTCGTGAAGAAAGAGAGTAACGCGCTGAATAAAAGTGTATAATTAAGTCATCACACAAAACAGCTGTAAATTAATTTAAAGTCGCATGAGGCCACAATTTATTAAATCTGTGTTTCTTCCAATTTTTCCACCCTGCTGTCTTCCTTTCACCCCTTCGTTTTGAGTCACAGATTCTCACTCAGTTTTATTCAGACCTACAGTACCCTGCCCAAACGGCTGTAGATTCTGCATCTCAATCACTGGTGATGAAAGAGCAATGCAAAATTCCGTATACTTGACAATATTTCAGTAGAAAATGTGGAATTTAAGGTTTAAGTGCACTTGCTTTCTTGAACAGTGCAGTGACACCATACGAGCGATCCCAATCAGGGCCATCTGCTGGTAGATTTTTTAAAAATGTATTCACAGGATGTGAGTGTCACTAACATTTATTTTTCCATCCTTGATTACCATAAGATATAGGAGCCCAAAGTCGGCCAGTCAGCCCATCATGTCTACTTTGCCAGTTAATGGTTCAACTCCACTTTCCTGCCCTTTCCCCATTACCCTGGATTCCCTTACTGATTAAAAATCTCAGCCTTGAATATGCTTAATGATCTAATCTCAACTGCTCTCTGTGGTAAAGAACTCCACAGATTCACAACATTCTGAGAGAAGAAAGTCCTCTTCTTCCCAGTTTTAAGTGGGTGACCCTTTACTCAGAGATGATGCCCCCTGGCACTAGATTCTCCCAGAAAGGGAAATGACCTTTCCACATCTGCCCTGTCCAGCCCTTAAGAATTGTTAAAGCTTCAATAAGGTCGTCTCTTATTCGTCTAAACTCCAATGAAGACAGGTCCAATCTACTCAATCTCTCCTCAGAAGACTCTCCCCTATATTTGGAATCAGCTGAGTGAACCTCCTCTAGACTGCCACCAAAACCAGCATATCTTTCCTTTGATAAGCAACTTAAAGCTGCTGAAAGTATTTCAATTGTGGTCTGACTAGTTTGAACTAAACGTCCCTATTTTTATATTCCACTCCCTTTGAAATAAAAGCCAACATTCTGTTTGCCTTTCTGATTACATGCTGACCTGGGATGTGAGATTTTCGTGATTCGTGGACAAGGTCTCCCACATCCCTCTGTTCTGTAGCTTTCTGTAGTTTTTCACCATTTAGATAATATCCTCTTCCTCTATTCTTCCTCCCAAAGTCCATAACCTCACACTTCCCCACGTCATATTTCATTTGTTAAATTTTTATCCATTCCCTTAATCTGTCTATGTCCCTAAAATAGCACTGTCAATACAGTGGGCTGTTATTTTATTAAATAGCCTGCTGTGTGGTATCTTGTTCAATACCCAGAAGACATCGGAGAGTCACCCACAGCCCAGACCAGGTGTGGATGACTGATGCCTGTCCCTAATTAATGAGCCAAATAGATTTTTACAACAATCAACAGTTACATGTTTGCCATAAGTCCAACTCTTCATTCCAGATTTTCTTATTGGATTCAAACTTTAACCATCTGCCACAGCAGGATTTGAATCCACGTCCCTAAAACACTGGACTGTGGTGCTGCGTTGTTAGCTCAGTGCCATACCCATTGCACCACCACCTCTATGCTTTCCTGCTGTGAAGTGCATCAATATTCTCTCAGGAAGCTCGCACACACTCATCAGCACCTTATAACCGCATAAAAAATACAGCCCCCTGGAATAAACGAATCAGTGCATTCTGGGTTCTGGAAGAAAACAGGAAAATCCAGTCCTGTATTTAAGAAAAATGAATAGTTCTGGTGCTTTAAATGGAATAAAACTATTTGAAATGTGAGGGTAAAATGTTAATGCTATATTTAAAATCCAAACAATTTAGTTTCTGTCAGGGCTGCTCAGCTCCTGATGTCATTACTACTTTGGTCCAAACATGGGCAAAAGAGCTGAACTCTTGACATCTCAGATATCTCAGCTCCAGGACATCTCTGCAGGAGAACCTCAGGGTAGTTCCTAAGTCCAACCATTTTCAGCTGCTTCATTGGTGACCTCCCTTCCATCATAAGGTCAGAATTGGGGATGCTCACTGATGATTGCACAATGTTCAGCACCATTCGCAACTCTTCAGATACTGAAGCAGTCCATGACCAGGTGCAGCAGGATCTGGACAAGATCTGAGATGATTGACTCCGACAACCTCAGCTATTTTCCTTTGTGCTAAGTATGACTCCAAATGGCACGGTGGCTCAGTGGTTAGCGCTTCTGCCTCAAAACACCAGGGACTTGGGTTCAATTCCATGCTGGGGTGAACTGTTTGTGTGGAGTTTGCACATTCTCCCTGTGCCTGTGTGGGTTTCCTCGTGCAGGCCAGGTGGCTTGACCATGTTAAATTGCCCATAGTGTTCAGGGATGCCTAGATTAGGGGGACGGGTCTGCATGGGATGCTCTGAAGGTCAGTGTGGACTTGTAGGGCCTAATGGCCTGTTTCCACTGAATTAGTGGAGAGATTCCCATTGACACCAGTTTTGCCACACTCTGTCAAATGCAACCTGGATGTCAAGAGCAATCATTCTCACCTCACCTCTGGAATTCAGCTCCTTTGGCCATGCATGGAGGTCTGGAGCTTAGTGACCCTGGCAGAACCCAAACTAGCATCAGTAGCAAGTTCAAAAACAGAAGTTGCTGGAAAAGCTCAGCAGGTCTGGCAGCATCTG
>NC_063335.1:112124637-112156151 GCF_021869965.1 Rhincodon typus | reverse complement strand
TCCAGCCTTGCACCTTGTTGTCTCGGATTCTCCAGCATCTGCAGTTCCTACTATCTCCCAGTAGCTAGGAAAATGTTGGTTGCAGAAGATAGGAGGGGGATGGGGTAGGAAGTAAACTATAGGAAAAAAGAAAGAGCCCAAACAGAGAGAAGAGCAGTTGAATGGACAAAGGAGTTGATAACGATCTGGCTAGGAGGGTGACTAGCTGTTAATGGAGACTGTTAGTGACTAACAATAGGTAGTGTGTAATGGTAGGCTATGTGATATGTGTGGGGTAGGGGGCTGGGACATGGGAGAGTTTAGGTCCTAAAATTATTGAACTCAAAATTGAGTCCAGAGGGCTGCAGGGTCCCCAAGCGGAAAATGAAGTGTTGTTCTTCCAGCTTGTGTTGAGCTTCGCTGGAACACTGCAGCAAGCCAGAGACAGAGACGTTGGCCAGGGAACAGTGGTTGGCAACAGGTAGTTCAGGGTCTTTTTTGCGAGCAGAATGTAAATGTTCTGTGAAGCAGTCAGCCAGTCTACACTTCGTTTCCCTAATGTAGACGAGACCACATTGTGAGCAGCGAAGGCAGTAGACTAGGTTGTGGGAAGTGCAGGTAAAGTGCTGCTTCAACTGGAAGGTATGTTTGGTCCCTTGGATACTGGGGAGTGAGGAGGTAAATGGGCAGGTGTTGCACCTTCTCCGGTTGCAGAGGAAGGTGCTGTGGGGGGGGTGTGTTGGGAGAGAAGGAAGAGTGGACCAGGGTGTCCTGGAGGGAATGCTCCCTGCGGAAGGCGGTTAAGGAAGGAGAGGAGACTACATGTCTGGTGGTGGCATCTCACTGGAGGTGGCAGAAATGGTGTCTGATGATCTTCTGGATGTGGATGCTGGTGGGATGGTAGGTAATAGTCAGTAAGCAAGTTATTCCTTTGCAAGTGCCACTAGATAGCAATGTCAACTACCCATTCCCACACTTGGCTGACAATTGAGTGCGGACTGAAAGTCGGTAATTGGCTGGGTTGGATTTGTCCTGCTGTTGTGCATGGGATACACCAGGGCAATTTTCCACACTCTTGGCAATGGGTTGTGTCAAGTTCTGGAGTACTAGTCTTGAGTACTATTACTGGAATGTTGTCAGAGCTCATAGCCTTTGCAGTATCCAGTTCCACCTCCAACCATTTCTTTGATATCACATGGAGTGAATCAAATTGGTAAAAGACTGGCATCTGTCCTGCTGGGGACCTCCAGAAGAGGCTGAGATAGCTCATCCACTGGGCATTTCTGGTTGAAAATGGATGGAATACTTCAGCCTTGACGTCCAGACAGTAATTTCCAAATCACAACAGCTTACTACATCAACAAATTCTCCCAATTATACCATTCTCTTCAGCTTTAAAGCAATACTGCTATCTATACATTAGATACTGGTCTGGAGAATCTCAAACTGTGAGTATCTGCACATACACCGTCCCTGAGACTGCTTGCTCCTTATCTCTAAACAAGGCTTGTTAACTCATAGTTTGCTGTAGCACTCCTTCATTTCTACCTGTAGTGAGTAGATTATTGAATATAGCTGTCCAGTGTGGTGTTAAAAATCTCTCTTCATATTCTCGTTCTAAGGTAGTTGAGGCATATAACGTCATAACTTTTAAAAATTACTTGCATGAACTTTTGAAGTGACATATCATTCAAGGCTATGGGCCTAGTGCAGGAAAGAGGCACTAGCGTAGGTAGTGGTGTGATTTTTGGCAGTAGAGAATCGATGGGCCAAAGGTCCTCTTCTATATTGTCTGATTCTAGGATTCTGCATTGGTGTCTTCTCTCTTACTGATGTCAGAGTCATGTATAAAGTTACATGAATCTTATTCTACCACATTTTACTCCCCATGACCTTGGATGTTTGTCAATTGTTATGGATTTGTGTCCTCAGGGATATAGGGAAAAGACAGGAAAGTGGATTTGAGGATTATCAGATCAGCCATGATCTCACGGCATGGCTGAGCAGGCTCAATGGGTTGAATGGCCAACTTCTCCATTTAACTTTATGAATTTATCGACTCTTCTGCCAACACAGAATGTAATCAATACCTATTATATCATAAATATAAGTTTTGAATATGTCTATGAAATCTCTCATTGTCCTTCTCTGCACAAAGGAGAACAATCACAACATCGTACATACAGGCATAGCAAGGTCACCAAACAATGTACATGAAAAACAATCATTTAGTTTTGCTAAGATCATCCATACAGAATGACCCTGCACCTCCTCAATTGCAGTATTGAATTGTTCCTTAATTGCTACCGGGCTTTTGGCTCCACGAATTTATCTGCAGCAAATTCTGCAAATTGGTTGCTCTGTGTGTGAATCACTACCCAATATCACTATTAAATTTACCTTATAGAATCATAGAGTTATACAGCACAGAAACAGACCATTCAGTTCAACTCGTCCATGCTGACCAGATATTCTAAATTAATCTAGCCCCATTTGCCAGTAATTGGTCCATATCCCTATTCATATTCATGTACCCATCCAGATGCCTTTTAAATGTTGTAATTGTACCAACCTCCACCACTTCCTCTGGCAGCTCATTCCACATACGAACCACCTTCTGTGTGAAAAAGTTGCCATTAGATCCCTTTTAAATCTTTCCTGTCTCATCTTAAACCTATTCCCTCTAGTTTTGGACTCCCCCACCCTGGGGTAAAGACCTTGCTTATTCATCCTATCCATACCCCTCGTGATTTTACAAACTTCTGTCAGGTCACCCCTCATCCCCCAGTGTTCCAGGGAAAATTGCCCGAGCCTATTCAACCTCTCCGTATAGCTCAAACCTTCCAAACCTGGCAACATCCTTGTAAATTTTTTCTGAACCCTTTCAAGTTTCACAACATCTTTCCTAAAGCAGGGAGACCATGAATGCAGTACTCCAAAAGTGGCCTAACTAATATCTTGTACAGCCGCAACATGATCTCCCAATTCATACACTCAATGCACTGTACCTTTTATTTCATTGAATTTGTGTCCTTTTGTTCTACTGTTGCAATTTAATGTGAAGACCCCAGAAATGTGGTCGACTCCAAACTGCCCTCTGGAATGTCCTGCCAAGCTAAGGTTTAAAAAAAAAGACTCACTATTAGCATCTCAAGAGAGATTTGCGATGGACAATGTATGTTGGTCCTGCCAGCAATGTTCACATCCTGAGAATGAACACAAAAAATAATGAGCGTTCTCCTATTTTCAATTCCGCATCAAAAGATGGTATAATTTCTTTACACACACATTGATTTGATACAGAAAAGAACAAGGGCAATAGAAAAATGCAGTTGTTTGAAGTCTGGAATGCAAATGTGAAATTGCTGAAAAATACAGTAGGGCATTGTCAGAGAGAGAAAGTGAGGCTAGCGTTGAAGTGTGATGGTACACCAAAGATGGCTACAGTTCAAATGAAAAGTGTCATTGGAAACATGAAAAGAAGTGAGACTAAGAGGCAGCTATATAGATCTGGGGAAGGACAGAAAGAGAGGAAGTCATGAAGGAAGCAACAGGTTACCAGAGAAAGACGAACAGACAGATAGACAGTCATGTCACACTGTTAACAATGTAAGGAAATATAAGAACAGTAGGAAAATAATATAGCACTCATTTCACAAAATAACTTGCTTTCTTGCTCAGGTACCCCTAGAATATTTGTATTTATCACTTCGAGGGCAGCAAGCCCAATTTGAAGGGAGGCAGCGTGATAACGGTCATGTAAAGTGATGGAAGGTATCATCAAAACGCTATCAAGCAGCATCTGCTCAGCAATAACCTTCGCAGTGACGCCCAGTTTGAGTTCCACCAGGGCCACTCAGCTCCTGATCTTAGTTCAAGCCTGAACAAAAGAGCTGAATTTCAGAGGTGAGGTGAGTGTAACAGCCCTTGACACCAAGGCTGCATTTGACTGAGTGTGGCATCAAGGACCCCAGGCAAAACTGGAATCAATGGGTATCAGGGGGAAAACTCTGTCCTGGTTGGAATCACAGTCAGTAAATGTGAAGCCAGAAAAGCACAGCAAGTCAGAGCAGGGAAGCAGCATCCAAGGAGCAGGGAAGTCAACGTTTGGTGAAGGGTTTCAGCCCAAAATGTTGACTTCCCAGTCCCATGGATTGCTGTCTCACCTGCTGTGCTTTTCCAGCTCCATGTTTACTAACTCTAGTGCCCAGCATCTGCAGTCCTTACTGGAGTCACACCTGGTACCTAGGAAGATGGTTGTGGCTGTTGGTGGTCAGTCACCTCTGCTCCTGAACATCTCTGCAGGAGTTCCTCAACGTATTTGCTTTTCTCATTAACCTGTTCAGAAATGTTATTATACACCTCTAGAACAGGGTGAGATTTGAACCCACGTTGCTCAGTTCAGGGGAAGGGATACTACCACTTCACCACATGAGGGCCCTAGTTCCTTAGAATAGTATCCTAGGCCCTACCATCTTCAGCTGCTTCATCAATGATCTTACCTTCATCATAAGGTCAGAGGTGGGGATGTTCACTGATAGTTGCACAATATTCAGCACCATTCGTGACTCCTCAGATACTGAAGCGGTCCATGTTCAAATGCAGCAAGATCTGGACAATATCCAGGCTTGGGCTGAAAAGTGGCAAGTAACATTCGTGCCACACAAATGCCAGGCAATGACCATCTCCAAAAAGAGATAACCCAGCCATCAAGCTTGACATTCAATGGTGTTACATCTCTGAATCACTGACTATCAACAGCCTCACAGTTACTATTGACCAGAAACTCAACTGGACTCGACACATAAACACAGTGGCGACAAGAGCAGGCCAGAAGCTGGGAATACTGTGATGAGTAATTCACCTCCTGACTCCTCGAAGCCTGTCCACCATCTATAAGGCACAAGTCAGGAATGTGATGGAATACTCCCCACTTGCCTGGATGGGTGCAACCCCAACAACGCCCCAGAAGCTTGACACCATCCATGACAAAGCAACGTGCTTGATTGGCACTACATCCACAAACATCCATTCCCCTCATCACTGATGCTCAGTAGCAGCAGCATCAGGGAGTGATGGCGTTGTGGGTATTATCGCTGGACTGTTAATCCAGAGACCCAAATAACATTCTGGGGATCCAGGTTCAAATCATGCTACGGCAGATGGTGGAATTTGAATTCAATAAAATGTCTGGAATTAAGAATCTAATGATGCCCATAAATCCATTGTCGATTGTCAAAAAAACCCATCTGGTTCACTAATGTCCTTTAAGGAAGGAAACTGCCATCCTTACCTGGTCTGGCCTACATGTGACTCCAGACCCAGATCAAAGTGGTTGACTCTGAATTGCCCTCTGGACAATTAGAGATGGGCAATAAATGCTGCCTGGCCAGCGACACCCTCATCCCTGTAATGATAAAGAAAAAAAAGCATATACCATCTGCAAGATGCACTTCATAAATTCACCAAAGATCTTTGGACAGCGCCTCCCAAACTCATGATCAATTCCATCTGGAAGATTAAGGATAACAGATATGTGGGAACACCACCACCTGCCAATATGCCTCCAAGTCACTCACTATCTTGACTTGGTAATATATCCCCATTCCTTCACTGTCACTGGATCAAAATCCTAGAATTTCTTTCCTAAGGATATTGTCGTTCAACCTACTGTTTGTGGATTACAGCGGTACAAGAAAGCAGCTCACCACCACCTTCTCAAGGGGCACCTCGGGACAGAGAATAAATACTGGCCCAGACAGTGATGCCCATGTCCCATGAATGAATAAAAGATGGTCTATGAAACCAGAGGCACCACCCTAATACCCTGTGGATGTGGATTGAAACACTATCATCATAAATACTGACATTTCATCTCGACAAGAAGTCTGGAGGTAAATAGAAGTAAAATGTTGTGAACATTGGAAATCTGAAATAACAGGATGAAAATGCTGGAGGGAACTCTGCAGTATCTTTAGAGACAGGAAATGGAATTGAACTTTTGAGTCCAATATAACTCTTCTTTGGAGCTGATGGTTCTGACATGGAGTGCTATTGGATTTGAAAGTTTAACTCGACTTCTCACTCCATAGATACTTCCAGAGATAATTTTGAATTACAAGTTAGTCTCATGATATCTAGCTACTGGTGAATGTCACAAAAGCCCACCTGGTTCACCTCATTCTGAAGAAGGGTCCAGACCCAAAACGTCAGCTTTCCTGCTCCTCTGATGCTGCCTGGCCTGCTGTGTTCCTCCACCTCTACACCTTGTTATCTCAGATTCTCCAGCATCAGCAGTTCCTACTATCTCTGGTTCACTAATGCCTTTTTGAGAAGGAAATCTGCTGTCCTTACCCAGTCTGGTCCCGTCGTCTCTCTTGAACCATATCAATGTGATTGACTCTTAACTACCCTCTGAAATAGTCTTAGAAGTCATTCAGTTCGAGGGCAATTAGGGATGGGTAATGATTGCTGGTATGGGTGGCAATGCCCACATCCCATGAAAGAAAAATCTAACAAAAGTCATCTACATTACTGACACTTATCAAACATATTATTCACCAACAGGAACACAATAACATAAGACCATAAGATATCAGAGCAGAATTAGGCCATTCTGCCCATTGAATCTGCTCTGCCATTTGATCATAGCTGATATGTTTCCCAACTCCACTCACCATGGGATTATATAGTGGCTATATGGTTCAATTCTAGGCTTGGGGGACTGCCTGTGTGGAATTTACACATTCACCCTACGTGTGCATGGGTGTCCTCTGGGTGCTCCAGTGTCCTGCCACAGTCCAAAGATGTAAAAGTTAGTTGGATTGGCCATGCTAAATGTGGGTTATGGAGATAGGATAGTGGGCTGGGTGGGATTCTCTTCAGAGGATCAGTGCAGACTTGATGGGTTGAATGGCCTCTTTTCACACTCTAGGGATTCTATGATTCACCCTGTAGTACTTTTCCTTCACTTTTCTGTTCTGTATCTAAGGATTGTACCTAAGTATTCTGTAACTAAGGTGGCGTTGTAAGTGAAGACTTACAAACGTTTCACTGTTCTAATTTGACAATAAAGTTAACTCTTTCATTTATTCAATTCAGAGCAGGAGCAGACCATTCTGCTGTTTGAAATTGCTCTATCATTCAGTTAGATTATATTGCTGTATATTTTATACATTTATACAGGCTTAGAGAAATGCAGAGATGACGTTAGTTTCAATGAGAGGAATTTATTTTTTGATGTAGTTATTAAAGATGTCTGATCTTCTCTGTTCTGTCTCATCTACTCTGTCTGTCCACTGTCTACTTTTGAAGGTGCAGGTCAGGGTGTCTGATGCAATTACATTCTTCTCAGTCAAATTGTCAAATTTTATGAGCAGAACTTCTACCTCCGCTCACTCCCACCCTTACTGCTGGGGCCTTCCAAACGCGAGACAGCACTTCACCCAAGAGCGTCCCTCAACCTCTGTTCATCCTTATCGCCATCCATTCCTGGTGATACCAGTAACAGGGAAAAATGCAGCACCACTCTTACAGTGATGCATCCCTCGAAGTTCTCCTGAAGGCAGTCCAGGGCGGAAGGGAAGTTCTTTACACAAAAGCGATGCCAACAAGAGGCCATGCCAACTGGGCAGAGGTATCTGCGGAAGACAGAGCCCATGCTTGGCTCAAGAGAATCTGCATCTAGTACCACAAAAGGATGAATGATCTGCTGTGCTCTGCCAGGTTATGAGCCACTCCCTACTCCATGCCGCATGCTCCTATGAGGGTGCGTTGGGACTGTAAAGTTGCCACTTCAGGGCGCTGACACACAGGAGGTTGGGTGCCAGATATCTCCAGCAGATGCCTCATGTTCAATCAACATCCACCATGCCATTGCATCTACCAATCTAATGGTGTAGCATCACAAGTGGCACTGCCTTGGACATATTATACTGAAAACAGAAAAGCAGTTACGACCTTAACACAGGCCACTGACATTTCAAATAGGAGAACATTACTCACCTGATCGCTTCGCACCAAAGACTTGAATGAAACATGGACACCAACTTGAAAGATGGCATTTGAGTCGAATCCCCTTTTAAGTTTAGCCCCCTTACCTACCCCGGTCAGATTTGATTACCCTTGTGAAGGCAGGCTTGTTGGTTCAATCAGGCCTCCCCCTCAACGCTGTGAGCTTTTGCCGATAACAAGCCAAGCAGCAAATGGCTGAGCCTTCTCATGAGCTGCTCAACATGGAGTGGCTTCACCAGCAGGGGTGGGGGTGCGGGGCTGTTTAATGAGTTTTCACACCAAGCTGATGATCGGAAAACATGGGGCCAATGAGAATACTGGGAAATATCGACCAACCAGAATGATGATGAGAACATTAACCTGGAAACTGAATTTGTGCCCCCGTGCTCCCTTGTTAAAATCCCCCCACCTGCCCTCCTGCAAGCTCTGGAAAGTTCTGCCCTATGTGTGGAGGGAATTTATTGCAGAATTGCGATCTGTTTGGACAGCAATGTGGCAAGTTACATTGACGCTTTATTGTGTGTGTTAGTCCCCACTTGACACATTCCCACTTCCCCTCCCACCACAAAAAAAGGGAAAACCGAGCCCCTTGTGTTTTATTTTCTCTCTCATTGCATGCATTTGACACTACCGTCCTTCCAGCACAGTCATGATGGATTGAGTGGCCACCCAGGCTGGGTCACTGTTTGATTCACATTGGATTTTCCCCTGGAAGGCTATGTGAGGGTTTGTGTGTGCCGCAGTAATTCAGCAACTGGCCAAGCTGCCTGCCAGATGAATAGAGCAAAGTCCATAGGCTGATGGCTTTGAATTGCAAGAACATGAGTTTTATTTCCACAAACGTTGCACGCCCATGAGTGATGACAGTCACCGCTCCAATGGTGCGTACAGCCTGAGCTCTTTACAGTAAATAGCCAGGCAACTGTGCAGAATGACGACTCTGATTGGCTGGCAGATAATTGGCATTTTAAGGCTAAAAACACCTGCAATTCATTTCTGTGACACATACTTATGCCATCCCAAGGCTAGCCTGTACCAATAGATCTCTTTGTGACAGAACGATTAAACTGTTATGTTGATAAATGTATTTTATGGATGTCTCAAGCATTTTTAAAGAAATGACAGTCACTTTCCTCATCACTGCTCTCCTAAGGTACACTGCTAACTGAATGCAGAACAGAAGTGGGTCTTGATAATGATACACAGAATCACCAGCATCTCCAGCCTTTCTGTCCATTATTTCTTAATTATCCTCCTCTCAGCTGCTGCTATGAGCTGCACTTTTGCGATAAGGCTTTGTCTATTTATGAGCCGGACTCCACAAAATTACGCCAGCTTGTATTTTAAAAGTCAACGTTGTCAACAAACAATGACACGCTTGATAAGGTGAAAAACCTGTGTGTGGTTTTATGTTGGATTGTTGGTTTTCAGTCCTGCTACAGAAGGGAGACTTGGGACACTCACATTCACTTACATCATGATGGCTCTCACTGGATGCTCATTCAAATGCCACAGACCATGAGGACAGAGAGAGATGCTGCCAGCACTGCCTGTCATCTGTGCCTGAAGGGCACTGATAAAACTTTTCTCACAACAAACAATGTTGTACTCTGTATGAATAATTAAATTTTCAGCGTACATAAGGGTTAGCAATTAAACAGAGTGATTAAAGGAGGATTATCATAACTAACAATGACAGAAGAATCAAAGACCAGACTACAAGTCAAGAGACCAAACCTTGTTGATTGCTTTTTAATTTGTGAGACAATCTGTTAATTATTCATATGCAACAAATTTGTTAATTTGTGTGGATTGGATGGTAGCATTAATCTTTTGAATAAGTGTATCCATTTGACTGAAATACCAAATTGCTGAATTCCTGCTTATTCATAGAACCAAAGACTGGAATTTTCTGTTTCTGAAGCTCTTTTTTAAATTCATTCACGGGATGTTTGCATCATTGGTCAGGCCACTATTTGTCCTGGATCTGAGTGCCTGGCTAAACCATTTCAGAGGGCAGTTAAGAGTCAATTGCATTGCTGTGGGTCTGGAGTCTGAGCCAGTTAAGAATGGCCGATTTCCTTCCCTAAAGGACCATGGTGAACCAGATGGGTTTTTGTACCAACAGGTACATGGTCGAGCCTTTCAGGTTTGTTTTTCAGATTTGCACTAAATCCAAATTTCACCATCTGCCATGATGGGATTCAAACCCTTTTAGCCTGTGATTCTGGGCTCCTAATGACATTAGCATGATGCCACTCTCCTGTCCCCTGAAAGTCAGAGTCAGAGAGATCTACAGCACAAAAATGTCCCTTCAGCCCATCGGTTCTGCACGAGTCAGAAACAACCACTAACCATTCTAATCCTATCCTCCAGCATTTTGCCCATAGCCTTGTATGCCCTGGTATCACAAGTATACATCTAAATATTTCTGAAATGTTCAGAGGGTTTCTGCCTCCACAACATTTGCAGGCAGTGAGTTCCAGATTCCTACTACCCTCCGGGTCAAATAGTTTTGCCTCATATCTCCTTTAAACCTCCTGCCCCTTACCTCGAATGTATGCCCTGGATCATCGATACCTGTAACAAGGGGAAATGTTTCTTCCTGTCTACCCTATTTATGTCCCTCATAATTTTATATATCTCAAATTTAATGAGCTTGGAGGTGGGTAGGGGAGTTAATTAGTCAGGATGGTGGTGTACCTGAACCTCTGCCTGTACCAGAACTAAAACATTGTTCATTTCTACCCAAAACATGTGGGTAGAACAGGGGTACCGCAACAAAAGTGGAATGCCCCTTTGCAGTACATTGAATTAGCACAGCATACTTGTACATTATTATCCGCCTTACCCTCTCCCAAATAGAATAAAAATCATGGTGATTGCAGCATGTTGAATAAAAATACATCACGATGAACACAGTGTATGGAAGGAAAAAGGAACTTTCTTCAACTCAACATTCCCTCAACTCCTGTCTACCCATTCGCCCTCTGTTCATTGATTGCCACTGGTTCTCGGCAACACTTTAATATAACAATTCTCTTCCTTGTGTTCAGATCCCTCCATGGCCTTACCTTCTCTCAATCTCTGTAACTGCCTCTGGCCCAACAGCACTATGGGATACTTGCCCTCCTCCAATCTTGCCCACTTGTGCATCACTTATTTTCATGTCTTTACCATTGACACACATCCTGCCTGACTCTCCTGAAGCTTCTCTGCCTCTCTCCTTTAAGACGTCCCTTAAAACTTTCATCTTTGTCCATATTTTTTGGTCAGCTGCCTGGTAGCCACTTTGCACGGCTCTGTTTAAAATCCTGTTCGATAATGCTCCTATGAGGTACTGTGCAACACTTTGCCGGATTAAAGGCAATATATCAATGCACGGTTTTTGTTGCTGAGAGCTGATCAGAGTGCTGCAGACTGAGTTACATTTATTTTTCTCACGCTCAGTGGCTAACAAGTTCCATTTATTTGGCTGTAACATTTCTGACACCAATGCAAAGTCTATCGTTCAGAGCCTCTTCACTGCTGTTCAAGGTTAACTTGAGAAATGAAGGAATGCTTATTTGTATCAACAAACATGGCTGAAGTGATTTTCCAAAGTTGTGGAAGCGATTTGGGATTTGGAAGAGCAATTTGGGGTAAAAATAAATCTCATGAAGAGTGTGATCCAAACATTCTGGAGGACTTCAAAGCAATCTATTATTAGAGATATATTGAATTGTAAAGTACAAAGACATCAGTATAAGAGTGAAGTTATTCAGTGAACCGAAGATTTGGGGGGCAGGTAAAGACTGGGAGATGACAATTTGACATATAATGCAGTAGCTTGTGGATGCTTCAGACTTATATGTGTATATTTTGCTATCATGGGGTGGGTATTCCAGACTAAACTTGACCCATGTTTCAATGCACCTGGTCTCTCAAGTGGACACTAAAGATCCCACGATACTCTTTTCGAGAAGACCAGCGAACTTATCCTCGTCATAGAGTTCACACTCTTTGTGCTTCAACCAGTATCAAACATAAAGGTCATTTTTACATTGCTGTTTGTGTGAGCTTCCTGTGCATAATGTGACATAGGAACCTAAGAAATAGGAGGAGGAATAGATCATATGATCCTTAAAGACTCTTCTGCCATTCAATCTGATCATGGTGGATCTTCAGTTTCAACTCCATTTTCTTGCCTATTCCCCACATCCTTTGATTTGCTACAGACCCACCATTCTCTCTATCTCAGCCTTTAGTCTATTCATTGATGGAACATCCACACCACTCTGGGGTAGAGAATTTCTAAGATTCACAACCCTTTGGGTGAAGACACTTCTCCCCAACTCAGTCCTAAATGATTGACTCCTTATCCTAAGGCTGTAACCCCGTGTTCTACACACACCAGCCAGAGCAAACAACCAGCTCAGCACCTAACCTGTGAAGCCCCTTTAGAATTGTACTTGTTTTAATGGGCTCATCTCTCACTCTTCTAAAGATGAGATCATAGCAATTTATACTCAACCTCTCATCATAAGGTAACTCGATCATTCCAGAGACACAGTGTGAAGCCTCATGATGCCACCTCCAGTGTAGATACATCCATCCATAAATATTCAGACCACAATTGCACATGGTAATCCAGCTGTGATCTCACCAAAGACCCATATAATTGTAGAAAGACTTCTTCATTCTTCTTCTTCCAATTAACTTACGGTAAAGATGCCATGTTTATACATTACGACAGTCACAACTTCGAGAGGATTTCATTGGTTGGAAAGGTCTTGGGATGTCCTGAGCTCATGAAAGAAAACATTTCACGACTTAAGTTGCTTTTTCTTTCTTTTTTAGCCCGGAGTATGAGCTTCGAAGAATGAATTAGATTGCCAATGCTGGACATAAGTACAAATGAGAACAATAATAAAGTCCCTTGCCCTGTCTTAATTTGTTGCTAATGTGACAAAAGAGATGAGGACAAACTAAGAGTTTTTGGATGAGTGTCCCAAGGAGAAGAAGGGAAACATAAAGGGAGAGAAGCTTAGGTAAAGTCATAAAGTCATAGAGTCATATAGCACAGAAACAAACACTTTGGTCCAATCAGGCCATGCCAACCATGCTCCCAAACTAAACTAGTCCCACCTGCCCGAGCTTGGCCCATATTCCTTTGAACATTTCTGATTCACGCACTTAATCAAAAGTCTTTTAAATGCCGTAACTGTACCTGCATCCATCACTTCCTCTGAAAGTTCATTCCACACACAAACCACTCTCTGTGTAAAAAAGTTGTCCCTCATGACTTTTTTAAAGGCCTCTCCAAAAGTTCTGTAAACACAACTCTGTTTGAAAAAAAAGACATGCACATTTTTTTGCATTGTTGGCAATAAAAGAACCAAAAATGAATCAAAATAAAAACCTTATTCTACTGAAATGCAATAACTGTAAGAAATCTAGATATAAGCTCGCAATCTCAGGAGCAGCTGCACAATCCACGCTATATTCAATCCACCATATTGCGCCCTGATTTCTACTGTGTGGGTCCTGACCTGGTCTAAACAGTTAGTGTGAATCTGTGACAAAGTTTGTTTTACATCGTCATTAGGAAGTGATGCAAGATCACATGATGACGAGGAGATGGTTCTCTCCAGTAGCCTTGTAGCAGAGGTGACACTGCAACATCTTTCCTGGCCCCACCCAATACCAGAGACACATCCACCAATGGTGGGGGTGATACTAGCAGGGACTGGCCAAGGTGGCAGTCAAAGGAAAGGATCATTAGCTTGGAAGTGGCCCTGGTGGGTGGGGAGGGGGGTGTGGGTAGGGGTGGAGGCGGTGATATGGGGGGGAGGTGATGTGGGGAGATGATGATTGTTGGGTCGTGACGAAGTACCAGCGCTCCAAAGGCTTGTGATTTCAAATAAACCTCTTGGATTATAGCCTGGTGTCACGTAATTTCTGACTTTGTCCACCCCATTTCAACACTGGTAACTCCACACAGAACAGCCAGGGGGACCAGATTTGCTCCCCAATATGTCAACATTTTCATGCACAAGTTTGGACAAGATTTCTTTGCTGCACAGAACCTCCAACCAATGCTATACGCCAGATACGTTGATGACATTTTCTTCCTTTGGACTCATGGTGAGGAATCACTGAAACAACTACATAACGATACCAACAAGTTTCATCCCACTATCAGACTTACCATGGACTACACTTCAGAATAAGTCTCAGTCTTGGATACACGCATCTCCATCAGGGACTGACACCTCAATACCTCACTCTACCGCAAGGATAACCTCATAATACTACACTTCTCTAGCTTCCACCCGAAACAAATTTTAAAAAGCCATCCCCTATGGACAAGCCCTACACATACACGGGATCTGTTTGGGTGAGGAGGAATGTGACAGACACCTGAAGGTGTTGAAGGACATCCTCATAAGAATGGGATATGATGCTCAGCTCATCGATCGCCAGCTCCAATGTGCCACAGTGAAAAACTGTAACGACCTCGTCAGAAGACAGACACAAGATACAACTGATAGGGTACCCCTTGTTACCTAGTACTTCCCAGGAGCAGAGAAACTACGCCATGTTCTTCACAGCCTTCAACGTATTATCGATGGCGATGAGCACCTCATCAAGATTTTCCCCACATCTCCACTTCTCACCTTCAAACAAGCCAAGCCTTAAACAGACCATCGTTCGCAGCAAACTACCCAGCCTTCAGGACAACATCAACCACAACACTATGCAACTCTATCATGATAACATCTGCAAAACATGTCAGATCATTAACATGGACACTACCAACACATGTGGTAACACCAGCCACCACGTACATGGTAGATACTCATGTGACTCGGCCAATGTTGTCTACCTCATACGCTGCAGGCAAGGATGCCCCAGGGCATGGTATATTGGTAAAACCATGGAGACACTATGACAACGGATTGACACCGCACAACAATCGCCAAACAGGAATGTGTAGAATGTTCAGCAATGATTGGAATGACAGGAATGTTCCCTCCTAGTGGGAGAACACTTCAGAGGTCAGGGACATTCGGCCTTGGATCTTCGGGTAAACATCCTCCAAGGTGGACTGTGGGATACACAACAACACAGAATCACTGAGCAGAGGCTGATAGCCAAGTTCGGTTCCCATGAGGACGGCCTCAACCGGGATCTTGGGTTCATGTCGCACTACAGGTGTCCTCACCACACCATATACTCTCACACACACACACACACACACACACACATATAAATCTATGGGGTGAATTTGTATTTGCAGATACATTCTATTTTGTTCAAAAAGCACACAATTTGTAGACACAGTCAGTCAATGGGGCATTTTATAAATTCCTGCTTTGGAAATAAAACCAGTCTGACTCCCAGTTAAAACACAGACAGATTCTAAACAAGGCCTCACACCTAAAATGTATTGTCTGATCTGAGATGTCTCCTCTTGCACACATTGATAAAACCTTTAGTTATTTTGGGACAGTGACTTGAAAGAAATTCTGGGACTTGCATTTTAATCAATTGAAACCTGCATCTCCTTTCTAACTGATTAAAGATTTAACAGGAGGGAGACAGCCAGTCATTTTAGGTTTGTTCAATAGATTCACATCAGTTGTACAACCCTTTGATCTTTTGCTTGTAAATTCTGTGTCTGATGCCACCTCTCTCACTAACACCTGAAGAAGATGCGAGACTGCGAGGGCTTGTGTTTTCAAATAAACCTGTTGTACTGTAACCTGGTGCCATGTGATTTTTGAGCTTTCCAAGGGAAAAGTAGAGTTAACAATGTGATGGATCACAGAACTGAAATGTTTTCTCAGGAAATGCTGCCTGACCTTCTGAGCTTTCTAACATCTTCTATATTAACTTCAGATTGCCAGTTTCCGCCGTTATACTTTTGGTGTAAGATTTGCTGTCATCCTTTACAATATTGCTGAATTAAATTTAAAATGGTATCCAATTGCACTCAATCACATATTTGCAATGTAGTGCTTGAGCTGAAAGAGATTGAAAAATTAACAATAAAAATATCACTGTGTTCATTCCAATCTTCTCATAGCCTACTTGACTATTACAAACCTTTCATTATAACAGACCTCTGCCTGGCTTCCTTCTGAAGTTCCATTAGAGTCTCCAGCTTTTAACCTCGGAAGTTCAGGCTGACAAATGCCCTCTTATAAGAAGCAGATTAGTAGCTTGACCTTTCCCTCTCAGCCCCGTTGTGTCAGCCTGTACAGCTGTAGCGGTTTAAGTTTTCAAAGGGAACTTTCTAATGCTACTGCATCGCCCATCTGTGGTTTGAGTTAAAAATACATTTATTGTGCTTCTCTTTCTGACATTTTTTTCCAGGACTTTCCACAATTGATATTTTCTCTGCAGAGATGCAGGATGAACTCAAGTTGCAAAATAACCACAAGTGAGCAATGAACCCTAATTGAACCAAGCACAGCATGGACAGTATTTGTACGTTTAGCTCGAAGCATCATTGGCCTGACTCTCCTCTGACCAAATATCAAAAAACACACCATTGAACAGCAGTGAATGAGGCCATTCAGTCTGTAGCGTACATTCTGTCTCTTCAAATGCATACTTCCACTCCCAATTAGTATTCATAACTCTGTAAATTCTTCATTCTTGACTGCCCTTCCAACTCTCATTAAAATCATTTATGAAATATTCCAAAAATTGTCCAAGCAAGGGGGAAGGGATGGCATAGTGGTATTATTGCTGGACTGTTAATTCAGAGACCTCTGGTAATGCTTTGTGGGCCTGGGTTTGAATTCCACCACAGCCTTTAGGGAAGGAAACTGCCATCCTTACCTGGTCTGGCCTACATCTGACTCCAGACCCACAGCAATGTGGTTGACTTTTAACTGCCTTCTGGGCAATTAAGGATGGGCAATAAATGCTGGCCCAGCAAGTGATGCCCTCATCCCATCAATGAATGAAAAATCAGAAATTCACCCGAACTCCCACAGAGATCCTTGTTGATGACTTCGAATTCATTGCATCTAGGTTTTGATCCCCCAGCCAAAGGGAATAGATTTTATTCATTAAAATCTGTTGAAAATCAGTTCAGTCACCTCTTAATCTTCAAATAAAGTCTTGAAGAGGATGGAAAGCTGAAGAGTTCAAAGAAGAGTTACAAAAACTCAAGTTGCTGGAGAAACTCAAAAGGTCTGGCAGCATCTGTGAAGAGAAAGCAGAGTTAACATTCTAAAGAAAAATGTTTCAAAGAAAGGTGACTGGACCCGGAATGTTGACTGTACTTTCTCTCCACAGATGCTGCTAGACATGTTAGAACATAGAACATAGAACAGTACAGGCCCTTCAGCCCATGATGTTGTGCCGAAATTTTACCCTAAACCTAAGGTCTATCTAACCTCCACTGCTACCTTATACTATCATCCATATGCCTATCTAATAGCCACTTAAATGCCCCTAATGAGGCCGACTCCTCTACCCTCTCTGGCAATGCATTCCACGCCCTGACTACTCTCTGAGTAAAGAAGCTACCTCTGACTTCTCCCCGATATCTACCTCCACTCACTTTAAAGCTATGTCCTCTAGTAAAAGCTACCTCCACCCTAGGAAAAAGTCTCTGGCTGTCTACTCTATCTATACCTCTGATCATTTGTACACCTCTATCAAGTCACCTCTCATCCTTCGTCATTCTAAAGAGAAAAGCCCTAGCTCTCTCAACCTTTCCTCGTAAGACCTTCCCTCCATTCCAGGCAACATCCTGGTAAATCTCCTCTGCACCTTTTCCAACGCTTCCACATCTTTCCTGTAATGAAGTGACCAGAACTGGACACAATAATCCAGATGTGGCCAAATCAGGCTTTTGTATAGCTGGAGCATAACTTCACGGCTCTTGAACTCAATCCCTCTATTACTGAAAGCTAACACACCATACGCCTTCTTAACAACTCTATAAAACTGGGTGGCAGCTTTCAGGGAACTGTGAACATGAACTCCAAGATCCCTCTGCTCCTCCACATGGCCAAGAATCTTTCCGTTAACCCTGTATTCTGCTTTCAAGTTTGTCCTTCCAAAATGAATCACCTCACACTTTTCAGGGTTAAACTCCATCTGCCACTTCTCAGCCCAGCTCTGTATCCTATCAATGTCCCCCTGTAACCTAGAACAGCCCTCCGCACTGTCCACAACGTGACCCATCTTCGTATCGTCCGCGAACTTGCTAATCCACCCTTCTACTCCTTCAACCAAATCATTTACAAAAATCACAAATAGAAGAGAACCCAGAACAGATCCTTGTGGTACACCACTCATAACTGAGCACCACATT
Source organism: Rhincodon typus (assembly GCF_021869965.1). Lineage (NCBI taxonomy): Eukaryota > Metazoa > Chordata > Chondrichthyes > Orectolobiformes > Rhincodontidae > Rhincodon > Rhincodon typus. The sequence goes on along the minus strand of NC_063335.1, from coordinate 112,137,838 downwards.
GAATATTTTCTGTCCACTACCACCCTTTGTCTTCTAAGGGTCAGCCAATTCCGAATCCAATCTGCCACATTTCCCCCTATCCCATGCCTCCTTACCTTCTGCATGAGCCTACCATGAGGAACCTTATCAACGCCTTACTTAAATCCATGTATACCACATCCACTGCTCTACCTTCATCCACATGTTTGGTCACCTCTTCAAAGAATTCAATAAGGTTTGTGAGGCATGATCTACCCCTCACAAATTCATGCTGATTATCACTAATCAAACTGTGCCTTTCCAAGTGATCATAAATCCTGTCTCTCAGAGCCCTTTCCAATAATTTGCCCACCACTGACGTAAGACTAACTGGTCTGTAATTTCTGGGGTTATCCCTGTTCCCTTTTTTGAACAAGGGAATGACGTTTGCCGCTTTCCAATCTTCCGGTACTATACCCGTGGACAGTGAGGACGAAAAGATCATCGCCAAAGGCCCTGTGATCTCGTCCCTCGCTTCCCATAGAATCCTTGGATAAATCCCATCAGGCCCAGGGGACTCATCTATCTTCAACTTTCTCAGAATTCCTAGCACACCTTCTTTACTAACATCAACCTCCTCTAGCCTACCTGCTTGTTTCACAACGTCCTCCTTTACAACTAGGTCCCTCTCAGGTGTGAATATTGAAGAAAAGTATTCATTAAGGACCTCTCCTATGTCTTTAGGTTCTGTGCACAAATTCCCTTTATAATCCTTGATCGGCCCTACCCTTTCTCTGGTCATTCTCTTGTTCTGTACATACGTGTAAAAAGCCTTGGAGTTTTCCTTGATCCTATCGACCAAGGTTTTCTCATGCCCCCTTATAGCTCTCCTAAGCCCTTTCTTCAGCTCCTTCCTGGCTAACTTGTATCCTGCTAGAGCCTTATCCGTTCCTCTTTTCCTAAACCTTACATAAGCCTCCTTCTTCCTCTTAACCAGTCATTCGACCTCTCTCGAGAACCATGGCTCCCTCACTCGACCGCATCTTCTTTGCCTGCTCGGGACAAACATATCGAGCACGTGCAGTATACATTCCTTAAACAATCTCCACATTTCTGTGGTGCTCTTCCTTGACAGCATCTGTTCCCAATTTATGTTACCCAGTTCTTGCCTAACTGAATTGTAATTACCCTTCCCCCAATTATAAACTTTACCCTGCCGTATGTACCTATCCTTTTCCATGGCTATCATGAAAGAAACAGAGTTATGATTGCTACCGCCAAAATGGTCTCCTACCAACAGGTCTAACACTTGGCCTGGTTTGTTGCCAAGCATCAAATCCAAAGTGGCCTCTCCTCGTGTTGGTCTATCTGCATACTGTGTCAGGAATCCTTCCTGAACGCACTGGACAAAATCTGCTCCATCTAAACTATTACAACTAAAATGTTTCCAATCAATATTTGGAAAGTTGAAGTCACTCATGACTGCAACCCTGTGATTTCTGCACCTTTCCAGTATCTGCCTCCCAATCCGCTCCTCTACTTCTCTGCAACTATTAGGGGGTCTGTAAAAAAACCCCAACAAAGTGACTGCTCTTTTCTTGTTCTTGACCTCAACCCAAACTGACTCTGTAGACATATCATTCTCATGTTGAATTTCTTCAGCAATTTCTGCATTTGTTTCAGTTTCCAGCATCTCCATTTCTGCGTTACTTGTTCCAAAGCTGAATTGTATAATACTCGAAATATAACTCTGTTTCCACAGATATTGGCAGATCAGTTGAGTTTCAACAGCACTTCTCTGGTGAAGATTTTCCAGAATTTCCTCATAACAGTAGTTCTACTTTCCAGGCAGTATCCTGGTAAACCATCACCTTGGCTGTAGCTGTTGGAAATCAACCATCTCAACTCATGATATAATCGCGAGAGTTCCTCAGAGTAGTGTCCTTGACCTTACATCTTCAGCTTATTCATCAGAACCTTCCCCCCACATAAAGTCAGAAATGGGGATGTTCCCTAATGGTTGAACAATGGTCAGCACCATTCGCGAGTTCTTAGATACAGAAGCAGCCCATGTCTATATGCAGCAAGACCTGGACAATATGTAGCTTTAGGCTGACAGGTAGAAAATAACACCCATAAATGTAATGACCATCTCTAACAGGAGAGAGTCCAATCATCACCCTTCAACATTCAATGGCATTTCAATCACCAAAACTGCACTAGCAACATCCTAGGTGTTAATATTGACCTGAAGCTGAACTGGGCTCGCCGTATAAATTCAGTGGTGACAAGAAGTCGTCAGACGTTAGAAATAGTATAGCATATAACTCACCTCCGGACTCCCCAATACCTGTCAATGATCTCTAAGGGTCAAGTCAGGAAGGTGATGGAATATTTACACTTGTGTGCAGCCCCAACAATATTCAAGAAGCTAAACACCATCAACGGCAAAGCAACCTGTTTGACTGGCACCCAATCCTTCACCTTCAATATTCAACCACTTCACCACCGATACATATAGCAGCAATGTGTAACATCAGCTGCAGAAATTCACCAAGGTTCCTCATCACCATTCAAACCCCCGACTACAATTAGCAGGACAAGGGTAACAGATGCACCACCGCTTGCCTGTTCCCCTCCAAGTCAAAATTCATCCTAACTTGGAAATATATCACTCTCCTTCACTGTCAATAGGTCAAAATGACAGAACTCTCTGTTAAACAGCACTGTGGGTCTGCAGCAAGTCATGAAGGCATCTCACTATCACTTTCTCATAGACATTTAGGGATGGCCTAACAATCAACCTATTTAAATTCAAGATGTAGTTAATTTACAAACTTAAAATTCCCCAGCTGCTGTGATGAATTTGAATCTGTACCCACAGAGCCTTGTTGTAGCTGGGTTTCTTGGATTAGTTGTCCATTAACATTATCTCAACCCGCTTCCCCACTTTGCTGTCTGTGAAAATGGGAACAGTGATTTCAGGCCCTTTGGTATCTAATTTACTGTATGTATTTTAAGAGTATGTTGTTACACCTGTTTAGACATTTGGAAATGCTGAACTTCAGTATTACTGAAAATGACACATATAATCAAAGCCTTTTCATCTTTAATACATCAGGACTATTCGCAAGAAACACCAAAATAAAGAGAAAACAGCATTGATACTTTATAAGAGAAGAGTGAACTCTGATTGGTGGAGATATTGCTATGGAGAATGTAAAATAGTTAACAATGACTAACAGTTAAATTGCAAGCTTCATTTAAATTTTACACCAGGCAGGTTGACTCTGAATCAGCAGGGTGAGCCAGCAAATGGGTATAATTTATTTTGTTATGTATGAATACACAGAATGTGTGTACTATTGTTTTCTGACCATGTAGGAATGAATCTTGTCTCTTCATAAATCCTATGGGCCAGACCAAACTCCTTCAAACTATTCAGAAGATAGTCCAGACCCTAATGTTTTCTTATTTTAAAGGTAAATGTAAGATATTGTGTTCCAGATGCAATTTCATCCGTCAAGCTACAAGATTTGAAGCAAAATACACATCATTCATCCACTATATGTAAAATACAACAAAAGAAACGAGGAATTGGAATAACTCAACTCCATTGGAAAATTTAGCAGAACAATAGATACAGTAACAATTACTGATTAACTATTCCAAGTTAGTTAAATCCATAAACATAGGCTTGGTAAAGCCAAATTTCAGAAAACAGATTGTCTGTCATGCTACTCCCATAGCAGGCAGAGAATTCCCAGCTTTTGGCTATAACTGAGAGAGAGACAAAATAGCTTTCACTTCTTCAAGATCCCAACAGCAACTGCTGCAAGCTAAGACTAAAATCCCTGGTTGTGTTGGTGGGAGTTTGACCACACTCATTCAGGCTGCTTCTATTGTTCTAGCTTTAAAAAGAAACACCCAAGGCTTCACAAGATGTTTATCTTTTCATAATCTGATTGAACCTGCCCCCTAATCGCTCTCTAAAAGAAACCAGGACAAAATAACCTCTTAAAGCCACAGTACCATCACACATGTAGCTTCCAGCACATGCAAGCATGCTACTGTACTTGATAATCCTAAATTAGCTTTCATCATAATTATTTGCATATTTAGGATTATTTAGCAATTGTCATTCAATCAGAGAATCACATCTAATATTGGACACTGAATTGGGGGTTTTACAAATACAAGTTAGATAGGTATGGTCAATACAGTGCTTTTTGTCAACAGCCAAAGGGTTATGCTAGTTGATAAAATTTGTCAGTCTGTATAATGTATAGCCTACATATGTAGCATTCTCCCCTTATACAGTAGGTATGTTGTTTTCCTTCGGTTCTGGTACTACTTGCAAATGGTCCTGATGAGAACAAGGGCAAAAAAAAAGACAAAAAAGCCTTTATTTCCAGAATTATTCTTGTTTCTTATCTAAGAATAGAAAATGCAGGAAAAGCTCAGTAAGTCTGACATCATCGATGGTGAGACAAATAGAGTTTCAACAGTGACTTCAATAGCTGTAAAGCTCATCACTCTCAGATAACCTATTAACTCAAGGGCGGCTTGGTTCATTATGAAACAGAGGAATGCAGAAACACATTATTTACCCCAACTAGCAGGAGTTCTGTAAACAACCCTCAATCTGGATCCATACAAAAGAAGCTGTGAACTTCTGTACTTTAGGCTCTAATTCTTGTTTTGCCCTTTAAGTAAGCAGCAATGGTTATGATGCCAAGTCTTTGATGTTAATAACACTTCTTCCCTAGGATCTTGTTATAGTTTAGACAAGAATCTAACCTCAATATACAGCCTACGTGAGCCAAGTAATGGAATGTTGTGAGCGGTAATCCTCATGCATTCACTTTAGCAGTTCAACAGTTTTCCACACCCTTTGTGGAAAGATTTGGCCTGGAGAGTGGGATACACAGTGAACAATTAACTCTTGGACTATTACCACTGAATAATTTCTGACACTTCGTGTTGTGCGTAACAGTTATGAGGGAGATATACGAGAGCTGGTATCATTCTGTGCCTAAGCTGTGTGAAAACCCCACAGCCCCATCAATTCTCAGATAACAAAGGTGTGGAGCTGGAGGAACACAGCAGGCCAGGCAACATCAGAGGAGCAGGAAAGCTGATGTTTCGGGTCGGGACCCTTCTTCAGAAAATTTCCGAAGGTTTGCCTGCTGTATTTCTCCAGCTCCACACTGTGTTATTTCTGACTCCAGCATCGGCAGTTCTTACTATCCCATCAATTCTCAGTATGATTTCTGAATCCTTGGACATGAAACAGTTAAATGTTTGGCATCGGGCATTAATTAATCAATAATGAAATGAATGTGAACGATGAAGTAGGAAATGGGGAGGTATAATGGACCGGACCAAACCCCCTCAAAAAAATTAAGAGGATTGTCTAGACCCTGGATTTTCCTTATTTTAAAGACAAGCGTAAGCTGTTGCATTCCACATGCAATTCGATTGGTCAGACGACCAGATTTGAAGCAAAGCACACTTTATTCATCCATTATAGTTAAAATCCAATAAAAGAAAGAAGAAAAAAAACATAAATTGCTGGAAAAGCTCAGCAGGTCTGGCACCATCTGTGGAGAGAAATCAGAGTTAACGTTTTGGGTTGAGTGACCCTTTTTCTGAATGCAGACCTGCCGAACTTTTCCAACAATTTCTGTTTTTGTTGCTGATATACAGCATCTGCAGTTCTTTTGGTTTTTAAAGAAAATGGAAATTCGATAAACTTAACTCTACTGGAAAACTTAACAGAACAATAGATTAAATTTAACTCCTAAACAGCGACTGTTCCAATGTAGTAATGGCTCATAATCACACTCTTGGTAAAAGGCAAATTCTGTAAAATAGATTGTTTCAAATGCAATTCTACAGCCCAGCTGGAAAAACATGAAAACTCTAAGAGAGAGAGTGGCAGGGAAGAGACGTACTGCAGGTACCAAACCCGGATGAGACCCCAGCAACAATTAAAAAACTAAAACTAAAAATTCAGGTTCTGTGGGAGATTGCCCCACCCATTCAGGCTGCTTCTATTGTTCCTTCTTTATAAAAAACCCCAAAGCCTCACAAGCTAATGGGCTTTCAATGTACAGCTCAGTACTTCTGTCTTAAAACCATTTTTCCTAAAAAAAAGGACAAAATGCACCTCTTAAAGCTATAGTATCTACACAGGAGAAAACAATGAGCACATTCTCAGTTCAGTTATATACTACACCATCCTCAGTCATGTCATGTGTTCACTACCCAAAGAAAGCCTTGACTCATTGCCTGCTGATGCTTCATCCTAAACCATTTTCACAGATTTCTTTTATTTCTTTCAGAACTGGCTTTTTGTTCTCTCGGGTGTGCCAAGGAGGCAAACTTCAAACAAGTACTCAAAACACGAGAGAAACTCAGCAGTTCTGGCTGCATTGATTGAGAGAGAAAGAAAGAGCTAAATTTCAAGTCCAGTATGACTCTTCTCCAGAACTCATATTCTGAACAAGAGTGGTATTGGACTCAAAATCACAGATGGAGGGCACTCATGAAATGTTAACTCTGTTTATCTGCCCACAGAGGCTACCAGACCTGCTGAGTTTCAACAGCAGTTTCTATTTTCAAATGAGATTTCCAGCATTTACAATATTTTGCTTTTATTTGAAGCAAGTCCGCCTCAGTGAACAATAATCAAGCTCATAATGTATAGACATAACTTGGAACCTCATGCTAGCTCCAGATCTCGAGCAATGTGCATTACTCCTCTTTTACATTTAGATTCAAGTTGAACTTCAAACAATAAGACAATCTTGGGAAATGAAATGTGTCCTTTCTGATACAACAGCTAATGAACCACGTTTTAAAAGCGTAGTCGCCTTTGTAATAGAGGAGACATGGGAATGAAAGAGGAAATGTGGAGTAAATTCACAAAGGCCTGACCAATTTAACCTCTTAATGAGGGGTAGGGAGCACATGGGCCTGTTCACTGTAGCAGCTCTGTCATAGAGCAACAGGATACTCATGATAGAGAGGGAGGACAGCCAAAATGGAGCGAGATGAAGGAAGGACAAAGAGTGCTGGTAGCACTGGCCCATGCACTGGTCACGAGAGATAATGTTTTAATGTCTGATGTTCAAGTTCAAACATACAAATTAGGTGCAGATATAGGCCGCTCAGCTCCTTGATCCTGCTCCTCAATTTAATTAGCTAATGGCTGATCTGATCATTCCACATTCCCGTCTAGACCTGATAACCTTCACAGAAGTAAGTGGGCAATTTCGGGTGGGCTGTTGAGAGCTCGAATGTTGAGCGTCAAAAGGACGTAAGCCACTTTGAGGCCAAGCCTCCTTCTATACTTCCATAACCTCCTACAACACTCCCAATGGCCTCTCCCCTAACATAAACTCCAATGATTATGAAGAAGCACCTTCAGATATTTTGCTATGAAAAAGGAACTATAGAAATGTACATTGTTGCTGTTGAATCATTTATCTTGCGCCCATTTGTCTTTGATTGGATCTCTATCTCTTTACACCTATCTGTTCAGTGTCTGCTGGTCACAACATGGCTGAGATCAGAATTTCTGTTGCAGATCACACCATTCAGTCACTGATAGTGCAGTGATTTGTTGTGCTTTCACTCTGGCTAATAAAACCACATTTTAATAAACATTTTTTTTGACACAATTAATGCTGTAGAACTTGTAAATGTTAACAGCTGCTGACATGATGCACAAAAATAATAAATAGAATTTTTAAAAGGAATAACTGTCCGCTTTACACATAAAGTCACATTTGCAATAATTAATAACTGATTTTGCATAATACTAATGGCATTCTTACAAAAACTCATGCCTCAATGTCACAGTAGACTGAACAAAATAAATTATTAAAATTATGCTGCCTGTTCTGTTGGCTAATGCATAAAATTATTTTTTTTCCCTTGTTTCCAGCATCAGAAGCTACTTATTCAGTCTGATTTTAACCCTCTGTATTTGACAGAAAGGGGTGCCAGAGGTGAGTTTTTTTTTATGTTTACTGGTCTGTCCCTCCAATTTTAACAGTCACATTCTGATCAGTCAATAGTGACCTTGTCTAGTCAGGAAAACCCTTATGACAAACAAAACATCGGGAACTGGTTGAAAACTGTTTAAAGGCTGATAACTCTTCCTTCACTTTTGCTGGGTCAAGATCTTGGAATTCCTTCCTTAACAACATTGTGGGTCTACCTACAGTACCTAGACTGCACCAGTTCAAGAAAGCAGCTCACCACCACCTTCTCAAGGGCAATAAATGTTGGCCCAGCCAGCAACAAGCATGTCCCATGAGGGAATTAATGAAAGAGAACAGATCTGGGAACAGGCTATTTTCAATCTAGTAACATGCAATGAGGTAGAATTCATAAGAAATCTTGTGATTGCGAATCTTCTTGGGGCTCCAATCACAGCATGGGGACAGCCTGACTCATGAACCAGTGTGTTCAAGTAAACGGGCATGAAGAAAGAGTTGTTCAAAATAGACAAATGGAAAAGCCAGTAGTTGAGCTGTTATCTAAGCAGATATTTCATAATGCTCAGCAAGACTTTATTCCACTCACAAAAGGGACTTGAGAAGCATGAATCATCTGTGGTTAACAAAGGCAGTCAAGGAGAGTGTCCAATCAAACACTAACGCATACAAAGTGGTGAAAGCAATGGCAATGCTCCTGTTTAAGCAGCAGAAAGCAGAAACTCCAGGTTAATTAACCTGACATCTGGTGATGGGAAAATAGGTAGTGCCCAATATTAAGGAAAAGTAACAGGACATTCAGAAAAACTTAATGCAACCTGAAATAACTCCACAGAGGCCAGTACCCCATCACCAAGTCACTTTGTATTTACACGTGGAGAGTCCTTGACACTGATCCATCTCCTTTATATCCAGCTCTCAGGGTAAACAGAACCTCTGACACTTCCGTATATATCTGTCAGCCAGAGCTCCCTGATTGGACCAGGTTAACAGCCCCTATTCTATATATAAACTGAAAGAACTGCAGATGGTGTAAATCAGAAACAAGAACAGAAATTGCTGGAAAAGCTCAGCAGGTCTGGCAGCATCTATGGAGAGAAATCAAAGTTAACATTTCAGGTTGAATGACCCTTCCTCAGAACGAAGAGCTGTTTTGAGGAAGGGATACTCAAACTGAAACATTAACTCTGATTGTTTTTGTTAACTTCTATCCTATGATGTAAACCTGGCTGACCTCATTACAATCATTATGCAATCAAACACAGTCAACATTGTTTCGTAAAAGGGAAATCATGCTTGATGAATTATTCGAGTTCTTTGAGATTATAACAAGTAGAGTTGATAAAGGGGAACTAGTAGATGCAGCGCACTTGGATTACCAGAAGGCATGAGATAAGGTGCCACTAAAAGGTATTGGATAAGATAGAACCTCATGACATTGTATTAATATGTTTGAGAGGATTGAGGATTGGTTAACACATAGACAAAGAAGTCAGATTAATGGGTTTTTATCAAGTTGAAAAGATGCAACTGTTGGAGTGCCACAAAGATCAGTCCTAATGCCTCAATTATGTATTGTCTGTATCAAGGACTTGGCAGAAGGGGCATAAAGTAATGAATCCAAATTTGCAGATGATACAAAAATAGGTGGAATCTGCAAGGGGATATAGTTAGTTTGAGTGACTGAGCTAAAACAGGGCATGTAGGGAAGTGTGAGGTCATGTAACTTTGTACATATCAGGAGACGCTTATTTAAATGGAGTGAGATTTCAAAAAAACTACAGTACAGAGGAATATAGATAGGCTAATGCATGAAGCACAAAACATTAGCATGGCAGTGCCACTAGTAATTTGGAAGGCAAATAGACTTTTGGCCTTTGTTGCTAGTTTAAAAATAGGGAAGTCTTGCTACAATTACAGAGACTATTTGTGAGGTCATGTCTGGAGTACAGTTTATAGTTTAGTCCCTGTATTTAAAAAAGGATAAACCAGCATTCCACTTCAAATGCGAATCACTCAGCTGGTTCCTGGGATGAAGGACTTGACAAATCAAGACCAGCTAAACAGGCAAGGTCGTTGTTCTCAGAGTTAAGAAGAACAAAGGATGATCTTATTGAAACTCACAGGATATTGAGTGGGCTTGACAGGTCAAATGCTTCCACTATTTGGGGAGTCACAAATTGGGGGACCTAGTTACAGAATAAAGCGACGTTAATTTCAAACTGAAATGTGGCAAAATTTCTTCTCCCACATGGTGGAGAATACCTGGAATTGTCTACCCAGAGTGTTGTGGTGGTTAGACAACTGAAAAAATTTAAAAATAAGGCAGATAGATTTTTGACAAAAACAAGCTTCTTTTAAAATTCAGATTCATTCATTGGATCCTGCCGTTGTTGGCTAGGCCAACATTTATGACCTGTCCCCCTTTGCCGTTAAGGCTGTGAAGGTGAACTGCTTCTTCAACCATTGTAGTCCATGACAGTTTCAGGATAATCATTCCTGAGAAAATTATTCATTATTTGGTCCATATTTCAGGTGAAATTAAATTCCATATGCTGCTGTGGCGATATTTGAAACCTGTAATCACAGAATGTTAGTTTGTGCTCTGAGATTTCTTAGGCGACCAAGAAGTGTTGATTAGGATGCAAACTCCACTGTCCCTTGTCTTGCCCAAGGATGCTGACAAGTCCATTTGGTGAACAGAGGAACACGCAAGTTGTGAGGCATAGTCAGGTGGAGCAGGAGTGAGCCATGTCTCTGTAAAACGGAGCTCACGGCAATCTCTCAATTGCCTCTGGGACATGAGTCTAGTGTTAATTTCATCCACTTTGTTCTCAGTGGCATGAATGTTTGCCAACAAAGTGCTAGGGGGTGGGGTGAGGGAGAACTTAAAACCTTGAAGTTTCTGTCTCGCCTGAAATCCAACGTGTCTCCCATGTTTCCTGGGTAGATGGATGCTCCTAGTCAATCCCAAATGTTGGTGAGGGAAGTCTGCTGCTCTGGAAGGCAAGTGTGTGCTCCTGCCAGGGTCCTGTGCAGACTTAAGCATTCCGGGAGTTACTGGGGGCTGGGGGTGGGGTGTGGTGGTCTTGTGGCCACTTTGCTCAGGCCTCCGCCATGTCACACTACCGTGTTTCTTCTTCCCACGCTGGTCAGGCTTTGGTTTGGTCTGAGTTTCCACAAGGTTAGGGAGGTCAGGCCTGCGATTGGCTTGCAGTTCTGGTGTTGGCAAGGTTAGTGGGTGTTCCTGAACACCAATAAAGATGCTGGAAAAGCTCAGCAGGGTCTTGCAGCATCTGTGAAGGAGAAAACAGAGTTAACATTTCTTCAGTTCTGAGGAAGGGTCACAGGACCTGAAACGTTAACTCCGTTTTTCCCTTCACAGATGCAGCCAGGCCTACTGAGCTTCTCCAGCAACTTTGTTTTTGTTCCTGATTTACAGCATCCGCAGTTCTTCTGGTTTTTATTTAGTAGGTGCTCCTGATGGGGTCCTGGCCACTAGCCTCATTCGTGAGCATTCCTGGGGGGTCTTGCAGTCAGTCTGGTTGGGGCTCCTTGGTGTCGGGTCACCGTGGGGTCAGGTCATTCTTCGGCGATGGTCAGGCTTCAGTTCCAGGTTTCCATGAGGTTGTCGGGCTTGAGGAAAGCCGGTAGGCCCTTGGTTCCTCTGGGATTGTGGCTCCAGCATTGGTAATCTGAGACTTGTCAGTCATACAGGTTTTAAAACTGAAAGTAGATTTAACAGTACACTGTTATCAATTCTGATAGAATTGAGGTTTAGAAGAGCAGAATGAAAATAAGAGTTGTAAGAATAAGATCTGCTGCAGACAGCTCACAAAATGTTGCCACGCTCTGGTGCCATCTTGAAATCTAGTATCTTTTTGCGGAAGTGGGGAGGCTGCATAAGGACTTAGAGAGACTTGAAGACTGGGCAAAGGAGTGGCAGATGGAATACAATGTGGGAAAGGTGTGAGGCTGTGCACTTTGGTAGGAAGAAAAGAGATGTACACAGTGGGGCGGCACGGTGCTCAGTGGTTAGCACTGCTGCCTCACAGCGCCAGGGGGAATGAGTCAGGGTGGGATGCTCTTCTGAGGGTTGGTGTGCGTTTGTTGGGCCAAATGGCCTGTTTCCACACCGTAGGGATTCTACGAAGATGATATTTTCCAAGTGGGAAAAGTCTGAAGCTTAAAAGGACTTGATAGCCCGAGTTCAGGGTTCTCTTCAGGTTAACACATAGGTTCAGTTGGTGGCTCAGAAGGTAAATACAGTCTAAGTTTTCATTTAAAGAGAGCTAGAATAGAAGAGCAGAGATGTACTGCTGAAACTGTATAAGGCTCTGGTCAGGCCACATTTGGATTTTTATGAGCAGTTTTGGGCCCCATATCAAAAGAGGGATGTGCTGGCAGAGGAGGCTCACAAGAATGATCTTGGAACTGAAGGGCTTGTCATATGAGGAGCAGTTGAAGTCTCTGGGTCTGTACTCGATAGAATTTAGAAGGTTGGTGGGAGTTGGTCGGTGGGGGGGTTGGGTTCTGATTGCAATTTAGAGAATACTGAGAGGCCTGGGATAGGATGGATGTAGAGAAGATGCTTCCACTGGTGTGGAGGCCAAGTCTGAGTGTATTTAAGACAGAGATAGTTAAGCTTTTGATTAGTAAGGGGATCAAAGAGTATGGGGAGAAGGCAGGAGAATGTGTTTGAGACACATATCAGCCATGATCGAATAGCAGAGCAGACTTGATGAACTGTATGGCCTAATTTTGCTCCTATAATATGGTTTTATGGTCAATATTTGAGTCAGAAATCAAACATTCTGTGTGCTTACAAACATAATCAAATTTCACTTGTTTGTTCTTTCTTGAAAGAAAAATCATTTTCTCAAAATAAGCTTTTTTTTTATTTTAATATTATCCCAAACTCAAGTGGCAAGGTGGTTAGTCTAACATATTCTGTCAGCATTCAATTTATTTCTTCCCAAAACAACATTCCTTTCTTTGATACAAATAAATCATCTAGACTTGTTTTCCATTAATTTTGTTTTTGAACAGTATGATTTGTTTGTCTCCTTATACATCAGATTAAAAAAATACTTCTGAGTACTTGAAAGCACAACAAGTACCAAATTAGAGATAGTAGGAACTGCAGATGCTGGAAAATCTGAGATAACAAGGTGTAGAGCTGGATGAACACAGCAGGCCAAGCAGCATCATAGGAGCAGGAAGGATGACGTTTC
>NC_063335.1:112116820-112124237 GCF_021869965.1 Rhincodon typus | reverse complement strand
CATGAAGGGTCTAGGCCCGAAACATCAGCCTTCCTGCTCCTCTGATGCTGCTTGGCCTGCTGTGTTCATCCAGCTCTACACCTTGTTATCTCAAATACCAAATTATGTTATCAGATCCACTTTCAGGTGTGATTATATCTATTCTTGGTGGTTTTAAATAGTGTTTTTCCATCAGATGCACAGATTTTTGCAGGGTTTTCAGACAATTCAAATACCTTCCTTTCCCAAACATTGTTCACCTTTCTGATCAAGGCCAAGTTTCTGAAAGGTAAAGCCATGATGTCTGTGTGTAAGATCATGAATTTTCAAGATTCTATTTTATGTGGTATCAGTACTTAAAAGAAAGGTAAAATCACCATAGTTGAAATAACTTCACAAACTCTCTTCACCAAGTCACCCTTTATTTACACCTGCTTAATACATGACACTAACCCAGCTTCCTCAGAGCCGGCTCATAGACACTCCTGTTCATATCTGTCAGCCAAGGCTCCCTGATTGGACCAGATACACAGCCCCAACCAGGGAACTCATATTCTATAAGGTCCACGTGCCTAGCCTCATTCAAACCACTATATCGTCTTACCAGACCAGAGAGCTACTCTCTCATGAAAGAGGCAGGCATGACTGGCTATAGCTAACCCTGAAAGTCACCCCATCCTTTGTAGTAACTTCAGCGGATGTGGGAAATTGAACCCACAATATTGGCATAACTCTGCATTTCAAAGCAGCCAACTGAGCTAATTAAACCCCCTGTCGAACTGAGGTAGCCCTGGATTTTACAAAGACAAACTTCACTGTAGCTCTGGTTAGAAGCCCAATGGGTCAACAATGTCCAATTATATCTGGAAACTTGAAAACTTAAAACTTAGCAATGTTACCGGCATATAGTTCAGGGTGCTTTCCCCTCTGCTTGGCCTCTCCTGTGCAATAAGGTGGATTTTGAATGAATACTGACAGGGAACCAGGCTGCGGAGTCAGACAGTTCCGTAAGACTATATGACCATAATGTGTTGGAGCAGAAGTAGGCCATTTAGCCCATCAAGACTACTCCGGCATTCAGTGGGATCATGTTTGATCTGATAATCCTCAACTCCGGCTTTTTCCCCATGACCCTTGTTTCCCTTACAATTCTGAGGGACATGACACGGTGGCGAGAGAAGACATTAACACTTTACAGAGGTTGCTTTCCTTTTAGTGAATTTCATACAATCCCTACAATGTTGATTGAAGCCATTTGGGTCATCAAATCCACACTGACTGCTCAAAGAGCATCTTACCCTATCCCCGTAACCCTGTATTTCCCTGCATGGCCAATCCACCTAACCAATACATCTTTAGGACCACGGGAGGAAACCAGAGCATCCAAGGGAAACCCATACAGACACGGGGAGAATGTGGAAGCTTCACTCATGGCTGGAATCAAACATAGGTCTCTGGATCTGTGAGGCAGCAGTGCTAACCACTGAGCCACCCTCAAAGTTGTGATGTGAAGATCCAAGAGGTGGAAGTCAAAAATGGTTATGATAGAAATTTCTAGCAATCTGACTCCTCTACTATCGGCATCCACAATCCTTACCATAAAACTATGAAGGAAACTTTTTTAAAAAAAATAGACAGCTAGTTGCAAAAGGTTTTAAATTCCCATTGTTTCTCCAAGAACTGGTTAAATTCTTGAAGTTGCTACACTTGTAGTTATACTGTAAACTTAAAACACCAAAGGTTCCCATTCTGCTGAGATTATATTTGAGAGTCTAGAAGGATGAGGAAAAATCTAATTAAGGTACATAAGATGCTAATTGGCCATAGAGTGGATTTGGGAAATTTAGAACAAGAGATCATAGTTTCTGGCTAAGTAAGGGATGGCGGATTTAAAACAATGACGTGAAAGAATTACATCCCTCAAAGAGTCGTGAATCTGTGGGATTCACTACCCCAGAGTACGGTTGACACTGGGACACTAAATAAATCTAAGGAGGAGATAGACAGATTTTTAATTAGTTAAAGATTTAAACAGAATTGGCAGGAGAGTGCAGTTAAGGCCGTGACGAGATCGTCCATTATCATATCGAATGGCGGAACAGGTTCAAGGGGTTGAAAGGCCTGCTCCTTGTTCTTGTGGTAAGGGCAGAATGATTAAGGGGGCAGCTTCAAATCTCAACCTACAAGCAGAAAGCATTAAATTCTGTTTTCTTCTCCGGTTCTGAGTTTTATACTGAATCTCTGCCAACACTTCAGGCTCATCTTATTACTTCGAGAAGCTCACAGTAACACTGTTCAGTCTCTTCCAAGCATTTCAGTTTCCTTCCCAAACCAGCAATCTGACTCCTCATTGTAAAAAGCTTTCTGTTTTAGCAATGACTTAACTTGATTGTAAGGCACGCTCTCAAGTTAAAGTAATAGACACCATAGTCAATGTGATGGAAGGGTCAGACTGCTCACAGTTTAAAGTCACACACAATCACGGCAGACTATTTATTCATGACTTTTTCAATGTATTTTCTTTCTGAAGCTCTTTTGAGCCATTCACATTCTTCTGCAGATTGCTGGTTATCTTTCATTTCAGGCATGCTCATTCTTTCACATAGTTGCTATCAGTCATATTCTAGACTGTGTCGTTGACAGTGCCGTTGAGAACCTTGGCTTCACATAACAGTCATTTCACTTGTCTCTAACCATAATCAAAGACCTGCCCCGCTTCTCAAATTACAAGCTAATTACACTGTGACTTTTGTGAATCCCACTCCTGACACTAATCTGTTAAACTTTGGATTTGGAACCACGGCTACTTAAAACTGGCAATCAACTATTTTTCAGTAGTCTTCAGATCATTAATTCTTCATTCATTCATGCAAAATGTGGGTGGCACTGGCTGAATAAGAATTTATTGTCTGATCCTAGTTGCCTGTGAGAAGGTGGGGGTGAACTGCCTTCTTGAACCACTGCAATCCATGTGCTGCAGATAGATCCACAGTCCCATTAGGGAGGGAGTTCCAGGATTTTGACCCAGCGACAGTGAAGAAATGGCGATGTATTTCCAAGTCAGGATGGTGAGTGACTTGGAGGGTTTTTTCTGTTATTCATTCATTGGAGTTGGGCATCGCTGGCTGGCCAAGCATTCATTGCCCCACCCCTAATTGCCCAGTAGACAGTTTCAGATTAAACTGCATTTCTTTGGATCTAGAGACATATGTAGGCCAAACCAGATAAGGATGACAGATTTCTGTCCCTAAAAAGGGTATACATATCACTGTTGAGTTGAGTTACTTTTTGGAGCTAGTAGGAACTGCAGATGCTGGAGAATCTGAGATAACAAGGTGTAGAGCTGGATGAACACAGGAGGCCAGGCAGCATCAGAGGAGCAGGAAAGCTGACGTTTCAGGTCGATACCCTTCTTCAGAAATGGGTGGATACACTGAGGTTTTTCCGGAGGGAGGAGGGTAACTTCTTTAAGGTAGGCATCCTTAGAAGAGGCTTCGCAGTGGGGTTAAAATTGTTACAGAGATAGTAGGAACTGCCGATGCTGGAGAATCTGAGATAACAAGTTTTCTGAAGTAGGGTCTAGGCCCGAAACATCAGCTTTCCTGCTCCTCTGATGCTGCTTGGCCTTCTGTGTTCATCCAGCTCTACATCTTGTTATCTGAGTTACTTTTTGTAGGATTTTCAGCCTCTGACCTGTTCTTCTGAGATTTTGATTTCAAATCAGAAGCAGATAGATATGGGTCAGTTCTATGAAGTTTTTTTTTTAATAAAAAAGCTCAGAAAATAATTTGAAGTTGAAATTTGAAGCCAGTATCACATCATCAAGTCACCTTTTATTTACATGTGCAGAGGACGTGTCAGTGATCTGGCTTCCTCAGAGACAGCTGTCAGAATGACAGAACCTCTGATACTCCTGTGTATGTATACTGAATTTCTGCCAAGACTTCAGGCTCATCTTATTACTTTAGAGAAGCTCACAGCAACACTGTTCAGATTCTTCAATGCATTTCAGTTTCTTTCTCAAACCAGCAATCTGCCTCCTCATTGTGAACAGCTTTCTGTTTTAGCAATGACTTTAACTCGATTGTAAGGCATGCTCTCAAGTTAAAGTAATAGACACCATGGTCAATGATGATGGAAGGTTCAGGCTGCTCTTCAAGGTCTGTCAGCCAAGGCTCCCTGATTGGACCAGATTAACAGCCCCAGTCAATGAACTCATATTCTATAAAGTCCACCTGGCTGACCTCATTATAATCACTACTGCTGTTGAGTCCTGGATGTGTCAATTTCAAGGAAGCATTTGATTGTCGTTACATTTCTGGTAAGGATTCCTCGAGTATGAATGGACAAAATGTTTATACTGTTGAGTTCATGATTGGTAAACACGCCAAAGATAATTAAGTCTTGGCTTCAGAGTAAAAGGTTCAAGGTGCCAGGACTGAAGTTTCAGGAGTTGAGATCAGAGGCAAGTTTTAATTTTCTTATGGTCAGAGTTAATGCAGGTGAATTAATTGCAATGGCCCAAATGTTTGAGTCTGTGAAGCTTCCAAGTCAAGAAAGTTTGGATGGAAACCTTCAAGTCATTAGAATGGAAAACAATTCGGCCACTACAATAGTGAAAGTTTCATGCCAGCCTGGAAGGAATCATAAAAATAGTTCACGATAAAGAAGAAATAACAAGGTGTAGAGCTGGATGAACACAGCAGGCCAAGCAGCATCAGAGAGCAGGAAGGCTGACGTTTCGGGCCTAGACCCTTCTTCAGAAAATGATAAAGGTAAAGTAAGCATCCATTAAGCATAAACTTATGGAATTGAAGTAAAAGAGATATTTCTCCAGCATTGAGTACCTATAAAAGGATAGTGTTAGGAAAGAAATTGGAATCCTGGCTTTTTTGTTTGCATTATGGTCTTTCTGTCATTTACATTGAGTGAAATTTGCTTGTTTGTTTGTTTTGTGTAATAAACTTATGTCATGTTTCCAGCCTCATGTTATTATGCTTCAGTGATTAAATACCACAGTAACTAATTGCAAAATGTAATCATATTCTCTCTCAAGCCATGTTTTATTCTGGAATCTGACGCCTCCAGTATTAATGATAGCAGGGATTGTAATGATTCACTGGAGTAGAAATTCGGAACGCAGAGAGTGAGCATGAGTTCCAATCCCACCAAGACAGCTGGTGAAACCCAAATTCAATTAATTAATGGAATTGAAGACGAGTTGCAGAAACAGTGTTATGAAACAGTCATCAATTATTGTGAAAGCCAATCAGGTTCAATAACACATTTTAAAAGAAGGAAACCCGCCACCCTTCCCTGGTCTGGCCTTCATCGAGATGGTGGTAGAGTAGGATGCTCTGGTCAGAGCTCCTGTGCACACCAATCCCTTTACCATTTTCCCCTCTTATTTTCTCTCCTCTTTGTGGTTTTTCCTTTCTTCCCCTTGCCACCAAGGCCGCCACCCCTCCCCACCCACTCACCACCCTGAGAGTGGCGTTGCAGAGCGAGCGGGCCGAGCCCCACAAAGGACTGGAGTGGGCGTGGGCCGGGGCCCATGGCTGATGGAAGAGAGCATGGGCCTAGTCCTGAGGTGGAACCAGCACACAGGCAGCACGGCCTTGTGCTCTGAACCCTGCCGGCACACCCTGTGAGCCCCAGAACACTGCGAGCAGTGAGCCCTGGAGCAGCGCGTGGGAAGAAGCCCCTGGAACAGCGCACAGGCAGCGAGTCCTGGATAAAGACCGGTGTGAGGGGGAAATCCTTACCCTAGAACACCGTAATGTTAACCCCTTAATATTTCCCTATTTTTCACTTATGTTCAGCTCTGTAATTAAGCAACGTCTTCTATTCGTCTGAGGCAAGTGTCTATTGTTTGCTTTGTGTAATAAACTTATTTTATATTGTTAAAAAAAAGTTCTAGCCTCATGTGATTATGCTTCAGTGACTAAATACCACAGTAACTAATTGCAAAATGTAATCATATTCTCTCTCAAGCCATGTTTTATTCTGGGATCTGATGCCTCCAGTATTAATGGTAACAAAGTACAATACAGACATTTATTTTCAAAGAATTGTATCCACCTAAGATGTCACCATAAGAAGGTTTTTCACTGCACTCCTACAATGGGCACACATTACGATAAAAGGATATTGTATTGTATATTGTATTATGCGAATCCAGACCCCCAGTAATGTGGTTGGCATTTAACTGCCCCTTGAATAGTTTGCAAACTGTTTAGGCTAAGAACAATTAGGCAACAAATGCTGTTCTTGCGAGTAATGTCAACTTTAAAGGGTAAACTTATAGAGGTTTAAGAAATAATGAGGGGCAGAGATAAGGTGAATTCCCAAGGTCTATTCTCCAGGGTAGGGAAGTACAAAACTAGAGGGCCTAGGGTTAAGGTGAAAGATTTAAAAGGAACCTGAGGGGCAACTTTTTCACACAGAGGGTGGTGCATATATGGAATGAGCTGCCAAAGGAAGTGTAGAGGTGGGTACAACATTTTAAAAAACATTTGGACTGGTACACGAATAGGAAAGATTTAGACAGATGTGGACCAAGCTCAAGTAAATGGGAGATAACAAGGTGTAGAGCTGGATGAACACAGCAGGCCAGGCAGCATCAGAGGAGCAGGAAAGCTGACGTTTCGGGTCTGGACTTTCCTGCTCCTCTGATGTTGCCTGGCCTGCTATGCTCATCCAGCTCTACACCTTGTTATCTCAGATTCTCCAGCATCGGCAATTCCTACTATCTCAACTAAATGGGACTAGTTTGGTTTGGGAAAACTGGTCAGCATGGGTGAGTTGGACCAAAAAGCCTGTTCCTGTGCTGTATGACGCTTTGACGGTATGATTCTGTCCCATGAGAAAATAAAGAAACAAAAAACACAATTCAGTTGTAATTCATTTCAGTTACAATTTTTTATTTTCATTCATGTGATGTGGGTGTTGATGGCTGAGCCAGTGTTTATTGCGTGTTTGCTCGTATTACCCATTTATTTTGTGAATAAAATAGATAAGGAACAGTATAATGTCCAACTCGCTTGAGCTTAGGACAAAGTGGAACATAGATACATTCATCACTCATTTCATAATCAGATATTTGCAAAGAACAGCACAGAGATTTATTTTCACAGCGAGTGGTTCAAATGTTTTGCGCAGCTTTCACTTTGAAGAATTCTGTCAGTTTTGGCTGTTCTCTTTGACTTTGGCTGCAATTTACAAAAGTCAACAGACAGATGATGAAAAATTGCCTTTGCCTTGAGGGCAATTCTGGTCCTGGTTGTGCCTTGTTGCCTCGAGAGAGACGTCATTTCTGATGCTGTGAAAGAAGGTTCTGATAGAACATAGAACATAGAACATTACAGCGCAGTACAGGCCCTTCGGCCCTCGATGTTGCGCCGACCTGTGAAACCAATCTGAAGCCCATCTAACCTAA
>NC_063335.1:112101756-112116810 GCF_021869965.1 Rhincodon typus | reverse complement strand
TTTTGCAGGCAGGGCATTCCACGCCCTTACTACTCTCTGAGTAAAGAACCTACCTCTGACATCTGTCCTATATCTATCACCCCTCAATTTAAAGCTATGTCCCCTCGTGCTAGCCATCACCATCCGAGGAAAAAGGCTCCCACTGTCCACCCTATTTAATCCTCTGATCATCTTGTATGTCTCTATCAAGTCACCTCTTAACCTTCTTCTCTCTAACGAAAACAGCCTCAAGTCCCTCAGCCTTTCCTCATAAGACCTTCCCTCCATACCAGGCAACATCCTGGTAAATCTCCTCTGCACCCTTTCCAATGCTTCCACATCCTTCCTATAATGCGGTGACCAGAACTGTACGCAATACAAGTGCGGCCGCACCAGAGTTTTGTACAGCTGCAACATGACCTCATGGCTCCGAAACTCAATCCCTCTACCAATAAAACCTAACATACCGTACGCCTTTTTAACAACGCTATCAACCTGGGTGGCAACTTTCAGTGATCTATGCACATGGACACCGAGATCTCGCTGCTCATCCACACTACCAAGAATCTTACCATTAGCCCAGTACTCTGTATTCCTGTTACTCCTTCCAAAGTGAATCACCTCATACTTTTCCACATTTAACTCCATTTGCCACCTCTCAGCCCAGCTCTGCAGCTTATCTATGTCCTTCTGTAACCTGCAACATCCTTCCACACTATCCACAACTCCACCAACTTTGGTGTCATCCGTAAATTTACTAACCCATCCTTCTATGCCCTCATCCAGGTCATTTATAAAAATGACAAACAGCCATGGCCCCAAAACAGATCCTTGAGGTACACCACTAGTAACTGAACTCCAGGATGAACATTTCCCATCAACCACCACCCTCTGTCTTCTTGCAGCTAGTCAATTTCTGATCCAAACCGCTAAATCACCCTCAATCCCATGCCTCCGTATTTTCTGCAATAGCCTACCATGGGGAACCTTATCAAACGCTTTACTGAAATCCATATACATCACATCAACCACTTTACCCTCATCCACCTGTTTGGTCACCTTCTCAAAGAACTCAATAAGGTTTGTGAGGCACGACCTACCCTTCACAAAACCGTGTTGACTATCCCTAATCAAATTATTCCTTTCTAGATGATTATAAATCCTCTCTCTTATAATCCTTTCCAACACTTTACCCACAACCGAAATAAGGCTCACTGGTCTATAATTACCAGGGTTGTCTCTACTCCCCTTCTTGAACAAGGGGACAACATTTGCTAGTCTCCAGTCTTCTGGCACTATTCCTGAAGACAATGATGACATAAAGATCAAAGCCAAATGCTCTGCAATCTCCTCTCTAGCTTCCCAGAGAATCCTAGGATAAATCCCATCCGGCCCAGGGGACTTATCTATTTTCACACCTTCCAGAATTGCTAACAACTCCTCCTTATGAACCTCAATCCCATCTAGTCTAATAGCCTGTATCTCAATATTCTCCTCGACAACATTGTCTTTTTCCTGTGTGAATACTGATGAAAAATATTCATTTAGCGCCTCTCCTATCTCTTCGGACTCCACGCACAACTTCCCACTACTGTCCTTGACCGGCCCTAATCTTACCCTAGTCATTCTTTTATTCCTGACATACCTATAGAAAGCTTTAGGGTTTCCCTTGATCCTACCTGCTAAAGACTTCTCATGTCCCCTCCTGGCTCTTCTTAGCTCTCTCTTTAGGTCCTTCCTAGCTAACTTGTAACTCTCAAGCGCCCTAACTGAGCCTTCATGTCTCATCTCTACATAAGCCTCCTTCTTCCTCTTGACAAGAGATTCAACTTCTTTAGTAAACCACGGTTCCCTCGCTCGACCACTTCCTCCCTGCCTGACAGGTACATACTTCTCAAGGACACACAGTAGTTGTTCCTTTTGCATGGGTATGTGGAGCTCCAACAACACTCAAGAGGCTTGACATCATGCAGAAAATGGAAACCCACTTGATCAACACCTCATTCACTATCTTAAACATTGTCTCCGTCCATGATCGATGCACAATGGCAGCTCTGTGTACCATTTAGAAGATTAGGATACGGAATAATATTCATAGGTTAACTCAATGGGCAAAAATCTGGCATATGGAGTACAACACAGAAAAAATAAAGGTGAAGTTGATCACTTTGATAGGAAGAATGAAGAAGCAGAGTTCTGCTTAAGTATAAGACTCACTCTCCCCTTTCCAAAAAGCTGATGAGAGACTCCACCTAATTTTCCGGTTCTACAAGGATAGAAAGTACAATTTGGCTACCATTTCCCAACTTTTCCAGGATTATGTCTGAAATCTCCTGTCCTCTATCCCAACCCAAAACTCACTGGTGATGGGCTGTTCAGGGATTGGGCTGATGGCTTCTGCTCAGTCAGTTTGTCAAACTTTGAGTTCAAAACTGGCATGAAAATGGCTAGGTCTTACAGTGCAAGAGCTCTGATGGCTTGTACCCTTTCCAGTGTCCTCTCCAGCAGCCCTCCTGGCTCCCCGAAAGAGGTGTGGTCCAGAAATGTCCAGCACATCTCCACACACTCTCAGAATCACCTCCAAATGCCAACATTCTCCCCTCAACCCCATTCATCCTCACTGATGAGATCTCCACTGCAGATGAATGGGATTAGTGTTGATAGGTCAGTGTGGACTTGATGGGCTGAAGGGCCACTTCTGTGCAGTATGCCCCTATTATAAAGTGTTTCCCCACACACCTTTAGAGCTGTTTGGCTGCTCTGTGGGGTTAATATCCGGTGTTTAACATCATGTGGTCCTCCAGCACAAATTGCCGCATGACTGTGGAACAAGTACTCCACCAGGTAAGCAGCAAATTCAATTTCATGCCCAGTATCTTCTCCCAAAGCCTCAATAGATCAATGGTGCTTCTCTGAAACATTCATTGTACGACAGGCTTTGATGGGTTAGTCAGACCATATCAATGCTAATGCATAAAATCACAGATCATCTTCATATGCGCAATGTGCACCAAGTCTTGCCAATCCCAATCAAGCTTTCTGGTCATGCTGCTGTACAATTTATTCTTTTGATTCTACCAAAGATACATGAATTTTTTTTTTTCTCATCTGAATGTGTTCCCCACTTCAGAAGAGTTTTTTGCCTGACTATTAATGTTTCCATCAAAATTTGTTATGCAGTAACGCATTGCAGACTGGGTCAAAAGGAGAAACAGAATTTGAATGCACAGATAGCCATCATCTTCATACTCAGTACATTGCATTCGTCGTCAACTTAAGTTGAATTACGTTACATTACAACAGTGATTACACCTCAGAACTGAATCATTCATTGTAACACATGTTGACACATCTTGAGGTTGAATCGGGTACTCTATAAATGCGACTTTTTTTCAGTTTAAACAATGCCACCAGCAACTTGTGCAATGAATAACATTAGATTACAAATTTAAACAGGAATCTCATATTGATTTAAAGTGATGTGTAAATGAAACAAAAGTGCTCTGAGAAAACATTTGCTCACACAGTGACTAGTTGAGCTATGGAATGCGCTGCCTGGAAATGTGATGGAGGGTGGTTCAGTTGAGGCATTCAAGAGGGCATTGGATGATCATTTGGATAGAAATAGCGTGCGATGGTATGGGGAAAAGGCTGGCACTAGGTAATAAAGCTGGTACGGGCACAATGAACTGAATGGCCCTTCCTTCCACAATGTTACAATTCTGTGAATCTCTAATTATATTCAAGCTCCAGTTTCAAATATTATTCCCATATGATTCATATTTCATCAATAATAAAAACCTGCTCTGTATTGCACACCACAGAAATTCTGACTTCTCATTAGGGTTATGTCAGAACTGATGAATCTTCCTTTTAGCTGAAACAATCAGTACTTTCATCACCAATACACATTAGCAGCATCTACCATCTACAAATGCAATGTAGCCACTAACCAGATTCAAGACCCACCTGTCACGGAGGTGTGTCATAATGTGTCCTAACGACTTAATTTACAAATAATTAACAGTAAGATAGTTTTGAACATTCAACAGCACCTTGCAAACTCATGGCAAGCTGCAGGTACACCACCACCTGCAAATTCCTTTACAAACCACTCACCATCCTGACTTGTAAATACATCACTGTTCTTTTAGTGTCACTGGATCAAAATCATGAAACAACCCTCCTCACCACTAACAGTTCTGCAGGTGTAGGTGCACCGCAAAGGCATTAAAGGCTGAGAAGATGTTTAACGCTGCCTTGTCAAAGAAACTCGAGATGGCAGGGCCAGCTACAATCACATCACAAGATTTTGTTTTTATTTTTAAACAAGTAATATGAAGCAATGTGGCACACAATAAATGAGATTACACAGTCTAATCTTGGAATGGTGATTAGGTAATAAATGGCAAGCAATAAACAATTTAGATATATATTATATATGTATTTAAACTGTCTTGAAAACAATGATAAAATGTATTCATTTATGATGATCATAGAATCATAGAATCCCACAGCATGGAAGCAGGCCATTCAGCCCACCAAATCCACACGTCCCTCAAAAAACATCCCAACCAGACACAACCGCCAGCGCCCCCCTACCCTATCCCTGTAACCCTGCATCTCCCATGGCTAATCCACCTAGCCTGCACAACCCTGAACATTGTAGGCAATTTCCCATGGCCAATCCATCTACCCTGCACATCTTTGGACTTTTGGTGACTCAAATATTATCCCTTTAGTTGCTGTAGTACAATTAGGTACCATTTTAATTTGTTCAAAAAATTGGTAATTATGGAATAATTCACATTATAATTTTATCTTCACCGAGTTAACTTGATTCATTGGGAATGATCAGCTCTGAGAATAGGATCAACTTTTGAGAATTGCAATCTTGGAATCTATTCTACGCTAACTAAATTAAATCGAGTTGTTAAGATTTGTTATGACTCTCTTCCATGACAGAGAGGACTTGAACCTGGATCACCTGGCCTGAATAATTCTTTAAGTTGAATATTCAAGCAGTGACTTTTTCTGTATTGGCTGAATTGATAATCCAGGCTCAAATGGTATTTGGTACTAAAGTTATACTGAAGTCAACTTCATTCCAATGTGCTGTATGAGGTAATGGTTTTGAAAGGCTTGGTGTTACAGCTTGCATAAAGCTCTACCCAATCTGATGATGTCTTACAGTCTTGGTTAGGGATAAGAGGAGTCTGGCTTGAGATCCCAATGGAGACTAAAGTGACATCCATGTCTCCTGGTTGCCTTCATTGATCAGTCCAAACAGCCAAGGTAGCTTGTATCTGTTGCTGTCATGCAATAAACCACATTCTGTGAAGACAAGTGCCTCTTCTCACTAAGACTCACCAATAGTTTATCCTCTACCATTGCTAACAAAACAGGTCCTAAGACCCAGTACATGAAGAAGGATTACAATGGGTCTTGTGGGGCAGTGGCAGTGACCCACTGGCCCTGGTGTCCCAACCGGTTGATTAAAGCAGCTACCTTATATTGTCATTTAATTAACGATTTTGTTCAAAAGAGTCTTTGGGGAGAGAGAGACTGTGATGTTTGTCTTTTTAACTTTGCTGCTTGTTTTTTTCCTGACCTATGGTCATTCTGCGTATAGCTAACATAACTTTCTTTTCTTCATTTGTCTATTCTGTAGCTAAGGATCTGTACCTAGGATAGCACTGTGAGTGGTGACTTACACACTTTGCAATGTACTCATTTGAATACATGTGACACTAAAGCTAATTCAATTCAATTCAGGATTTAAACTTGGTTTCAGTTGAAAGAGTAGAAGAGAGGATTGACAGTGGCAGTCGACTGAACCATTAGCTGGTAGCAGTGGGTACCAGAGCATATACAACACAAATATATTTACATATTGCTGAAAATGAAAGTTCCATGAACCTGCACAATTGGGCAGTAAAATGTAATGCGATAATTCATTGTCCATTCTCTCATAGAATCATAGAATTGTAGAATTGGTCCATCAAGTCTGTACTGCCAAAAATACACTACCACTTATTCCCACTTTCCCACACTAGGCCCATAGCTTTGAATGTCTGACACTTCAAATGTTCAAGTGTAAACAATGTTTTAAAGCACTTTCTATTGAAAGGTATTCCTTGCTGCTTTTAAGGATGAGAACCTGCTTCAGTTTTATCAAAGCAACCACCAACAGGTTTATC
This sequence comes from Rhincodon typus, assembly GCF_021869965.1. Lineage (NCBI taxonomy): Eukaryota > Metazoa > Chordata > Chondrichthyes > Orectolobiformes > Rhincodontidae > Rhincodon > Rhincodon typus. The sequence goes on along the minus strand of NC_063335.1, from coordinate 112,110,631 downwards.
ACAAAATAAGGAAGGATCTTCCGGCACCTGTGAGTAGCCTGATTTTAAATCACTACGAGGCTATTCTGGACAATTACTAGTTTCATTACTGTATGATGGTCAGTCTTTTCAATACATTATCAGTGTATTAGCACCCAGCTTAAGTTTCACAGCTGCTTGAAGGATCATGAACATGATCACTTTAACAGGAATATAGAACGGTGTTTGCTTTTATCTAGCATGTGGCTGGGTTTAGTTGGTGGAATGTTATCTCAGAAAAAAATTTGCAGAACCTCATTTCACACTGGGAGGTAACTTCTGCTTAACATTTTTCAATCGTTTACACTTTGAAAAGTGATGCAAAGAGGATTTTTTTTATTAATTCATGGGATGTGGACATCACTGGCTAGGCAGTATTTATTGCCCAAAGGGCATTTAAGAGTCAACCACATTGCTGTGGGTCTGGAGTCACATGTCGACCAGACCAGGTAAGGGGGGTGGTTTTCTTCTCTAAAGAACATTAGTGAACCAGAGGGATTTCTCCCCCCGCCCAACAATCAGCTCATAGTCGTCGATAGACCCTTAATTCCAGATATTTATTGAATTCAAATTCCACCATTTGCCATGGCAGGATTCAAACCCAGCTCCCTGGAACATTATCTGGGTCTCTGGATTAACAGTCCAGCGATAATACCTCTAGGCCATCACCTCCTCCAGGATGATATGGAAGTATGGGAAAGAAATAGGAGAAATTAATTCCAAAGAAGACAATTAACCAGGAGACAGCAGGATAAGACAAATGCGGTAATTGATTGAGGTACTGTTTGTAAAGTAGCGAAGCTTTAGATGCCTGTTTTCAGAATACTGAACTCCAGCAAACTCATTTTAGGAGCATGACTTCAGGGAAACAGTCAACAGGCTTGTCTGCCAATTAAGGACAGAGAAACATAAGAGTAGGTTGAAGATATAACATCAGAACTGAAAAAGGTTAGAAATGTAATAGATTTTAAATTAGTACTGAGTCAGAGAAAAGGGGTTAGAACAAAAAGGTAAAAGACAAGAAAGATTAAATGTTGAAAGGATTTGGGGTGGAAGCCAAAAGGGGATGGTATTAGGAAAAGGAAGGAAACAAAAGACAGATGTGGAAAAGGTATGAATAGCAGCAGCAGAATAATTCCCATCGCATGCTATTCAAAAAAAGATGGCAGCCAAGGTTGTGATCTGAATTGAATCAAATTATTGAATTAACATTTATTGTCACATGCACTTGAATGAGTGCAGTAAAACATTTTTAATGCCATCACTTTCGTGCCATCTTAGGTACAGGGTACCTAGGTACAGGATACTTAAGTATATGTTACAGGTTTGAAACAATCATAAATAAAAGTTCAGCATAAGAACAATGAATAAAGAAGTTTTCTTTTTTAAAATTGTAGTCTTCACCAAGTCAGTGTCAGCCTTCAGACTGCCTGGGCCAAATCTCTAGAATACGATTTGCTTCAAACACCAGGGCCTCACTTCCAGACCCCAAGGGCCTCACCTCCGGAAGTGTCCGTCTCCACGCCGGTCTGGTCTCCCAGACTCACCCAGACTCTCTGGCTCCGAGCCCTCCCAGATTCCACTGGACTAGCTGCTACCAGGCCGGCCTGGCCTGGGAGTCACCTCTCGGACTGCCTCCAGACTCACCACAACCTCCGATCTCCTCTATTCACCTCCGGTAAGTTAAAGGCAAAAGTTTGAAAGAAAAGGAGAAAAATAAAAGAAAAAGAATGGACAAAGCAGAGGATCTCGGTCTGGAGCGTCTTACTCTACCGTCACCTTAAATCCTGTGCTAAAGTGATTGTTAAGGTCAGTTTTAAGTCCAATAGTTTGTGAAAGATGGAAAATTAAAACAACAAGTGACCAGTGTTGAGAACAGATGGAGGTGTTCAGACTGGGGATCATCCAATCGGAGTTTGGTCGCATGAATTTTTGGAGGAACTATCATTGACAGCAGCGAAGCAACTTATTTACTCATCAGTCATATTAGAGGTTCAGACAAAATTGTCGTTGTTGGTCATTGTTTTCCTGTGTGAACAACACACACTGTTTGCAGGACAGAGTCCCATAGGCTCCATATGACCTCCTCCATGTCTTTGGGGATTGGGAAAATAGCAAGACCACAGAGGAAGACAGGAACAAATTCAAATTCTTTGGGAAACATGCACCTTTAAATTTCTAATGCCAGTTTGATTTACAAAGATGTTTTAGAAAGGGCTGAGTCTGCAAGGTGATGAGGCCACACAAGGAATGGGACTAATTGGGTGGGTTTTTTTCTTCAAATAACCAACACAAGCGTGATGGGCCGAATAAGCTGTCTTCAGTGCTGCATCATTCTGTGATTGAGGGAATATTAGGAAAGGACTGAGTAGCAGAGGCACAACAGGGAAACTACTGAGTAAGAAAGCTTCCGTACTGACTTCTTAAAATTCATCATTGGATCAGGACCTTGCTGAGAGCAGATAGTGGGCTTTGGAGAAATATAACACTGGAGTTTTTTTTTGTGTGTTACATTGTGCCCTTGCAAATAAATAAAAAAGAAGGGGGAATCCCACCAAACATATTGTACAATTTTACCAATAAATATTTTTGAATTATCCAGGAGTTTGTGGAGGCCCTCACACTCTTTGAATTAAGCTTCAGGGAATGAATGCTGAAGTTTGGAGGAGGTTATGTACAAAGACTCTTTTGTTAGTGGAACCACATGAAGTGAGCTCTTTCTGGTGTGAATACAGAAGGTGCAGACACAAAGTGTGGAGCTGGACATCTGGGAAAGAATCAAAGCAGATTGATTCAAGTAGATAAACACAGACCTGAAACGATATATACATCTACGAAGATGAGGGACAAGCAGAAACATCGCCAGTATGAAACGAGCTCAGGAATTTGCTTTGGTTGGTGCAGATTTTAGTTTAGTAGCTTCTTTGAGATCAATGTTGGTCTTCTCTCAATATTTGGAGGTTGGGCAGGTCACATTCTTGTCCCTAATCAGATGGTTGTCAGTTTAAGTCCTATGCCAGGAATTTAAGGCAGCACAGAGGATGCTGATACATTATTGTGCTATTAGAGGTGACGATCTCTGTTTGAATGGAAAAATACAGGATCCCCATCTGCCTTCTCAGGTCAGTGTACAAGATTTCACCTGGCACTCATTTGAAGCAACAAGGCTTGTTTTTAGGATAAAACAAAACAATGAAATAAGACAAAGAACTGCGGATGCTGAAGATCTGAAACAAAAGCAGAAATTGCTGGGGAAACTCGGCAGGTCTGGCAGCATCTATGGGGAGAAAGCAGAGGTAACATTTTCAAGTTCCATCTTCAGAACTGATAGTAGCAATGAAAAGGTGGCATTTTAGCTGATGACAAGGGGTGGGGGAAAAGGAGAGAGTAGATAGGTGGACAGGGTGCCCAGGGAGAGAGAGAAACAAAGTTAAGCAGACAAAAGATGGTTCATAGTAAGCCACGGAAGAATTAAAACTGATAATGGAGACCATAGGTAGGTGGAGATGGATTGGCTGTGCTGAAAGCAGCCCATGTCATGACAGGGCCTGGGGTGTGGGGTGGGTAAAGGGCATGGAAGAGGGTGTTCAGGTTCCAAACTATTGACCTTCATATTGAGTCCTGAAAGCTGCATGACCCATATGTAGAAAATGAGATGTTGTTCTTCCAGCTTGTTTTTTGATGTGACTATTTCTATGCTTTAAATCTGATGAGACATGACACCATGTTGTGTTGTAGTGTGATATACTGATGAGCTACTGCAGTCATGATGTGATACTTGTTTTGTTTGCTGCTACACAAGGACAAGGTATAGGTCACGTAGAACTGAAGAATTCAATGAGCTTTTATTTCTGTACCGAGTATTTACATTACAGCGACAGATTTTTAAAAGATTTACTCGTGGGACATGAGGCGTGGAACATGGGCATCTTTGGCCTGTGCCTAGTTGCCCCTTGAGAAGTTGGTGGTGAGCTGCCTTCTTAAACTGCTGCAGTCCATGTGCTGTGGGTTGACCCACAATGCCCTTAGGGAGGGAATTCCAGGATTTTACCCAGCAACAGTGAAGGGTCAGCGATATATTTTTGAGTCAGGACGGTGAGTGTCTTGGAGGGAAACTTGCAGATGATGGTGTTCCCATGTATCTGCTGCCTTTGTCCTTCCAGATGGAAGTGGTTGTGAGCTTAGAAGGTGCTGTCTAAGGATCTCTGGTAATGTTCTGCAGTGCTGTTGATTGTATACACTGCTGCTACTGTGCATTGGTAATGGAGGGAGTGAATGTGTGTGGGTATTTGTGCATTTGTGAACTGGGCTTAAGCTAGACAATCCGAAACTACTGCAGCACCCTCCCTCAGGGTGCCATGCTGCAAGAGGACAGAGCTCAGTAAGATGGAGACTGAGAGCATGAGGTGACATGTTATGATATGGTGATGATCTCATGAGTATATCCCTTAAAGGTATAGCCCATATCTACTGCGAGACTTAACATGGCGTTCCCCTTTTCCAAAGAATAATCGCAATACGTCATTGTACATAGTACGTATTGTTATTTCAACAATTGCACAGACATACACAAACAAAGTTAACAAGTTTAATAACACAAATTTTAATATAAGGTTCGATGTTTTGACAACTACACAATAAAAATAAAGCCCATCTCCTGGCTAGCTAAGGTGGAAATCTCTATTTATGCTGACATTTTGCGGTTGATTGTCGGAATACTTAATGATCCAGGGCTGTATAGTCTTCAGTGAGGATTCTTTTGTAAGCAGTTGTTAATGCTTGTGATTACCCTGTGCCATGCTATGATGTGAAGAGATATACTGATGACCTGTACCTAACACATTGCGTTACCTATGTTGGGCTTGTTAATGTAAATATGGCCTCTAACTCACATAGTACTGAAGAATTCAATGAACCTATATTTCAGCACCTGCAATCTACACATATATCTACACAGTCTTGGGCACTTATGTGCCTCAGCTAATGCTAATTAGTTTAAGTATGCTGCAGCATGTTTCCTTCAACATGTCATGCTGCAAGGGGACAGAGCTCTATGGACATCAGGTCACATGCCATAATAGATGCAGTCAAATCACAGAAGAAGGCCCTTCGGCCCATCACATGATGCTGTCATGTACATGTACCTTAAAGATGTACCGCAAAGTTGCTGTGAGACAAAATGCAGCCAACACAAATGGAGCAGAAGTAGGCCATTCAGCCCTTGAGCTTTCTCTGCCCTTTGATTAGACCATGGCTGATACGATTGCAGCATCAACTTTACTTATCTCTCTAGGCCCTATACCCGTTGGCTCTCAATCTCAGGATTTAGTGAAACTATATTCTTAATTGTTTATTCACGGATTGCAGTAGAGTGCACAACTTGTTAGAGAGCTTTGACTAATATGCCCTGCTTGGCCAACCAACGCATTCCAACAACAGTGTCACATGGCCAGTGACCTCACATCCTGTCTGTCAATGCCTGTGGATTATGGCTAAACTCACATCAAGACATAACTGCAACTTTCACCCCGACAGATAATTACCTCTCCACAAATACCTGAAATTATGCATTTCGTCTGTTCTCTTATTGCTGCTTGTGGGATCTTGCTGAGCAGCAAATGGCTGTTTCCTCTGTTACAGTGACAACTGCACTTCAAGTGCTTCAGGAGCTTGATTGTGTTTTGAGATGTGTTTGGGATCTAAAAGTCCATGCGTGCATTCTCTTCACTCTGTAGATTGGAGTCAAGGTCACCTCGGAAAGTCACTTTTGGGGAACTGCTGTAGATTGTGGTTTCAAGATTGAAGATTGTTGATCAAAACTAAAGAGGTGCTGTATAAATGCAAGTTGTTGTTGCAGCTTGGTCGCTGGGAAAAACAGATGGGTTTGGATATCAAATCCATCTGAAGCTCTGGCCCTTTACAGAACTTGGAATTCAGAGTGTGCCCTGCAGTCTGGAGTGGGACCTAACAAAAGGAATATGTTTTCGGGGAGCTTTGAAGGTGTGCTTTGGGATTACAATGCTTGCAGAGTTTAGGTCTTTTCAATTTAGCTCTGAGGAGCTATTTCTTGTCTGTACCTTCAATAGAAAACACACTTCCTTAAACAAGGGTTATGCTTCTGCTACAGGAATATTTAAAATGCGTTTGTGATGTCAAAGCATACGAGGCTAGGGGCCAAGTGCTGGAAAATGTGATTAGAATTTTTTCTTTGACTAGCATGGACTCAATGGGCTGAAGAGCCTTTTACCATGCTGTCAACCCCTATGACTCTGCAACTGGAGGCAGGACTGTGGCAAGCAAGATCCCATGGCATAAACGTGATTGAAAGAAAAATCAAGAAACCACAGCATCAATGCTGTATGGTCAAATTGACAAGCAATGCAGCCTGAAATTGGGATTCGTTTTACTTTAATTTGCGTGTTCCATGCCTTTAACAAATGATCACACTGTTAATGCACAGCATGAGGATTAACATCATTTAATCCAGTTAGTCCAGAAGGCAAATTTTGGACCACGGATAAAGATGTGCAAGTGGTTTCTCAGTAAGAACTTATCAAATCGCTGCAGCTTTTGTGTATCCTAAGGCATGAAGAGGCTTCACTTCATGCAGGTCAAGGGAAGAGAATATATGAATGTACAACTCCAAGGTAAATCAATAAAATACGCCGAGGCAACACATGACGCTGATGCTTTGTTGAAGAGTCAGAGCACAGGGGACTGAGGAATGATCATTTCAAAGCTGAAACCATTTCCATATTCAGGAGGCAGAATGGAAGAAGGTTTAACCTTGCATACTGAAATATTGTGCCCTGTATCCATCTGTTATGTATAGCGTGTCTGGCATGTGGCATTTTTATGGTTTATAAACAGGCTCCTATTAATAACAGAGTGTCCTGATTGTGGCTTTGCATTCTGTGAGTGTTATTTCATCGAAAAAATATTCATAACAGTATGTTAGCATAAAATATTAACACTTAAGACATGGGGAAATGTCGCATCACTGGGAAACATTTCATAAAGTGTTGGAAAGGATAAGCTGAATTCCTGCTTACCACAGCAACATCAACTTACCTTTCTTTCTGTTAAGAACTAAATTACAATGATATTAAATATTAAATATTCGGAAACCGTGAGCAGAATGGCCCCATTTTCAGTTCAAGTGTTTCGTCATGTGACACTCATGGTGTTCCATCCACCACGGCTTGAAATGACATCACTCACATGATCTTCCATCTTCCCCTGATTAACGTTGTATCTGGGCCTCTTTTGGTATCCTACCCTGGGGAATTGCAAGGTGGGAGAGGAGCTACCTCTGCCAATGCCTTCAATTTTTTTTTATTCACTTGTGGAATGTGGACTTCACTTTCCAGGCCCAGCATTTATTGTCCGTCCCTAGTTGCCCCTTGAGAAGGTGATGGTGAGCTGCCTTCTTGAACCTCTGCAGTCTTCATGCTGTAGGTAGAGCCACAATGCTCTTAGGGAAGTAGTTCCAGGATTGTGACCCAGCCACACTGAAGGAACAGCGATATATTTTTAAGTCAGGATGGTGAGTGGCTTGGCGGCTGGTGGTGTTCCCATGCACCTTCTGCCCTTGTCCTTCTAGATGGTAGTGGTTGTGGGTTTGGAAGGTGCTGTCTGAGGATCTTTGGTGAATTTCTGCAGTGCATCTTGTAGATAGTACACACTGCTGCAACTGAGCATCGGTGGTGGAGGGAGTGGATGCTTGTTGTTGTGTTGCCAGTCAAGCGGGCTGCATTGCCTTGAATGCAGCACCACCATATACAAAGGGAAAGATGTGCTGACCTTGGAGGCAGACCAGAAAAGGTTCACTAGGCCCGATACCAGATCTGCAGGGATTGAGTTATGGGGAGAACTTGAGTTGGTTGGGCCTGTACTCATTGGCATATAGAAGAATGAGAGGCGACCTTTTTGAAACATACATAACTTTTAGGTGACTTGACAGGCTAGATGTGGAGAGGTTGTCTTCCCTTGTGGGAGGGCTGTGCACCAGATAGCATCATCTCAGTAAGGGCTTTCCCAGTTAAGACAGAGATGAGGAGCAATTTCCTCTCTCAGAAGGTATTGAATTTGTGGAATTCTTTCCCGCAGAGGGCTGCCGAGTCTGGGTTGGTAATGAGGCTGAGATAGATTTTTAATCAGTAATTAGGAAAGGCAGGAAAGTGGAGTGGAGGATTATCACATCAGCCATGATCTTATTGAATGGTAGAGACTACATGATGGGCTAAAATGGCCTATTAGGTTTCTGGTTCTTATGGTCACCCCAGAAGCTGCAAGCCAGGAAATACCTCCCACACTGGGGTGCTTTGCCCATTATGTCCCAGATGACAACAAAGCTTGATCTTCGCTTCATGGTCAGGGACCAGGAGGTGATGATGGATGTGGGGATGGAGTGAGAGAGGCTGTCCTTTTCCATTAGACTGCTACCAGACCAAGCCTTCACTCAAACAGGCGCCTCAGTCAGTGCTGTGCCCTGGCTGGAAAGGGACACCTAGCAGTGAAGGAAGGAGGTCAGCGATCTTCTGTTCCCTACAGGGGTAGGAGCTACCATCTCCTCTCTGCAACGGCTCACTCACAGTGCCACTACTCACTCTACCGCTCCCTGTGTGTTGGAATTCAGAAGTTAGAATCCCGACAGTGCGGAAAGACTTCATTTGGCCCAGCCTGTCTGCACTGACCGTTCAAAGAACACCCCCCAGGCACAGCCTCCTACCCTAACCCCGTATTTCCCATGGCTAATCTACATAACCTGCAAATGCCTGGACACCACACAATTTAGCATGGCCAATCCACCTTATAACCCTGCATTTCCCATGGCTAATCCACCCAGCCTGCACAT
>NC_063335.1:112085620-112101356 GCF_021869965.1 Rhincodon typus | reverse complement strand
CCTCTGTTCTGAGGAAGGGTCACTGGACCTGAAACGTTAACTCTGATTTGTTTTTCTTCACAGATGCTGCCAGACCTGTTGAGCTTTTCCAGCAACTCCTGTTTTTTTTTCTCTTCATCTGAGTCCTAAATGACCTACACCGTATCCTTAGACTGTGACCTCGGGTTCCGAATACCCCAGTCATTCAAAGAAACATAGAAATCTACAGTGTACAAGCAGGCTGTTCGGCCCATCAAGTTGGCACTGACCCTCCGAAGAGCATTCCATCCGTTTCTGAACTCTAAACTGCTCCCAAACCTCAGCTCTGCTGCCCTTTTTGACCAATTTGTATGCCCTTTCCTTTGATCTGATGATTCCCAAATTTCCTTTGTTAACCACAGAAAGGCCACCTTTCCCATTTTATTTTGTCTGCTTCCCACATATGCATTTTAAACCTTACCATTACCTATTCAGCATCATCCCTGGAGGTAATGTTCCAAATATGTCAGAACCAACTCGCACCTCATGCATCATAGTTTCCTGAAGTCAGATTCAGAAATGATTATGTAACTATCTTAATGAAGAAATCTGCCATTTTATGGTCCCTCTTCCCCAAAGAGACTTGCGCAACTCGATTCCTAATTATCCTTTCCCATTACACAATACCTAGCCTAGGTTGGCCTGCTTTATAGTTGCTCACTGTATTGATCCAGAAAACCATCTCATTCAGACTCCAGCGATTCCTCTTCTATGATGTTGTTACTGATTTGTTTTGCTCAACATATGTGCAAATTAAAGTCGCCCATAGTTACAGCTGTCTCTTTGTTGCTTGAGGCTCTAATTTCCTGCTTAACGCTTTCCTCAACATTACCACAACAGTTTTAGGATCTGAAAACAAATCTTACTATCATTTCTGCCCCTTGGTGTTTCTAAACTCTTTCCATACAGTTTCTACTTCATCAGAGTTGATATCTTTCCTCACAATTGCATTAATTTTTTTTAAAAGCAATGCTACTCTACCTCCTTTACCTCTTTCTCTGCCCTTCCTAAAAACTGAATACCATCTTATATTCAGTTCCGACCCCTAGTCATCTAAGGCCACGTCTCCATAATCCTATCTATATTGTATCCATTTATATCGATTTGCATGATACAGAAGTTAAAACTATGCCCACTGGTGGTAGGCTCAGTGACTAGAGGCCAGTTTTAAGATTTTGACAAGGGAGGAGAATTTTTGTACTTCTTGTGGTCTGGAACTCATTGTCTCAAATGGCTGTGGAAGAAGTCTCAATAGTGGCATTCACAAAGGAATTGGACAAATATTAGAAAGGGAATGTTTGCAGGGCTACAGCGAAAAAGCAGTGAATAGAACTAATGATCTAACTCTTTCAAAGATCCAGAATAGGCATGATGGTCCAAGTGGACTTCTTTACTGCGTGATTCTATAACACTATAATCAAGTATTGATTATTTAGCACTGCAGAATGTGACCATTGAAGCTTTGCAGTCTGAAATGCTGCATGTGACAATTGAAACTATGCGGTTTGAAATGCTGTCCCCATTCAATTGTATTGCACATACTGGGCAATGGATTCTACTCGATGAGAACAGTCAAGCATTTTCTTTTATTTTTAGCTTCAAAAGAATGGAAAGAAATAAAAATAAAGTGGCTTTTTTTTTAGCAAACTGTGCCATCCATCATTCTTTATTCTTCTGGGCATTTCTGGCGAGGCTAGTATTTTTGACCATCACTAATTGTCCTGGAGAAGCTGTTGTGGGCAGCACAACTTGGGATCTGAAAGAACAAGGCCTAACAGCTGGTCCTGCTCAAGGTCTTCATGATAATGTCAATTATATCAATGTAACTTCAAACGAGGTGCTAACATTCATTCATTCAGAGGATGTGAACGTCTCTGGCTAGGCCAACATTTATTGCTCATCCCTCGCTGCCCACAGGACATTGCTTTGGGTCTGGAGTCACATGTAGGCCAGACCAGGTAAGAATGGCAGTTTCCTTCCCTAAAAGACATTAGTGAACCAGATGGGTATTTCCACAACAGTTGACAATGGATTCATGGTCATCATTAGACTCTAACTTCCAGATTTTTATCAAATTCAAATTCCACCATCTGCTATAGCAGGATTTGAAGCCAGGTCCCCACAATATTAAATGAGTTTCTGGGCTAATAATCTAGAAATAATACCACGAGGCCATTGCCTCCACACGCAAGAACATATATTGAGGAGAACAGACTCTTCTAGTTAGACCAGGAAATGGTTTTGTTTCACCACACTACATCAAAAAGGTCCTAGATGTATATTGGACTGTATACTATAGACTATAGTTAAAGCTTACTGCACTGAAACAGGATGGTAGCATGAACTGTCATCATTGAACAGCAGTTCAAACAGTGCAATGAATCAGCATACCCACACAACAATTAAAGAATGGTAGATTTCCCTCCTGAACAGGCATTAGAGAAACAGGTGAGTTTCTTATGTCAATTTGATGGTCTCATGGTCACCCTTATTGATATAAGCACTTTATTCCTGATTTAATTAACACCCAGCAGCAGTGGTAGGATTTAAACTGATGTCCCTGAATCATACAACTAGATCTCAGGAAACTGTGGAATGTCATTCCCACAGATAATAAGTTATTGTTTGTGATTTTTAAAAGTTAAACTTGAGGAAAAATTCTTTTCCTATCAATCTTTTTTTTGTTCCCTAACTCGGTACAAATGTTCTTCCCCTCCCTTTATGTATTTGATATTTCCAATGTAACTATTCATTTTCAGTTATTCCTCTTTCAATCAATTTTCAAACCTCACTCGTGAAACTATTGGTCCCTCCTTTCACCAAGTTCCCAAATGACCTTGTTCCTGTCATTGTTGTTATTACCATTTCATGATTCCAATAAGTTACAGTTTTGAGCTGAAAAATTAAGAAAAACACCTAACTAGCAAGGTACTTTGTGAGATATGTGTATGAGCAAGATCTGGGCATATTGTTAGTTATTAATACTTTTGATGATGTTCAGATCTTCATATCTTCATACTTCATTATTATAGTCCAAATGACTTTGATTTTCTTATTTATTTACGGAGCATGAACATCACTGTATTGACCAGTATTTATTGCCTGCCCCTAGTTGCCTATGAGAAGGTGGTGGTGAGCTGCCTTCTTCGAACCATTGCAGTCCATATGCCTTAAGTAGATCCACAATGTCCTTAGGGAGGGATTTCCAGGATTTTGACTCATCAACAGTGAAGGAACGGCGATATATTTCCAAGTCAGGACAGTGAGAGGCTTGGAAGGGAACTTGCAGGTGGTGGTATTCCCATGTAACTAATGCCTTTGTCCTTCTAGTTGGAAGTGTATGTTGGTTTGAAATGTATTGCCTGAGGATGCTTGGTGAGTTGCTGCAGTGCATCTTGTTGATGATGAAGAGAGTGAATGTTCACGAATATGGTATCAATCAAAAGGGCTACTTTGTCCTGATGTCAAGAGCATTGATGGAACTCCAATCATCTAGGCAAATGGGGAGTATTCCATCACACTCCTGACTTGCACCTTGTAGATGGTGGACAGGCTTTGGTGCGTCAGGAAGTGAGTTATTCGCCATGGGAATCCTCACCTCTGACCTGCTTTTGTGGCCATGGTAATTTTATGACTGGTCCATTCAGTTTTTGGTCTGGTTCAGGTCTCTGGTTACCCCCACAGGATGTTGATCTTATTCCCAACCCATGAACAGAAAATTTGAATGCATTGACTTACATAAATTATAAGTATAATTAGTTAATGGATAACGAACAGAGAGGAAGACAAGGAAAAAGACTTTGAAATAGTAGAAACTGCTGATGCTGGAGAATCTGAGATAACAAGGTATAGAGCTGGATGAACACAGCAGGCCAAGCAGCATCAGAGGAGCAGGAAAGCTGATGTTTCAGGTCTGGACCCTTCTTCAGAAATTTCAGGACAGGTTAACAAAACTGCTAATAAAACACCACTCACAAATCCTTAAATTGTTGAAGCAACCCACGTCCATATATTGGAAGACCTGGACAACATTAAGGCTTAGGCTGCCTCTAGGAATCTTCAGTTTAACAAACAAAGACATGGAACACCAAAACCGAGAAATTAAACTAAGCTCATTTAAAACAATAGTTCAATAGAGTTTGAAGCATTGTGTTCCATTCTCGTCATTACACTTTGGAAAGTGCTTTGAGTTTTTGAATGCTAACATACAGAAGAGATTATGTCGAATGGTTCCAGGGATGAAAGATGACAGTTGATTCAGCTTGCTCATCTTACAGTAAAGAACACCATGCAAGAGATTTGTTTAAAAGGTTCGGGAAGTTGCTGGTGTGCTGGTAATGTCACTAGACGAGTCATTGAGAGTCGCAGGCTATTCTTCTGGGAATATTGGTTTGAATCCCTGTATGGCAGACAAAGAAATTCAATAAAACTCTGAAATAATTGCTCGCCAAATGAGGACCACTTTTGTTTGATGTAAAAACCTACCAAGTTCACTAAATCTACTGTCCTTACTTGGTCTGTCCTACACGTGACTCCAGATGTACAGCAATGTGGTTGACTCAGAACTGCCCTTTGGGTAATTAGAGATGAGTGATAAATTCTGGTGCAGGCAGTGACACCCACATCCCATGACTGAATAAGAAAATGTTCAGAGTTGATAAATAATCTAGTTCCAAAGGTTAAGGATGATTAGAAAACACCGATTTAAGCAGATTAACAAACAAACGCCATGAGGATTCGATTGTAGCTTTGAAAACTGAGACAAAAAAAAAAATTGCTTGGCCAGAGACATGGGACTAAATGGAATGTTCTTTGAAAGAGTGGCCAGCAGGGTGATTCAGTGGTTAGTACTGCTGCCTCACAGAGCCAGGGCCCTGGGTTCAATTCCAAACTTGGGTGTCTGTGTGTTGTGGAGTTTGCATGTTTTCCCCTATGTCTGTGTGGGTTTTCTCTAGGCGCTCTGGTTTCCTCCCACATTCCAAAGATGTGTCCATTAGGTGGATTGGCCATGCTAAATTAACCAGAAGGTTCAGGGATGTGTAGTCTAGGTGGATTAGCCATGGAAATTAGGGTGTAGTGGGTCTGGGTAGGATGTTCTTCAGAGGGTTGAAGTGATCTCGATAGGCCAAATGGCCTACTTCCACACTGTAGGGATTCTATTGGCTTGATTGCCAAATGGTCACTTTCCTTGCTGTATTATTCCACAATTCTATGGTTCTAAATGAACAAGGATATTACTTGTTTGATAGGTACAAGTCGAGCTTCAAGGTCCAGTGAGATAGGAAGCAAATAAATTCTTGAATTTAGTTGAGAACCATATTTCACATTGCTTCTTTATTTTACCCCACCGCTCACTAATCTCAGACTGTCTAGTATCTGATTTATTCCATGCGGGCAATGGATCATGAATGATGATGAGGTATAAACATTAGCGTAGCACTGGTTGTTAACAAATAACCTTGCTTCAGGCTGCTTAATTCTGCCTTTTGACAGAGTGCAAAGTGTGAATCATGATGTATCTGCAATGGTGTGATGAAAACTCTGATTCAACTACTGACAGGCTGAACAATGGCCTCTGTCAGAGTCAGCCAATATAATGGTGAGGAAAGAAAATGAAAAATCATTTACAAAAATATTTTCCTTTTGGTTCACGAATTTGCCTTGTTTACAAAGAAAAGATTATTTGAAAAATGGCAAAACAAACCCAATTATATTTTCTTGCTGACAGTTCTACGCAAAAGAAAAGCCTCAAACTATTTTGCACTCGTCTAAATAAGCTGTTCAATCAAACTCCACCATTACAATGGAAGCTGTGCCAAAGCTGGTAATGTTATCACATTAGGGCTGAAAAAGACTCTCTAATCCTTCTGGCCAGTCCTCCAAAACTACTATCCTTTAAATTAGTCACTTATTCACATTACCAAGCCTCTCTGGTTGGCTTTGCTAAGTTTAGCTTTATACTTAAAAAAAAACTTTATAAACAACTTGTCCAGAGAGATTATTACACATCTCTTGAGCATGTGGTATTTGAAACCAGATCACCTGCATCTGAGGTAGGGACCCCACCAATGAGCCACAAGAATCTGTCTGTGTCACAACAGCTTAGTTTTATAAGCTTAATTTTAAACAACACACTGCACAATTAAATGTTGGTGTTTTTCCTCATAGGGTGAAATTTCTGACTATGTCCATTTGCAGTGGAGAATATGCTTTGAAATATGAATATTTTTTGATCTTTTTGTGTTTGTTCAGGGGATATGTG
The DNA here is from genome assembly GCF_021869965.1 of Rhincodon typus. Taxonomy (NCBI): domain Eukaryota; kingdom Metazoa; phylum Chordata; class Chondrichthyes; order Orectolobiformes; family Rhincodontidae; genus Rhincodon; species Rhincodon typus. The sequence goes on along the minus strand of NC_063335.1, from coordinate 112,095,076 downwards.
CATCACTTGCTGAGCCAGTATTTACGAACCATCTTTTGTCACATTGGACAAGATTTGAATGAGTGGGCTTCCTGAGTTGCAGCAGACTTTGTAAGTGTAAGGATACCCTCAGTGTTGTTAGGAAGGGAATGTTCCTGAATTTGAACCCAGTCGGATTGAAGAATCAATGACATATTTCCAAGTCAGAAAATATCTTGGCAGAGAATAGTGGCACTCCAAATGGCAAGGTGGCTCAGTGGTTAGCACTGCTACTTCACAATGCTAGGGACCTGGATTCAATTCCAGCCTCGGGTGACTGTCTGTGTGGAGTTTGCACATTCTCCCTGTGTTTGTGTAGATCCTCTCTGGGTTCTCCACCTTCCTCCAACAGTCCCAAGATGTGCAGGTTAGATAGATTGGCTATGCTAAATTGCCCATAGTGTCCAGAGATGTGTAGGTTAGGTGGGTTAACTGTGGGAAATGCAGGGTTAGAGGGGTGGGTTGCTCGTCAGTATGGACTTGTTGGGCCAAATGGCCTGCTTCCACATTGTAGGGATTCTATGATCTCCTGTTCCTCTCTCCTTCTGGGTGCTAGGTAGGTTGAATCCTTACAGGAAATTTGCTTAGAGTCACTTTTGGCCAAAGTTTCCCTTTTCCAATTCCAGAAAATTGTCTCACACTATCTTCCCACAGTCGCCTCATTACCTGTGCACCATGCTCACAATGGAGCCTGTCCACAGGCAGAATGATTCATGACCTCCCAGGATTCCTGGCACCTTCTTTAAAACTCAGCACTTCACCCAGATGGCAGTCTACAGCTGTTGCCATATGTTTCATGCCAATTGCTCCAGACATGCTCTACTCAGGGTAATTGGCATCCTGACTTTCCAATGGGGATCTAGATGTGCTGCTTGATGGGATAAGGTTGGGTGGTGAGTGTGGTTGCTGCCCTTGGAGTGTGCCCAGAGATGTTAGTGACTGATAGAGGTCTAGAAGGAGTAAGTGGCAAGCTGGATTTGTCAGGTACCCTCTCCAACTTCCATGTTGGGAATTATCATCATCTAGTATCCACCTGGGGATGTGACAATGGGAAACTGCATGTCACTGAGGTAAAAATGAGACCTTAGAGAATGTAATCGTGCCCCTCCCTGCCCACTAGTAAGGATTTAACACTTGGTTGGAAAATAGGACTGTTTACTCTTGACATCTGGAATTTCCTCACTGGCAATCTCACGTGATATCCCCAACTTGCTTGCCAATGACCTATCATTTAGCACTTGGGAAGTTGCCATTCCATGGGTTTAGAAGGTGCTATTGAAGGAGCCTAAGCTAACTAGTGCAGTGCATCTTGTAGGTGGTATACACTGCTGCTACTGAGCATTAGTAGTGGAAGGAATGAACATTTGTGGTCATTGGGCCAATCGAGTGAGCTGCTTTGTCCTGGATCATCTCAGCTTCTTGATTCTTTCTACTGCTGACAACATGTAGCACCTCATGGCTTCCCGGTCTTGAGTTGCTGAATCTGTTCAAAATCTTTCCCATTTAGCACGGCGATAGTGCCACACAACTCTGTGGAGGCTATTCTCAAGGTGTAGTTGGTCTTCATCTCCACAAGGACTGTGCGGTCGTCACTCCTACTGCTCTCACCATGCACAAATGCATCTATGAAGGGTAGTTTGATATGGATAACTGGAAACAGCACCACCTTGTATTGCTCTAACATTTCTAATATTGTAACATGCTCTAAACATCACAAGGGTAGCTAGCATTTGACAGTTAGCCCCATAATGAGATACTAGGACAAGTTACCACAAGCTTAAATGGAAGAAGGTAGTTTGAAAAAGCATCTTAAAGGAGGACCAAGGGTTAAAGAGGTAGAGAACGTTTAGTGAGAGGATACCAGAGCTACGGTCTAAGGTCCAGCGGTTTTTAACAATGAAATTTTTCAATTGGCCAGAATCAATGAAATGCAGGGTCCTTGGAGAATTGTTGAGCTGTTGAGATCAAGAAAAGTGAAAGCAGAGAGAGAGTTTTGTTTTAATTAATAAAATTAACCTCCATGTTAAAAGGCATCGAATATTAATCCAAATTCAGTATTATTGCAGTTTGATAAGAAATAATAAGCAAAAGTCATGTGAGGAAAGCCACTTTCATGCAGCAAGTGGTTAGTTTCTGGAAAGTGCTGCCTGAGGATGTGTGATAGAGGCGGGTTCAATCAAGACATTCAAAAATCATGGCCCACAAAAGACTATGAGCATCCTTCCCCATTATGTACACCTTGAGAGCAAAGACTCCACAAACATTGAATGAGGTGATGAACCAGGGCACCTATGTCCTTCCACAGCCATTATGAGATTTGAACACTGTGTTGTTGGCTTTATTCTGCTCCAGGGTCCAGTCATCTAGCAACTAAACCAATGTACCCCCTTTCACCCATAACCCCAATAAACTTCTGAATGTTTTGCATATTATGTATTTCGTATGGTTAGGAACACAGATTTATGGATTATGAGAAATGGACAATTAAAGATTTGGACCATTCATGAATTTCAAAGGATTTACTTTTTTTTGTACCATAAAGTCAAAAGATCAAACGATTGTCTGCTGTTTACAAAAAGCTATGTGACTTTGGGAGACAAGTTTTTAAAAGAGAGATAGGAGATTATTTTATGACCAAACAAATTATTTAGTTGCCAGACAAATAGATTCAGTTTTGAAAGGGTCCTCATGCCTAGCAACAGCCTTTCGATAACACTTTGCCATAGAATAGAGTTATTCTGTCATGGAGAAACTCACAAAGAAACAATGCTACCTCTCTCTCTTTCTCTCTCTCTTTGTCTTTGTCTCTGACTCTCACTGAGTAACAATATCAATATAACCTGAAATTAAACACTGTTGAAAAAATGTCTCAGTGAAGTGTGAAATAGCTCCACAGAGGCTGATATCCCATCACCAACTCACTCTTTATTTACACATAAAAAGTCCTTGACTCTTGTACTGCCTCTTCAGAGCCAGCTCTCAAACAGCCAGAACCTCTGACCTTCCTCTTTATCTGTCAGCCAGGGCTTCCTGATCGAACCAGATTAACAGCCCCAATTAGAGAACTCATAATCTATGAAGTCCATCTGACTGATCTTGTTACAATTACTACAAAATGTTTCCTGATAATCAAAGAAAAATCTCAGGAATCAATATCTCTAATTTCCTCAAACTCTGAAAACAGAGCTGTTAACTCAATTGTGAGAACAATGTCTAACTGACCTGCTTCGGGAACTGAGGGTTGTCCATCACTATGCAGCTGATATTGAAAAGATTTCATTAACAGGAAACTGAAGGAACTGCGAGAAGTCGTCTCATTCTAACCTTTAAATTCGATCAACAGGGCTTTCCCTATTTTTCCATTCATAATTGCTCTGGAATGCTGTGTGTCTCATCCAATCTGTGTATGAATGTGCGTCTGTTAGGATTGAAAGAGATATCGTTCAGTTCTGAAATATAGCCTAGTTGATAATTGGTTTTCCATGTGTTTGAAGCATGAGTTTGTTTCCAAATGGAAGTTTGTTTATTGTTTTGTTCCAGATAAAAGAAATTAAGTGAGACAAATTGACTATTTTGGTGCCTGAGTAATAATAGTGTGGTTTGTGGTGTAATAAGAATATAATATTATAACATGTGGGAGCAGAGGTCGGCCATTCAGCCCATTAAGTCTGCTCTGCTATTCAATGGCCGATCTGATAACTCCCAGCTCCAGTTTCCTGCTTTTACCCCATGACCCTTGATTCCCTTACTGGTTAAAAATCTTTCTATCACAGTTTTGAATAAAATAATGACCCAGCCTCAACATTTCTCTGTGGTAAAGAATTCCACAGACCTACTACCTTCCGAGAGAAGAAATTCCTCCCCATCTCTGTCATAAATGGGTGATCCCTTATTATGCCCTTTAGTCTAAGACTCTCCCAGAAGGGGGAGAAACCTTTCTGCATCTACCCAGTCAAGTCCTCTGTATGTTCCAATAAGGCCACCTCCCATTCTTCTCAATGAGTACATATAATGCAGTTTGCTTTCCCTCACACCCTTCTCTCAAAGCAGTGAGGACCATACAAGAATGATACTCTCACATTGTTGAACAACAGGAATGCTCTCCTCCTCGAAATACTTAATATAAATAGACTAGAAAAATTCAAAGCCATTTTACGACTTGTCTATTGAAACTCTCAAATCTGCACTGCCTGTTGTTGTGTTACTATGGCTGTATTGTCCAGTGTCTATTCTGAGGAAGGGTCATCGGACCCGAAACGTTAACTCTGTTTTCTCCTTCACAGATGCTGCCAGACCTGCTGAGCTTCTCCAGCAACTTTGTTTTTGTTCCTGTCCATTGTTCTCTTTGTGACTCTGTCTGTTTCACCTCTGACTGAAAGTGGTTGATGGCTGGTATCACCCATCATCTCATGAGTCAAGCTGTGGTGGAGTGCTATGTATTATCCAGGAGCAATAGATGGGAGGGCTATTCAGATCATAACCCAACGTAACCCAGACGCAGCAAGTTACTTGGTTAAGTTTCACATCCAAGAGATTGGGTCTCATTGATTGAGACTCTCTCATGGTGAAAGCCATTGAAATTCTGACCATTGCAAGCCATATGTTAGTCAATTTGCAGCATATTTACCTGCAATTGCATCTGTATCCAACTGGTAACCATGCAGTAATTGTCCCACCTCTTGTGCTCACTTTAGTATAAGGCCATTCTCAGGTTCTCTCTCTCCATGTCTTGGTCTCAAAATGGACTTGCAAGGTTCCCATCCCAACAACATCACCAGTTTGCAAAGTAGGCGATAACTGCCAGTTTTGGCCAACATGTAGACAAGCACCTTTCAGACCCTCATGATATTTCAAAAGTGCTTTCCATCTGAAAAGGTACTTCTGAAGTAGGGGCACCATTGCTAGTGTAGGAGACATTGCAGTCAATTCTTCTAGTCCATTTATATTAAGTATTTCACAGGAAGAGTGCAATCCTATTGCTCAACAATGTGAGAGTATTATTTGTGTATTGTCCTGACTGCTTTGATAGGAGGATGTGCAGGAAATCAAGCAGCATTATATGTACTCATCGGAGTTGCAAACAAAGGAAGATGACCTTATTGAAACATACTTTGGAACATTCTGAAGTTGTGAGAGGGGCAAAATCAACACCGGGTAAGTTTGTTAAGAGCTGAAGGTATAAGCAGCAGCAGATGATGACCTAGTGGTATTATTGTTAAACTATTAATCCAGAAACACAGCCTGTGTTCTGCTGATACAACACAGTATGGAGCTGGAGGAACACAGCAGACCAGGCAGCATCAGAGGAGCAGGAAAGTTGGCATTTCAGGTCAGGACCCTTCACATTGCGTAATCTCCAACTCCAGCATCTGCAGTTCTTACTATCTCTGATTGTGTTCTGCTGACCTAGGTTTGAATCCCAAAATGGAAGACTTCGCTCTTTTCTTAAGAAATGGAATTAAGAATCTAATGGTAATTATGAAATGACTGTTAACAAAACCCATCTGGTTCACTAATGTCCTTCACAGGGGAAAATCTACCATCCTTACCTGGTCTGGCCTTCATGTGACTCCAGACCCACAGCAATGTGGTTGACTCTCAACTGCCCTCTGAAATTGAGTCAGAGATAGTAGGAACTGCAGATGCTGGAGAATCCGAGACATCATATGATGCTGCTTGGCCTGCTGTGTTCATCCATCTCTGCACCTTGTTGCCCTCTGAAATTGCCCTGCAAGCCATTCAGCTGTGTCAACCACAATGTAGTCTTGACAAAGTAATGAGGGTGGCGTCTACCCAGGCACTGGCAATGTACTACAGCAAACAAACCCTCTGAAATCCTCCTTATTAACATTTGGTGACTACTGCCAAAGTTGAGAGAGCTGTCTCACGGACTCAACAATTCTGACAGCCTCACACATGAATCATACCTTGCACACAACGTCTCAGACACCGCCATCAACATCCCTGTCCCGTTGGCCGAACAGACCCAGCAGAGGTGGCTGCACAGTGGTATACAGTCAGGATGGAATTGCCCTGGGAGCCCTCAACATTGACTCCACTCCCCATGAAGACTCATGGTTTGATGTTAAACGTGGGCATGGAAACCTCCTGCTGGTTATCACATAATGTCCTCCCTCAGCTGATGAATCACTACCTGACCATGTGAACAACACTTAGAGGAAACACTGAGGTTGGCAAGGGTGCAAAATGTACTCTGGGTGGGGGATTTCAATGTCCACCAAGAGTGGCTCGGCAGCAGTGTCACTGATCGAGCTAGTCAGGTCCTAAAGGATATAGTGTGTGAGAGACTGGGATGGCATGGTGGCTCAGTGGTTAGCAATGCTGTCTCACAGTGCCAGGAACCTGGGCTCAATTCCACTATCGGGTGACCGTCTGTGTGGAGTGTGCACGTTCTCCCCGTGTCTGTGTGGATTCACTTCGGGGGTTTCCCGCCACAGTCCAAAGATGTGCACGCTAGGTGGATTGGCCATGGGAAATGTGGGGTTACAGGTATAGTGTGAGTCTGGTTGGGATTCTCTTCAGAGGATTGGTGTAGACTAGATGGGCTGAATAGCCTGCTTCCACACGGTAGGAATTCTATAATAGCTGCTAGACTGGGTCTGTGGCAGGTGGTAAGGAGAACACATACTTGACTTCATATTTACCAATCTGCCAGCTGCACGTGCATCTGCCCATCACACAATCCTTGTGAAGACAAAGTCCTACCTTCACATTGAGAATACCCTCCATCGTGATGTGTGGCACTGTCACCATGCTAAATTGGACAGTCTTCGAACAAGTCTAGCCACTCAAGTCTGGGCACCCATGAGAGTCTGTGGGCCATCAACAGCAGCAGAATTGTACTCCAGCACAATCTGTAAGCTCATGGCCCGGCATATTCCCCCACTCAAGGATTACCATCAAGCCAGGGGATCAACCCTGTTTCAATGGAGAGTGCAGGAGGGCATGCCAGGAGCAGCATTAGGCATTAGCTGAGAATGAGGTGTCAAACAGGTGAAACTCCCAAACAGGACTACTTTCATACCAAACAGCATAAACAACAAGTGATAGACAGAGCTAAGGGACCCCACAAACAATGGATCAGATTTACGTTCTGCCACATCCAGTCATGAATAGTGGTGGACGATTAAACAACTCACTGGAGGAGGAGGCTCCACAAATATCCCCATCCTCAATGATGGAATGGCCCAACACATCAGTGCAAAAGATAAGGCTTTTGCAGCAATCTTAAACCAGGTGCTAAGTGGATGATCCATCTCGGCCTCCTCCAATGGTCCCTGCATTATAGATACCAGTCTCCAACCAATTTGATTCACTCGACATGATATAAAGTGATGTAAAGTGGCATCAACAGTCCTATCAAGCAGCGATAGTAGGAACTGCAGATGCTGGAGAATCCGAGACAACAAGGTGCAGGGCTGGATGAACACAGCAGGCCAAGCAGCATCATAGGAGCAGAGAGGCTGACGTTTCGGGCCTAGACCCTTCATCAGAAAAGGGGGAGGGGAAGGGGGTTTTGAAATAAATAGGGAGAGAGTGGGAGGCGGATAGAAGAGGGATAGAGGAGAGGATAGGTGGAGAGGAAACAAACAGGTCGAAGAGGCGGGGATGGAGCCAGGAAAGGTGAGTGTAGGTAGGGAGTTAGGAAGGGGATAGGTCAGTCCAGGGAGGACGGACAGGTCAAGGGGGCGGGATGAGGTTGGTCAGTAGGAGATGGAGGTGCGGCTTGAGGTGGGAGGAGGGGTTAGGTGGGAGGAAGAACAGGTTAGGGAGGCAGGGACGAGCTGGACTGGTTTTGGGATGCGGTGGGGGGAGGGGAGATTTTGAAACTTGTGAAATCCACATCGATGCCATTGGGCTGCAGGGTTCCCAAGCGGAATATGAGTTGCTGTTCCTGCAACCTTCGGGTGGCATTGTTGTGGCACTGCAGGAGGCCCAGGATGGACATGTCGTCTGAGGAATGGGAGGGGGAGTTGAAATGGTTCGCGACTGGGAGGTGCAGTTGTTTGTTGCGAACCGAGCGTAGGTGTTCTGCAAAGCGGTCCCCGAGCCTATCAAGCAGCACCTGCTCAGCAATACCTTGCTTGGTGACACCCAGTTTATGTTCCGCCAGGGCCACTCAGTTTCCCTTATAACAACTCATCATATTACAGCCTGGCACATCGGAAGATGGTTATGGTTGTTGGAGGCCAGTCATCTCAGCTGCAGGAGTTCATCAGGGTAGTGTTCTAGGCCCAACTATCTTTAGCTGATTCATCAATGACCTTCCCTCCATGATAAAGTCAGAAGTGGGGATGTTCGCCAATGATTGCGCAATGTTCTGCATCATTTGCAACTCCTCAGATTCTGAGGCAGTCCATGTTCAAAGCAACAACCTCTGGTCAATATCCAGGCTTGCACTGATAGGTAACAGGTACTGTTCTCACCACGTAAGTTCCAAACAATGATCATCTCCAGTTAGACTCATTCAGACCATTACCCTTTGACATTCAATAGTGTTACCATCACTGAATCCTTCACTATCAAAATTCTTGGGGATACCATTGACCAGAAACTGAACTGGACTCGCCACACAAATGCAATGTCTATGAGGGCAAGTCAGAGACAAGGAACACTGCAGCAAGTATCTACCCTCCAGACTGTCCATCTTCTACAAGGCACAAGTCAAGGGCATGATACACACTTTATTTGCCTGGATGGGGCAGCCCCAACAACACTCAAGAAGCTTGACATCACGGATTTCGAAGCAGCCATGTTGATTGGTACCACATCCACAAATATCCACTCCCTCCACCACCAAGTCATGCTATTTGGCATTCAACTACTCCTGTTGAATAGCCCAGTCCCAGTAGTGTGCACTATGTACAAGATGCACTGCAGAAATTCACCCAAGATCCCTATACAGCACCGTCCAAACCCATGGTCATTTCCGTCAAGAAGGACAAGGTCATCAACACCACCACATGCAACATTCCCTCCAAGACTTGGAAATATATCACTATTCCTTCAATGTTACTGGGTCAGAATCCTGGAACAACCTCTGAACAGCATTGTGGGTCTACCCTCAGCACTTGGATTGCAGCAGTTCAAAAAGGAGGCTCACCACCACATTCTCCGAGGCGACCAGGGAAAGGCAATAAACACTGGACCAGCCAGCAACTCCTTGGCCCCATGAGAAAAAAAAGTGATCACACTCCAGGACAACTCAGCTCTGCTGCTCATCTCTTGTTAAAGGCAGTGAGGAGTGCATCATTCAGAAAAAGCTTACGTTTGCATGCAGGCTGCCTGGGAAATTAATAAATTTTGAGCATATGGCTGAAACAAGATCAGCAAGTGATACTTCACTCAGAGATAGTAAGAACTGCCGATGCTAGAGACAGAGATAACACAGTGTGGAGCTGGAGGAACACAGCAGGC
>NC_063335.1:112031895-112085220 GCF_021869965.1 Rhincodon typus | reverse complement strand
ATGTGCAGGCTGGGTGGATTAGCCATGGGAAATGCAGGGTTATAAGGATTGGGTGAGAAGCTCTTTGGAGGGTTGGTGTGGATTCAATGAGCCAAATGGCCTGCTTCCACACTGTGTGGATTTTATGATGAGATTATGAACTGCGCATGAATAGTTGAAAGTTGCAGCAATGTCAGTTACCAATAGCATCAATGTTAGGAATTGAGCTGTTGATTTTTGCAGTTCTTGGTTTTGAAGAAGTTCCTTTGTCCTGATTACACTTTATACCAGTTTGCAACTGTCAGAGAGAGAGAGAAGGTCTTCGTCTACCTGTAATATGGGGGATAGAGCAGATAGTTCACCAACTGTGACCTTCACAATGTGCTGGCACTCAAACCCAGACTGGAGAATGTTCAGGCTTTTTAACTTCCATCCTCGTGTAATCCTGAAGGATAAACAGACATATCTGTGGGAGATGGCTTTGCCTAGAGCACAGAGTGAGTCAGTACACTCATCAACTCATTAAATCTTCTTGTTAACTCTCTCCTTGTTGAGGTTTCCCTGACAATTTACAATATCTGCACTGGATAGTCAAATGAGCGTCATTATCTAGTGCCAATCTCCTGTCTTCCCCCAAACACTTGCACATTATTTTTTATCCACATCGTCACCATATGTGTCACCACTTGAATGCCTCAAGTGAACATGCCTCCACCACATTACCAGGCAATGCATTCCATACCCTAACTACTCACTCAGTTAATTTTTTTTTCTCATACGACCCTTACACACCACTTTAAATCTATGCCCTCTCATTCTTGACCCTTTACGAGTGTGAAGAGCTTCTCCCTGTGTACTCTAAATAGCCTGTCCTTTGAAAACCTGTATCAAATCTCCTTTAATCTTCTTCTCTCCAAGGAGAACAGTCTCAATTTCTGTAATCTATCCTCATAACTGAAGTTTCTCATTCCTGGAACCGTTCTTGTAAATTGTTTTATTCCTACACCACATGGACTACAATGGTTCAAAAAGCAGCTCACCGTCATCTTCTCTGTCAATTAAGATTGGCAGCAAACGCTGGCCCAGCCAATGATCCCCTCATCTTATATAAAGAAAAGAAAAGATCCATTCTGCTCTTAGGCTCTAATGATGACCATGAATCCACTGTCAATTGTTGAACCATCTGGTTCACTAATGTCCTTTAGGGAAGGAAACTGCCATCCTTACCCAATCTGGCCTACATGTGACTCCAGACCCACAGCAACATGGTTGACTCTTAACTACCCTGTGGACAATTAGGGATGGGCAATAAATGCTAGCCCAGCCAGCAATGCCCTCATCCTGTGAATGAATGAAGGAAAGCCATGATTGTATCAAATGGCAGAACTGGCTCAAATGGCTGAATAACCCACCCTTTCTCCTAGTTCTTATGTTCTTATCCGGAGTTCCACATAGTTATCAAGTACAGAGGCCACATGAAGGAATGACTAGAAGTTAGCTCACCTTTTTCCATTTACACACAAAGCTGGTGGTTAGGAAAATAGATGTCACTGATAGTCAAAAGAGAGCTGAATGAAACTATACTGAGAATTAGGGGCAATCATAGAATACAGTTGGGAATCAGGCCCTTTGGCTCATCTTAACCACATCTTCCCTCCAAAGAACATCCTGCCAAGACCCATGATCCTACCCCTCACATTTATCATGGCTAACCCACCCAGCCTACACCTCCCTGAACACTACAGGCAATTTAGCATGACCAAACTACCTAACCTGCGCATCTTTAGACTGTGGGAGGAAACTGGAGCACCCGGAGGAAACCCACGCAGACACGGCGAGAATGTGCAAACTCCACACAGACAGTCACCTGAGGGTGGAATCGAACCCAGGTCCCTGGTGCTGTGAGGCAGCAGTGCTAACCTCTGTGCCACCGTGCTGAATTTGACCCCAGCCTAGAAATTTTAATTTTGAAAATTTCTGTAGGAATGTTTAAGTATGTATCACATAATTAATACAATGTCAAAATGCAACTTTAAAAAAAAATCCGGTAATTCCACATGGTAATATTTAGTTTTAGAGAAGAAATTTAATTTTACACAGATGATATATTTGAACCGACAAAACTGTGGCTGCTGTAAATCAGTTCTGAGAAAGGGTCACCAGACCCGAAACGTCAACTCTGATTTCTCTTCACAAATGGTGCCAGATCTGCTGAGATTTTTCAGCAATTTCTGTCTTTGGTTCTGAAATATTTCATTACCTCTTTGAGAGCTTTCCTAGAAGGTTGTGAGTAGCTCCTGTTTGGATTTCTAGTTGAGATTTTACACACTCAGTGATGATCAAAGAACAGATGAATTATTTCGAATACATGAGTGAGAAATAATCCATGAAATTCTTCAGTGGCGAAATATCTTTGAACATGTTGTCTCAATAATTGAATGTCCACCTTCCATCATCTGGTGGACATGTTGGGCCAAAGGGTCTGTTTCCATGCTGTACAACTCTGTGACTCTAAGCTGTGAAATTCCCTTCTCCCCCTTCCCTCTCCTTCATTTTTTAAGACACTTATTAATGGCTTCGACTAAGATTTCAGCCATAATAGCTCCTTATTGGGTTCAGTGTCATGTTTTCTTTTACAGTATAATATATCGGTGAAACACCTTGGAACATTTTGTTACGTTGAAGGGACTATATAAATATAATTTTTTGTTGTTGTCATGAACTCAACGTACAAGGAGGAGGAAAGGTTGTGAGGCATTAACCCTATTAGCCACAATTAGTGGACCAGTTTGATCAGATGTCTCCAGTAGAATATGTTTAAGCATCCAGCTGACAAGGGTGGAATGAACCAGGGATAAATAGCCCATGGGCGGTATTGCATTAACATGAATGCTGATTCCTCAAGGAGTGTACTCATGAATATTTGCAAGCATTTTTTTTTACATGAAACACATTTAAAGCTGCAAATCATGCAAGTATGAAATATTCTGTTTTAAGGTCAACGTTCTCTACCTCATAAAAATCTTTAAGTACGTTGTTCAATATTTGTTCTCACAGTTTGGCAAAAAAAAATTACATTAGAGTTAACCCAGGAGACAATTCTGCAGGGCAGGCCCTAAACTTATGTATAATATCTTTGAGACCATACTATTAACATTTTCTGAAGAAAGGTCCCAACTCGAAACATCAACTTTCCTGCTCCTCTGAAGCTGCCTGGCCTGCTGTGTTCCTCCAGCTCCACACTGTGTTATCTCTGACTCCAGCATCTGCAGTTCTTACTATCTCTATTAACTTATGCAATGTGTGGCATATAGATTAAGCTACTGCTTTAACGTTACACTTTTTTGAGTTGGTAAAAAGTGACTCTTCCTGGACACTGTCCACAAACATGAAGCCAACCCTATCTTCCAGATTTGGTTCCATCAGCTATTTCATAGAATCATAGAATGAGGAGGCCATGCGGCCCATCATTACAGTGCCAGCTCCCTGAAAGAACAGTGTTATGAGCCAAGCCAACCCTTTCAACAGTGATGGCTATTCAAAGTTGCATAATGGTAGTGGCACTTGTAGTCCAATTGTCCAAGATGATGCTTTGGGGTCATGGGTTCAAATCCCACCATGGCAGGTGGCAGAAAATTAAATTCAATTAATTAATCTGGAATTGAAAGCCTGTCTCAGGAACAGTGACAAGAAAACTATCGTCAATTAACGTAAAACCCACCTGGTTCACTAATGTGCTTTATGGAAGGAAATCTGCCATCCTTACCTGGGCTGCTCTACATGTGACTTCAGGCCCACAATAATGTGTTTGACTCATAACTGCCCTCTGAAAAGGCCCAGTGACACAATTAGTGCAAGGGTAATTATGATGTGGTGTAAATGCCCACATAATGCCCACAGCCCTCGGCAAAAGAATAAAGAGAAAAGGAATCAAGAAACCACAAATTTTCAGAGTTTAATGTGTTTTTTTTTATTTGTTCATGAGATGTGGGCATCATTAATGAAGCCAGAATTCATTGTCCATCCCTAGTTGCCCAGAAGCCAACCACCCATTGCTGTGGGTCTGGAGTCACATGTAGGCCAGAGCCGGTAAGGGTATCAGATTTCCTTCCTTAAAAGGCATTAGTGAACCAGATGGGCTTTTTCATAAAATCAGCCATGGTTTCATGGACATCATTAGACTCCCATTTCCAGATTGTTGTTGAATTCAAACTTCATTGTCTGTTGTTATAGGATTTGAACCCAGGTCTCCCAGAAAGTTACCTGTGTCTCTGGGTTAATAGTCTAGCAATAATACCACTATGCCATCGCCTCCACCAGAGTCAAGGGTCTGGAGAAGCTGGTGTTGTTCTTAGAACAGAGGCAATTAAAGATATAATATAAAATTATGATTTGCAGATGCTGGAAATATGAAATAAAAAGAGAAAGTGACAGAAAGGAACATTTGTGACACAAAAATGCCAGGCCAAGACCATCCCCAATAAGAGATAATCTAACCACCGCCCCTTAACATTCAACGGTGTTACCATCACTGAATCCCCCACTATCAGCATCCTGGGGTTATCATTGACCAGAAATGCAACTGGACTCACTATAAACACAGAGGCCACAAGAGCAGATCCGAGGTTAGGAATACTGTGGGGGATGAGTCACCTCCTGGCTCCCCAAAGCCTGTCCACCATCCACAAGGCCCAAGTCAGGAGTGTGATGGAATACTCCCCACTTGCCTGGTTGGGGGGGCAGCTCCAAAATCACTTGAGAAGCTTGACACCATCCAGGACAAAGCAACCCACTTGATTGGCACCACATCCACAAGCATCCACCCCCTCCACCACCGATGCTCAGTAGCAGCAGTGTGTACTATCAACAAGATGCATAGTAGAAATTCACCAGACAGCACCTTCCAAATCTGTGACCACTTCCGTCTAAAAGAAGGACAAGGGCAGCAGATACAAGGAATCACCACCACCTGCAAGTTACCCTCCAGGCCACTCGCATTCCAGACTTGTAAATATATCGTCGTTCCTTCACTGTCACTGGGTCCAAACCATGGAACTTCCTCCCTAATGGCATTGTGGGTCAACCCACAGCACATGGACTGCAGAGGTTCAAGGAGGCAGCTCACCACCACCTTCTCAAGGGCAACTAGGGACGGGCAATAAATGCTGATCCAGCCCACATCCCTCAAATGAATTAAAGTAAAAGTGCTGGAAAAGCTCAGTAGGTCTGGCAACACCTGCAGAGAGAGCAACAGGGTTAACGGTTTGAGTCATAGAATCCCTACAGTTCAGAAAGATGTTATTAGGGCCATTGAGTTGGTATCAACCCTCTACAGATCACCCGACCCTGACCCCATAACCCCACATTTCCCGTGGCTAACCCACATAAGCCTGCACATCGCTGGACTTGAGAGGGCAACTTAGCATGGCCAATCCACCCTAACCTGTACATCTTTGGACTGTGAGAGGAAACCAGGGCACCCGATGGCAACTCACAGAGACACAGTGAGAGTGTGCAAACTCCACACTGTCACTCAAGGCTAGAATCAAAGCCAGGTTCCTGGCACTGAGAGCCAGCAGTGCTAACCACTGAGCCACCGATCCAACCTGACCTGTGAGCAGTTTCAGGCTCCCTATGTAAGGAAAGATATGTGGGCCTTTCAGGCAGCCAGAGAAAGTTCTGCAGGTTGATACCAGGTTTGGATGCTTGTGAGCAGAAGTTGAATAAATTGGGCTAGGACTTGTTGGAATTTAGAACAAAAGGTGACCTCATTGAATCATACAAGATTCTGAAATTAGATGTGGGAGAGTCTTGAATCGAAGGGCATAACATCAGAATTTGGTTTTGCACATTGAAGATGTAGATGAGGAAGAATTTCTTCTCTCAGAGGGTAGTGAATCTGTGGAATTGTTTACTGCAGAGAGCTGTCAAAGCTGCATCATGAAGTGTATTCAAGGCTGCGATAGACAGATTTTTAATCAGTAAGGGAATCGAGGGGAAAAGGCAGGAAGGTGGAGTTGAGGATTATCAAATTAGCTGTAATCTTAGTGAATGGCAACGAACACTTGATGGGCTGAATGGTCTACTTCTGCTCCTAAAGTCTCATCGCCATAACAGGAACTTTGAAAAGAAAATTGGATAAATGCTAGAAAAATATGCAAAGTGTTGCAGGGGCAGGAGTCCCGCGGGGGTGTTTGGGGTGGGGAGGTGGTGGGATGAGGTGGGTAGCTGGAACAAGAAAAGTAAGATTGGCAGGTGAACTGATGCTTTTTATGACCTTCAGAACACTGCAATGTGCTTTGCAGCCAATTTTTAAAACTGTATTCGCAGTTCGAAAAAACTGACAGAAATGAAGCTCAGATGGAAACAGATTGAGGAGTTGGTGGCAGGTCTATAGCAGACATCAACACAGACTGTTTGGGGCAAATAATTTTGTATCGTAGTTTCTGATGTAATGAAGTGCCTTTTGTAGCCTTGGTCCTTCAAAGCCAACGCATTAGCCATTGTTAAGACAGTATTGGTTTTCAGTAATTGTTCTGCAAATAGCAGTATCAGAAACAAACCCCATCCGTCGCTTGGCTGATATCCACGCACACAGCTTTCTCTCCACTGGAATTATTCAGCGCATGAAGGACTGGATTCATTGTTAAGTGTAACCCATCATTGATATCTAAAAGGAAACGTGCTGAGAAAGTACACAGTGCTCCTGGGAGCCTCTGAGTTAATGGGAAAACAGTCACAGGATGAAACATAAATTGGAACAGAATGGTTTGAGAGGAAACTAGCTAGCCATGAGTATAACCCTCCAGAGATGCCACATGTGTTAACTTGTTTGGCAGAATATGGCTTCAAACTGTGTCAAAGCCATTAGAGATGTAGAGGGCAATGACAGACAATTCCTCCAGGTGTTCCACAGCAACTATAGAGATATCAGTCAATCAGCCATCCCTAAAACTATAATGATATTTCCTGGGTTTTCTGAAGGACAGGGATTAGGAAAGAATGTTGATGAAAATGGATCATTTGAAATTTGGCACCACCTGACCAGTCTGGCCACACCTCAGCTATTAATTTCTCCTGAGATAGTAGGAACTGCAGATGCTGGAGAATCTGAGATAACAAGGTGTAGAGCTGGATGAACACAGCAGGCCAAGCAGCATCAGAGGAGCAGGAAAGCTGACGTTTTGGGCCTAGTCCCTTCTTCAGAAAATGCTCCTCTGATGCTGCTTGGTCTGCTATGTTCATCCTGCTCTACACCTTGTTATCTCTATTAAGTTCTCCTCATTGTTTTCAAATTGATCCATTGCTCCCCTCACCTTTGTCTCTTTCACCCACCAAACTTTGCACTGTCCTCCAACCCTACAACACTCCACAAACATTCGCTTCCCTCCACTACTGACACTCAGTAGCAGCAGTGCGTACCATCTACATGATGCACTGCAGAAATTCCTTAAACAGTACCTTCCATACTTGCAACCCAGTTCCAACTAGAAGGACAAGGGCAGCAGATATTTGGGAACACCATCACCTGCTAGCTCCCCTCCAAGTCAGTCACCGTCCTGATGTGGAAATATGTCTTCATTCCTTCAGCGTTGCTGGCTCAAAATCCTGGAATTCCCTCCCTAATGGCATTTTGGGTCAACCTGCAGCACATGGACTGCAGTGATTCAAGAAGGCAGCTCACCACCACCTTCTCAAGGGGGCAACTAGGGATAGGCAATGAATGCTGACACAGCTAGCAACGCCCATGTCCCATGAATTAATAAATTAAAAAGAATGAAATTAATAATTACAGATAAATGGTAGAATGGTGCCTCACAACACCAATGTCCCGCGTTCAATTTCCCCCCTCGGGCGACTGTCTATGTGGAGTTTGGACATTCTCCTTGTGTCTGTGCGGGAGGAGCTCCGGTTTCCTCCCACAGTCCAATGATGTGCAGGCTATGTGGATTGGCCATGGGAAATGCAGGGTTACAGGGATAGGGTAGGGAGCTGGGTATAGGAGGGTTGGTGTGGACTCAATGGGCTGAATGGCCTCTTTCTACACAGTAGGCATTCTATGATGATCATTAGGGAAGGGAAACTACCGCCTCTTACCTGGGGTCTGACCTGCAGATGATAGCAGATCCAAAGGAAACGTGGTAGATCCTTAACTGCTTCCTGAGCAAATCCTGTGGATAAATTTAAAATATAACTTATTTCAGGTGGTTGCTTAACGAAGAGCTTGTCCTTAGATGTACTGGAAGCCTGGTTTGGAGATGGTGCTAGATTATTGCACCCATCAGACACTCAATGTGAAAACCAGCATCTGGTTTCTCTCCATTGCCTGGGAATGTCACAACTTGCATTTAAACTAGGCATGATTAACTAATGGTGAGATGAATAATGTTTGTGATTAGACCCCCTGGCCACTCACTTGTGAGATTCTCATTTGGCTGTGGAAACCTTATGTGCAAAATTTGGATATTTTTCTTGATGTCAATAATCTTATCATTCTCCTTATATTTTCCCTAAAGTGTCTCACCCATGCTGTATTTGAGCTCCATCGCAGGATTTGATGGTCAAGTCATCTCCATCCAAAACGCAGCCAAACAGGTTGAATAGCCAACTTGCAAATCCTTCCAGCCTGCCCAGAGCAGACAGCAACAGTAAGAGATTCAGGGTCAGCCATGGTATGGAATGAACGCTGGAGTCTTGCCATCACTATCCATAGCTGTAGGCTACAATAAGCACACCAAACTGCATGTTGCCAGAGCAACACTCACTCCCTGAGGAATCTCTCACCCACCACATCGAAAAACAATTTCTTTTCACTGGTAAACTCAAGAAAGAGACAATTATTTTCTCTCACACAGGCTAATTCTGCTAGGAATTGAGAATTTTCCACCGTCCTTTATTGTAAGCTAATCTAATTTTATCAGAAATTTTGATAGTAAGCTCAACAGTGCCATTTGTTTTGGGAGCCAGTTTTATCCTTCACTAAACCTTGTACTCTATGATTTTTGTAAATGGTACTCCCTGAATAATCTGGGAGTAAGTGCTGTAACAAATGTGGATTCATTCAGGAAAGCCAGCAGAGATTTGTTAAAACAGAATAAACTTTAATTCACTTTTGATGAGGTAACAGAAGAAGGTGATGAAGGTAATCTGGTTAATGTGTGGAGTGTGGACTTTTTTAAAAAACAAAATGCTTGATAAAGTGCCACATTACAGGCTTGCTAGCAAAGGGACTAAAACGAGTATTGGCAGCATGGATGTAACATGAGTGATAGGGAACAGGTAGTGGTGAATGGGATAGTGAGAACTGCAGATGCTGGAGTCAGAGATAACACAGTGTGGAGCTGGAGGAACACAGCAGGTTTGTTCTGGAGGAAAGCATCTTGTAAGAAACTAGAGAAGGTGGTGTGCACAGCCCAGACCATCATGGAAGCCAACCTCCCATCCATGGATTCAATTTACATGGCTCAGTGCTGTGGAAAGGCTGCCAACATCATCAAAGACCCCTCCCATCCCGCTAATGCTCTTTTACAACTTCTTCCGTTAGGCAGAATATGCAGAAGCTTGAACACATGCATCAACAGGTTCAAGAACAGCTTCTTTCCTGCCGTTACTAGACTGTTGAATGGACCTCTCTAACTTCAATTAATGTTGATCTTGCTTTGAGCACTTCCTGTGCAGTTGTAACCCTGTATGCCTCGCTCTGTCTAAGCACTCTGATCTGTATGTCCTTGTTTGCTATGGTCTGCCTGTACTGCTTGCAAAACAGAACTTTTCACTGCACTTAGGTACATGTGACTACAATAAATCAAATCAAATCAAATTAAATCAGTAAGCCTGGTAATAAGATTAGTGTTTTTCACAATCTACATTATTAATGCAGACCCAGGTATTTGCAGATGACATAAAATTTGGAAGTATTGTTAACTGTGAGGCAGTTGCTTTTCCATGTGGAATGTCACCCCATCCTTTAAACCGATTCTCTCAGTCACAGTCTCAAGATATCCCTGCACTATGCTTTCACCTGTTTTGTTTAGTCTGAGAACATTACACATCAAGAAATGTTTTGTCTTGTGCAGTGTTTTCCCAAACTTACCCCCTCACTTAAAACTGATCATAAACAATAAACAGAGATTCTCTAAGCAAATAGCCACGGGGTGAAAAATCATAGGATAGCAGTATTACATGTTTCCATCAAATTATAATGACTGCTTCAATTTTTAAAAAGCTTGCGACCAAACACACAGGCTGATGCTGATGTTTAATCTTCACACTAACTATTCACTGTATGAATGAAATATGAAGGACAATATGATTCATTTTGACAATGATAAACTCTTCATCCACCTCTGACTTTCTCTGCATTTATCAACAGTACATCTCTTGTGATGTTCTGTTTTTTCTTTTAATGTTTCTGTCTGCCATCCTCATTCACTGGAAGAAACTAATAGTTTGAAGTCGGCACACAGCAGAATAAAGTAATGTTCACCTTTGGCCTCTCTATGGTCTGTGAAATATGATGGGCGGAAAATAAAGACAAAGCAGCTATTCCAAGGGGAAGGTGAAAGGTTATTATCAGAAGTTTGTAATAATTGCTTCCTTCACTGTCAGAGCCCTGCCTCACCTCACCCACATCTTAAGTGACAGATTCATAAATCAAGAGACACCAACAAACAATGGAGCTTCTCATCCGTTGAATTCATTACGGGCCAGATCTCAATGCAACGATTGGGAGCGAGATCAAGTGCCAAGAATCATAGGGTGACTTGTACTGTTCATGTTCCAATTGAAGCAGAAAGGCGCATTCTCGTCAAAAAAAATATGCAAGCTGCTCAACTTTGATCGCAAAAGCAGCAGAGGGGCTGTATCTGGAGACACTGAACTTCCTAGCTATGTGTGCTGACTTATTCAGGACAGTTTCAGTCTTGGAGTTGTAAATCTCCACTTCACTCATCCTGCGTAGGAGGGTCTGAATTTGCATGTTACTGATTGAAGTCAAAGTGTTGCACTCTCAGGTTGAAAAAAAGGCTCTTGCATCTTTTACAAAGAGAGCTGGGTAGAACTTAGTTCACAAAACATGAGCCGTTTCTAGAGAGTCGTATAGCATTAATTAGAATGTCAAAAGATAATTGACACACAACTCATTTCGAAGAGCTTCATCATTTAAATACTGGAGAGTCCAAATAATTTTGATTTACATTTCTAACTATACGATTATCTAAAAAATACACCAGTGACAAACCATTTAGTTAAACATTAAAAAATTATTTTAAAGACAATAAAAATGTATTGCGTTATGTTATGTTTACTGAACTTCCTGCTGTTATCATCAGCATTATTCTTATGAAATATGTATTATGTTCCCAAAGGCTTCATGCGGCATTAACAGATGATAAATTAATTTATCCAATTGTGTGTTTTAATTTTCTTTCGTTTCTTATTCCCATCTGTAAGTTGTTGGATCATCTATTGTTTGTTTACAGATAGAGTTTACATACTACAGTAATCTCCCAGTCTCTAGCACACAGGGAGTGGCGGGGATGATGGTTACATTAATCTCCTGGTTGCATGAGGGATACTAGTGGTGCCAGGATGGACCTGACTCATCTCTGCTAAAGGATGAAAGTGGGATTTAAAAATAAGCAGGCAGGGCCACTCATAAATATATAAAGAAACATTTTAACCAAGGTGACGACATAGTGATTATAATAACTCCACAGAGGCCGGTATCCCTAAGTGGTTAGCACCTCTGCCTCATAGCACCAGGGACCTGGCTTCGATTCTACCCTCGAGCGATTGTGTGGAGTTTGTAGATTCTCCCCGCGCCTGCGTGGGTTTCCTCTGGGTGCTCTGGTTTCCTCCCACAGTCCAAAGATGTGCAGTTTAGGGTGGATTGCCTATGCTAAATTGCCCATAGTGTCCAGGGATGTTTAGGTTAGGTGGGTTAGACATGGGAAATGCAAGGGTAGGATAATGGGTCTGGGTGGGATGCTCTTCGGAGGGGTGGTGTGAACTTGTTGGGCCGAACGGCCTGTTTCCACACTGTAGGGATTCTATGATTCTATGAAGTCACTCTTTATTTACATGTGGAGAGTCCCTGACACTGATCCAGCTCCCTCAGAGCCAGCCTTCAGAGTGAACAGAACCTCTGACAATCCTGTTTATATCTGTCATCCAGGGCTCCCTGATTGGACCAGATTAAGATCCCCAATCAGGGAACTCATATTCTATGAGGCTCACCTGGCTGACCTCTTTATACTCACGAAAGTGGTGTTATCACTGGACTGTTAATCCAGAGACCCCAGGTACTGTTCGGGGCACCCAGGTTCGAATCCCGCCACAGCAGATAGTGTAATTTCAATTCAATAAAAATCTGGAATTAAGAGTTTAATGATGCCGATGAATCAATTGTTGGAAAGACTGACCTTTAGGGAGGAAATCTGCCACCCTTACTTGGTCTGGCCTACATAAGACTCCAGAGCTATAGGCCAATATGGTTTACTCTTCACTGCTATCTGGCAATTAGGGATGGATAATAAATACTGGCCTTTCCAGTGACGCCACATCCCGTGAATGAATAACAGAAATATATAATAATACTTGCCTGCACCCAGAGACCCTGTGGAATTCTCTGCCACAGAAAGCAGTTGAGGCTGAAACATTGAACATTTATTGAAATATTTTCAAGAAGCAGTTTGACATAGCTCTTAGGGCTAAAGGTGGTGGGCAGAAAGTAGGAAGAGTTGGATGGTTAGCCATGGTTATATAGAATGACAGAACATGCTCGAAGGGCTGAACGATCTACTCCTGCGCTTTAACAATCTGGTGAGACTGTGACTTAGCTGCTAATTGATTGGAAGCTTTCCTTTGTCCCTGAGTGCCCTAGATCCTGATTAGTTTCTATCTCTGTTGCTGATTTAATCCCAGAGGTGTGTCAGCTACCGCTCGGTTGCTAGCTCTGCAGTTTCTGCATTGCAAGGCTCCAGATTCAATTCCACTCCAAGGCTTGAGCGACAAAATCAAGGAATCGAGGGAGCGCTGCACTGTCAGAGGCACTACCTTTTGGGTGAGACCTTAAACTAATATCTCACTTGCACTCTCTCTTCGGCCTGAAAGAATCCAAAGAACTATTTTGTAAATGAAGAATCAATTTCTGTTCCAATGCTTATCACACAAACAACTTAAATTAAAAAGCAAAGTATCTGCCCATGTCGCTTTGCCTTTTTGGGGAGCCACATACATTGAAACAGTGATTTCAGTTCAAAAGCATTTCATCGGCTGTTAAGACTTTTGAGATAAATGCGGCCAAAGTGCTATATAAATACAAACCTATTTTTCACCCTGTTTTTTTGCCCAGATGAGAAAAACCCATATGAACCAGTATGAAACTCATATGACACCAGTGCAAGATCTACTGGTGTATACTGGTTTTGATCTGGTGACAACACTTGCCATAGAAGGAGTGCAGCAGAGGTTCACTAGACTGATACTGAGGATAGCAGGACTGTCCTACAAGGAGAGATTGCTTCAGTTGGGCCGACATTCATGAGGGTTCAAAAGGATGACAGGGGATCTGATTGAAATGCTTAAAATACTAAACAAGGCTGGACAGACTAGATGCAGGACGGATGACTTCACGACCGTTCTGAGGAAGGGTCACCGGACCCGAAACATTAACTCCGTTTTTTTCCTTCACAGATGCTATCGGACCTGCTGTGCTTTTCCAGCAACTTTGTTTTTGTTGTTGTTGTTGAAGTGGATGATTTCACTGTTTGGGAAGCCCAGAACCAAGTACTCAGTCTCAGAAAATGTGGTAGGCTCTTTAGGCCTGAGATGAGGAACAACGTCTGCACTCAGAGGACAGAGAACTTGTGGAGAAGGCTGTGGAGATCAAGTCACTGAAAATATTCAAGAAAGAGATAGATGATCTTTTTATTAGATTTTACAGGCATCAATGGTATGGGAAGAAAGCAGGAATTTAGTGTTGAGACTGAGGATCAGCCAGGATCATACTGAATGCAGAGTTTATGGTTTCTCTGCATCCATAACGGTGTACAGTGAAGTGCTGCACTTGTGTAGACCCTGGGCCTTTGGGTCTTCTGGAATGCCTGAGAGATGCCAGAAGTTGCAAGATGAATGCAAACTCTGGAAATTGAGATGTTGTGAAGTGTGCAATGTTTCATGGAATGTACAACATAACAGGAGAATTTTTTTTTCATCAGTGCCATTGCTCAAAGTGAATCTGAGGCGAGAGTGAAATATACCAACAGGAGCATTATACTCCATGGCGCTAGTGGAGCTACGGGAACTGAATAAGTCACATTCTATTAATATTAAATGTATTTGCTTAGATTTCTCCATGTCCTTTGGAGATTGAATTCTGTGACTTTATCCAATTCTCTTGTGAACACCAGAAATTAAAGTCCTGGACTCTCATTCCTGTTTATCCTTCTAAAATATTTGTATTTTATACTTACCCACGGTAAGTTGCATTTTCCACCTGTCTGTCTATTTTTCTAAGTTGTTCATACCTTTCGGAAGGTTTTTCACAATTCTCTTCACCATTTACGAAGCTCTCTATTGTAGTATCATCTGCAAATTTCAAAACTTTCTTCTGTGTGGCCAAGCTCATATTCTTTGTAAGTACTGGATGTAATAGAGGACTGAAGATTATTATCTGGTGAAAACCCTTTCCAACTTTTCTCCAATTGAAACGACAATCATTTACATTAACTTTTTTGTGTTCATTCTTGGCGTGCGAATGACAGCAAGGCCAGTATTTGTTGCCCGTCAGCAATTGCTCTTGAGAAGCTACTGGCAAGCCAACTTGGCAAACTATTGTAGTCCACATGGTGTAGGTACACCCACAGGGCTATAACAGAGATTGCTTTTCAAACAGTGCAGTAATAACAATGTTATTCCAATTCAGGATAATGTGTGGTTAAGGGGTATCTCATAGGCAGTGGCATTCTGAGTGCAGGGTTCCAGTGCTTTGAAAAAAGTGCGATGTATATGGTTTACTTAATTGAAGATACCATGTCGAGTTGTGTCAGCAGA
This sequence comes from Rhincodon typus, assembly GCF_021869965.1. Lineage (NCBI taxonomy): Eukaryota > Metazoa > Chordata > Chondrichthyes > Orectolobiformes > Rhincodontidae > Rhincodon > Rhincodon typus. The sequence goes on along the minus strand of NC_063335.1, from coordinate 112,070,187 downwards.
GGGAGTCTACAAGCAGAAGTGGAGGATCTGAAAAATTAGCTGCTTAATAACGGAATCAAGTTGCTCATGTACTTTCAATTCTCGGACACTGGCTGTCTCTACCCCCAGGAACCTCACTTTCTGCCTTTGCCCTGTTCAGTGATAGAAGCTAGTGGTTTGAATAATACTATTGCAGGAGTTTTAGTAAATTGATTAATAAATTAATAGATTAATGGTCCACATTGATATCAATATGCACATGGTAGAGGGTCTTACATTCTAAGTAGTTGATGGGCAGACTTTTTATCCTGAACAGTGCTGAGCTTCAGAAGGGTTCTTGCAACCACACTCATCCAGATAAATGGAAATTATTCCATCATACTCCTGAATTGTGCCTCGTAGATGGTCGACTGAGACTGGAATCAGAGAATGTATTACTGACCACAGAATTCACAGTGTTTGACCAACTCTGTAGCCAGAGTATGTATGTGACTAGTCTAGATCTGTTTCTGGTCAATAGTAATGTTGATAGTGGAGGATTCAGTGATGCTAATGCCACTGAATGTCAAGAGGTGATGGTTAGATTCTCTCTCGTTAGAGATGGTCATTGCCTAGTATGAGTGTAGACTGAATATTCCTTTCTGTCAATCAGTCAATGTTGCTGCATTTCTTTCTACAGCATGAGGCAGAGACCCTACTGAACATCTCCAAAAAGTCCAAACACACTGAATATACTGCATTCTCATTATTGATCTCAAATTACTTTGCTTTTATTAAACTCTATTGACATTGTCAAATACAATTTGACTTTAATAAATAACTTGGCTGTGTGCAATTAACTCATGTAACAAACTCACTTTGTCTGTCTAATGAGGTGCTTTAAATCTCCAATTTGATTTCCCTGGCTGGGAGTTTTCAGGGCAGGGATTGGACTGCATGGATTGCAAAAGTTTAAGAAGTCAGCTCACCACCACCTCCTCAAGGGGCAACGAGAGACGGACAGTAAATGCCAGCCTAGCCAGCAATGCCCACGTCTCATAAGGGACTGAAAACAGAGACTATTAAAAAGCTGCCTGTCCCATGTGGTATTAACTCAAGAGCTTCAACAGCTTAGGCCTTATCAAGCACCTGCTGAAGAGTTTGGAGCAAGACTTCAGGTGGCACAAGACTGCCGCCTCAGTTCTGGAGCAGAGGGCGTGAGCATATATGGAAATGGTTGGGAGAGGATGTTGATAGGCATCAATGTGACATCGTGAATGGGAGAGTAGGAGGGAAGTTGTGGAGAGGTAACAGGGGATGCTAAGAGCACCTATGCCTTACACAGCTCCCCAGTTCAAATTGCCATCAGTTCCTGCAGCAGAGGTCTCCATGTGAATTAGGAGGAGAAAGCTATTCACCTCTTGCAGCCTTTGCCAGTTGATAAGATCAGGGCTAATCTGTTTGCATTTGGATTTCCACATTCCGATCCATCTCGATTTCTTAACTTAACAGGAATCCATCTTCCTCGACCTTTAAAATTAACCAATGACCCTGCCTCCACCATCTATTGCGGCAGAGAATTCCATAATTGCACAACTCTCTGACTTGCTCATTTCCTCAGTCCTAAAAGGGCGATCCCTAATTTCAAACCAGTGTCCCCTCAGACCTGGACTGACCTTCAAGAGGAAACCTTGTCTAAACTATTCAGGATCTTATGAAATTCACTAGAATCACTGCTCACTCTTCTAATCTCCAGTAAAAACAAGCCCAGGCGGTCTAATCCTTCCTCAAAGAACAACCCATTCCACAATCAGTATGAGTAATCTGTTTCTGAACAACCTCTGATGCATTAATGTCCTTCCTTAATTAAGGAAAGCAAAATTGCACATATTCATTGAAATGTGGTCTTACCAACGGCCTGTGTAACTGATGTATAGTGTTCTTAACTTTTACGGTCAATTGATCCCTTAGTGAGTAAAGAGGAACGTAGCAGTAACCATGACCCTGACCCTTGTTCCTCCATCATTTTCCTCCTCATCCTCATATCTAAAAAATATACTCTGTCCCCTAATTACCTTCTCAACTTTCCATCTCCCTCTTTCAATCTTCTTTTTATCAAGAATGGAAATTTGTCAAAAAGAAAGTTCTTATTTGTTGAACCTTTTCATTATCAGAGAAACTGTCACCCTTTTGTTCTTACAACTGCTTCTGGTGACCCAAACCCAAGCTAGTGCTTTAGTCCTAAGTCATTTCTGTAATGTTAGGCAAGTCTAAGCAATGTATATACTCTTCTTCATCAACATAAGTAAAAGGAAAGTCATTATAGCCCTCATTAGAAAGAGAGAGAGAGACACACACAACAGGTGGCAAGTTTAAGATAAGGGTTACCACACTCCAGGTGAGGGATAAGGTTGAGAAGGTGCTTCATGCTAACTTCTGGCAGTGTAGGAATTGAACTGCACTTCTGACACCAGTTGCTTCATAAACCAGACATCCAGTCAACTGAGCTAACCGATCCTCAGTATAACTGTGCACATTAACCACTACATTGTGAAAGTCTGAAGCCTCTTTCCAACAGGATTAAAAACTTCCTTCTCACTCTATTCATTTGGATATGTCAGACTCTGTGGTCACTTCGCTGGCTACAGAATTGCTTTGAATCTTCACGAGCTTTCACTGGTGCTGGAACGAGCCCTAGGTTACATTCTTGGTGCCCAGCAGCGATTTGGCTTTCTTTCGTCTTCATGTAATTGTAGTTGCAGTTATCAGCGATTCATCTCCAGAGCTGGTTCTGTGGAATAAGTAGACAACTTTACTTCTTTATCTTCTTCAATAAGCTTCATTCTCTTCAAAAGCAACAATTGGATTTTCAGGACCTTGTATCCCTGAACCAAGAAGGTCAGCACTGTCTGAAGTCCCAGATTCCAGTATGTTGCCATCTCAAAAATCTAATATCATCAATGCAGAGGAATTAACATGGGGCTTCTATTTGGTCCATGCTGACTTGTAAAGACATTATTCTCCAAATTCTAGAAATACGGTTTGTTATAAATTGTTAGACATTAATCTATTTTTGTACTCATTCACTGGATATGAGCATGACTGATTGGGACAGTACTGAGTGGCCATCACTAACTGCTCCTGTAAAGGTTCCCATGAGACCATAAGACGTAGGAGCAGAAATAGGCCATTCAGCCCATTGAACCTGCTCTGCCATTCAATAAGATCATGACTGATTTGATAATTCTCAATTATAATTTCTTGCTTTTCCCCAATAATGCTCAATCCCCCTATTGATTAAAAATCTGTCTACCTTATACGTCCTAGCCTAAACAACCCTCTGCAGGAAAAAATTCCATAGATTCGCTATCTTCTGAGAGAAGAAATTCTTCCTTATCTCTGTCTGAGAAGTGCAACCTCTTATTCTGAGATTATGCCCTCTGGTCCTAAACTCTCCCAGAAGAGGCAACAACCTTCATGGACCTACCCTGTCAATTTTTTTAATGCATTCATGGGATGACGGCATTGCTGGTTGGGCCAGCATTTATTGCCCATCCCTAATTGCCCAGAGGCCAATTTAAGAGTCAACCACGTCACTATGAGTCCGGAGTCACATGTAGGTCAGACCAGGGAAGGATGGCAGTTTCCTTCCCTAAAGGACATGAGTGAACCAGATGAGATTTTCCAACAATGAACAATGAGTTCATGGTTATCATTGGGCTCTTAATTTCAGATTTTTATTGAATCCAAATTCTACTATCTGCCATGGTAGGATTCTAACCTGGGTCACTAGGACATTGTGAAGGGTCCCGAACTGAAACGTTGACTTTCCTGCTCCTCTGATGCTGCCTGAACTGCTGTGTTCCTCCAGCTCCACACTGTATCACCCATTAGGACATTACCTAGGTCTCTGGGTTAATCGTCTTGTGATAATACCACGAGGCCAGCGCCTTCCCAGATCTTCTGGGAATCTTTTATTTTTCAATAAGGTTACCTTTCATTGATCTACTTTTCCGAATTGTTACAGTCAATTTGATGCAGATTCCAGTGAGTGGACTAGGAATCTAATCCTGGTAATTGGTTAGCCATCTGAGGAATCCAATCTTAAATTAATTTCATTGGTTTATATCAGCATCAGACATTGATTTCAAATGTATTTATCAGCCTGTTGTTAATGCTGATTTACTGTGGCCTGACTTTATAATGTATGTTATTTACTTTGTCAGTGAATTCTAATTAGTACTTTCAATTACTTGCATCCTCAGAGTTTGAATGCTGCTAACCATGGTTCTTCATCTTACAAATAATTGTTTTTTCATTAGTTTGTGGGCAAAAGTTAATTTATTTGCTCAGTAGTTTGTGCTATTCCAAGTGGAACAGTTCGAAGCCAGATGATCATCTGAAGAAAGCAAGAATTACATTTACATAGCACCTTTCACGGCCTCAGGATGTCAGAAAATATGTTCCAGTCAATGAGTACTGTTTGAAGAGCAATCACTGCTGTAATGAAGAGACCACAGCAGTTAATTCACACAGAGCAAGCTCCCACAGACAGTGATGTAATAATGACTAGATAATCTATTTTGTGTGTATGTATGTGTGAGGCGACATCTGTGCAGCAAAACCTTTCAAATCAATATTCTGATGAGAAGTCACTTGACCTGAAATGTTAACTGTATCTCTTCACAGACCTGCTGAGATTTTGCACTCATCTTCGCTCTTATTTCAGAATTCCAGCGTCAGCAACATCCTGCTTGAGAACTCAGTTTGATTTAATTTGATTTATTGTCATGTGTAACTATGTACAGTGAAAAGTCTGTTTTTATGATGTGGAAGTAGGGGTAAACTTTGGATTGGGATACCAAGAAGAACTGCCCTTCATTTTTTCTTAGAAATAATGCCAATATATGACGTCAGGTTAACATCTTCTCCAATAGATGGCACCTCTGTGAGTGGCTCCAGCACTGAACTGGGGAGTCACCCTGGGTTTTCCATGTGATCTGATCAAAGCCATTTGATGCGATACAGAGTGGTGATCCAAATTTCAGCATTATTGCCTCTAAAGTACACTCTGGTTGGCAAACCTGAGACAATCCCTTGAGGAGAAGCTGAGGTTAGGAACTTAAGGATGTTACTGATGCCCTTGAAGACAATTCTAGTCAGAGTACTGATTCTACGGTCCTTGCAAATTGAACATGTTCAGCCTGCAAGACTTACCTTTGGCTGACTGAGCTGTTGGTCAAAGTTCCTACAAGGTTCTAAGGGCTTCCAGCGAAACAGTTAACAAAGGCATTTCAGATAAACGAAATCGACATTTTTGAAGGGTCACGTCAATGTGAAATGCCCATTGTGCAATCAATCGCGGGGTTCCCATCACTCGCTCACCAAAAATTGTTAGTGCAGCCCAAACTGCAGCCTTGAAGTGTCCTATAGTGGATTGGGTGTGCGCCCTGAGGGTTCTCAGAGTCTGACACATATCAGTTATTAATGTCCCTGGAGATGGGGAGTACGTACCCACTGTCCATGGAGCACAGCCTGAGATCTTGGTGCCCATGTCCAATTTCGAGGTCCTTTGCAGTTAGCTGCGAATCAAATCTGTCATGTAGCCCCTGTTACTTTTCCTGGTGTCGAGCTTATTCACTACATTACCCAAGATGGGAGTCTGGACATTAACGTTGCGAGTTGGTCTGTTAACAAGGCAGTTAAAAACCGAAAATGAACGTCAATTGGCAACCCACTGTTGCCCAGCAAGAAATGCATTCACGCTGCTTGCAAAAAGTGTAAAAAATGTAGCAAGATGACATGTAGACATCACGATGGACCTTGATGTATTTGCTGTCTGATTCTGCCACTCCTCTCACCACATCATTCAGACCCCCATAAGATTCTTCCCAACATTTTGATTCCATAGTGACCCTCCTTCAGAAGTAAAGTCATATTGGACCCGAAACGTTAACTCTGTTCTCACTCCACAGATGCTGCCAGGCCTGCTGAGTCTCTCCAGCACTTTCTATTTTCTTCCAGACTTTGAATGCCTGCTATATCTGTGTTGTAAGTAAAACTGAGCCTTTATGAAACACCTGGTTCAGCCTCAACTGGAACATTATATCCAAATCTGGCTGCCAAATTTTAGGAGGAATGGTAAGGCTTTCAAGAAGGTTCAGAAATGATTTACAAGAATGGTTCCAGGTCAAGGAATTTCTCAGCTCCGTGGATAGATTGTACAGGATGGGACTGTACCCCTCAGAGAAGACAAGGTTACAGAAGCAGTCTGGATAGAGATGAGGAATGGTAAAGGGAAGAGGTCACTTGAGGGAATTATGTACAGGCCTCCCTTGAGTAACTACGCTGAAGGACAGATAACACGGAAGGGATAATAGGAGCTTGTCAACATATAGACAGGGAAAGATTCAGATGGGTAAAAGGTTGTCTAGATGAGGAATTTTGGGACAATTTCTTAGACCAACATGTTACAGCAACGAACAGAGAGCAGGCTATACTCGACCTTGCTTTGACCAATGAGATAGGATTAACCCTGACCTCATAATGAAAGCACTCCTGGGTAGCAACCTGAACATGATTGAATTTTACATTAAGGGAGAGATGTGTGTGTCCAAGATTTACTTCAAATTTAAACAAAGGAAGTGAAGCTAGCAAAGTGAACTGGCAATTTAGGTTAAGGAATAGAGATGCAGTAACAGACATTTAAGGGGATATTCTCAAAAATACAGAATAAATACTTTCCAACAAATAAGAAAAGTTCTAAGGATAATCCCATGATCCTCAGTTAGCTGAAGAAAAACATAGTATCAAACTCAAAGTAAAGAGTGAAAATAGGTGGAAGGTTAGAAGATTGGACAGAAAATTTAAAAAAACAAAGAATTTTAAAAAGAGATGGTGGCTCAGTGGTTAGCACTGCTGCCTCACAGCGCCAGGGACCTGGGTTCAATCCCAGCCTCTAGGCGACTGTCTGTGTGGAGTTTGCACATTGTCTGCGTGGGTTTCCTCCTGGTGCTCTAGTTTCCTCCCACAGTCCAAAGATGTGGAGGGTAGGTGAATTGGCCATGCTAAATTGCCCATAGTGTTCAGGGATGCGTAGATTAGGTGAGTGAAAGAGGAATGGGTCTGGGTGGGAAGCTGTGAGGGTCGGTGTGGACTTGTTGGGCCAAAAGGCCTGTTTCCACACTGTAGGGATTCTATGAAATAGGAAAAGTATCTTCAGATATTTAAAAGAGAGATGTAAGTAAGAAAGTTTTAATTCTATAGAAAATAGGTCTGCAGAATTATTAATGGAGAAGAAAGAGATGGCAAATGAATTAAACAGATATTTTGCATCTGTCGTCATGAAAGAGGATGCAAGTAATATGCCAGAAATATCTGTAAATCAGAATTGAAAAGGATGGTGGAACTCAAGAAAGTTACAATTACCAGGAAAGCATTATTAAGTAAATGTTGGAACAGCGAGTAGACAAGTCCCTGCGTCCTGATGGATTTCATCATCGATCTTAAAGAAAGTAGCCAGTAAAATACTTGACAGTTTAGTTAAAATTTTTACTAGATCTTACGAGATTTGGGGAGAGATCCTGTTGATTGGAAAATATCTGATATAATGCCATTATTCAAAAAGGGAGGCAGAAATCAGGAAAATCTGGGCTAATAAGAAAAAGTGTTATAGAAAAAGTGTTAGAAGCTGTTATTCAAGGTGTCATAACAGGTTGCTTGGATAAGTGCAAAGCAATGAGGCAAATTTAACAGGTTTTGTCAAAGGGAAATCATGTTTAACTTAAGTTATTGAAGTTCTTTGAAGAAGTAACTTGTACTGTTGTTAAAAGAAATCAGTGAGTGTATTGTAGTTGGATTTCCAGAAGGCATTTGATAAGGTGCCAGATCAAAGTTTATTGTGGGAAGTAAATGCTCAAGGAATTGGGGGTAACATATTGGCATGGATCAAAGATTGGCTGGCTAGCAGGAATTAGACTGGAGGCATAAATGGGTCTTTTTCAGGCTGGCAGGATATCATTAGTAGTGGTCATAGGAGTCAGGGCTAGAATCTCAACTCTACTGTTTATAGAAGTGAAGGGCTGAAGGGACTGAGGTGCAGAGTTAAATTTGCTGATGACACAAAGCAAAATACAAAAGTGAATTATGAAGAAGACATACAGAACCTACAAAAGGGAAATGAATGGGTTGTGTTTGATTGGTGGACAAGTATCTGGCAAATAGGGTATTATGTGTGAAATTGTCCATTTTGGTATAAGGAATGAAAATAAGAATATTATGTAAATGGTGAGAGATTACAGAGCTCTAACATGCAGAGAGTCACAGAGACATAGAGATATACAGCACAGAGACAGATCCTTCAGCCCAACTCATCCATGCTAACCGGATATCCTAAATTACTCTAGTCCCATTTGCCAGCATTTGACCCATATCCCTCTAAACCCTTCCTATACCTGGACCCACCCAGATGCTTCTTAAATGCTGTAATTGTACCAGTCTCCATCACCTCCTCTGGCAGCTCATTCCATACACGCACCGCGGTCTGCTTGAAATAGTTGCCCCTTAAGTCCCTTTTAAATCTTTCTCTTCTCATCTTAAACCTATGCCCTATACCTATGGACTCTCCTACCTCAGGGAAAAGACCTTGGCTATTCACTCCATTCATGCCCCTTATGATTTTATAAACCTCTATAAGGTCACCCCTCAGACTCCAATGCTCCAGGGAAAATAGCCTCACCATTTTCAACCTCTCCCTATAGCTGAAACCCTCCAAAGCTGGAAACATCCTTGTAAATCTTATGTTTTTTTCTGATTTTTGGTTGTGGAATTGGAAAAACAACTGTTTTAAAAACTGCTAAAGTAGTACTGCAATTTTTGAATGTGTGTGGCCTGACACTCATTGTCAGCATCATTTACATACTGCTGGTTCATGCAGTAGTGTATGGTTTGCAGACGAGCTGGAGCCAAGGATTCTGTACAAATATAGACTCAGCCAACAACAGGTACCTGATTGGTCTATGGACTACATGATGTATGACCTATTATTGATGACCTGTTATCAATATGACCTGTTATTGATGATGAAAGCCTTCTGTCTGCCAACAACTATGAGAGTAGATCCCACCATGTGAACTGATTGGGGATGTGAACAATATAGAGAAGTGGCTTGACCTCCACCCATTTTGGAGCTCTCTGTTCTCTGCAGTAAAAACCATTTTAGTACTGAAGAATGCGAGTTTATTTTTCCTTTAGAATTATTGTAAACCATTAATTTTAATTAATACCTCAGAGAGCTGGTATAAGTGTAAACTGATTCTGCAAGCATGTGAATGTATCCAGATTGAAAAGCAGTGTTCTCATCAGAACTCCCTTCCCGATTTATCCCTCTACCCATCATATGCTTTAGCAGAGGGGAATTTGTAATGTGTTCGGAGTAATAAGTAGCCAGTTTATAGTTGTTAGCCATTGCTAGAATGTATTTACTTGCAATAAATAGCAATTTGTGTTCAGGATAGACATCTACACTATGCTTTCTGCAATATGGACTATCAGGACTATCGAAGGTTTGTGGCCCGAAACAGTGACTTTTCTTCTCCTCGGATGCTATCTGGCCTGCTGTACTTTTCCAGCTTCACATCTATTGACTCTGGCTTCCAGCATCTGCAGTCCTTATTGCCTAAAAGACAGTTAAATTTGGAAATATGTCTTAGTTTCAAAGATATTTGATGTGTTTGTGACGTCTCTGGGAAGTGTGGGCTTTGATTTTCCCCACACCACTCAAGTGAGGTTTAACAATGGTGAGAAACTGTTCCTATCAGTGGTAAGATCAAGAAACAAAGGGCACTAATTGAAAATTATCCACAAAAGAATCAAAGGCAAAATGAGGACAAAGTTACTTATGGGACCAGTAGCTAGGATCTGAAGGGTGTAGAGGAGACTGATTTAATCATGACTTTCACAAGGGAATTAGACAACCAAATGAAGAGAAAATAAAAGCAAATAACTGTGGATGCTGGAGTTCTGAAAACAAAAATAGGAAGTGCTGGAGAACAGTCATATTGGACTCAAAACGTTAATTCTCTCCACACAGATGATGCCAGATCTGCTGAGTTTCTCCAGGATTCTCTGTTTTTATTTTTGGAGGCAAATAAGTTACAAACCTGTAAAATTTGAACAGGACTAGATTGGATACACATTAGACAGGAAGTTCCCAATTACCTGGGAGATCAGGGGTCACCATCTGAAGATTCTTGGTAGGCCATTTAAGAATGAGATGAGGAAAATATTTCTTTGCCCAGAGACTGGTGAATCTCTGGAATTCTTGCCATAGAAAGTGGTTGAGGCCAAAACTCTGAATGTTTTCGAGAAAGTGGTAGATCTAGTTCTAAGGGCTGAAAGGATCAAAAGGAAAGCAGCGAAAGCTAGAACAGGGTATCATATTGGGGGATCAGCCATGATCATATTGAAGGGTGGAGCATGCTTGAAGGGCTGAATAGCCTATTCCTTCAGCGGCAAGGTAACTTAGTGGTCAGTGTTGCTGCCTCACAGCGCCAGGGACCCAGGTTCAGTTCTTGCCTTGGGTAATTGTCAGTGTAGAGTTTGCACATCCTCCCCTTGTTGGTTTTGGTTTCCTCCCACAGTCTAAAGATATGCAGGTTAGGGTGGATTGGCCATGTTAAATTGCCCGTAGTGTCCAGGGATGTGTAGGTTAGGTGGATTAACCATGGGAAATGCAGGGTTACAGGGATGGGGGAGGGTCTGGGTGGGATGCACTTTGGAAGGACAGCATGGACTCAATGGGCCAAATGGCCTGCTTCCACACTGTGGGGATTCTATGATTCCTGCTCCGATTGTCCATGTTGCTGGGCTATTGGGGAGAGGTGCGGGAGTCGGACTAGCTGAGTTGCATCTTGCAGAAATGGGCTGAACAGCATCCTTTTGTGTTGCAAATATTCTCTGAGTATCTGTTGCTCTCATCTATGATGTAGTCAACAGCCTAAGGCTGCTTCAATTTCAATGCTACATGTTAATTCAGTTTCCACACACCGTCAAGTTCAGTAATTCTTCACAGTCATTACTTTCAATCATGCCATTAATGCTTGCAATTTGAAGAGGAATATTCAAAATAAAAGCAACATCGAAGTGGAGAAGTAGCCAAGGATGTTCAAGTTAATCAGTGATTTTAACTGTTCCAGCTTCGAAAGGATTTCTCACGCTGAGCAATCTATGTTCAGTCTAGCCTTTACAATGGAGCTATAACTTGGACAGTATTAACTGTTGTACAAAGGATGATAGATATTCATTTTCATTAAATGTTCAAAAATTCAATTTGACAACCCATATATTATGTCTCAAAAAGGTAAGTATTCTTACTGACATTTAGAAGACCGTATATTGGGCCAACTTAATTTTCTTATTCATTTTCAAGAGCGCTTCATTTTCCAAGTGGTGCAATTGAATAAAAAAATAAGCAATATGTTTACAATCTGAACATCAGTGACGTGACTGTCATGCTCAAAGAAGCATAAAGGAGGCTTGGTGGCAGTGGGGTTTTGAGAAGAACAATTTCAAAGGGGTCTTTGCTGGGTTTGAACAGAGGAGTCAAGGCCTCTTCAATTAGCATCAAGGGTCACACAGCGAAGACTTTGTTCATGGCTCGAGACAAAAACTTTTCTTATTTGGCCATCTCTTGAAGCCACCCTAAAGGAAATACAAGGCTGTGGGAACAGCCTCAGTGTCACAAAAAACTGAATGACTTTCCGTGTCTCTGTTTGAGGGTTAATTCCAGGGGAAAAAAAAATGTTTTTGACAATTGTCTGGCAAATTTGGTATCACTTCTGGATGCAAAAATGGAGAAGGATTCTTTATCTCTGATAGTAATACATCAGTGGGCGAGTACTATCAAATGTCAGAACTTAAGCTTTGGTATAATGTTGCTATAATAGCCAGTGTTATGAAATATATAGGGAGGAAGTAAATTGTAAAGTATTTGAACTTGAGTGAGGTCTTGTGAAGGAGAAAGATATGTTGATAGGGTGAGATGAACAAGCATGGGAGCAAGTTTCCGTGGAACATGAACAACTATTTGAATCAAGTAGCCTATATCTGCATTATAGATACCATGTAATCCAATCCAATGCAGGGTGAGGGTGACAGCTGGCTTATTTGAATTGGAGAGTGACTCTAAGGAGTGGTACGGTGGCTCAGTGGTTAGCACTGCTGCCTTACAGCGCCAGGGACCCAGGTTGGATTCTTGCCTCGGGTGAATATGTGGATTTTACACATTCTCCCCCTGTTTGCGTGGGTTTCCTCCAGGTGCTCTGGTTTCCTCCCACATTCCGAAGATGTGCAAGTTAGGTGGATTGGCCATGCTAAATTGCCCCAAAGTGATCAGGGATGTGTAAGCTAGGTGGATTAGCCACGGGAAATGAAGGTTAATGGGATAGGAGTGGGTCTGAGTGGGATGCTTTTCAGAGGGTCAGTGTGGACTTGATGGGCCAAATAGCCTGCTTCCATACTGTCGGGATTCTATGATCTATGAATGGCATGTGTTCAATTCCCATATTAGATGAGGTTACCATGAAGGTACCACCTCCCTACCTGAGGTATGGTGACCATCAGGTGAACCAAAGCTTCCATCTTTGACTTGCTTGTGCGCCATTGTTGAAAGGGTGGTAGAGTCTGAAACCCTCATAACATTTAAAAAGTATTTAGATGCGCAGTGTAATTCCAAGGTATACAAGGCTGTGGAGAGTGCTGGGAAATGGGATTAAAATAGTTAGGTGCAGACTCGACGAGCAGAATACTCTTTCTGTGCTGTAGACCTCTATGACTCTGACTCTTTCTAATGGGAGGACAACCTATGGTGACGTTCAATGTCACAGTAAATGAATTTTTGTTTTCATTTAAAAGATTTTCCAAGTTGCTGTTTTGCAGCCAAATTTTGTTTGAAGATCTTTATATATGTCCAGCTCAAATTCCCCGCAGTGGCTATTACAATCTGGGAGCATGGCCAGAGAACAGTGGGCAGCTGGGCTTCCAGAACCTAGCACGGTACAGGTCCTTCCGCCAACAATGTTGTGCCGATCTATTATCCTGCTAAGGCCAAATTACCCTGCATACCCTACATTATATTATCATCCATGTGCCTATCCAAGAGTCACTTAAAAGTCTCTAAAGTATCTGACAAATTGTTCTATTGCCATCTCTTTTCAAATGAGCACAGAAGAACACAAAATCTCTGCTTGCTTTTGAAACTCCATAAACCCTTATGATCTTTGACCAGTTTTCAGTGAAAATGCATTTACAAAGGTAACATATTAAAAACAGCAGGCAGCTATTGATTGAGAATTCCTTCCCTTATGGGGTGAAATGTACAAGTCCTTTGGAGATTGGCTGAAAGCTGTCAGATTGACGAGTCACTGGTGGCCTAATTGGGCCATTTTATTCACCAATATAGGTGTTTTTTTTTTCCTTTTAATTTGACAATTCTTGAGGAATGTCTCGATGTGTGTAAGATGAAAAGGTTTCAGAAGAAGTGTTTTTTTTCGACAATACGCAAGGTCTGCATGACCAATCAGACCTCTTCTGGAGTACTGTGTCCAGTTCTGGTCACCCTGCTATAGGAAGGATACGAGTAAGTCAGAGAGGGTTCAGATGAGATTTAACAGGATGTTGCCAGGAATAGAGAGTTTGAGATGTAAGAAGAGGCTGATTAGGCTGGGAGATAGTAAGAACTGCCGATGCTGGAGTCAGAGATAACACAGTGTGGAGCTGGAGGAACACAACGGGTCAGGCAGCATCAGAGGAGCAGGAAAGCTGACGTTTCGGGTCGGAACCTTTCTTCAGAAATGAAGGGTCTGCTCCTCTGGTGCTGCCTGGCCTGCTGTGTTCCTCCTGCTCCACACTGATTAGGCTGGGGCGTTTTTCTGCAGAGCATAGGAGGTTGACGGGTGACCTTGTAGAGGTTTATAAAATCATAATGGGTATAGATAAAGGTGCACAGCAGGTGTATTTTCCCTAGGATGGGGGATTTCAAGACTAGGGGATATATTTTTTTAAGGTGAGAGGAGAAAGATTTCAAAAGACATGAGTGACATTTTCTTTTACACAAGAGTGGTTCATTTATAAAATCAACTTCCAGAAAAAGTGGTGGATGCGGGTACAATTACAACGTTTAAAAGACATTTGGATGGATACATGAATAAGAAATGTTTGGAGGGATACTGGCCAAGCGTAGGCAGGTGGGACGAGAATAGTTTGGGATTATAGTTGGCATGCATTGGTTGGACCAAAGGGCCTGTTTCCATGCTGTTTCAATCTGAGATGGTGATTCTATAGCTATCTGAATTCCTTTTTTCTCAATTGAAACGTCTCCTGGGACTTAAGTTACATGGTTTTAAAATGGTTTTGCTCCATTTACCAATGTAGGTCAGGAAGTTCCAGACAATTGGATGTTCACCTAAAGGCACAAAAGCCTTGGTGGGATGGAACTTGCCTGGACACGATGGGCTGAATGGCACTATTGGGTGCTAGGAGACTGACCTGTCAAACATGGCAGTGACGAGTGGCAGATGGGGTTTCATTCAGATACATCTGACCTGCTGCCTTTTGGGAAGGCAAATCAGGACAGGACGTATACACTTAATGGTAAGGTCCTGGGGAGTGTTGCTGAACAAAGAGACCTTGGAGAGCAAGTTCCTTGAAAGTGGAGTTGCAGGTAGATAGGATAGTGAAGAAGGCGTTTGGTACGCTTGCCTTTATTGGTCAGTGCATTGAGTATAGGAGTCGGGAGGTCATGTTGCGGCTGTACAGGACATTGGTTAGGCCACTTTTGCAATGTGTGCAATATTGTGTTCCCTGCTATAGGAAGGAAGATGTGAAACTTGAAAAGGTTCAGAAAATATTTACAGGGATGTTGCCAGGGTTGGAGAGCTGGAGCTATAGGGAGAGGCTGAATAGGCTGGGGCTATTTCCCTGGAGCCGGAGGCTGAGGGGTGACATTACAGAAGTTTATAAAATCATGAGGGGCATGGATAGGGTGAATAGTCAATGTCTTTTTCCCCAAGGTAGGGAGTCCAAAACTAAAGGGCTTAGGTTTAAAGTGAGAGGGGAATGGTTTAAAGGGGACCTGAGAGGCAACATTTTCACACAGAGAGTAGCGAGTGTGTGGAATGAGTTGCCAGAGGAAGTGGTGGAGGCTGGTACAATTACAGCATATAAAAGATATCTGGATGGATACATGAATAGGAAGGGTTCAGAGGGATATGGGACAAATGTTAGCAAATAGGACTAGATTAATTTAGGATATCTGGTCAGCATGGACGATTTGGACCAAAGGGTCTGTTTCCATGCTGTATATCTCGATGACGCTACAACTCTATAACATCCAAAACTTGTCAATGCCGACCAAAATGTCCATCCACATTAACCCCATTTTCCTGCACTTGGCCCATATCCTTCTAAACCTTTCCCATCCATGTACTCATCCAAATGCCTTTTAGATGTTGTTAATGTACCCACCTCAATCACTTCCACTGGCAGTACCACCCTCTGTGCAAAAATGTTGCCCCTCAGGTTCCCACGTATACTTTCCCCTCTTACCTTAAACTGATGCCCCCTTGATTCCCCAAACCTGGGAAAAAGACTGAGTGCATTCACTCCATCCATGCCTCTCATGATCTTATACACTTCAATAAGTTCCCCTCACCTCCTCCCCAACGCACCTCAGTCTCCTACAGTCCAAAGAAAAATGTCCTAGCTTGAGATAACACAGTGTGGAGCTGGAGGAACACTGCAGGCCAGGCAGCATCAGAGAAACAGGAAAGCTGATGTTTCAGGTTAGGGCCCTTCTTCAGAAATGGGGGAGGGGGAAGGGAGCTCGGAAATAAATAGAGAGGACGAGTGGGGCTGGGGAAGGTAGGTGGAATAGTGATAGGTGAGTGCAGGTAGGGATGGTGGGGATTGGTCAGTGAGGGTGGAAGAGCGGATAGGTGGGAGAGAAGATGGACAGGTTGCATCAGGTCAAGGAGGCGGGGATGAAAGGGAGGGTTGGTCATGGGGGCGGGGATGAGAAGGAGGGTTGGTCATGGGATGATGCTGGGGGATGGAGAGATTTTGAAACTGGTAAAGTCCACATTGAGACCATTGGGCTGTTGGGTCCCGAGGCAGAATATGAGGTGCTGCTCCTCCAGTTTGTGGGTGGCATCATTGTGACACTGGAGGGGGCCCAGGATGGGCATGTCGCCCAGGGAGTGGGATGGGGAGTTGAAACGGTTGGCGACCGGAAGGTGTTGTCATTTGTCGTGAACGGAGCGCAGGTGCTCTACAAAACAAGCTCCGAGTCTCCGCTTGGTCTCACCAATGTAGAGGAGGTCACAACGGGAGCAGCAGATACAGGGAACCATGTTGACGGATGCGCAGGTGAACCCCTGTTTGATGTGGAAGTTTGTTTTGTGCCTGGCATGGAGGTGAGGGGGGAGGTGTAGGGGCAGGTGTAGCACTTCCTGCGGTTGCAGGGAAAGGAGCCGGAAGTGGTAGGGTTAGTGGGGAGTGTGGAGCGGACAAGGGAATCACAGAGAGAGCAGTCCCTATGAAAGGCAGATAGGGGTGGGGAGTGAAATATATCTTTGGTGGTGGGGTCGGATTGCAGGTGGCGGAAGTGGCGGAGAATGATACGTTGGATGCGGAGGTGGTGGGGTGATATGTGAGGACAAGGGGGATTCTGTCTTTGTTTCTGTTGGGGGAGGGGGTGTGAGGGCAGAGGTGCTGGAAACGCAAGAGATGCGTCCGAGCATGATATGTGCTGGTACTTTGGATTCATGGATCTAACTTTATGGGCATTGGAGGGGACCCCAGGCGGTGATGGTCAGCCCTTCAGGCGACGATGCTATCGATACACTGGAAGCAAACACCCCACCGCGTGATGGCCTTCCTGCTTGGCCCCAGCAACTATCAACCCTGTCAAGTGGGTCTTAACGTGGCACCTCATCCTCTCAGGCAATGAATCTGTTTAAATGCAGCCTCAACTGGCTGCCCAGGCTCAGGAACTTGCTCCTTGTTCCTCAAAACAATTGTTCCAGTCATTGTAACATTTTTTTATTTATCATTCGTCCGTGGGTTGCGAGTGTCGCTGTCTGGGCCAGCTTTTATTGCCCATTCCTAGTTGCCCTTGAGAAGGTGGCGCTGAGAAGTGATTTCATTACTCAGTGAAATATAATAATGTGACACACCCTACCAACCAGACATTATCTACTGCTGAAACTATGTTATAAAACATTCAAAATTCTGAGCATGCAAATGAGTCACCACTGTTTATATTTGTTTTGTGATGGACATTTTGTTTGAGTGCTGCATGGGGTGATTCCCACCTGAAGCATCCTGATTTTCATTGCTGATGAGATGCTTTTTCCACTTGAGTTCAGAAAGCTTCTTTTTCTTAATCAATTCTGTAGCAAATAGGCCTCAGGAAAGCACTGAAATGGAATGAAATATAATGCCTTTGGCTCTGGAAGGAGAGACACAGACAGAGACAGACAGAGACAGACAGAAACTAATGCCTATAGGTTACATAAATTCTAATAGAGCTCAGATACACAATAAGTGTCACAGGTAGCTCTTCCTTGCCCTTGTCACTGGCACTCATCTCGATTATTTGCAAACCAGATGTGTGAGGATGCTCGTGCGATACTTTTACTGCACTATTACAATGACAAACTAACCTGAACTGCAAGCCTGATTGAACAGCCGATTGTCAAAAGTTACAGCATTCCTTTCAGTCGCTTTGATTGCGAAGCATTTTAAAAGATGTGGGCACTTGTGCAAGTACACACATTGCTGTAAACAGCACAGTGCAAAAAAGGTCTCAGCGCAGACAGGAGGCCATTCAGTTTATCGTGTCTGTGCTGGTTCCATCCCAGCAAGGCATTTGTGTCTTTAGACCTTAAGTGAAATAACTGCACAGAGGCTGGTATCCTGTTAACAAGTCACCTTTTATCTGCATGTTCTCAGTACAAGGGCTCTGACCAGCCAGCTCAGAGTCAGTCCCTAGACCGGGGAGACCTTCTGAATTGACTGAGCGGTCATATACAAATTTCTTCACTCACAGAGTTGTGAACCTGTGAAATTCTCTATCTCAGAAAGCTGTTGCCCTTGCAGCTAAAGGAATCAAGGGGTATGGAGAGAAAGTGGGAGTGGGGATACTGAAACTGCATGATTCATTCGAAGTTTGATCCATTCGAAGAATGGTTTATTACTGCTGCACTTATCTTCTATGTTTTATCTGTTAGCCAGGTCCCCTGATTAGCCTGGGTTAACAATCCCAATCAAGGATCTCACAGTCAATGAGATACACCTGGACACGATTCCAATCACTACAGTAAGAATTAGGAGCAGGATTTAGGACACTCGAGCCGGTTGTGCCATTCAATTGGTTGATCTGACATTCCTCACATCCACTTTCCTGTCCTTTCCCCATAACCCTTTCATTCCCCAAATGATAAAGAATCTATCAATCTCAGGCTTAAATATACACAAGGACTCTGCCCCCATAGCTCTCTGTGACAAGCAGTTCCAAAGACTCACAACCCTGAAGAAATTCCTACTGATCTCAGTGTTAAATTGGTGCCTCTTTATTCCGAGATGATGCCTTATGCTCCTAGATTCTCCCATGAAGGGAAACATCCTCTCAGCATTTAGGTGCTCATCCATTTGGCTGAAAGTTCCTGACTTACATTTGGGAGAAGGAGCAAATCATTTTAAAATCATGTCATTTACACCACAGGAAATGTTTTATTTGAAATGAGAAAAAATAAATTTAAATAGTTTATTGATCATGCAGAGCATGAGTATTGCTGAAAAAAGAATTCTTGAACCTTTTCATCTTGCACTTATCAGGGTAATTCTCAAGAATTATCAAAGTTGCAGCAAAAAGATACATACTGTATGAGAGGAAAATGCCAAGCAAGCTTTGATTGGCGGAGGCATTGCCAGGGTGAATACCATTCTCTGGTTCATTTCTTAGGGCAATATCTTGGCCAATCAGTCAACCTGCTTGGTTTAAATTTCAGACAGACTCAGCAGTTAACTATCATCATCATCAACTGGTGCACTCTCCCTGACAATACCTTTACTACTCATGCTGCAATTACTAAGCGATCAGGACTCTCCTCTAATACTTCTGACTTCTTCAGAGGAATTCAGCATATAATGCATAGAATGTTCTCACAGTTCTTAAAGAAAATTATAGCTCTCGTGGTGTGCCCTGAAAAACCAGCTGGTATCTAATATCACTATTTGTAGCATATTGCATTTGCTACAGTCTTCATGAGGATACCGTAAATTGAAATCGCTAAATTTACTGAAAGACCTCCAGATGAAGAAATTACACCATAGATTCCACTTTTTACCTTCAACACAATTAAAAAGCAATGTGACCAAAACATGAATGAACAGGTAAATAATACTTCAAATAAAGTGGTAAATCTTACTTCATGGAGATAATAAAACAAAAATATGTCTACTGTAACCACAAGGATCTCCACCACTCCCCACATAAATCTGGCACTGTGTAACTACAGAATCCAACAATATGATGATCTTTTTGTCATGCAGGGTAGATCAGTCATCTTCTCCAACAATAGCCTTTACCTTAGCACCTCCCTGGTACAATTATTATCATAAAGGTATATTTCATGAGCCCTCATTCCCTTAAGTCATTCCAGTCCTGATGGTATTGCTTTCCAAAGCTTTTCAACTGTCCCATCTAATAACATCTGGTTCATGGTTTCAATACTTCTGGGAAAACATCCAGCTCTGTTGTATCTCTGAGCGAATCAAATGGATTTCAGTTTTAAACCATTTCAGCCAGCTTTCACAATGCCTCTAAGAGGTCCTACCTAGTTTTCTGTTAATGGAAAAATGATTTGCTTCTCCTCTTCAAATGAATTCCCTGTGTTCTCTTTTTTGCGTGTTTCCATCTGAGTCCGCTTTCTGTCTACACCTATGCATTAATTACCTTCATCCTCAGTTCATCTACCTGTGGCTCTGCTTCATATTTACCAATCAGATGGCTTCATTCTTAATCTCCATTCCCTTGACACTATTTTAAGAACAAGGTCATGGAATCAAATGGAACAGTATTTCCTCTTATCTGCGAAAAGTACAATTGTACCCTTTACAATTCTTATAAATTCTTAAAAGTCTATCTCAAATATTTTGAAAACAAGTAGAGGTTCCCTTGACATCTGAAAGAAATAGAAAATTTTACTTTATGCACTGCTTCCAGGTCAAGGGTCGCCACATTGTGCTGACATGAGCTGAAGTTTTTGTCTAGACAGAAAGACGATCTGGTCTTTGCAGGTAATTTGTTGGTTTCTCTTTTCCTGTTCAGTCCTCAGAGTGTAGGCTCTGTATTTGAATCCAAAGTTCCAGCTTTTGGAAAAAAAACTTAGTATATTGATTGGAATCAGCTGAATCTTGTTGACTATGTGATCCTTGATTGTGATTATTAACCTGGGCCAATCAGGAAGCCCTAGCTGACCAATATAAACAGGGGATTTAGAATCTCCTCAGTTCAGGGGACTGGCTCTGAACTATGGCTAGTGTACTTTGTGCACGTAAATAAAGGGCAGGGTGACTTGGTAATGGGATACCAGCCTCTGTGCAGTTGTTTCACTTAGGAATACCCTGTGACCCTTGATACGTGGCCAATGCAAAATAAATTCAGTATCAACAAGTTAAAATCAAGGTCTTCCAAAGAGAATTGGACAGTCATTTAGAAAGAGGAAAAAAAAAATTGTTGTTATGGGGAATAGAAAAGTGGGTAGAGCTGTTTTATAGAAAGCCAGTAAGGCTTTCTGATTTTTGGACACATCAATTAATTAGTTCACTGTTCAACATACTGAGTCAAATGGCCTTTTTCTGTGCTGAAACCAAAACACGATAAGTCAAGATTAGAGCTAAGATTTTCAGCAAAATGTTTCAATGCATAGTGTAGCTTTTGTCATGATGTTTTGGTATGCTCCCCTGAAACTCTTGCGCACACATCAAATCTAATCAAATTGAAAGTCAGGAATTCTGAAAAGAAAGGGAAGGGTGGAGTTTGGTGCGGTTGGGGAGTCAATATTCTCTGTGACAATGGTGTTAAAATCACTGACAGGAATTAAAACCTCTCAGTATTACCAAGATTACAGGGTAATTGATCAGATCCATGAACGTTTCTGAATTGCAAACATTTCATTTCTCAGAAAAACCTTTCTGTTTTGATATATGTCTGCTTTTATAGATCGTGCATTTAAAGTACAGTCAAAATCGACCAGTTCTCCCTTCTGTCACGAAATAGCCATTGCATCTTTCACATTTGAAAATGTTCAGAAAGAGGCTTGCAGAATTACTCTCATTCCTAGTTACTTTAGCTGCACAGATGATTTACACAATAAGAGTTTGGAGTCACTAGATAACACATGGGATCTACTCTATCTTTATTTCAAGAGATAATTCTAGTTGTCAAACTTTTAAAGCTTTCACTATGCAGGCAACGTCTCGTGCTGACTATGGGTCACTAAACAACTAACTGAATTAAAAAGTAAAATGACAAGATTTAAGGGCGGTCCAAAAACCATTTATTATTCACACAACAAATGAGCTCTCATGACTATTGTACGTTGAACATTGCTACCATAAAGACCCTAATTTAATGATCAGTACATTTTTTTAATCAGTCCTATCATTTTTGTTTTTGCTATGTTTATATTTCACTTGACATGATCAATTGTAATAGAATTCAGCTCTAGGCTACAGCAGAAGTTGATTTTCAAATAAATAAACCCTTAATCATCATCATCACCATTACTGTTCCTCGCACAGATGTGTTAGAAAATGGAAGTAGAATATTTCCATTCAAGTGTTATGCTCCAAATGCATGATGTATTCTCAAAGGCTTTTGTGCCTGTTTGGATACATCTATCAATCAGCTAATCATTCAACAGTGAAGCTTTGAATCAATGTGCAGCCAGGACAAGATTGATATGACAGAAAGAATTAGTTGCTGCCCTAAAATATGCTTTTAAGTTCTGGAGGTCCAGATTATTGCTTTCTTATTACACATTGAAACAGGGCACACATTCTGCTTCATAAGAAAATTGAATAATTTCATAAGTTTAAATCTCACCAAGTTTAAAGTTTTTGGCAACATCACAGAACCATGAATATGTTGTAAGCATCTAGCTGAAAGTTTGAGTCAATATTTCAGAGTTACTCCCCGATTCTGGGAAGGTTATGAAGTTCAGGTGTTTCAGTGCTGGACTTTAGAGTTTGCCAAAAACACTAAAGGATGGATAATTTAAAATGTTACCCTCTGCTTGCTGAGAGTAATCAGAAGAGAGAGAGGCATAAAACCGGAGACGGAAAAGGTGTAAATGAAAAATACTCAGCTTAAAGATCAGTTTGAGGATGGAGCAGAGCAGATATTGTTGTCATGCAGTTAAGTAGTGTTTAGGAAGGCTCTCTGGTTTTAATTTATTTGTGTGTTCGATGAGAGATTTGGCCCTCAGACGGTTTGAAGTTTACTGAAAGAAGTGTGCAAAAATAGGTGACAGTTAGACAGACCTGCACTGTAAGCAGAGTGAAACACTACTTTCATCATTGAACACTTGGATGGTGCATAATGTGATATTCATAGTAGCATTATATTAAGCAATCACTCATCAGGGTTATCTCGTTTAAAATACATTATAACTTATGGCGAGGACATTTCCCTGTGTACAGCTTGCAAATTTGATGCAGACAGAGTTGCAACATTGTATACACAAAGCACAAGTGAGTTCTCTGAAAAACAAGGTACATATGCAAAATAAAGGGCTTTATCTCAATGCGAACTATTGCAAGGAACAGAATCTGAAACACTTTGACGCTAATTCTGGTGATATTGGAAAGATTTTATTTTCTGAAAGATCAACCAGCTTTTTAGCAAGGCACTACTTGACCATAATCACAGCATTGGATAAATGCATGCATCGACATGTTCCAGGCCTTCTGGTATTCTCAACAACCTATCTATTTGTATTCTATCCACCACTGATTGTCACTGTGATAGAGTGCAGGGCAAAGTGGTCACTTAGTCTCTTGAGATTCAAGCAAATATTTCAATCAATCATCCAATGGCATTATCAAAAAGAAAAGAAATAAAGTAAATGCCAATCAAAAAATGAGAAACTTCATGCTGCGTTTTTTATTGCTGAGAGTTGTTTTCTTGTTTAAAAATATACTTGGGAAGAAGTTCACCTTGGATTATTTCTGCACTCAACTCCGAACTGTCTGCTGCCGGACATGAGACACTCAAACGCAACTCAAAATTAGGCCCCAAGATTTTATCTCCATTTTCCGAGTGAGCTGTCAGCTTCCACAGGCAGCACACCTCATCAGGCTAATCAATTCCTGCTTGCTGGGGGGAGATTTGGAATGGGAATAAAGCAAATACTTGCCTGAAGGAAAGCTGTAAGCTATAGGGAGGGGGTGGGGGTGGGCATTGATTGGCAATGAAGATCGAGAAAGAAGGTTATCACATTAATGATAATTGTTTAAAATGATCAATCACTCATCAGTATTGATTAACTCCATAGTTTAGTTTGTTTACAACACATTAAAGTTATCTAGCAGACATTATAGTAGACTATCAAATTTTGGCTGTGAGTGCAACTTACGTACCTACCAACGATGAAATACCAGGTAGTGTCATAACATTGTATGCAAACAGCACATGGAGTCTGTAAAGGTGAGCTCTCTTACAGGGATTTGTGCAAGACCTTTTTAGGCCTCAGCTCAATTATTGTGTACAGTTGTGGAAGGAAGTGAACACATTGGATAGAGTGCAGAAGTTGTTTACAAGAATGGTTTCAGGTAGTTTGTGTGTGGAATGAACATCCTGAGGAAGTGGTGGATGTTGCTACAATTGCTACATTTAAGAGAAATTTGAACAAGTATATGAAAAGTAAAGGTTTGGAGGGATATGGACTAGGACCAGGCAGGTGGGACTAGTTTTTTGGGGAATTATGCTCGTCATGGACTGGTTGGACCGAAGGGTCTGTTTTTGTATGACTCTATGACTTTATGACCATAAGAAATTCCAGTGATGAGGATAGATTGAAAAAGATGGGATTGTTCTCCTTGGAGAGAAGATGACTGAGAGCCGATTTGATAGAGGTTTCAAAAGCATGAGTGAGCTGGATAGAGTGGATAGGGAGAAACTGTTCCTGTTAATCAAAAGGAACAAGAACAAGAGGGCATAGATTTAAAGTGATCTGCAAAAAAAAAACAAAGGTTAAGTGAGGAAAATGCCTTTTCACTCAGCAAGTAGTGAGGGTCAAGAGTGCATTGGATGATTATTTGCTTAAAAATAATGTCAAGGAACATGAAGGTCATGGTCACAAGGTAATGATGCTCGTTTGAAGAGCAGATGCAGAAACCGTGGGCTGAATGGCCTCCTTCTGCACCATAATAATTCTGTGATTCCATGAAGACAAACATCCAACACCCTCCACCTTCATTGGCCAGCAGCATGCAGGGACAAACTCCCCTGGTTATGGAGTCATAGATTGATATAGCACGGAAACAGACCCTTCGGACCAACCAGTCCATGCTGACCATAATCCCAAACTAAACTAGTCCCACCTGCCTGCACTTGACTCATACCCCTCCAAACATCTCTTATTCATCTACTTATCTAAATGTTTTTTAAAGTTTGTAACTGTACCCAAATCCACCACTTCCTCTGGAAGTTCATTCCCCAAAAGAACCACTCTCTGTGTAAAAAAAAAATTGTCCCTCATTTCTTTTTCAAATCTTTCTCCTCTTACCTTAAAAATATGCCACCTAGTTTTGACATCCACCACCCTAGGGAAAAGGCACCTGCAATTCACCTTATCTATACCCCTAATGATTTTATAAACCTCTATATGGTTATATCTCAACCTCTTATGCTGTAGTGAAAAATGTCCTAGCCCATCCAGCCTCTCCTGATAACTCAAATGCTCCATACCCAGCAACATCCTGGTAAATCTCTTCTGAACACTCTCCAATTTAATAATATCCTTCTTATAACAGGGAGACCAGAATTGGATGCAGTACTCCAGAAGAGGCCTCAGCAACGTCTTGTACAACCTCAGCTGGTGGTGTTACTGCATTTTGGGCAGAGTCCTCTTGCTGTGATTGGATGAGGTGCTTCAGTGGACATCAGTTGCCCAGTTAAGGGCATCAAGGGGAGGCCCATTCATGGTTGATCAACCTGACATCTTCCGCACTGCATGTAAAACCATGGTGGGGACAGACATGTGAGGACTGGTGGCAGATACACTGCTGAAGCCACAAGGTTCTGTTTTGAGAGTCCACCCATCTGCTTTTCTACCTGGGGATGCCTCACAAAATCCAAGCTTACGAATCTTCATGAAATATTCACAAAACCTCAGGTTTAAACTGGGGTCAAAACAGACAGAAAACAGTTTGGGAACATCACTTGAAAAGGTCGAAGTTTATGCTGCTTTCTATAGCCGAAAGTGCAAGGAGAACTTGTCCTGATGCCTTATTACTTCGTGAAGATGAATTCCTCATGAAGGCCCAGGTTC
This sequence comes from Rhincodon typus, assembly GCF_021869965.1. Lineage (NCBI taxonomy): Eukaryota > Metazoa > Chordata > Chondrichthyes > Orectolobiformes > Rhincodontidae > Rhincodon > Rhincodon typus. The sequence goes on along the minus strand of NC_063335.1, from coordinate 112,044,613 downwards.
TGTGTGAAGGGACACCTCAATCACTGGGCGTCTGAGAGCTTCTTCATGGTTTGGAGGGGACACATGGACCCTTGTGACAGTCAAAATAACTCACATGTTGGCTGATTATGGACCAGTACCGCAATAGCCTCACTGCAAGATATAAAGCGTGTTTGTGCATTGAGGTACAAGGCTGTGATCACAAGCCAGGGAGAATGACAAGACAACAAGGTATCCCTAAATGGGGCCTTGTGGTTCTCTTAGCCATTAAATTAATGAGACATGGACTCTGCAGGCCAGCTCTCCAACTTCGACAGACCTCAAACAGCTGCTTAAATTCCTTTGGGCAACTTATCAAAGGGCAGATGGTGATTATTTCTACCTGTGATATTGATAACTTTAATATTCATTTTAGTTCCAAAGTTGGATGTTTCTTTTCTTTCATTCTGAATGCCTTCTGGAAGATTCCAAGGCATCCAAAGTGCTAAGCAAAGGAATGTCTGAAAGAAATCCCTTTATACACAATTACAAAGGACTGATTGATGTCCAGATCATGGAGACAAATTGAAGCTGACCCTCGAAGAAAATCATTGCATTCTTTCCGAAAGAAGAGACTATGACAGATAGTCATCGTTATGAAGGTCGATACTGTTTTACAGGCTGGAGAATAATGAAGTAGTTATCAGAGCTATGTCCCCCAGTTTGCATGCAGGGTTTGAACTACTGCTGTTTGTCAGAGGGTACGTTCGCTGGGATTTTTAACAAGGCTGTTGTTGTTGCCACTTTTGGGAAATCGATGAGGATTTTTCCCAAGTTTCTCAAACTCCCTCTTGGCGACTGCAAGCCATCATTAAGTGGGACAGGTCAGTTATCTTTGCGTGCATGGAGCAGGATAGTAGGCATCTGTCTTCTCACCTTCCTCCCATCTCATTAACGTATGCCTGTCACCGACTCCCACATCAAAACAGTACCCTCAACAACACACCTCTCAAACCTGAGCACTCCAGCCCCAACACTCACTTCATTTCCTGCACAACATACCCTACACCCCTAACACACAACTCTGCCTGATCTGGAAGCTGTTAATGACAGACAGTCTATTATAGTTTACCATCGGCTTTGGCTGCCCCAAGAGTTAGCATTCTCCCCCTGTCCCCAGGGGAGGGGGCCGGGGCATTAGCATTCTGCCCCTGTCCCTAGGGGGCTAGCATTCTCCCCCTGTCCCCGGGGGGGTTAATATTCTCCCCCTCCCCCCGGGGGGGGTTAGCATTCTCCCCCAGTCCCTGGGGGGGTTAACATTCTCCCCCTGCCCCCGGGGGGTTAGTATTCTCCCCCAGTCCCTGGGGGGGTTAACATTCTCCCCCTGCCCCCGTGAGGATTAGCATTCTCCCCCAGTCCCCGGGGGGGGTTAACATTCTCCCCCAGTCCCTGGGGGGGTTAACATTCTTCCCCTGCCCCCGGGGGTATTAACATTCTCCCCCAGTCCCTGGGGGGGTTAACATTCTTCCCCTGTCCCTGTGGGTAACATTATCTCCCTGCTGATACTGGTAAAACTTTAACCACAATGAATCTCATACTAACACAATTCCCACTGCCTTAAAAGACCATTTTTTATTGTCTAATCATTACCAGAGATGGAGCAGTAGTTTTGATGAAGTCACCAAACCCAAATTGTTAAATTTGCTTTCATCCAACAGGTGCTGCCAGATCTGCTGAGTTTCTCCAACAGTTCCTGTGTTTGTTTAAAATCAGTTTAAAACATTTCAGACCCACTCCACCCTCCACTCCAAACAGGTTCAGAAGCTTTTCTGAGCAAGGCATTCAACAGCAATCAATAATGTCCTTCAACATGCATCTCACCACTGCCTCGTGAAACTCCCGCCATGCCACTTATAAAAAGTGTAAAAGATGGAGCGAGTGGATCTCAGTATTGAGATGAACCTTGTCACCCAGTTCTGCCACATATTTCACCATAGATTATGTTATTTACACCCTTACAATGTTTCATTGATAGAAACAAAGGAGAATAAAAGGAACCTTCAAGACTCAGCCTCCCAAAGGTTCTTTGAGAAAAAAGGACAAAAGGATACAAGAGAAGGAGTCATCATTAAGGGACAATCGCTCAGCGTAAGGGCCATACCAGGTTAAGTGATGGCCTAGTGGTATTATCACTAGATAATCCAGAAACCCAGCTGCTGTTCTAGCACCTGGGCTCATATCTTACCATGGCAGATGGTAGAATTGAATTCAATGAAAGAATCTGGGATTAAGGGTCTAATGATGACCATGAAACCATTGTCAATTGTCAGGAAATTCCCATCTGGTTCACCGATACTCTTCAGGGAAGGAAATCTGGCCTCAATGGGAGTCCAGACCCACAGCAATGTCGTTGACTCTTATTGGGCCTCTGGGCAATATGGGATGGGTAATAAATGCCTGCTTAGCCAGAGACACCATATCCTCTGAGTGAATAAAATAAAATGTTGGCTCCCCTTGTTATATCATTTCCTTTGGTAAAAAGGCTGCCCGTTTCATTAAAGTTGACATATCAACATTTGCAAGTCAGTTTGAGACTCAGTGGGCCAAAGGACCCCTTCTGTACTCTATGGTATTGTGATGCCAGCTCAGGGTAAAATGTTAAAAGCCGAAAGAACTGCGGATGCTGTAAATCAGAAAACAAAGTTGCTGGAAAAGCTCAGCAGGTCTGGCAGCATCTGTGAAGAGAAAAGAATCAGAGTTAACATTTCGGGTCCAGGTTCTGAGGAAGGGTTACTGGACCCAAAACGTTAACTCTGATTTTTTCTTCACAGATGCTGCCACACCTGCTGAGCTTTTCCAGCAACTTCTGTTTTTTGTTCAGGGTAAAATATTGCTTCATTTTCCCTCACAGGCTGAATGTTTGGAGTCTGATTTCTGACCCATGTCCACTGATTGCAATGACTGCTGCTGTGTTGTGTTTTGGTTATGATTCTGATGAAGCTGGATACGATTCCTGAGTCTATCCTTCACTCTTCACTTATTCCGTCATGGAATATCAGGTTTCCCGCTGTCTCTCTGCCGGGGAACCCCACAGTTCACATCTGAGCAGGGTGAGGAACACACAGTAGTTAAACCTTCCCTCTCGAAAGGATAACAGTTCTATATATGACAAGCTGATAGTGCCCTGCATTTGGAACAGAGAGAAGACAATCTCGAGGTGGCACATTCCAAACAGAGTGCAGAAGTAATAAAAATGGTACAATTAAACAGCTTCATTTCTCAGGCCCTACCGTATTGTGCCTGACAACCGTGAGTGTCAAATGAAGGTGAAAATCTGCCTCAGTCTCTCACAGTGAATGAGCTAAAACGTGGCAGAGGGAGCGGTGTTGACTGCAAAGCGTATCGCTCATTTGAAGTTTGCAGTGTCAGTTTATCACATCAGCCAAGGTGCACTTTTATAGCGCGTTTTTTGACAGTGTGCAAAACATCCCAAGGTGTTTCACAGCAACCGTGACACAGGCACCTGCCGGCCAACAGAAACAAAGAAAGAGACATTAAGAAGGGCAACCGAAGGCTCAGTCAAAGAGATGGATTTTGAGGAGTGCCAGGAAAGAAGGCAGGGTGAGAGAGGCAGGGAGCTAATGAGACTTAGACAAGGAATTTCAGAACTCAGGGTCTCAATAGCTGAAGGCAGGACCATCAATAGTGCAGCAATGAAAACTTGAGATTGGTAAGGGGCCAAGGTTAGAGGAATGCACAGATCTCGGAGGTCACTGTAGGGCTGGTGAAACCAGGATTATGGAAGGATTTGAAGATATGGATGAGAACGTTGAACTCAACCGAAGACAATGCGGTATTAGGTTCCAATTGAATTGGAACCAATAGATCATTAAAAGACACCCATTAGTTAAAGTTCTTTGATTTGATATTATTATACATTACAAAGCATAGCATTTTCTGTGTAGATGCTGTCTGAAGAAAATAAAAGTGCAGATTTAGAAACCAAAGCTGAGTTTCCAGTTCACCTCTGGTCTGGCTTATATCCCTGGGGATTCACCTTCTAATCTTACCCCGTCTGGTAATGCTTTAAAGACTGCATATGATTATGGAATTATGGAGTGATCACAGCACTGAAAGAGCCATTCAGCTGATCATGTCTCTACTTGCTCTCTCCAACGGTGATTCACCTTGTTGCTCCTATTCCCAGTCGCCATTGCAGAGGGTCATACAAGACCAAGATAACACAAGAAAGAGTTCTCTGTTCCGTTGATGCTAAGGGGAATATTTGTGAGGTCTCTGCTGGGCTCTGGACGGATTCCAGGGACAGGATACTAAGGTAAACTCAACGCCTGATGTTCTTGCATTTTCTGGTCCATCAAAGACAGATGTGGCAAGACGTGTAATTGTCTGTATTCAGATGGAGCACTCTTGAAACTATTAGCTTTAATGTCTGTGCAAACGCAGCAACCATTCTGCTATTTGTGTGTATAGGTAGATGTATATAGGTGGATGTGTGTACGGGACATGTACAGGTTGGCGTACATAGGTGGATGCATATAAGTAGGTGCATATAAGTGGATGTGTATAGGTGGGTGCAGATACATAGCTGTGTCTAGATGGATGTATTTCGGTGGATGTACACAGGTGGACATGTATTGGTGGGTGTACACAGATGGGTGTATATAGTAGGATGCATATTGTTGGGTGTGTATAGGTGAACGTGTATAGGTGAAGGTGTAGAGTTGGGTGATAACAGATGGATATATATAGGTGAGTATAAACAGGTTGATGAGTGTAGATGGGTGCATATATTTGGCTGTGTATAGGTGAGTGTGTATAACTGAATGTATATAGATGGTGTGTATATTGGTAGGTATGTATAAAAGGATGTAAAATAGTTAGATGTGTATAGATGGGTGTATATAGCTGGATGTGTATATAGTTGAATGTCATTATCTCAGATGAAGTCAGAAGTCACATGACAACAGGTTGAATTGGAATCACACAAGCTTTCAGAGTGCAGCCCCTTCATCAGGTGTATTTACAGAGCAGGACACACAGACACAGAGTTTATAGGCAGAGAGATCAAGGGCAGAGAGATCAAAAGATCATACAGCTTGTGTGAGTGGAGTGTCAAATAATAAGTCTCTGCAGGTGATCAAGAGTGTTAAACAGTGAATAAAGTGTTTATAAAGATCACGCATTATCTCAGATGGACATTGCCAGGTTTCTAAAACTAGCTGGTGTCAATCAAAACAATTCATCCATTTAACTACAGTTCCTGCTGCAGAGATGAATCATCGGAGTAGCAAGCACATTGTGAGCACGGTGTACTTAAATACATCCAGTGTATGGAACAAGGTAAATGAGCATGTAGCGCAGATTGAAATTGGTAGGGTATGGGTATCACAGTGTTGTGGCTGTAAGGCGATCAGGGCTGGGAACTAACTATCCAAGCAGACACACCCTATCAAAAAAAATAGGCAGATCAGCAGAGGGATGTAGGTTGCCATGTTAGTAAGAAATGAAATTAAATCAATAGCAAGAAGTAGTATAGAGTTGGAAGGTGTAAAATCTATATGGGTAGAGTTGAGGAAACACAAAGGAGATAAAGAACCTGATGGGAGTTGTGTACAAGTTTCTGAGCCATAGCCAGGATTTGGGGAAGAAATAAAACAGGCATGTAAGAAAGGCACTGTTACAATCATCGTGGAGGACCTCAATTTGCAAGTGGACTGGTAAAATCAGGTTGGTAGTGGATCCCAAGAAAGGGAATTCGTGGAATGTTTATGACATAGTTTTTTTGGAGCAGCTTGTGATAGAGCCCACAAGGGAACAGGCAATTCTGGATTTGGTGATGCGTAATGAGGCAAACTTCATTAAACAGCTCAAGTTGAGGAAAATGCTAAGTGGCAGTGAACATAAGATGACAGAATTCACCCTGCTTTTTTTGAGAGAGAGAAGGTGGGATCAGATGTGGTGATATTACAATTCAGTAAAGGCAAATACAACAACATGAGGCAAGAGCTGGTCAGAGCTGACCGGAAGGGAAGCCCAGCAGGAAAGATGGTGGAGCAGCAATGGCAGGAGTTTCTGGGGCTAACTGGGAGACACAGCAGAAATTCATCCCAAGGAAGAAGAAACATATTGAGGGGAGGGTGAGACGACCATGGCCGACAAGGGAAGTCAGGGACAGCATAAAAGCAAAAGAAAAACCATACAATGTGATGAAGACTAGTGGGAAGCCAAAGGATTGGGAAGCCTTTAAAAACCAGCAGAGGATAACTAAAAATGCAATACACTGGGAGAAGATAAAAGATGAGAGTAAGCCAACTAGCAAGTGTGTGGCTTGGAGGGGAACTTGTGCGTGGTGGTGTTCCCATGTATCTGCTACCATTATCCTTCTAAGCTGTAGAGGTCCTGGGTCTTGTAGGTACTATCTAATGTACAATTGGTAATTGTTGTAGATGCATCTTGTGGATGGAAACACTACAGTCAATGTACAGTGGTGGTGAAGGGAGTGAATTGTGAAGGCGATAGTGTGCCAGTCGTGTTGTGAATCAGTCATCAAACCTTTTGGAGCTCTGATGTTTAATTCGAACTTAGAAAATAGACATACGTCTTCACACCAGTAAAATCATTCTTCCAGAAATAGAACCACATCCTGAATTGTAAAGAGCAATAGACTGCTGGTTATTTCCTGATCAGTTCCATCGTGTCAGGTAGGTGAATTACCTTGAAATATCCTGAAACAATGTGGTTAGAACAGATGGATAATTTATGACTGGCACAGACATGGTGGGCCAAAGGAGCTCTTTTTCAGATTGTAAATACTCTAACTCAACCCACAGAAAATGTCAGCAGGGGCTGAGGATATCTAGGGTTAAACAATCAGTATTGACTAAAGGATGAATTTAAAAGATTGTGGTGATTTACCCAAAGATTTATATATTCAGGGGTACAGAGGGTAGATGGAGAGAAATTATTTCTACCAGTGATGGAGTCTGGGATTATGATCCAAGACTTCACAGGAGTGTTACCAGATTAGTAATCCAGATTTCATTCACCATTCAAATGTAAACCTGACCACTTGTTGGAAATTGGGGTTATCTTCAAATTGAATTCTTTTTAGGATTTCATGTTGAGTATTTTCTGTATAGCCTGCATATTACAGCATTATCAGCCTTGATCATATTGAATGCGAGAGCAGGCTTGAAGGGCCGAATGGCCTACTCTTGCTCCAATTATCTATATTCCTAAGTAACTAATCTTGCACAAATATCAATAGATCTCCAGCAGATGAAAAAGAAGGAAAGATGTTAAGGATCACTGGGGTTATAACTGACATCAAAACATCACACAATCTGATTACCATTATTGTTTGCGAAGATAAAAAATATCTGTTCTTAGAATGAATGGTAAAGTAACGCTAGAAGAAGGCAGGTAAGGGGATAGTGGTCATCCTGGCATCTTTAGCCAAGACTGTTCAGATTTGTGATTGGCACAGCATAGATTACCAGTACATCAAGGTACATCAATAGTGGAAGGTGGGAAGGGGGAAAGAGAGAGAGAGAGACAGAGAGCCAGAGAGAGACCACAGTAATGAACTTTATCTTTTTGTGGGGATGCTAGGAGTTTTCCAACATCAGCCTGAGAGAAAAACAAAGACGATCATTAAAGACTGTCTGACATCAGGAGTGAACACTCCTTCGCTCCAAAACCACCTTCCCTGCTCCTTCATTCTACAGAATCAGTGAAGCAATTCCATCAGACATGGGTTACATGTTTAGAAAAATGAGAGAAGAATCTCACAAAAGCCCATAAAATTCTAATGGGATTAAACAGAAGTAGGTGCAGGAAGGATGTTCTCAAAGACTAAGGATTTCAGAACCAAGGGTCACAGTCTAAGGATACAGGGTGGGCCATCCAAGATTGAGATGAGGAGAAATTTCTTCACCCAGAGAGCAGTGACCCTGTTTCCCACAGGGAACTATTGAGGCTAAAACTTTGAAGACTTTCAAGGAAGATGCAGATATAATTCTTCGGACCAAAGAGATCAAAGGATATGGGGAGAAAGCAAGAACAGGGGACTGAGTTGAATGTCAGCCATGGCCCTATTGATTGGCAGAGCAGGCTCAAAGGGCTGAATGGCCCACTCCTGCTCTTGCGTTCTATGTTTCTATTTCCTTTCTTTGTCCAACTAAATAATGGATCATATCTGAACTGCTACTTCATAACAAACTCAGCAGATTTTTTGAAAATTATTTACAAGTGCTTGGCCTTTCTACACAAAATAACTGTGATCACAATTCCATTTACCCTCTACCCACATCCCCTCTAAAATAATCAACAAGCATTAAATTCAACTTTTGAAACATATCTGGAATAAATAGCATTAGTGGTTATGAAACCATCACATTTGTCTTAAACCTTCATCTAGTCATTCATGTCCTTTAGGGAAAGCAAATTACTGTCTGTATCCAGCCTGGACCACAAGTGACTCCAGATCCACCACAATGTGGTTGATTCATAACTGACATCTGAAGTGGCCTTTGCAGTTGTAACCCACAATTTGCAGTTCTAACCTGAAATGATATCGCCATTCCTTCAGTGTTGCTGAGTGGAACTCCTGGAAGTCCCCCCTATTGTGGATGAAAACGTAACAAGTGGATGGTAACAGTCCAGGAAGACAGATTCCTCTCAAGGCCAGTTAAGCATGGACAATACAGACTGACCTTAGCAACACATCCCTACATCCCCTGAATTAGTACAGAAAGGGACTATATTGCAAATAAGGAGTTAATTTTCTTCAGATTGCAGAATTTGCAGAATCCAAGGCGGGGTTACCATTGGCCAAAAAATGAACTGGAGCAGCCATATAAATTCAAAAGTAGACCAGAGGCTGGGAATCTTTTAGCAAGTAACTCACCTCCTGATCCTTCAAAGCTTGTCCACCAACTACAAGGTACAAGTCAAGAGTATGATGGATTACGGTCCACTTGCCTGGATGGGTACAGCTCTTGCCTGGCATTTTTTTAAGTCAAGTTTTGATTTGAGTCCATGTCCCCAGAGCATTAGCTGGGGAATTCCAGATCGTTTTTTTTGTTTTTCGTTCATGCGATATGGACATTGCTGGGTGGGCAGCATTTATGACCCATCCATAGTTGCACTTGAGAAGCTGGTGGTGAGCTGCCTTCTTAAACCTGCTGCAGCCCATGTGCTGTAGGTAGACCAACAATGCTCAGTCACTTTACCATTGCACCACCATCTCCCTACAAATGTTCCTGGATCCAAGGTACAGTCAAGTTCGACTTGTCTCGCACAATGTTTGCAGAAAATTACAAGGGAAGGATATACAAATTGGTGAAGTGCAATATGTTCCATGCTCCATTCTCTGAAATAATGGCTGATCTGTGGCCTAACTCCATATACCTATCTATCTCAGATTTATAATTAACAATTCATCAATTTCTGTTAGTGGAAGAGATTTCCAAAAGTCTACCTTCCTTTCTGCATAGAAGTTGTAGTGATTGTAACGAGGTCAGGAAGATGGGTCTCATAGACTATAAGTTGCCTGACTGGGGCTGTTAATCTCATCCAACCAGGGAGCCCTGGCTGACAGATATAAACAGGAGTGTCAGGGGTTCTGCTCACTCTAGGAGCCGGCTCTGACCTAGATGGGACAGTGTCATGTAATATGGACGTGTAAATAAAGGGTGTCTCGGTGACAGGGTACTGGCCCTCATGGAGTTATTTCAGAAGTGCATCCGAACATCCCTCCTGAAGAGTTTGGTACGAGTGAAAGACTCGAGGAGCTGGACATCCACAAATGTATTTATGTCCCAAAGACACAAGAGCAGTCTATATCCCCTTATGGAAATCGTGATGAAGTGAAAGGTTAATGGACACATGTTGAAGTTTAAGTTACACTACAGTAGATGGTTAAAATTTGAAACTGAAATTTTTATAAGTTCGGAATTAAAACCTAACCTGATAGAAACCACTGTCAATTGTTTTAAAAACCCATCTGGTTCAACAATATCCTTTAGGGATGGAAACAGCTATCCTCACCTGGTCTGGCCTACATGTGACTCCAGACCCACAGCAATGTGGTTGACTCTTAACTGCCCTCTGGGCAATAAATACTGGACTGGCCAGTGATGCCCACATCTCATGATGGAGTTTTAAAAAAGCTGGTTAAGGAAATGGCAAAATAAAGATCAATATAAAAGATTGTTTTCACATTTCTCAAGACACTTGACAGTGATTTGGCTGAATGATTAGAACTAGAAGAAAGGTGAAGAGAATTTAATTTAGATTGTGTGGTTTCATTTTCTGCTGTTTCTGTGTCTGTTTTTGTTTCAGATTTCCAGCAGCCAAAGTTCTTTGTATTATTTTAGTGAGTTTTTATCATCTAGACTGTGCCCAAAAGGATGGTAGAAATTAATTTAGTACAGCATTAACAAGGAAACTGGACAATTACTTAGTGCAGAGACAATTTCAATAATGTGTGTAAAGACCGGATGGAGTGGAACAAATTGGATGACTCTTTGAAAGATCCAACACCATCAAGATGGACCAAATGGCCTTTTTCTGTTCTGGAACATTCTATCATTTTCACATAACCAACTGAATGTGCGTTACAAGCACAGATCAAAGTTTCCACTCCAGTGCGGTAGCTTTCGCTAAATCATCATGAATAGCCTTTAACAAGATCAAAACAAATAGCTTCTTGGGGAATTTCGTAAAACACATCTCAGTGTGAAACAAGACCCGGGGTAGCTGTACAGTTTGAATAACAGCCCATTACTCCTTAATGATGCTATTAGTCCACTGTTTATTTACATCATCGAGAAGACGTGGTCTTAATAGAATCAGCCTCATCTGTAAGCAGAATTCGCAGAATTCTCATAATTCCCCAAAGCCCAATGCTTCGTGACAAAAAAGGAAAGAATTCTATTTATAAAGCATTGTCTATCATTTCAGGATATTCCAAAGTTCTTCACAGCCAATGAAGTACTTTTAAGATCTAGTCACTCCTTTAATATCGGAAATGAGAAAGCCAATTTGTACAAAGCAAGGACTGCAAAACAGCCGAGTAATACTGTCCTTTTTCTTAAGATTGGTTGAATTATGAATGGTCAACATTGTCATAGAAACGTAACGTCATCGAGTCATACTACATGGAAACAGAGACTGGTCCAACCAGTCCATGCTGACTATAACCCCAAACGAAACTAGTCCTACCTGCCTGTTCCTGGCCCATGTTGACTAGGATATCTGTTCTTAGATTCATAGAGTCAATGAGATGTACAGCACGGAAACAGACCCTTCGGTCCAACTCGCCCAGACCAAATAGATATCCTAAATTAATCTGAGATAGTAAGAACTGCAGATGCTGGAGAATCTGAGATAACAAGGTGTAGAGCTGGATGAACACAGCAGGCCAAGCAGCATCATAGGAGCAGGAAGGCTGACGTTTCGGGCCTAGACCCTTCTTCAGAAATGGGGGAGGGGAAAGGGGTTCTGAAATAAATAGGGAGAGAGGGGGAGGCAGATAGAAGATGGATAGAGGAGAGGATAGGTGGAGAGGAGTCAGACAGATCGAAGAGGCGGGAATGGAGCCAGTAAAGGTGAGTGTAGGTGGGGAGTTAGGGAGGGGATAGGTCAGTCCAGGGAGGACGGACAGGTCAAGGGGGCGGGATGATGCTAGTTGGTCAGAGATTGGGGTGGGGCTTGAGGTGGGAGAGGAAGGACAGGTTAGGGAGGCGGGGACAAGCTGGGCTGGTTTTGGGATGCGGTAGGGGGAGGGGAGATTTTGAAGCTTGTGAAATCCACATTGATACCATTGGGCTGCAGGGTTCCCAAGCGGAATATGAGTTGCTGTTCCTGCAACCTTCGGGTGGCATCGTTGTGGCACTGCAGGAGGCCCAGGATGGACATGTCGTCTGAGGAATGGGAGGGGGAGTTGAAATGGTTCACAACTGGGAAGTGCAGTTGTTTAGTGCGAACTGAGCGTAGGTGTTCTGCAAAGCGGTCCCCAAGCCTCCGCCTGGTTTCCCCGATGTAGAGGAGGCCACACCGGGAACAGCAGATGCAGTATACAACATTAGCAGATGTGCAGGTGAACTTCTGCTTGATGTGGAAAGTCTTCTTGGGGCCTGGGATGGGGGTGAGTGGGGAGGTGTAGGGGCAGGTGTAGCACTTCCTGCGGTTGCAGGGAAAAGTGCCGGGTGTGGTGGGGCTGGAGAGGAGTGTGGAGCGGACAAGGGAGTCACGGAGAGAGTGATCCCTCCGGAAAGCAGGTAAGGGTGGGGTTGGATCCAACGCATCATCCTCCAATACTTCCACCATCTGCAATCCGACCCCACCACCAAAGACATTTTTCCCTCCCCACCCTTATCTGTTTTCCGGAGGGATCACTCTCTCCATGACCCCCTTGTCGCTCCACACTCCCCTCCAGCCCCACCACACCCGGCACTTTTCCCTGCAACCGCAGGAAGTGCTACACCTGCCCCTACACCTCCCCCCTCAACGCCATCCCAGGCCCCAGGAAGATTTTACACATCAAGCAGAAGTTCACCTGCACATCTGCTTATGTGGTATACTGCATCCGCTGTTCCCGTTGTGGCCTCCTCTACATCGGGGAAACCAAGCGGAGGCTTGGGGACCGCTTTGCAGAACACCTACGCTCGGTTCGCACTAAACAACTGCATCTCCCAGTCGTGAACCATTTCAACTCCCCCTCCCATTCCTCAGA
>NC_063335.1:111976001-112031495 GCF_021869965.1 Rhincodon typus | reverse complement strand
CAACCCCATCTCCTACCTACTAACCTCATCCCGCCCCCTTGACCTGTCCGTCCTCCCTGGACTGACCTATCTCCTCCCTACCTCCCCACCTACACTCACCTTTACTGGCTCCATCCCCGCCTCTTTGGCCTGTCTGTCTCCTCTCCATCTATCCTCTCCTCTATCCATCTTCTATCTGCCTCCCCCTCTCTCCCTATTTATTTCAGAACCCCCATCCCCTCCCCCATTTCTGAAGAAGGGTCTAGGCCCGAAACGTCAGCTTTCCTGCTCCTATGATGCTGCTTGGCCTGCTGTGTTTGTCCAGCTCTACACCTTGTTATCCTAAATTAATCTAGTCCCATTTGCCAGCATTTGGCCCATATCCCTCTAAACACTTCCTATTCATATACCCATCCAGATGCCTTTTAAATGTTGTAATTGTACCAGCCTCCACCACCCCTTCTGGCAGATCATTCCATCCACATACCATCCTCTGCGTGAAAAAGTTGCCCCTGGGTTCCTTTTAAATCTTTCCCCTCTCCCCTATGCCCTCCAGTTTTGGACTCCCCTACCCTGGGAAAATGACCTTGGTTATTCACCATATACATGCCCCTCATGATTTTATAAACTTCCATGATGTCACCTCTCAGTCTCCAATGCTCCAGGGAGAATAGCCCCAGCCTATTCAGCCTCTCCCTGTAGCTCAAACTCTCCAACCCCGGCAACATCCTTGTAAATCTTTTCTAGGCCATTTCGTGTTTCACAGCATCGTTCCTATAGCAAGGAGACCGGAATTGCACACAGTATCCAAAAGTATTCTTCTTCAACATCATGCCATTGCCTCATGTACATCGACCTGAGAGGGAAGACCAGGCTTCCATGTAACTTCTCATCCAAACAACAGCACCTCCAATGGTGAACAGTTTCTCATATCAGCCTAGATTTAGGTCAATAGTTACTGAAAGGAGAATTGAACTCAATGTCTTTGGACTCAGTGGGAGAAAAGTGCCTGGTTCAAATTGATTGGCTAAATTCAAAAGCTTGTTTCTTGGTTAAAAAAAAAACTGCTGCTTGGCCTGCTAACTGTACAGCCTTTTGATATAAATGTTTTGATTTGAGTGCCCTCTGTACTTGCAAACTTTCCAGCTGCTGCTCACAGACATCATTTTAAATTTCTAAGCATAGAAAAAAACACATCATCTTTTAAAGGGACCACGCAATGCTTTTTGCACCCTCCCCCTCAACCCCCTACCATTTTACAAACACCAAATTCTAACTTCCTGCCTCCCAATCCACAAGTACTCTACCTAACTTCGCAACACCTCCCCCTTAAGGAAAAAATGAACAATCATTATGTAAAGATGGCTTCATTTTTTTCTTTTAAAACCTTAACTCCATTATATTACGAGATCCATAGGTCATTAATCCAGTTACACATTTTATACTAATTCTTCATATATAACACTGAGCACTACCGTTTCTATCTTATATCAACATTTTCTCTTTTAAACTCGCAATAAAGCATCAGCAATAACATTTTCCCAACCCACAAGATGTACAATCTGTAAATTAAATTACCCGGAAGAGGGCAGCAGAGCGGTGATGCTGATTGGCTGACGTGGGGGAAGATTTGCATCAGCGCAGTCACTGCAGGGGTGCTGTTGTCAAATGACAGTTCCAGCGTCTTGGACAGCTACGTCAGCAGGAAATGCACCCAATTGCAGCTCCTCACAGACCACATGGATAGGTTGGAGCAGCAATTGGATGCACTTAAGAGCATGAGGGTGGCGGAAAGTGTCATAGCCAGTAGTTTTAGAGATGTGGTGACAGCCAAGGTGCAGGCAGATAGATGGCTGACCGCTAGAAGGGGCAGGCAGACAGTACAGGAATCCCCTGTGGTTGTCCCCCTCTCTAACTAGTATACCATTTTGGATACTGTTGTGGGGGATGACCTATCAGGGGGTAACAGCAGCAGCGGCCAGACTGGTGGCACCACGGCTGGCTCTGATCTTAAGAAGGGAAGGACAAAGAGCACTAGAGCGTAGTTATAGGGGACTCTATAGTTAGGGGAACAGATAAATGCTTCTGTGGATGTAAAAGAGACCCAAGTTGGTGTGTTGCCTCCCTGGTGCCAGGGCCCAGGATGTGTCTGAAAGCATTCTGAAGGGAGAGGGTGAACAGCTAGAGGTTGTGGTACATATTGGTACTAATGACATAGATAGGATGAGTGGCGAGGTCCTGTAGCAGCATTTCAGAGAGTTAGGTAGAAAGTTAAAGAGCAGGACCTCCAAGGTTATAATCTCGGGATTATTCCCAATGCCATGTGCCAGTGAGGCCAAAAAAAAGGAGGATAGTACAGCTCAATACATGGCTAAACAGATGATGTAGGAAGGAGGGTTTCAGATATCTGAACCATCGGGATCTCTTCCAGGGCAGGTGGGACCAGTACAAGGACGGGTCGTATCTAAACTGGAGGGGCACAAATATTCTGGCTGGGAGGTTTACTGGTGTCACTCGGGAAGATTTAAACTAGCTTGGCAGGGGGCTGGGAACCAAAGCAAAGGTGAGTTGACTGAAAGGGAACTAGAGATTAGGGCCAGTAAGTCTCAAAGGAAGGGCAGATAGGGGGTGGTTGAAAGACAAAGCGTCTGGTGGTCTGAAATGCATCTGTTTCAATGCGAGAAGTATAACAGGTAAGGCAGATGAACTTAGAGCTTGGATTAGTACTTGGAACTATGATGTCGTTGCTATTACAGAGACTTGGTTAAGGGAGGAATAGGATTGGCAGCTTAACGTTCCAGGATACAGATGTTTCAGGTGGGATAGAGGGTATATAAAAGGGGTGGGAAGATACACTGTTAAGGTGAATATCACAGCTGTACTGCAGGTGGACACCTCGGATGGCTCATACAACGAGGCAATATGGGTAGAGCTCAGGAATAGGAAGGGTGCAATCACAATGTTTGGGGTTTACTGTAGGCCTCCAAGTGGCCAGCAGGAGATAGAAGAACAGATATGTAGGCAAATTTTGGCAAGATGTAGAAGTAACAGGGTTGTTGTCGCAGGTGATTTTAACTTCCCATACATTGACTGGGACTCACTTAGAGCTGGGGGCTCGGATGGGGCAGAGTTTGTAAGGAGCATCCAGGAGGGCTTCTTGAAACAGTATGTAGACAGTCCAACTAGGAAAGGGGCCGTACTGGACCTAGTATTGGGGAATGAGCCTGGCCAGTTGGTCGATGTCTCAGTAGGAGAGCAGATCAGGAACAGTGATCACAATTCAGTAAGTTTTTAGCTACTGATGGATAAAGATAGGTGTAGTTGTCAGTGAAGGTACTAAATTGGGAGAAGGCTAGTTACAACAATATTTGGCAGGAACTGAAGAGTGGAGATTGGAGGCACAAAAATGAAGTTGCTGGTAAAGCTCAGCAGATCTGGCAGCAGCTGTGAAGGAAAAAACAGAGTTAACATTTTGGGACCGGCGACCCTTCCTCAGAACCTTCCTCAGAAGAAACTTTCGTTCTGAGGAAGGGTCACCAGACCGGAAACGTTAGCTCTGTTTTTCCTTCACAGACGCTGCCAGATCTGCTGAGCTTTTCCTGAAACTTTATTTTTGTTCCTGATTTACAGCACCTGCAGTTCTTTCACTTTTTATTTAGTGGATTGGAAGCAGATGTTTGAGGGCAAATCAACATCTGATATGTGGGAAGCTTTCAAGTGTAAGTTGCTGGGAACTTAGGACCGGCACATTCCTGTAAGAATGAAGGATAAGTATGGCAAGTTTAGGGAAACTTGGATAAGGAGAGATATTGTGAGCCTAATCAATAAGAAAAAGGAAGCAGTTATCAAGGCTAGGAGGCTGGGAACATATGAAGCAAGGGTGGAATACAAGGAAAGTTGAAAGAAACTTAAGCAAGGATTCGGGAGGGCGAAAAAGGGTCATGACAAGTCATTGGCCAGCAGGATTAAGGAAAATCCCAAGGTTTTTTATACATATGTAAAGAGCAAGAACGTAGCCAGGGAGAGTGTCGGCCCACTCAAGGACGGTGAAGGGAATTTATGTGTGGAGCCAGAGGAAATGGGCGAGGTATTAAATGAGTACATTCCGCCAGTATTCACTACAGAGAAGGATTTGGTGAATGATGAATCTGAGGAAGGGTGTGTAGATAGTTTGTGTCATGTTGACATCAAAAGGGAGATGGGATTGGAGGTCTTGAAAAACATTAAAACAAGTCCCCAGGGCCTGATGGGATATACCCCAGAATACTGAGAAAGGCAAAGGAGGAAATTGCTGGGGCCTTGAGGGAAATTTTTGTTTCCTCACTGGCTACAGGGGAGGTTCTAAAGGATTGGAGAATAGCCAATGTTGTTCCTTTGTTTAAGAAGGGGGGCAGGGATAATCCAGCTAATTACAGGCCGGTGATCCTTACGTCAGTGGTAGGGAAATTATTGGAGAGGATTCTTCGAGACAGGATTTACTCCCACATGGAAATCAGTGGGCGTATTAGCGAGAAGCAACTTGGTTTTGTGAAGGGGAGGTTGTGTCTCACTAACTTGGTTGAATTTTTTGAGGAAGTGACGAAGATGATCAATGTGAGTAGGGCAGTGGATGTTGTCTATATGGACTTCAGCAAGGCCTTTGACAAGGTCCCTCATGGCAGGCTGACATAGAAGGAAAAGTCGCACGGGGTCAGAGGTGAGCTTGTAAGATAGATTAAAAGAACTGGCTTGGTCAGAGAAGACAGAGAGTAACAGTGGAAGGGTGCATTTCTGAATGGAGTGTTGTGACTAGTGGAGTTGCTCAGGAATCAGTGTTGGGACCTTTGCTGTTTGTAATATATATAAATGATTTTTTTTTTCTTTATTGATTCACAGGATGAGGGCTTCACTGGCTAGGCAACATTTATTGTCCATCCCTAATTGCCCAGAGGGCAGTTAAGAGTTAACCACATTGCTGAGGGTCTGGAGTCACATATAGTCCAGATCAGGTAAGGATAGCAGTTTCCTTCCCTAAAGGACATTGGTGAACCAGTTGGGTTTACCCAACAATTGACAATGGATTCATGGTCACCATTAGACTCTTAATTCCAGATATTCATTGAGTTCAAATTCCACCATCTGCCATGGCAGGATTTGAACCTGGGTCCCCAGAACATTATCTGGGTCTCTGGATTAACAGTCTGATGATAATACCGCTAGCCCATCATCTCCCTAAATGGAGGAAATGTAACTGGTCTGATTAGTAAGTTTGCCGATGACACAAAGGTTGGTGCAATTGCAGATAGCGATGAGGGCCGTCAAAGGATACAGCTGGATATAGATCGGTTGGTGACTTGGGCAGTGAGATGGCAGATGGAGTTTAATCCAGAAAAATGCCAGGTAATGCACGATGGAAGGTCTAATCCAGATGGAAATTATACTGTAAGTGGCAAAACCCTTAAGAATACTGATAGGCAGAGGTATCTGGGCGTACAGGTACCCAGGTCACTGAAAGTGGCAATGTAGGTGGAAAAGGTAGTCAACAAGGCATACGGGCATGCTTGCCTTCATTGGCTGGGGCATTGAGTTTAAAAATTGGCAGGTAATGTTGCAGCTTTATAGAACCTTAATTAGGCTACATTTGGAATCTTTGTGTTCATTTCTGGTCACCACACTACCAGAAGGATGTGATGGCTTTGGAGAAGGTAAAGAAAAGATTTATCAGGATGTTGCCTGGTATGGAGAACATTAGCTATGAGGTTGGAGAAACTTGGGTTGTTCTCACTGGAACGATGGAAGTTGAGGGGCGACCTGATAGAGATCTACATGATTATGAAGAGCATGGACAGAGTGGACAGTCAGAAGCTTTTTCCCAGGGTGGAAGAGTCAGTTACCAGGGGCCATAGGTTTAAGGTGCGAGGGACAAGTTTAAAAGTGATGTATGAGGCTAGTTTTTTGTACAGAGGGTGGTGGGTGTCTGGAACTCGCTGCTGGGGGAGGTAATGGAAGCAGATACGATGGTGACTTTTAAAGGGCGTCTTGACAAATACACGAATAGGATGGGATTAGAGGGATACGGTCCCCGGAAGGGTCGCGGGTTTTAGTTGTGACGGAGAGCATGTTGATGCAAGCTTGGAGGGCCAAAGGGTCTGTTCCTGTACTGTAATTTTCTTTGTTTTTTGTTCTTTGTTCTAAGTGATTGCAACATGAAACTCCAATGAAGTAATCCAGTGTTTTTGTCGTTAAATCTTTCCAGAAATGTCAAAGGATTATGATCGGTATACACAATCATCTCTGATGCATTGTTTGCAATGTAAACATTAAAATGTTGTGAGGCCATTACCAAATTCAATAACACTTTCTCAATGGTTGAACTTTTCTTCTGGTGGATACTGAGTGTTTTTTTTAAAATAACCGATTAGCTTTTCAATTCCACAATCATCCTGCTGTAACAACACAACTCCAATAACATCCAGGGAGGTCCTGTTAACCAGAAGCTGAATTGGACTAGCCATATAACTGTTGCAACTGCAAGATCAGAATGAAGGAATTCCGAAACAAAGAACTTACCTCCTGATTCCCCAAAGCACATTCACCATCTCCAAGACGCAAGTCAGGAGGGTGAGGGAATACTCCACACTCGCCTGATTGGGTGCAGCTCCGACAACACTCCAGAAGCTTGGCACTATCCAGGACAAAGCAGCCATTTAATTGGCACCACATCCACAAGCATCCACTCCGTCCACCACCAACACTCAATAATAGCAATATGTACTATCTACAAGATGTCCTACTGTAAGTCACCAAGGTTCCTTCAACAGCACCTTCCAAACCCAAAACCTCAACCATCCAGATGGACAAGGGCAGCAGATTGATGAGAACATTGTCACCTGCAAGTCCCCTCTAAACCACCCACTATCCCAAATATTCCTTTCCGGGGATGTGGGCTTTGTTGACAGGTCAGCATTTATTGCCCTTCCTTAAGTGGCCTGCGACTGAATAGCTATTTCGGAGGGTCATTTAGAGTCAATCACATTGCGGTGGCTCTGGATTCATCTGGAAGCCAGACTCCAAGTAATAATGGCAGATTTCCTTCACTTTTTTCATTTGTGAATGATATGGGTCTTTGCTTCAAACAATGACTGTTGCCATAGTCACCCTTCCCATTGATGACTGGCTTTATATTCCAGATTTGTTGATTGTACATAAATTCCACCAGCTGCCATGGTTGGATTTGAACCCATGACCCCAAGAACATTTTAATCTGGGCACCTTACCACTCCACATCCATCTCTTGAAACTATATCATTGTTCCTTCACTGTTGTTGTATCAAAGTCCTGGAACTCCTTTCCTAACAGCAATGTGTGTAGACCCATGTACGACATGTGAGCTGCAACAGTTCAACAATCTGGCTGACCTTCTCAAGGATAACTAAAAATGGTAAATAAATGCTGCCTGGCCAACAGAGTGCACATTCCCAAAAATAATTAATAAAACAGAATGGCCTGTGCTGTGCACTCAGAGCACTGAAAACAAAAAGCAAAATGGGCTTTCCTGCATCTCACAATCTCTGTTTCAAATGCTTCAAAATGAGTAGCGTAGTGATAAATTAGTTGCGAGCAACTTGGGGGTTGAATAAACCAGGGTCGTTGGAGAACACTTTCTGCCCTTTTTTGCCTGCACCTCTGTGAACGGGACAAATCCTCATCAGCTCAAGATTCGTAGGGAATATGGAGTTACAGGGTTGGCAGTGGGTATGGGTGGGATGCTCTTCAGAGGGTCAACGTGCAATTGAAGGACCAAATGGCCTGCTTCCACACTGATTCTATGATTAAGGTCAGAAAATTGTAAATTGCAAACACAGAATCCAGAAACAAGAAGGAAGAGAATGAGAATAATTCAGGAAGAGGCCAGTTTAATGGATACCATTAAACTGTGCAGAGACACATGCCTGTGGAGAATGGCTGTGTTGTTTTCAGCTTACTGGACACATTTCATCAGCTGCAGACAGAGAAGCAGCAAGATGTAATTAAAGTGATATGAATAGACATAAAAGAATGCCATTGGCTTTTTTTTTCATTGGTTTAGTTATGCACTGGAAGATTGATCTTCTTGTGTGCATGAATAAAACTGCAGAAGGATTTCAGGTAACTGAACCTAAGGAGGACAAGTCAACGTAAATGTCATTTAAATTAATGTTATACAACACTGCACTCTAGTCAGATGCTAAATTCAGGAAATAAACAGACCCAAGAAAACATTTTTTATTCCCTTGTCAATATCTTAAAGTGACAGGATGATCAGCTGAGCAGGAGTATTTGTATAGGTACCACAAAAATGTACTCAAGCTCTTTTATAATTTACTCATGTGGTGGATACAGTCCTCACTGGCAAGGTCAGGGTTTGACGCCCATTCTTATTTGCCCAGTGGGTGGTGAACTGTTCTCGAGAATGTCTATGTCTCTCTCAAGTAGCCTCTTACTCTTCTAAACTCCAAAGGATATAAGACTAGCCCGCCCTGGTCTCTCACCAGAGACCACCCACCCATTCCAGATATTGATCTATTGAAAATAAAGTATTGTGGACACTGGAGAGATGAAATAACAACAGAGAGTGCTGAAGCAAGTCAATAGATCTGACAGTATCAGTAACAGAGAGAAGCAGAGTTACTGTTTTGAGTCTGATAATACTCTTCTTCAGAACTATTGACAGAGGAGAGGAGCAATTGGAACAGATGGTGAGCGTGTCCAGAGCAGGAAACAAGCAAAGTGCTAATGGTCTCAGAGAAGTGATAGATTTGCATAATAGTTGTTAATGGCAGATGAAAATAATATAAAAAGCTAATATTATGTGATTCAGGCACTTGGACACCTAGGTCGCACTGTATCTACAATCTGTTCCCCAATTTAGATATTATACTTCACATTTGTTCTTCCTGCTGAAATGGAGAATTTCACATCTTCCCACATTATACTCCATTTGCCAGAACTTTGCTTATTCACTGAATCTATCCATTTCCATTTGTAGCCTGCTTATATCCTCTTCACAACTTATTTTCTTACCTATCTTTATGTCATCAGCTCATTGAGCAACCGCACTTCATCCAAGTCATTTGCATCAATTTTATAAAGTCGAAGTCCCAACATCGATCTCTGTGGCAGACCATTTATCATAGCTTGCCAACCAGAAAATAACCAATTTATGACTACTCTTTACTTCTTGTTACCTTGCCAATCTCCTATTCATGCTGATAAGTTACCTAATACATCATGAGCTTTTATTTTCTACAATATCCTTTGATGTGACACTTTATGGAATTGTTACCAAGCAGGGATGACCAATCAGATCAAATCTAACTTATTAACACTAGGTATTACTCCACAGTGAAATTAAAACATTCAATGATCCTCACAATTGCCTAATTGGTTCCTAACCAAACTTTAAGAATAACAGATGTCAGACTCGAGTTTCTAGTTTAAGCAGAAATCAACAATTTATTATTCACGACTGTAACTTTAGCAAAGTTAAACACCAAGGTAATCAAATTAATGTCAACAATATAAACGCTATCTTCTTTAGTTGTAACCGGACTTGTACACGGACAGACAGACACATTTGAGGGATGAATTAAAAGAAAAAAAAGAGTTGTAACTGATCAGTTCACTTAAGCAGTATTGAGTGGTGGTTGCTAAACCTTCATGCAGTCCTTGGATAATGCATTGCTCACAGGCATGGAGGCCTGAAGAAGGTTCCCGACCCAAAACACCAACTTTCCTCTTCCTCTGATGCTGCCTGACCTGCTGTGTTCCTCCCGTTCCACACTATGTTATCTTAGGTCTGAATTCTGTTGTTGGAATTCTGAAGCCACTGCACACTGTAAACAGTTTCTCCTGGAGACTTTCATTTATCTCTGACAGACTAGGATTCTTTTCTTAGAACTTCCAATAATTCAATAACTGGAGAATAACTAGAAAACAACTAAAACTCTGTCCAACAGCTTTCTCGGCCACAGTTTCTTTTCAACATTCTCTTTTGATTGGATAGAACTGGCCTCCCTTCGATTGATGTTTTTAGCATTCAAGCAGCTGCCACTCCTTGAGCATAGTATATCTCAGGTGCTGGAACTTCCGGCAAATTCTTACAACAATAATTAATCTGCAAGTAACTTTTCAGGTCAGTTAACATTAGTTTGTTTGTTCTTTCCTTTTCTAAAATAAAACTATGGCCTAAAGTCCAAAATTCAACTCTCAACCTCAGTTCATATTTCCAAACCAATAAATGAGAAAACTAAAGAAAAACAGCAATAATCTCAACAAAATCTCTTCTCAAAATCTAAATACAGAACAGCCACATGTTCCCCTTTACCCACACCACAAGTTGTTTTGTCAAAGGACTCCATCAAATTGGTTAAACGTGATTTCTCTTTCACAAAATCATAATAATCATAATTGTTTTTGGCCCATACCTAAAGCTAATGTACCAATTTACTTCAGCTAGCTTTGCTTTCACGCCCTTGTAATTGTCTTTATGGAAGTGAAGGCTTATTTAAGCCTTGCCTTATTTAAGTTTAAAATATTCATCTTGGACCTACTCTTCTCTCCCTCAAACTGAATATAAAATTCAATCAGACTACAGTTGCTGCGACCTTGGGTCACTTTTGCGATGAGATCATTAATTAATCCTATTTCACTGTTCAATGTTAAGACTATATTGCCTGCTGTCTGGTTGCTATTCTCATTTTTCCATCCTGAAAAGATTTCATAAAATCTTTGACAACAAGGTGCAGAGCTGGATGAACACAGCAGGCCAAGCAGCATCATAGGAGCAGAAAGGCTGACGTTTCGGGCCTAGACCCTTCTTCAGAAATGGGGGAGGGGAAGGGGGTTCTGAAATAAATAGGGAGAGAGGGGGAGGCGGATAGAAGATGAATAGAGGAGAAGATAGGTGGACAGGAGACAGACAGGTCACAGAGGCGGGAATGGAGCCAGTAAAGGTGAGTGTAGGTGGGGAGGTAGGGAGGAGATAGGTCAGTCCAGGAAGGATGGACAGGTCAAGGGGGCGGGATGAGGTTAGTAGGTAGGAGATGGGGGTGGGGCTTGAGGTGGGAGGAGGGGATAGGTGGGAGGAAGAACAGGTTAGGGAGGCGGGGACGAGCTGGACTGGTTTTGGGATGCGGTAGGGGGAGGGGAGATTTTGAAGCTTGTGAAATCCACATTGATACCATTGGGCTGCAGGGTTCCAAAGCGGAACATGAGTTGCTGTTCCTGCAACCTTCGGGTGGCATCGTTGTGGCACTGCAGGAGGCCCAGGATGGACATGTTGTCTGAGGAATGGGAGGGGGAGTTGAAATGGTTTGCGACTGGGAGGTGCAGTTGTTTATTGCGAACCGAGCGTAGGTGTTCTGCAAAGCGGTCCCCGAGCCTCCGCTTGGTTTCCCCGATGTAGAGGAAGCCACACCGGGTACAGCGGACGCAGTATACCACATAAGCAGATGTGCAGGTGAACATCTGCTTGATGTGGAAAGTCTTCTTGGGGCCTGGGATGGGAGTGAGGGAGGAGGTATGGGGGCAGGTGTAGCACTTCCTGCGGTTGCAGGGAAAAGTGCCAGGTGTGGTGGGGCTGGAGGGGAGTGTGGAGCGGACAAGGGAGTCACGGAGAGAGTTGTCCCTCCGGAAAGCAGATAAGGGTGGGGAGGGAAAGATATCTTTGGTGGTGGGGTCGGATTGCAGATGGCGGAAGTGTCGAAGGATGATGCGTTGGATCTGGAGGTTGGTGGGGTGGTACATGAGGATGAGGGGGATTCTTTTTTGGTTCTTATTGCGGGGACGGGGTGAGGGATGAGTTGCGGGAAATGTGGGGGACACGGTTGAGGGTGTTCTCGACCACTGAGGGGCGGAAGTTGCGGCCCTTGATAAACGAGGACAACTGAGATGTACGGGAGTGGAATGCCTCATCCTGGGAGCAGATGAGGCGGAGGCGAAGGAATTGGGAATACGGGATGGCATTTTTGCCGGAAGGTCAAGGCTATGTTTGCCAATTGCTTTTTTCCAGCCAAGGTATAGATTAATCTGAGCATGATTATCTCCGCACCTTTCTGAATAGCTGTCAACATTTCCACCTTTATATTCTATTCTACCATGTGGTACATGTTAGGAGATCTGTGCACCATTCTCACAAGTGGACTTTGTGTTTATTGTTTCTCATTACTGCCCAAACAATTCTGCTTTCTGGATTTCTGAACATATGTCGTCCTTTTCCATTGTACATTAATTAACAGGACCATCCCCCCGGCCCCCCCACCACCCCTCTGACATGTCCCAGCTTCCTAGCCTTCCTAAACGTCTACCCTTCAATATTCAGTTTGCAATCTGTGTCAGACTGCAGTATAGGATCTGCTGCAAATCAAAGGGAAGACCCAACACCATTTACTTGGTGCAACTCAGATTGACCAAGACCACAAAACCATAAGATATAGGAGCAGAATTAATCATTTAGCCATTGGGTCTTCTCCGCCATTCTCCTGCCTTCTCCCCATAGCCCTTGATCGTCCTATTAAACAAGAACCTGTCTATCTTTGTCTTAAATATACTCAATGACTGAGCATCCACAGCCCTCTGCAGCAATAGGTTTTGTCATGGATGATTTCTGATAATGGAGGGACTGTGCAAAACGCTAAAGGCTGGGACTCTATTCACTGGAGTTGAGAAGAATGTGAGGAGATCTCATTGAAACATTTCGGATTCTTCAGGAGTTTGAAAGGATAATTGCTGAGAGGATGTCTCCCCTCATGAGAAAGTCTAAAACCAGAGGGTATAGTCTTAGAATATAGAGGCACTTCTTTAAAAGCGAGATGAGGAGGAATTTCTTCTTAGTGAGTCTTTGGAACTCTTTACCACAGAGAGTTGTGCAGGCAGTGTCCTTGAGCATATTTAAGGCCAAGATCGATCTTTGATCAGTCGAGGAATCAAAGGGTTATAGGGAAAGCGCAGAAAAGTGGACATGAGGAATGTTGGATCAGCCATGATGCTCCTGAATGGTGGAGCAAGCTTCAGGGCAAAACAGCCCACTCCTGTACCTAGTTCTTATGAGAACAAATTACTACATTAAAAAAAATTCAAAGCACGAGACACCTTTTAAAAAACTGCAGATTTTTCATTCCCACATTTCACATATTAGTATCATTCAGATCCCATCACTTTATCAGCAACATTCTTGCCAAACAGTGAGTCAAAAAGTCTATCTTATTTTTCTCCAGTCCAAATTCCAAGGTATTTTTGCATCAACCCATTAATTGCCTTTTACCTGAAGCAATATATTGACTGAAGAAGTAGCAGTTAATTGAACTCACAAGCTAGTTTGTTGGTGACTCTGAGCAACAGGATCTATACTGGCATTGCATTACTGTAAAAAGTCAGAAAGCTTATTTGAGACCTGGGGAGCTACAGCTCCCTGAAGTTGGAAAGTTTCAAGGTTATTTCTGTTTCAGAAATTATTGAAGAAATCCACCTATATGACAAGTCATCCCTGACACATAAGAAAGCTGTATATTTTTGCCACAGTCAGAAGACCATTGCAGAAAATCATTTTATTACAACAGGCTTGGGAACAAAGTATCTTGGTTAACTCAGTTTGGCATGTCTTCCCAAGTCATCATCTGCAAATTAATGATTTGTATTTTTTAAATAGCTTGTTGACTTTACCTCAAAACATCATAGACTATGGGTGATACAAGCTGAATAATAACCGTGGAAACACTGGGACACAAAGAGACAATTCAGCTTCTCATGCATTTTCCACCAGCCTAGGTATAGTGATAATGTCACTGGGCTAGTAATCCAGTAAATCCAGACTACTGCTCTGGGTGAAATGGGTTCAAATCCCAGCAATTGCAAATGGTGAAATGTGAATCTTAAAAAGATCTGGAATTTTAAAATAAAGCTGGCCTAATTTTGGTTGTCATAAAAGCCCATCCCGGTCACTAATGTCTTCTGTGGAAGGAAATCTGCCATCTTTACCTGGCCCTGGTCTGGACTACATGTGACTCCAAATCCACTGCAATGTGGTTAACTCTTCACTGCCTCCTCAACAATGGATAATAAAAGCTGACCTACTGAGTGATGCCCACTTCCTATGAACAAATAAAATAAACTAATGTCATTTTCCTATTCCATCATTATATCCCTCGATGTTATCACAATGTATGAATGTATCTATCTCTCTTGAATATCATGAGATGTCACAGTCTTCAAGGGTACAGAATTCCAAATTTTTATCGTGCTCCTCACCTCAGTCTTTAGGGGAGGTAATGGCCTAGTGGCATTATTGCTAGATTGTTAATCTAGAGAGCTAGATAATGTTCTGGGAACCAAAGGTTTGAAACTTACCTTGGCAGATTGTGGAATTTGAATTAAATAAAAGTCTGAAATTAAGAGTCTAATGGTGACCATTGTCAATTGCTGGGGAAAAAAACCCATCTGGCTCACTAATGTCCTTCACAGATGGAATCTGCCATCCTTACCTGGTCTGGCCTACATGTGACTTCAATGTGGTTGACTCTTAACTGCCCTCTGGGCAACAAATGCTGGCTTAGGTAGTGAAACTCTCATCCTGTGAATGAATTTTAAAAGAAATAGCAACACAGAAACTAGGAGGAGTAGGCCATTCAGCCCTTCACCATTCAAGGTGATCATGGCTGATCATACAACACGATACCCTGTTCCCACTTTCTCCCCATACCTTTTGATCCCTTCAGCCCTAAGAACTATATCTAGCTCCTTCTTGAAAACATTCAATGTTTTGGCCTCAACTGCTTTCTGTGGCAAAGAATTGCAGAGGCTCACCACAGATATTGCTCCTCATCTCAGTCATAAGTGTTCCCGCTCCTTCTTCTGGCTCTGGTCCCCTGGTTCTAGATCCCACAGCTGGGGAAATATTCTTCCACCATCCACCATGAATAGCCCTTTAAGAATTTTGTGAGTTTCAATGAGGTCCACAAGATGCTTCTCAACTTTGGGGAATACAGGTCCAGTTTACCTAAACCAAAACAGAAATTGCTGGAGAAACTCAGCAGGTCTGGCAGTATCTGTGGAGAGAAACAGAGTTTTGTTTTAAGTCTGGTGATCCTTCTTCAGAAGTGTTAGCAGCTGGGAGAATGTAGTAATTATGCTGATGACAAGGAGTTGGGGGCCAGGGGAGAAGAAAGTGAGACAGAGCCCAGATAGACAGAGAGATAAAAGGTTATTTAGAGAAAGGGATTGTTGATAGCAAGTCAGGGACTAAGAAAAGCTAGATAGATGATAATGGGAGCTCTGGGTGTGTCTTAGTATCTCCAAAACATTGTAAGGTACGTGTAGAAACAATTTTCCCTGTTTTTCCATCAATTTAAGTGGAGCTCCAGGAATGGCTAGCAGCATTCCCTGCAATAAAGTTGGTCTGCTTTAGTTAGAGCAGGTGCTTTCCATATTTGGGAGTGAGATCATAACAATAAAAACAAGAGTGGGCCAATCAGCACAGAAACCTATTACACCATATATTATAATCCTGGCCAATCTTTTATCTCAATACCAACTTGCTTGCCAATCCTCATGTCAGAGAAATTTCCTCAGTATCCTGTCCAATATTTATCCCACAACCAACATCACTAAAGCCAGATAATTTGAGGACTGTAACATTGCAGTTAGTGGGATCTTGCTGTGTGGACAATGTTGCATTTTGTACATTGTAATAGTGGCAACAATTCAAAAGGAATGATTTGACTGTAAATCTCTTTACAACACCTTGATGTCATGTTGTGCCAAGAGATGGCTTTCTCTCTTTTATTGAATTGCAATTTTAGATTTGTTTCTGTGATGTGTGGGTCACTGGCTAGGCCAGCAGGGAGCAGTTAAGAGTCAACCACATCGCTGCAGGTCTGGAGTCTTATATAGGGCAGGCCAGACAAGGACAGAAGATTTCCTACCCCAAAGAGCACGAGTGAACCAGCTGAGATTATCCCCCAACAATCATTGGACTCTTAATTCCAGAATTTTTTAAATGGAATTTAAATTCCACCACCTGCCAGCGTGGGATATGAGTCCCAGTCCCCAGAGAGTGACCTGCGTTTTAGGATTAATAGTCTTGCAATAATGCCACTAGGCCATCACCTGGCCCAAATTGCCAACAAACAGACCAAATCCACCAATTGATGAACAACATGAGCAACCTTCTTGTGCAAAGCATGCCAATTTTGACAATTGCAATGCATTTTACTCCAGTGTAAAATTCATTGAATCCTCACAGTGTGGAAGCAGGCCATTCGGCTCATCAAGCCCACACAAACCTTCTGAAGGGCATTCCACTGAAACCCACCCCGCTACCCTATCCCTGCATTCTCATGGCTAACCCACCTAGCGTGCACATACCTTGGACACTATAACATGGCCAATCCACTTAACCTGTGCATCTTTGGACTGTGGGAGTAAAACCCACACAGACACGGGGAGAATGTCCAAACTCCACACAGACAGTCACCCGAGGCTGCGAATTGAACCTGGGTCCCTGGCGCTGTGAGGCAGCAGTGCTAACCACTGAGCCACCCTGCTACCAAATTTAGAATCAACTTAACTATTTTGGCTTTGGATAACAAGGCAAAACCAGTTTTAGACAGTCAGCAGCCCAATTTGTAATTGGTGTGATGCTAAGGGACTTACAAATTGGGAGAGACAGAAAACTAGGTTAATGGTTGGCTATCAACTATTTCCCACTCTGGTGCAATTTGAAGATGAACTACACTGAGTGAATGCTTTCAGAGGAAACACTGTTGCCGTGGAGTGAATGGACAGTGGAGTAAGAGCCCTGAAACAGTCTTTCATCTCACAGCGACCAAATGTTACCTCAGGTGTTTACTTCCTATCCATTCATCTTCAAAGTGGTTATGAAAAGGTGAATATGGACTGGGCAAGGTTAATTATTGCACTGCTCTAATTGCTTTCCCAGAGCGTCTGTTAAATAACTAATTTTAGCAGAAAGGGCAAGCCAAAGAAAAATAATTAGAACTGGCAATGGAGAGGAAGCATCCAATTAGAACCAAGTCTTCCTCAGTTCAAAAAGATGGGAGGGATCCTTGTTTTTTTTCTATCTGATAAATGACCCACAAACAACATCTCAGAATTCTCTGATTTTAGAACGTCTGATGCTTAATTATGCAAATGTGTTTATCATGATGAGAAAAGAGCCTCTGAAATAATGACCTTTTAATAATTCTCATGCAACTAATGAGCCACTTAAGCCATTTAAATGTCGAAATATCGTTAATCCTGCAGTGGATGTGCCATATCTATAGAGGATTGGAATTACATGAAAAGGAATCAGTAAAAGAAGCCTTGGATGCACTATTGTACTGAATATTCTGACAGCCCATCCTCAAGGTACGAGTGGAACAGGTCCAATTCCCCTCTGCTCTTCCCCAAGCTGAAGCTGACAAACTGGCCTCCAAACACCATTGAATTTATAGCACTATAACAAACCTTTCAGCCCAACAGGTCTATCCTCTGATCAAGACTTCTTCCATTCTACTTTGCTATCTATCAAACTCCCATTTTCCTCTCATAGAGTCACAGAGTCAGAGTACAGCACAGAAACAGACTCTTCAGTCCAACTCATCCACACTGAACAGATATCCTAAATTAATCTAGTCCCATTTTCTAGCATTTGGCCCATATTGCTCTACACCTTTCCTGTTTGTATACCCATCCATGTGCTTTTTAAATTTTGTAATTGTACCAGTCCCCACCACTACCTCTGGCAGCTCATTCCATACGCGCATCACCCTCTGCATGAAAGCATTGCCCCTCAGGTCCCTTTTCAATCTTTCCCTTCTCACCTTTAACCTATGTCCCCTAGTTTTGGATTCCCTACCCTAGGGGAAAAGACCTTGACTAATCACCCTATCCATGCCCCTCATGATTTTATAAACTTCTATAAAGTTACCCCTCGGCCTCTGATGCTCCAGGGAAAATAACTCCAGTCTATTCAGCCTTTCCTTATAGCTCAAATTCTCCAACCCTGGGAACATCCTGTAAATCTTGTCTGAACCCTTTCAAGTTTAACAAAATTTTTCCTGTAGCAGGGAGACCAGAATTGTACACAGCATTCCAAAAATTGCCTAACCAATGTCTGTACAGCTGCAACATGACCTCTCAACTCCTATACTCAATGCATTGACCAATAAAGTCAAGCGTATCAAACGCTTTCTTCACTATCCTGTTTACCTGCGATTCCACTTTCAAGGAACTATGAAGTTGCCCTCTAAGGTCTCTTTGTTTGTTTGTTACAACACTCCCCAGGACCTTACCATTAAGTGTATAAGTCCTGCCCTGATTTCCCCTGCATGAGTAAATCTTTCCCTTAAGTGAATCTGTGCTGCTCACCTCAGCAATTCCATGTAGTAATGAGTTCTACATTGTAAATAGTTCCCAGGTGAATAACTTTCTTCTTTTTTTTATCCTTTCATGGAATGTGGGCATCGTTGCCAAAGCCAACATTTGTTGCTATCTCTAACTGCCCTTGAATTGAGTGGCATTTCCATTTTTCCTGATAGATATAAGCTCTAAGATCTTGCACCATATTGGAAATCATTTGTTGCACCAGTGTCTGTATATCCCCTTCAAAGAGCATTGAGATGAGGTCAGGTGTGTCACATCTGGTTGCATACTTAAGAAGTGCCCATCCCAAGACATCCTTGCAACGATAAACACCCATTGACATTACATCTGAGGGATTCAATCACTCCTGAGCTGAAGATAAGCTACGAATGTAATCTATTCATCTTCCAGTGAAGGCATAGCTAAATGGGGTTACCATTAACTGAGTTGGACATAAATATAGTGGCTACAAGACTGAGTCAGAGACTAAGAATGCTGCAGTAAGTAACTCACTTCCTGACTCCCCAAAGCCTGTCCACCATCTGAAAAGTACAAGCCAGGACTATGATGGAATACTCCCCACTTGCCTAGATGGATGCAGCTCCAACACTCAGGAAAATTGACACCATCCAGGACAAGGCTACATCTACATGAAATGGACATCATCAAAGAGTCCAATTAGTAACATCCGTGTCCGATAAATGAAGGAAATAAATTCCCATCAGAACCAATGATCATACTCTCAACTCAACTCTTCCAAAATTCTGGTTAATAATGTTCCATCTAAGATGCCTTGTTGAGCGACTTCAGTCCATTGGTGGATGTAGACCCACAATGCCATTAGGGAGAGAGCCCCAGGATTTCAGCCCAGCGACACTGAGAAACGGCGACATATTTCCAAGTCAGGATGGTGTGTGGCTTTGAGAAAAACCTGCAGATGGTAGCGTTCCTGTGTATCCGATTGGTTTGCTAGGGTACTTCAGAGGGTAGCTCAGTGCCAACCACATTGTACTGAGTAAGAACTGCAAATTTCTTTCTCTAAAGGACTGTTAGTGAACCAGATGGGCTTTTTTGATGATTGGTGATAGTTTCATGGTTACCATCATTGTGTAACCATCAGGCAAAATACACCTGTGGCATTTTGCTAAATTAAAGATACCACATAAATGCATGTTGTTGTTGCAGTGAGGCTAACATCAATAGGATTCTGCTATGCTCTGAGTTGGTAGATTTTGGTCTGAGATGTGCTGAGATGCAAACTCTGAACAAATGTCTCCAAAAGGAGCCTTTGAAAAGTTAGGGAGCAGTGCAAACAGGGCAAACAAAATCCCAACATGACCAGGTTGCCCTCAAACCTCCAACCACTCCCGTCAAGCCTGGCAGCATTTGTGGAGAGAAAAACAGGGTTAACATTTTGGATTCAGTACAAGTCTGCTTCAGGTCTGTTGAGATCTTCTGAAGAAATCATATTACACTCGAAACATTAACTCTGTTTGTCTCTCCACAGATGCTACCATAATGCTGAGTTTCTCCAGCACTTCCCGTTTTCATTCCAGATTTCCAACAATCACGATATTTTGCTTTTATTGACCCAACCATCCCTTGTCTCAAAAAACCCAAGAACTGTAAATGCTGCAAATCAGAAACAGAAACAGAAATTGCTCGAAAAACTCAGCAAGTTTGGCAGCCTCAGTGGAGAGAAATCAGAGTTAATATTTCGGGTCCAGTGACGTTTCTTCAGAACTAGGAACTAAAATTATTGGAATCGATATTGAGTCCTGAAGGCTGCAGGATCCCCAAATGGAAAATGAGGTGTTGTTCTTCCAGCTTGCGCTGAGTCTCACTGGAGCATTGCAAGAAGCCCCAGACACAGATGCTGGCCAGGGAACAGGATGTTATGTTGAAGTGCCAGGCATTTGGAAGCTTGGTGACATTTTTATGGACAGAACGTAGGTGTTCTGCAAAGTGGTTGCCCCGTCTGCACTTTGTCTCCCCAGTGTAGAGGAGACCATATTGTGAGCAGCGAATGCAGTAGATATCCCATGTCTCACCCCACGCAGACAGAAGCTTTAAAAATTGAAAGAACTGCGGATGCTGCAAATCAGGAACAAAAACAGAAGTTGCTGGGAAAGCTCAGCAGGTCTGGTAGCATCTGTGGAGAGAGAAATCAGAGTTAACGTTTTGGGTCAAGTGACCTTTTCTCTGAACTGTCCTCTCCACAGATCCTGCCAGGCCTGTTGAGCTTTTCCAGTAATTTCTATTTTTGGTTTAGATAGAAGCCTTGCTTTCCTGATGTCAGCTATGGCTCAGTTGGAAGCCACTTTTGCCTCTGATTCATATGGTCCTGGGTTCAACTCCCACTTGAGGGACTGAGCAACTCTCCAGACTGGTACAACAGAAATCTGAGGGACAGAGGCACCTCCCTTCACTCGAGACATCTGCAGGTTTGGGTGGATATAAAACAGTGGCAAACATTTGCCCCTTAATCGCCATCAAAAAGAAACAAATTAACAGATTATCATGTTGGTGTTTGAAGGAGTTTGCTGTGCATTCATTGGCTGCTGTGTTTCTTATAGACAGCACGTTAAAGTCAAATGCTTCAAGACTTTTGCAGTTGTGAAAATGCTGTCCATACATAAATTTTCCTTCTAGTTTTCTGTCTCTGATGGTGGAAATTTGACAACCATCACCTAAGAGAGGAAAGCAAGTGGATTGTAGAATGACTATTCAAACACAAAGGATTACATACATGTGGCTCTCTGTCACCGAGAGAGGCTTACTGTTGAATTTTTCAGCGCAGAAAGGAAACAATTTTATCAGCCGTGCCGTTGTTGGCTTTTTGTGAGATTAATCCAAAACTAATCCCAATGTCTTGTTCTTGTCACTGCTCCTTCCTCTGTCTCAAACTCTTCCCCTGAAAAACACAAGGCTTAAATCACAGGAGAGCTGGGAAATATTGCCTGACTCAAACAGCCACACGTGTGAGGGAAGGTGATTACTGTCAGACTGGAACACTGGGCATGGATAGACTTGTTGGAATGTAATTTATCGCAGGAGAAGACACACAGAATGCACAAAGATTTCAGATCAGCAATCCTTGATCCCACTGACACCAAACATACAAGTACCAGCATAAAAAAACTTATGCTGAGGAAATAAATTCCTTACACTGGAGGACTCTTGCTGTGCAATATAGAATAGAGAACAATCTGCCTGTTTCTGATGAAGGGTCTAGGCCCGAAACGTCAGCCTTCCTGCTCCTATGATGCTGCTTGGCCTGCTGTGTTCATCCAGCCCTGCACCTTGTTATTCTCCAGAATCTGCAGTTCCTGCTATCTCAGAGTTTAGAGGGATCTGGGTCAAATGTTGGCAAGTGGGACTAGCCTAATTAATTTAGGGTATGCGGTCGACACGAGTTGGACCGAAGGGTCTGTTTCTGTGCTCTGAATACCTACCATCCAGCTGGAGAGGAGAGAGCCTAATGCCCGTCCCCAAATGCCAAACCCAAACAACCACAGGGCGGAGACTATATATCTTTCTCCCACCACCAGCCACACCTACTGACACCCCCATTCCCAAAGCCGGTTATATCCTTTAATATGGTCTGTCACAGGAAACCTGAGCACAATCTCAAAAGAAGAGGAAGCTGTGAGGGTTGCAGGCTGACAGAGGTGACAGTGAGAGAGCTGGTGGAAAATGAAAATGATTGGTTGAGTTTGCCCTGGAGAGATTTTCACCTGCATCGTGTCAATTCACAAAGTGATGGGAGGAAAGGGCCACCAGAAACCTTCTCAACTCACCAGCAATTAAGGCCTTCAACTGATCAGTTAATGATCACTTAAGGGCCTGAACTCATCACTAACCTGTCTTCCTTTCTGCTGTTCCCAACCGGGAGAGCAGTATGTTCTGCCTACCGGCTAATGTGGACGAACATCAGGCACAGAAATTGCTGGAGAAACTCAGCTGGTCTGGCCGCATCCGTGGAGAGAA
This sequence comes from Rhincodon typus, assembly GCF_021869965.1. Classification (NCBI taxonomy): domain Eukaryota; kingdom Metazoa; phylum Chordata; class Chondrichthyes; order Orectolobiformes; family Rhincodontidae; genus Rhincodon; species Rhincodon typus. The sequence goes on along the minus strand of NC_063335.1, from coordinate 112,009,145 downwards.
AGAGAGCAAACATGTGAGTCTGGGATGAAGTGTCAGTTCTCAGGAAAATTCATATTGGACTCAAAACATGAACTCTGTTTTTCTCTCCATGAATGCTGCCAGGCCTGCTGAGTTTCTCCAGCACTGTCTGTTTTTTTTTTTGTCAGCTCCATTTACCCAGCCTGCTTTCATTTTCAATTCTGACTTTATCCTTTTACCACACCAACCCCCAAAAGAAATCCATCCATCACAGAGTTAAATCTTTCAACAGGTCACTCTTCCCATCCACACCAACCTCTCCCCAGCCTGAACAGCTTTTAGGGAAGAGAATTCTAACTTTTCACGAGCCTTGCTGAGAAGATATATTTCTTGATATCCTGCCAGAGTGGCCTGGCTGTAATTTTACGGTTTTATCACTCTTGCCCAGGGCTCCAGCCCTCTGATAAAATTCGTTCTTATTTTCTCGAACGCAGTGGCATTTTCCTTAAAATTACAAGCGTGCCCTGTCTTTTCCCAGGTTTCCCTCAGCTGCACCTGTACAGCAATGTTAATTTGTCATTGGAAGTGAAGAATGTACATGAGATATCATGGGTGAGGCTCTCCTCTCCCTTGAGTAGGCATCAGCTTATTATTATGTCATCCACCTTCAGGCTCCTCTAGTCTCACAGCACATATACTGAGCAGGCAAGTCAGGTTATGAATGGTAGAACTTTATTCTACTCACGTCCAAGTATCTAATCCTCCTGAGCTAGAGAGTGGAGGAGCTGAATGGTTAAGACTGGATTGGCATCTTAAATCATCAGGCACTATGTTCATTGGATCCAATCATTGAAAACCTGAGGAAGACCATGTGAAATCTTGAAAAATTAATCTCTCTGCTGTGAGAAAGTGCCGTCTATATTGTGGAAGACGACACGGGACTGTACCCTCAGCAGAATGATTGATGTTCCAAGCCAACAGTCCACCTCTATTCAGATTCTCAAAAGGCTCCAATTTGTGGAAGACGTCTGTGCCACGTTTATTCACTTCAATTCAAAAGTAAAGAACGTGGGAACAAATTACTGCAGATGCTGGAGTCTGTACTGAAAACAACTAATGCTGGGGATTACGGTGGGTCAGACAGCACCCATGGAGAGAGAGAGAAAGCTAACATTTCAAATGTAGATGACTCTGCATCAGAGCTGCGGTGAAGTATGCTATAGTTTGGAGGGGATAGGTGTGGGGGTAGTGGGTGTAGGGTGCTGGTGGAGAAAAGATTTGGTTGTTCGGATTAAGTGATTGGAATGTGAGATTAGCAGAAGAATGGTATGTCTAACTTCCGGACTTGAAAGGAAAGACAGCCCCATTGGGATTGGGGGAGGGGAGAAAGGATATGATAACAGAATGTAACAAGTTAAAAGAAAGTGCAGAAATGGCTGTTGGTTCACAATTTGAAGGTGTTGTACTCAATATTAAGGCCAGAAGGCTGTAAAGTGCCTAGTCCCTTCCTTGGCCTCTTACCTGCCCTTAATCTCTCCATTGAAAACTGCCAACATGACATCAGCCATCTCAATTTCTCTGCTTCTCTCCGCTGTAACCTGTCCCCTTCTGAAATTGCTGATCTCTTAGATCCAACTCTAACTTTGTTATCAAACTGGATGACAAAGATGGTGCTGTTGTAGTCTGGAGCACTGATCTTTACCTTGCAGAGGTTCAATGCCAGTTCTTCCTACAGTCCCATAGCATGACCCCACATTCGAAGATCAAGCCATTGTTGCCAAGACTGACACCAACCTCATTACCTCCAGAGATCCTCCCCCCTCCACTCCCCTCCGCCAACTGCCTCCAACCTGGTAGTGTCCCAATTCCAGACAACCCACTTCTATCTCCTTCCCAAAATCCACAAACCAGACTGCCCCGGTAGGACCACTATTATCAGACTGTTCCTGCCCTACTGAGCTCATTTCCTCCTACCTTGACTCCAATCTCTCTCCACATGTCCAGACCCTGCCCACCTATATCCATGATTCCTCTGATGCCCTCCACCATATTGACAATTTCCAGTTCCCTGGCCTTAACTGTCTCCTGTTCACTATGGATGTCTAATCCCTCAATACTTCTACCCCCAACCGGGATGGTCTTAGAGCTCTCAGCTTCCTCCTCGACCAAAGATCTGAACAATTGCCATCCACCACCACTCTCCTCTGCCTGGCTGAACTTGTTCTCTCACTGAACAATTTCTCCTTTCATTCATCTCACTTCTGCCAAGTAAAAAGAGTGGCTATGGGCCCCTGCATGGGTCCCAGTCATGCCTGCGTCTTTATGATGCATGTGGAACGATCCTTGTTCCAGTCCTACACTGGCACCCGTCCCACAATTCTTTTCTCAGTGCATCAACGACTGCCTTGCTGTCATTTCTTGCTCCCACCAGGACTTTGAAAATTTTATTTGTTTTGCCTCCAATTTCCACCTCTCTATAACTTTCACATCATCCATTTCCGACACTTCCTTTCCTTTCCTTGACCTCTGTGTCTCCATTTCGGGGAATAAACTTTCCACTGCCATCAACTACAAAGCCACTGACTCCCATAGCTACCTTCAGTACAGCTCATCACATCCCACATCCTGCAAGGACTCCATCGCCTTTGCCTACGTCGTATCTGTTTGAATGACACCACCTTCCAAAACAGCGCTGTTGGCATGGCTTCCTTCTTCCATAACTGCGGTTTCCCACCAACTGTGGGTGATAGAGCCCTCAACCACATCTGACTTATCACCCATGCTTCTGCCCTTGCCCTTTGCCATCACTCACAACAGAGTGATCGGTATCCCATTGCCCTTACTTTCCATCCCACCAGCCTCCACATTCAAGGGATCATTCTCCGCCATTTCAGACAACTCCAGCAGAATGCCACCACCAAACACATCTTCCCCTCACTCCCCCGCCTGCTTTCGCAGGGATCATTCCCTCTGAGACACCCTAGTCCATTCCACAACCACCAACACCATCCCGCTCCCAATGGCACCTTCCCATGTAACTGCAGAAGGTTCCAAACCTGCCCCTTCACCTCCTTCCAGCCCACCATCCAAGGGCCCAAACAATCTTTCCAGGTGAAGCAACACTTCATCTGTATCTCCTCCAATCTGGTGTATTGTATTCGCTGCAACCAATGTGGCCTACTCTACATTGGAGAAACCAAATGCAGACTGGGTGACCGCTTTGCAGAACATCTCCGGTCTGTGAGCAAGCATGACCCTGACCTTCCTGTAGCTGGTCATTTTAACACAGCACCCTGCTCACATGCCCACTTCCCTGTCCTTGGATTGCTGCAATGCTCCAGTGAATAACAGCGCAAACTAGAGGACTAACATCTCATCTTCAGACCAGGCAGTTTACAGCCTTCTGGCCTTAATGTCGAGTTCAACACCTTCAAATTATGAACCAACACCTATTTCCTCCCTTTCTTTTAGCTTGTTACATTCTCTATCACCATGTCTTTATTCCCTCCCCCCATCCCAATGAGACTGTCTGTCCCTTCAAATCTGGCAGTTAGATACAGCATTGTTCTGCCAATCTCACATTCCAATCACTTAATCTGAACAACCAAATCTTTTCTCCTCCAGCACCCTACACCCACTACCCCACACCTCCCCGCCTCCAAACTATAGCATAAATGCTGTCCCCTCCACACTTCAACTTTGATGAAGACTCATCTAGACTCTAAACGTTAGCTTTCTCTCTCTTCATTGGTGCTGTTTGACCTGCTGTGATCTCCACGATTTGTTGTTTTCAAAAGTAAAGAACAGCTGGATAAACAATTATTTGGAGAAATTAGCGTTGAGGTTATAGCAATGAGGCATCATAATCAGTCCTCTATTGAGCAGAAAAGCAAATTTGGGTGTCACATCTGGGGGAAAATAGGAAGTAAATGACCAATGAAGATCTGAACAGCAGGGAGGAAGCTTTCTTCTGCAAAACCTTCCCTCAAGAGGTTAATTGAATGAGTAGAATCTTTTCTTGCTAAAAAAAAACCTTTTCTAGTTTCACATGTCCTATCGGTTGTTTTCTGAAATTCATAAGAATTATACAATGAGTTTTAACTGTGCACCTTTTTACAATATGACACTCAACCACTTCCATGTTAGCTCCATTGTTGTAGGGACATGCCTTCCTCCTTGCTTCCTGAAGTCGATGACCAGCTCTTTCATTTTGCTGACATTGAGGAAGAGATTGTTATCTATACACCAAGTCGCTAAGCTCTCTTATCTCGTTCTCTCAAATTTCAAATCTAATGTTGACCTCGCTTTCTGCAGCTGTAACATTATATTTCTTGCTTTATTCCATTAACCTTACCTGCACTTTGTATGATTAGGATCTGCCTGTTCAGCACGCAAAACAAAACTTTTCACTGTATCTAGGAACATGTGACAATAACAAATCAAAATATCAATGTCAGTAGGATTGGCTTGTTTTAATTTTTCATTTACTCATGGGATGTTGGTATTGCCACCTGGCCCAGCATTTATTACCTGTCCCTAGTTGCTCTCGAGAAAGTGATGGTCAGCTGCCTTTTTGAACTATTGCAATCCATGAGCTGTTGTTAGACCTAATTCACTGAAACATATTGAAACCACTGAAACCTTAAACAGGCACCTTATTCTCCAGGAAACCATTCAAAACTATTCTCAGCTCCTTTTACTTTTCCAGCTGGGTAACTTTTACTTTTCTACCTGGGTAACCTTTACTCCCTGTCTGTCACAGTGAGAGATACATTGAAGATCTCTCCCACTAGGAGGGTATGCACGGTAGATTGATCTTGGTAAGTTAATAGGTCGGCACAACATCGTGGGCCGAAGGGCCTGTACTGTGCTGTACTGTTCTATGTTCTATGTTCTCTATATTCACTAGCTACAGCTAGCAGATTTTGCAACAATATTTAAAATGCAAGAAATTGGACCTTTTCAGTCTGAGTGCCAATTTCTTCTTGCATCCTGTGTACAGAACAATAGATAACTCTTCCCTTAACTCACTGTTCTATCTGTCCAGGAAACTTGCAGACTGAACCTGTCTGTGGGGTTCAATGACATTTTTTCCAAATAACCTGCAACCTGGTCCCACAGTTCCCCTCTCAACGCTCATTATAATAGCAATATGAATCACATGGGCCTTTTATACAGGCAGAAATGCTAAGGAGATGATCTCATTGAAACCTTTATTCTTGCAGGACCATTGAGGGTAAATGCAGAATGACGATTTCCAAGACCGTGGAGTCCAGACCCAAGGGTCACAGGCTAAGAATGCGAGGTAAGTCAATTACGACTGAGATGCAGGGGGAATTTCTTTACACAGAGAGTGGGGAGCCTGTGGAATTCCATGCCATAGAATGTAGTTGAGGCAAAAACATCGGATGGTTTCAAGAAAGATGTAAACATATTTCTTAGGGTTAAAAAGATCAAAGGATACAGAGAGAAAGTACAAAGAGGGCACTGAGCTGGACGATCAGCCCTGATCATATTGAAAGGTGGAGCAGGCTCAAAGGGCTGAATGGCCTCCTCCTGATCCTATTTTCTTTGTTTCTGTGTTACTAGGGAGCTGTCTTCTAGTTAGCAGAATCCGTTTTATCTTGGAACTAAACACACAATTCAAAGTACAACAGCACCATTTTGAAAACTAGAAGTTAGCTTTTAAAATAATTCTCTGAAATTTTAAAAGGATGTCAATAGAATACCATTGAAAGTTTCCCCGGTAACCTTGGATGTAAGGAAAACTGCCACCCTAATGAGGCCTGAGGCTGCAGCCACACTCCAGCATGCTTGGCTCTTCACTGCTCTCGGATGTGAAGAGGTTCCCAAGACATTCAGTTGTAGCCATGTTGGCTCAAGGATAAACCTCACTTCCAATTGCTGAGAATAACAAGGGTTGGATACCATACACTCAACTTGCATTGGCTTCCATTTTTCAAGGAATGTTTCAATTATTCATAAGAAGAGACATTCTTGCGAATATTCAATCACAAGTAATTTATGATTAGCAGTCTTGGTCGTAGTATGGCTCACTTACAGCTGCCAGAATTCACATCTGTTCACACTAGTTAGAATCTCTACAGTGTGGAAGCAGGCCATTCAGCCCATTAGGACTACACCAACCCTCCAAAGAACATCCCACCCAGACCCACACCCCTACACAATCCCTGCATTTCCCATGGCTAATCCACCCCTTGCCTGCACATCCCTCGACACTATGGGCAATTTAGCATGGCCAATCTACCTAACCTGTGCATCTTTGCACTGGGGGAGGAAACCCACACAGACACAGGGAGAATGTGCAAACTCCAGACAGTCTAAGGGTGGAATCAAACCCAAGTCCCTGGTGCTTTGAGGCAGCAGTGCTAACCACTGAGACACTTTGAAGAAGTTGCATTTGACTTGAAAGATTAACATTAACTTTTTCTCTCTCTTCACAGATGCTGCCAGCCTTGCTGAGTTTCTCCAGTATTTTCGGAATTTACTTCGCATTTCCAGCATCTGCAGTATTTTAATTTTGAATAAAGGTAAGAGATGGGATTGATGTACCGTTAGTAAAGAATGGTGTTGAGAAACCGGTTGAAATTTTGTTTTGCTATCTTTCTAAACTGTGTGTGAGAGAATGAAAGACTTGGTTTTTTTGCTTCTTCTGAGTAATAAATTTGTGTTGTTTTGCTTTTTTCATTTTTTTTATATTCGCATGTGGCTCACTGGTGCTGTTGGCTGGGCCAGAATTAAATACCTATCCCTAGTTTCCCCTTGAGAAGGTGGTGGTGAGCTGCCTTCTTGAACCACTGCAGTCCATGTGCTGTAGGTAGACCCACAATGCCCTGAGAGAGGGAATTCCAGGATTTTGACCCAGTGACACCGAAGGACCGGTGATGTATTTACAAGTCAGGATAGTGGGAGGCTGAGGGGGGAACATTTACAGATTCATGTTAATGTGTTCAGTGACCAACCATCGTGATAACCAACTGCAACAATTAAACTTATGATCTGTCAAGCCAAAGTTTCATTCTGGGATTCAACTTCTTCAATGTTACCATCAGCTGGTAGCACAACAGGGTAAAGACTTTACAATAACTGGCAAGAAACTGGACACACACGATGCATTGTGATGCATTAGCCGGATATTGTGTGAATGGAAAACCTCCCTGTTCTATATGTTTGAGCTGTCAGTATAGATTACGCAGGATGCAGTGAAAGGTGGGAAGGGGAGATTGTAGAGGGGCTCTCTCTTTATTCCCTCTGTGCGAAGAGAGATGCATGGCTTTCAGATCAGCCACCATCTTGTGTAATGGTGGAGCAAGCTCAATGGGCTGAATGGTCCCCTCCAGGCTCCTATGTCTTATACTGAATGACCATGTCAGTGATATTCTTGATGCTGCAATGCACTGCAATTAAATCCATGTCACTGTGTGAAAATCCTGGAACTATCCCCCTAAGGGCAGTGTGGGTCAACCTACAGCACATGGACTGCAGTGGTTCAAGAAGGCGGCTCACCTCCACCTTCTCAAGGGGCAACTAGGGACTGGGCAATAAATACTGACCCAGTTAGCAATGCCCACATCCCACGAGTGATTCAAAACAAAACTTGCTGCTGTCTCTAAAGACCTGGGGTGTCATTGGCTCAGTTATCCTTATGAATCACCTTTCTAGCCACAGGCAATGATATGCATGGTGAAGCGGTCAGTTACCTCTGTGATCTGGACAGCTGGTACGCAATGCAGTATGGCTTCAATGTAACTTCAGCTGAAGTTACCACGAAGGGCCCTCCTTCTCAAAGTCTCCCCTTGATTGAAATGTGGCCAACATTGAGTTAAGCTGCCCCCTCCCATTGTCTCTCTCACAGGAGGGCAGCCCTATAGACTGGTAAGACTACGGTGATTTTGCCATGACCCTAGTACCAGCTTGTAGTTGGTCTTCCAGCAAGAACTTTTTTTTTGTGTTGCTCACACGTTTTCAGGCCTGACTGGCGAGTTTATTTCTAGCCAGGTGTCTATTTGTAGGTTCTATCTGTGTAAACCTCTATCCTTTCTGTAATAGAGCTCGAGCTCATCTGAGAATGAGCCACTGGGTATTTAAAACAAGATTAAGAAATGAACTCTTTCATCATGTCGTGACTTGGTTGTTATTATGAGGCTCATGTGGTTGGGTAAGCACACTCACTGAGGTCCCCTGTAGGGTTTCATCAAAACATGACAGGCAGAAAGCTGATCATTAGCAAATATTACCCTGAGCTGCATCAACCTGAGAACAATCATTAGAACAAGGAGGTTTGGCGCTTGCCAATAAATCATATTAAAAATTATGGAATAAGTGAGCAGGTATCAAAGACTCTACCTATAATAAATGCTGCACAGGCTATACACGTTGCACAAAGGATAATGTCTTGTGTTTCTCTCACGCCATATTTTGTCTGAGAAGGTGGATTTCAGAAGGTGGGTTCCATTTGCAAGGCTGCACCACTTCCTTTCCATCCCCCATTGGGAGCTGTAGAATCTTCCAGTTCTTGGGTGGGGGTCTGGTCTTTCAGACAATGAGTGGCTGGGCGTGGGGGGCATTGGATTCAGGAAACATAGATACAGAGATAGGGTGAAGCTGTTTCTGAATGTAAAAGGAACAATTAGGAGAGGACATAGCTTCAAAATGATGTGCAGAGAAAGGGTGGCTAAAAAAACTCTTTCACACAGCAAGTGCAGAGTGACACCAACAGCGTCCGTTCGATTCCCACAGAGGCTGAGGTCACCACTCTCTTTCTCAACCTCTCCCCGAGGCCTGAGGTATGGTGACCCTCAGGTTAAACCACCACCAGTCCTCTCTCCCTCTCTCCCTCTCTCTCTCTCTCTCTCCCTATCTGTCTATCTCTGATGAGACAGCAGCCGTATGATGCGGTAGGACTAAGGTAACTTCGGGTTTAGAATGTACCACCTGGAAATGTGGTGGAGCCAGGATCAATTGAGGTGTTCAACAAGTTTTTTTGGTGATAATGTGTACACAGATGCAGGATAAAGTAAGGAGATGGGTGCTTGATAATAGATCCAGTTTAGGTACAATGGGCAGAATGGCCTCCTTCTGGTAAAATTGCAACAGGTATAGGCCATTCAGCCCTCCAGCCTGCTCCATCATTCAACATGATCACGGCTGATCATCCAACTTACTCCCTTGTTCCTACTTTGTCTCCGTACTCTTTGATATTTTTGACTCAAATAACTGTATCTAACATGTTGAAGCTTCACAAGCTTCAAACTGTCCCCACTCCCGACCTCATCCCAAGACCAGCCCATCTCATCCCCGCCTCCTTGACCTGTCCGTCTTTTCTCCCACTTATCCGCTCCTCCCACTTCACTGATCAAACCCCACCCCCACTTCCTACCTATTAGCCTCATCCCCGCCTCCTTGACCTGTCCATCTTCTCTCCACCTATCTGCTCCTCTATCCACCTTCTATCACTGCCCCCAACCTCTCTATTTATTTCAGAGCCCCTTTCCCCTCCCACATTTCTGAAGAAGGATCCAAACCCGAAACGTCAGCTTTCCTGCTCCTCTGATGCTGCCTGGCCTGCTGTGTTCCTCCAGCTCCACACTGTGTTATCTCTGACTCCAGCATCGGCAGTTTCTACTGTCTCCATATCCCTTGGACCCATATCACGATACCCTTGCTCAGAAAGGGGAGGCAATGGCCTATTGGTGTTACCACGGACTGTTAACCCAGAGACCCAGATAATGTTCTGGAGACCCAAGTTCAAATCCCGCCTTGGCAGATGGTGGAATTTGAATTCAATAAAATATCCGGAATTAAGAATCTAATGATGACCATGAACCCAGTGTCGATTGTCAGTAAAAACCCATCTGGTTCACTAATGTCCTTTAGGGAACGAAACTGCCATCCTTACCTGGTCTGGCCTACAAGTGACTCCAGACCCACAGCAATGTGGTTGACTCTGAACTGTCCTCTGGGAAATTAGGGATGGGCAATAAATGCTGTCTAAAAGCATAACCCTCATCCCATGAATGAATAAGGATAAGAATTAATAAAAAATGTATCTATCTCAGATTTAAATTTAACAATTCAATTGCAATTTGAGGAAGAGAGTTCCAAACCCGCATTAATCTTTGCATGTCAACGTGTTTTTTGACATCTCTCCTGAATAGCCTGGCCCTAACCGTTAGAGTATGCCCCTGGTTCTAGAATCTTTAACAAGTAGAAATAGTTTATCATAATCTGAGTGAAACAGATATTTTTGCCGACAATCAGCAACAGTTTCTTAGCCATCATTAGGCTTTTAATATCAGATTTATTTGAATTAAAATTTCATCAGCTACCATGCCAGGATTTGAACCTCGATATCCAGAACAATGTCTGGATGTGGAAATGAATAGTCTAGCGATAATCCCACAGAGGGAGTCAGATTACAGGAAATATGCAGCAAAATGGATATGAAGACTGTTGGACCATCTGTGATCCTGTTGATTGGAAGAGCAGATTGAGGTAATAGGCTTTCAATCAGGAAGATAGTCACCTTTCTTCCCCATCAGGGAAGAAGTTAATCAGGGAGGGTGAGAGTTTATCATTGAGGGCGATCGAGAAATTCCTAATTGGGCTGAACTCACTGAGAATCTACTTGCCACGGTGGCAAGAAAGGGTCAAGTCTCTCTCACCTAATTACTCCCCCTCTTGCCACTTCTTTTGTCTGCCCCAATCTGGGGGAATATCCCAATATGTTTCTGACAAGCTGAGGTGGTAGCAGTTTTGCAAAGCTATCAATGGCTGCCCACTGTCCTGAGAATTCTTGGATGGCAGAAAGAGACTCTTAATAAGCTTCTAAATGACATAAATAAAAAGGGAACTACTGCTAGAGATCTGAAATATCAATGAAGGAAGTGCTGGAGGGCCCCGCGGGTCTGGCAACTTCATCGGGGGAGAAACACTTACTGTTTCCAGTCCAGTGACAGAGAGGTTCTCAATAAGGGTGACATTGGATTTGAAATGTTGACTCTGTTTCTATCTCCACAGATGCTGCCAGACCCGCTGAGTGTTTCCAACTCTTTCTGTCTTAATTACATCATTGTGCCAAATTAACAATACAGATGATTTCACGTTAATGCCCACATTGGTCAAGTTGGCAAGGTCCAGAAATGAGGTGGCATATAGGCACAGAGGCCATTGTGCAAAGTACGTTTTGGTCATCTACTTCCTTGCCCACATCAATTCAATGGGTGAAAATGTGGTCAAGAGAGTCTTTCACAGTCCAGTGAAACATGGCAGCCAATTTGCATCTAGCAATGAGAAATGGTGATAAATATTGGTTGGACATAGCAGAGATCTCCCTGGCCCTTCTTTGAAACAGTATTGTGATATATTTAAATCAGATCTGATGGTGTAATGTTTTACCTGAAAGACAGCACCGTTAGCGCTGCAGCACTCCAAGGACATTGTACTAGGCAAGCGAGCCAAGGTCATTGTGCTCAGGTTTCTGAGGAGATTGAACCCATTCTGACTCAGAGTCAAGGCAGAAAACTTTGAGCCACATGAGACAGTTGTAATGAATAGCAACAACGACACGAAAGTGCTGGTGATTCAAACACCTTACTTTCATGTTCAGCCTCTTGATTGTTGCCCAGCATGTTGCTCGACATATTTCAGAGCAATGGGCATTAGCTCTGCCAGTCATATTTGTTGAAAAATATGCCCTACTCAGTGGGTGCAGTTTCCATTTAGCAATGGCATGACAGAAAATCAATTGTGAATAATTAGAAATGGAAAAAAGTGAGTTGCTAGCAATTGTCCAAAGAGCAAAGAATAGTCCTTTCACCTTTGGGAACTGAGTCCATTTATGGGCCAAAACATCAGGACGAATGTGCTTCTTCTGACAGCAACAAACATATCTTGCATTCATATAGCCCCCTTAAATTGTCCCAGGACACTTCAGAGGTGCTTTTACATAACAACATTTTTAATACTGAGATGCAAAAGGGATATTAGGGCAGCTGACAAAGGTCCAAGCAAAATGCTAGGTTTTCAAGAGCATCTTAAAGGATGAGAGAGAGGTGGAAAAGTTTAGGGAGGGATTTCCTGAACTTATTACATTTGGTAGCTGTTGTATGGTATGGTATGGTCACCATTGGTGAGCGATTATAATTAGGGATGCACAAAAGGCCAGGATTATCAGGCTAGTTGAGGTTATTTTCTCGACTAAACAATTTTAATCTATTTTCAATGCAGTTCCTGGTATCATGCACCCATGACAGAAATCAATTTGGAGTTTTGAATAGATTACCAATCGAATTTCAATGATTCACATGGATGCATGAGAACAGTAATTTTACAATGTTCCAGTGGAGAGAGATGGTACATGTGAATGAGATTGGGCAGAGCACAGGGGCCCGCACTTCATAGAACATAGAACATAGAACATCACAGCGCAGTACAGGCCCTTCGGCCGTCGATGTTGCGCCGACCTGTGAAACCAATCTGAAGCCCATCTAACCTAAACTATTCCATTATCATCCATATGTTTATCCAATGACCATTTAAATGCCCTTAAAGTGGGCGAGTCTACTATTTTTGCAGGCAGGGCATTCCACGACCTTACTACTCTCTGAGTAAAGAACCTACCTCTGACATCTGTCCTATATCTATCACCCCTCAATTTAAAGCTATGTCCCCTCGTGCTAGCCATCACCATCCGAGGAAAAAGGCTCCCACTGTCCACCTTATCTAATCCTTCAGACGAACTCCATGTTATTTCTGATCTGGAAGTTTATGTTTTCTTAATTTGTTTAAGAGGAAAATCATTGGTAGACAGAAAATCACCTTCCTGATATACATTAGGCCAGGTAAAGTTTGCACATACATGGAACCTTTCATAGAAACAGTGTTTGGTCATGTCCAATGTCCCTCAACCAGAAAACTGATAACACTTGCAAAAGTGTTAAGACAAGGCATTTAGCATGCTTACCTTCACTGCTCAGACCTTTGAGTTTGGGAGTCGAGACATCATGTTGAGGTTGTACAGGACGTTGTGAGGCTTCTTCTGGAGTACTGTGTCCAGTTCTGATCATCCTATTGTAGGAAGAATATTATTGAACTGTGGAGGGCTCAGAAAAGATTTATCAGGATGTTACCAGGAATGGAGGGTTTGAGTTAAGTGGAGAGGCTGGATAAGCTTTTTTCACTGGAGCATAGAAAGTTGAGGGTGACCTTATAGAGGTTTATAAAATTATGAGGTGTCTTTTCCCTTGGGTGAGCGATTTCCAGACTTATTCCAGGGCATATTTTTAAGTTGAGAGGAGAAAGATTTTAAAAACACATGAGGGGCAATTTTTTTTACACAGAGAGTGGTTCATGTGTAGAATGAACTTCTGGAGGAAGTGCTGAATGTGGGTGCAGTTACAACATTTAAAAGACTTTTGGAAAAGTATATGAATTAGAAATGTTTGGGGTGTATGGGTCAAGCACAGGCTGGTGGGACTAGCCTAGTTTGGGATTATGGTCAGCATGGACTGGTTGGACAGAAGGATCTGTTTCCATGCCGTATGACTTTATGACTCTATAAGAGAGTCTACATGGGTAACTGCATCTAAAATAAGATCTTTGGTATGGCATATTTCACAATCTCAGGATATCCCAAAGCACTTTTGGGGCAGAGGAACGTGTAATGTGGCAAACATAGCATCCAATTCACACAAAACAGTTTCCCACAGCAATCAACATAATAACGATTTTGTTCTGACTGCAGTTGAAGGGTCACTGTTTCCTTTTCTCATCCCACTCCTCCACTGGTCACAACCAACGTTTAAGTTAACCAGGTTAATAATATGATCAATGAGATTGTTGTCAGACTATGTCATGTTCAGTATTGAGGACAATCAGCCTGGTTTCCTTAGCTGACCAGAACAAAACCTGCTTTATTATTATTGCCACAAACAAAGGTAATCAATATTCACTGGTCACTAGTCACTGTTAACAGTTTGGATTGCATGCACATATATACAGACACACATAAATCTGAGAAGAATCAAAAATGTGTACAGTCTGTCGAGAGTTAACTTTGAAAATCTTGGCCAAGTGGTAGTTAAACTCAGGGAAAAAGGATGAGTCACAGATTGTCCTCGATGGTGCTCTGATTCCAAAGATAATCTGCACACGAAGCTGATGACATTAAATTGTCTTTCTGGATTTGGGTACATTCCCTTTGCTTCAGACAGTGGAATGAATTCCAAGAAAACCCTCTGTAGGAACTCCCCTTGAGTGGTAAAGATAACTGTTGGATGAAACAGCAGTGAGTTTTCAGCTCACTTTGCTTACAAAATTTGCCAAAGAAGCGTGAGGAAGCAATGGATTTCAGCCAAATGTTAGAATTTCATAGTTCTAATTCTTTTAAACAAAAGAGAATACTGATCTTATGTCTCCCCATATCTCAGTCCTACCATTCCAGGAATCCGTCTAGTAAACCTCCATTGCACTCCCTCCTTAGTTAAAACATTCTTCCTCAGATAAGGAGACCAAAGTGCACACAATATTCCACGTGTGGTCTCACCAAGGCCCTGTACAATGGGAGCAAGACATCCCTGCTCCTGTACTCGAATCCTCTCACTATGATGGCCTTCTTCATTGCCTGCTGTACCTGCATGTTCACTTCGAGTGATTGGTGCACAAGGACATCCAGATCTCATTGCACCTCTTCCTTTCCCAATCTATTGCTGTTCAGATAATAATATGCCTTCCTGTTTTAGCCACCAAAGTGGATAACCTCACATTTACCCTCATTATTACTTCACCTCACTCAATGCAGCAACAAGCTTTAGAAATGTTTATTCCATGTTTGGTCTGATTTTGTGTTCCTTTGCTGTTGGGTCTGAAGGTGTGGGGATGATAAACTGTAGAGCGTAGGTTTCCTACCACCTGCCTCTCCATGTCCCCAACTTGTATGAAATTATGAGATAACAAGGTGTAGAGAGGTGAACACAGCAGGCCAGGCAGCATCAGAGGAGCAGGAAGGCTGAAGCTTTGGGTCAGGACCCTTCTTCAGAAATGGGGGAGGGGAAGGGGACTCTGAAATAAATAGAGAGGGGGGGAGGCGATGATGGAAGATGGATAAAGGAGCAGATAGGTGGAGAAAAGATGGACAGGTCACACACACTCTCTCACACACACACGCGCGCGCACACACACACACTCTCTCTCTTCTCCCCCTCACACATTCATAGACTGTCTCTCCCCTCCCCCCGCCCCCCCCACACACACACACACACACACACACACACACACACACTCTATCTCTCCTGACACACACTCTCTATCCCCCCAACACACACAACCTCTCTCTTTCCCCTCTCTCTCACACACACATGTACAGACACCCACACACACACTCTCTTGTTCTTCCCCCACTCACACACACACACACGCACAAATAAATCTATGGGGTGAATTTGTATTTGCAGATACATTTCACTTTGTTCAAAAAACACACAATTTGTAGACAGTCAATCAATATGGCATTTTATAAATTCCTAGTTTAGAAATAAAACCAGTCTGACTCCAAACTAAAACATGAACAGATTCTAAACAAGGCTTCACACCTAACATGCATTGTCTGACCTAAAATGTCACCTCTTCTTTCAAGTGATAAAACTTTTAGTTCTCTCAGGGCAGTGACTTCAAAGGAATTTGGGGATTTAAATATACAAATTAATCAATTAAAACCTTCTAACTGATTAAAGATTTAACAGCATCTTAGGTTTGTTTACTATATCCTCATCAATATTGTGAATCTTTGATCTTTTATTTATAAAGTCTGTGTCTGATGCTGCCTCTCTCACAAACACCTGAAGAAGGAGTGAGGCTCTGAAAGCTTGTGTTTTCAAATAAACCTGTTGGACTATAACCTGTTGTCATGTAATTTTTGACTCTGTATGAAATTATACAGAGGGCACTGGGCCACATCCCTTTGGGACTTTCAAAGCCTTTAAATTAACAGTCATTGGGTTCATAAAATTCTGACAGGGTGGAATCAGGCCATTCAGCCCATTGACTCCAAACCGACCACCCCATCCCTGTAATCCTGCATTTCCCATGGCAAACACACTTTGTCTGCACATCCCTGGACACTATGGACAATTTAGCATGGCCAATCCACCTATCCTGCACATCTTTGGACTCCTCATCCTACCCCTGCCAGTATTTTCCCTACAGCAAGGTGAAGCCCATACCATGTGAGCAACATGACAACCGTTCCTGTACGGACTGGTGTCAAAGCCAGGCAGGCTGGTACCTCCTTTGCCACAAAGGCCACCTTCCCCTCAACACCCCTCTCCCTTAGTCACGCCTCTCTGCTGTGCCCTGACTGTAGTCCCAACAGTGACCACTGCATCTTCCTGGCGTTGCTGGGACTAATGATAAAGTCGCCACAGTCTCACCAGACTAGAGGGCTGATCTCTCATTCGAGAGAGACAACCAGTGGTTAAGCTGAGAGCCACCGTGCCTCAGGCAAAGGGAAAGGTTGAGAAGGAGAGTCCTTCATGGTAACATCATGGTGTGTGAATTGAGCCCATGCTGCTTTTGTCACACTGTATTGCAAACCAGGGGGAGGCAATGGCACTGTGGTATTATCACTGGACTGTTAATCCAGGGACCGAACAACATTCTGGAGACCCAGGTTCGAATCCTGCCATGGCAGATGGTGGAATTTGAATCCAATAAAATATCTGGAATTAAGAATCTAATGATGACTGTGAATCTGTTGTCAATTGTCGGAAAAATCTACCTGGTTCACTAATGCCCTTTAAGGAAGGAAACTGCCATCCTTACCTGGTCTGGCTTACATGTGACTCCAGACCCACAGCAATGTGGTTGACTCTGGACAATTAGGGATGGGCAATAAATGCTGCCTAGCCAGCGACGCCCTCATCATGTGAATGAATAAAGGGAAACCATCCGACCAACTGAGCTAAACAAACTCTAGTGCTGGCACTGGAGAGCTCCTGGGGAAGAACCTTGATGTCAAATTAATTAACACTGCTCCCAGTATTAATCCCGTAAAGTAGAGGTCTTGTGAGGCAGTGGCAGTGTCTGCCCATCTACCCCTGAGCTATGTCATACTCATGTCTGAATAGGTTGATCTAACGTTATTGCAAATACTGATGTGCCAGACATGGGTGGAATCGGGAACAAACTTTTATTTAGGTGACTAGACATCATGGGACCCTGTAACATCCACATCCTTTGGAAAGGGATTAGAATCCTCCAAAAGACATTCAGTGAATCAGTATGTGACTGAGAGTGGCAAACATACAGGGATAAATGAAGCAACAGACAGGAGAATGATGAATTAGTGGAGGAGGGAAAGCATAGATTGCTGCATAAAACCCAACATGAGGAGGACGGAGCTGAGGAGTTAGAATTCCACTCAGGTGAGACAGGAAGATGACATGGGAGGTATTGCATGTGTAATTGGACCTTTCACAATATCCAATTATTCTAAACATTGCTTGATATTCTCGCTCTTTCCTGTGCAGACGAATCCGAAAATGGAAAGCAGTTGAAGACAAAACAATGTTTTTTGAGGAGGTCAATATAATTCTTAAGGGAGAAAGCAAGAACAGAACATTGAGTTGGATGATCAGTCGTGATCATATTGAATGGCAGAACAGGCTCAAAGGCCTGAATTTTTTCTGTTCCTATGCGAGGTGATTCCTATCCACAGTACATTGCCGTTCCACATGAAGTAGAAGCAGATGCAGTTAGAATCATAGAATCCCTACAGTGTGGAAGGAAGCCATTTGGCCCATTGAATCCGCTCCAACTCTCCAAACAGCATCCCACCCAGACCCACTCCCCTATAATCCTGTGTTTGCCACGGCTAATTCCTGGACACGATGGGCAATTTAGCATGGTCAATCCATCTAACCTGCATATCTTTGGACTGTGGGACGAAACCGGAGCACCTGGAGGAAACGCACGCAGACGCAGGGATAATGTGCAAACTCCACACAGATAGTCACCCGATGGTGGAATTGAACCCAGGTCCCTGGCGCTGTGAGGCAGCAGTCCTAACCACTGAGCCACTGTGCCACCACAACTGCCTAAAAGTTGTGATGGAGGCAGATTGAATAGTGCGTAACTGAAGAGATGGTAACAAATTCGGAGACCCTCAAAAGCCAAGGGAAGGCACCAGCTGTAGCCTCACATACCCCCCACCCCCCACAATATTGTTCATCCACCTGCTTACACTCAGCTGGGCAGGAAGCTGGGGGACAAGGTGAGAGGAAAATTCAAATTCTCGTCTTACTTTTTTATGTGATGTAGGCATTGCTAGGTTAGCATTTATTGCTCATCCCTAATGGCCGTTGAGAAACTGCCTTCTTGAACTGTTCCGGTCCATGTGGTATCAGAGCACCCATTATTGTGCTAGGGAGGGACGTCCAGGATTTTGACTGCATAACACTGAAGAATTGGCAATTTAATTCCAAGCCAAGATGGCGAGTGGCTTAAAGGTGATCTTACAGTTGTTGATCTTCCTATCTATCTGTTGCCCTTGTTCTCCTAAGAGATACAGATCATAAGCTTCAAAGTTGCTCTTGAAGGAATTTTATTGAGTTGATGAATTGGCAAGAGATTCTGACGTGAGATTAAAAAAAACTATTTTTTAAAGGAATTGCTGTGATCTGGAATGCACTGCCTAAAAGTGTCGCACAGGCAGATTCAATAGTGGCTATCAGAAGAGAACTGGATAAATACAGGGAAAGGAAGAAAATGCAGGGCTGTAGGGGAAAATATTTAAAAGTGGAATTAATCAGGTAATTTTGCAGTGCGTCAGTTTAGCCCTGATATGTTGAATGGCCTCTTTTGTGCTGTGTCCTCCCTTATTTGTACGCATATGTAATTCTGCTGGCAATTTCTTGCAAGGAATAGCTAATGGATTTACTCAATGAGATTTGTGATGTTTCTCGATCATTTATCATCGGCATCCCTCATTATCAAGTTGGGGCTGTACTTTCACACTTCATTTGGCCATTGACTATTTGTTGCATGTACAAAAGCATAATTTGTCACATATGGAAGTGCAAAATTAGCTTTTGCCTGTCGTTACGATCTTAGTGGAGGCTGTTAACATTTTTTGTTGAGAAATGAAGAAATCCAAATTCTCAGTTATTTACTGACAGAATAAAGCCCCAAGATCCCATGATCTAGAACAGAAGAATTTTCCTATACAAGAGTCATACTAATCAAATGTGAACTCTGTATTAGCTAATCCACTGGATGGAATCATACCTGGTACATAGGAAGATGGTCGTGGTTGTTGGAGGTCAATCATCTCAGCTCCAGGACATCTCTGCAGGAGTTCCTCGGGGTAGTGTCCTAGGCCCAACCATCTTCAGCTGCTTCATCAAAGACCTTCCCTCCATCACAAGGTCAGAAGTGGGGATGTTCGCCGATGATTGCACAATGTTCAGCACCATTTGTGACCCCTCAGATACTGAAGCAGTCCATGTTCAAATGCAACAAGATCTGGACAATATCCAGGCTTGGGCTGACAAGTGGCAAGTAACATTCAATATACAATTACCAGGCAATGACTATCTTCAGTAAGATGCAAACTAATCATCACCCCTGACATTCAATGATGTTACAATCACTGGATCCTTTGCTATCAACATTGTAGGGGTCACCACTAACCTGAAACTGAACAGGATGTCATATTAGCACAGCAGTGACAAGAGCAGGTCAGAGGCTTGGAACACTGATGGATAATTCACTTCCTAACTTCTCAAAGCCCATCCACCATCTACAAGATACAAGTAACAAGTGTGATGGAATAATCCCCAGTTGCTTTGATGTGTGCAGCTTAACAAAACTGAAAAAGTTTGACACCATCCACCAGCCCTCTTTATTAAGTCATAGAGTTATAGAGCTGTAGAACATGGAAACAGACACGTTAGTCCAACTCATCCATACCAACCAGATATGCTAAATTAATCTCATCCCATTTGCCAGCATTGGGCCATATCCCTCTAAACCCTTTCCATTCATATACCCATCCAGATGCCTTTTAAATGTTGCAATTGTACCAACCACCACCACTTCCCCTGGCAGTTCATTCCATACACACACCACCCTCTGCCTGAAAAAGTTGCCCCTTAGGTCTCTTTTAAATCTTTTCCCTGTCATCTTAAACTTATGCCTTCTAGTTTTGGACTCTCCCAACCCAGGAAAAAAAGCCTTGGCTAGTTACCTTATCCATGCTCCTCATGATTTTATAAACTTCTATAAAGCCACCCCGCAGTTTCCAGGGAAAGTAACCCCAACCTATTCAGCCTCTCCTTATAGCTCAAATACTCCAACTCTGGTAAGATCCTTCTAATTCTTTTCTGAACCCTTCCAAGTTTCACAATATCCTTCTTATAGGGGAGAGGCCAGAATGGCACGCAATACTCCAAACACACGAATGTCCTGTATAGCTGCAACAATTCCTGACCCCCTGCAAATCCTATACTCAATGCATTGACCAATAAAGGCAAGCATACCAAATGCCTTCTTCACTATCCTGTCTACCTGGGACTTCACTTTCAAGGAACCTGCACTTCAAGGTCTTTTGGTTCAGCAACACAACCCAGGACCTTACCATTAAGTGTATAAGTCCTGCACTGATTTGCCTTTTCAAAATACAGCACCTCACATTTATCTGAATTAAACTCCATCTGCCACTCCTCGGCCCATTAGCCCATCTGATCAAGATTCCAGTATACTCTGAGGTAACCTTTTTCACTGTCCACAACACCTCCAATTTTGGTGTCATCCAAAAACTTACTAACCATACCTCCTATGTTCACATCCAAATCATTTATATAAATGACAAAAAGCAGTGGACCCAGCCCCGACCCTTGTGGCACACCCCTGGTCACAGGCCTCCAATCTGAAAAGCAACCCTCCATCACCACCCTTTGGCACCACATTCTCAAACATCCTCCATCGCCAGTACTCAGTAGCAGCAGTGTGTACCAGCTACAAGATGTATATCAGCATTTTACAAAGATCCTTCAACAACAAGTTGGGTGCAATGACTAGATGAATCACTCGACATCTAGGTCCACTTCAAGCATCAAAGAGTTCATTGATTTACACCTGTGGGGAGAAAGCCCCTGGACTTCCCCACTGAACAAAGGGGAACACACAATTTATATACCTTTGATTTTAGCACACCTTGGTTGTTACAGATCAATCATATTATTAATTGATGACATACACATCCAATCAGGTTAATCACGTGACTGTATGATCAGTCCATGAACACATTTAGGTCATCCTATGATGAAAGGATCAGTTTCTTTTCTCAGTCTCCCTCTTTGATTTAGCTTTATCTGAAACGAATAATGTTGAAATGACAGATTCCATCACAATGTTTAGGTCAAGTGTGTAATTTGTCAATCACTACAGCTTAAATGACAGCTTAACTGTGGTACTTTCCATGCTTATTCGTAGATGTGCCAACCTTGCCATTTTGCAGCTGTATGAACACGTTGATTCAATGGAGGAGCAGAACCTTTTAGGGTGACATATTGAGTCTGTGCAAAATATACAAAGGCCTAACCAGGGATCTCGATCAGAAAAATCAAAAGAAACTGTTTCCACTGGCAGGAGCATTGGAATTCAGGGGGGACACATGTTAAAATAATTGGCAAAAAGAAATAGATGGAACATGAGGAACGTTTTATGCAGCGTGTTGTTGTGATTTGAAATGCATCACCTGAGAGGAAAGTGGAAGCTGAATGAAGAGTCATTTTCAAAAAGGAATTAGAAAAGTATTTGAAGGGAAAGGAAAAATTGCAGGGGGTAGGATTGAGAGAGTGGGCGAGCGGTACAGCTGTATGAACACAGCAGGAGCAAGAGTAGGCCATGTGGGTCTTTGAGACTGATCAATGTTAAATCCAAGCTGTCTTATCCAATTCTGATCTTAACTCCACTTTCTTACTGTCTCCATAAACCCTGACCACCTTGTCAATGAAATAAAATCTATCTAACTTAGCCTTGAATATAGTCAATGTCCCAGACGCAGCTTCTACTGCTTTTCGAGGCAAAGAATCACAGAAACACGCAATACAGAAGAGGCCCTTTAGCCCATCCAGAATGCACCACTAAAAGAGGAGATGGTGGAGGCAGGTACAATTACAACATTTAAAAAGCGTCTAGATGGGTACATGGTTTAGAGGGATATGGGCCAAATGCTGGCAAATGGGACTAGACTATTTAGGATATCTGGTCGGCATGGACGAGTTGAACCAAATGGTGTGTTTCCACGCTGTACATCTCTATGACTCTATAATTCTACACTAGTCGCATTTTCCCACTCTAAGCCCATAGCTTTGAAGGTAATGATATTTCAACTGCTCATTCAAGTTCTTTTTTAAAGGTTGTGTGGTTTCCCTCCTCAACTACCTTCGCAGACATTACATTCCAGACCTCCACTATCCTCTGGGTGAAACAATTTTTTCTCAAATCCTCTTTAAACCTTCTGCCTTTCACCCTAAACGTGTACCCCCTTGTTATGAACCCTTCAAATAAGGGGAAGAGCTACTTTCTATCCACCCTTGTCCATGCACCTCAGAATTACAAACGCTAACAATCCTTTGGGTGAAGAAACATCTACCCAAAACCATCCTAAATGAGAATGTCAGCAAAGGAACAATGAGTGAAATAACCTCCTCCTATGCCCTGTGACCTAAGGGAAGACTTATGTTTGTGCTGATATCAATGCAACATCTGGGCAATGTTTGTTTCAACCTTTCTTGCCATGCAAAAATTATGTCTTTAGCCTGATCAGCTCACAATGCAACATAATGTACGACAAATCTCTCAGGATATTAAGCATATGGCCCATCTTCATTCACCCCAGCATGTTTGCCATAATATCTAATCAATCTGGCACATAGTGAAGCTCAGTACTCTAAAGGTTGGCACTTAGATAAGGCCCTTGACCAACAATCATTCATCACCTTGTTCAGAGACAATGAGTGGGACACACTGATGGAAAGAAGAAAAATCCGTAATGATCTTAAATAACCATGGCGAAGATTTACTCCATGCACGATGTAAACCATTCTTTATTTTATAATTTTATTAAAAGCTCTGTTGGAATCAATCTTTCCTGTGTAGTTATTCAAAGACATATACATGAAGTGCTTCAAAGAGGCAAGTACCTGCATTAATACAGCATGCTTACTGACTGTGAGATATTTGAAAGCACTCTACAATCAATAAAGACCTTGTCGTCATTGTTGTAAAATAGGAAACGTGGCAGCCAGTCTGTACACAGCAAGAACAGTAATTGCCCAGTTAATAAATTTTATTGTTGTCAGTTGAGGGATAAATATTGACAAGATAATAGGGGGAGCTCCCTGACTCTTCTTCAAACAGTGCCATGTTGTGTTCACCAATCTTCAGTACAGGTAGGAGTGTTAGCCTGGGATATATGTCAGCCTGGTTCAATTCCACCTCTGGGCAACTGTCTGGGTGTAGTTTGCATGTTCTCCCCATGTCTACGTGGGTTTCCTCTGGATGCTCCAGTTTCCTCCCACATTCCAAAGATGTGCAGGTCCTGTGGATTAGCCATGGGGTTAATGCAGGGTTACAGGGCTTGGGTAGAGAGGTAGGTCTGGGTGCGATGCTCTTCGGAGGGTCAGTGTGGACTCGATGAGCTGAATGGCCTGCGTCCACACTGTAGGGAGTCTATGAATTTTATGACAATATTATTCGCAAATGCCGAGGCTCCTTCAACTCCACCTTGTAATCCTGCAACATCTGACCATGTCTCTGAACAAGAATAGCATATACTTGGGAACACCACCACCAGTAAGTATCCCTCTAAGTGACACATTATTCTGAATCAGAACTATATCACTGTTCCTTCAGGGAACACTGGGTCAAAATCCTAGAAGCCCCTTCCTAATTCTGTGCGGAGCTGGACTGCATGGAGTGCATTAATTCAAGAAGGCAACTCACCAAAACTTTCTCAAGGAAAATTACGGGTAGGCAATAATGGTGACTGAGCTAATAAAGCCCATAACCCATGGCTCAATGAAGAAAGATAAAAAGATTGTGATCAATTTCAATAAAAGGCCTTTCAAAACTCCAGCTTCCTCAAGAAGAAGCTCAGCTCTTCTTCTAGGAATTAGCCTAACGCTCAGTGTGGAATTAACCTGAGCTCAGTAGGCATTGCCAACACCAAAAAATGACACATTTTCAGAATCTTTTCATTGCTGCCTATGATATGGTGTTGGTCCATCGATGATACCTTCAATTAACAGAAGTAGCAGCAGCAATTGTATTCTCAGCTTCTGGTTCTAGTCTTTCTCTTCTTTTGCCTGCTTGTACTGTACCACTGGACTTGAGCTCTGCGACTCAGCTTGGACATCTCTGTGCCCTTTTGTACGTTTCAATCAGTTTCTGTTTTGGTTTGAAATGTTAGCTTCTTCTTAGTTTCTTGAGAAACTTGTTGGGGTGGGGACCAGTTTTTTCTCTCACTCTCCATTTTGGTTTTCTTTATCGGTTAGTGCCCATCTCAAACAATACTAGCTTTGAAAGTTCCATTAAATGGTATATACACAGGGTGCTTGCAGAGGGACTGTTAGAGCCGGGAAGTAACTAACTCCAATGTCCATTCGACCTTCACAAGTAGAGATACTTCATTAGTTTAGCATATTTAGACTTGACAATTCAGCAATAATTGTTTTCATTCCAAACCTTCCTTAGACTTTGTAGATCAGTGATATGTGCACTGCACATGAATGACTGGTAGGGGAGATCAACAGCTAAGTCCCTTCTGCAATAGAAAAGGATTCATAGCTGATTCAGGAGAAAAGGCAAAGAGTGTTCTCAATGCATAGATCTGTAAAATGATAAAATACTGAAAAATTATATGCTGACCTCTTGTATTTGTTTTCATAACCATATAACTATGGAACATGAAGGCAGCACAGATATGTGGCAGATAAAGCATTACATAAATATTATATCTTCTGTTCATTTAAATTCCCAAATGTTGATGAGATGGTGATAACTTGGGGAAAAAAAGCAACCTAATGGCCTGAACATAATGACATGCTGAAGGAGCAAATGTCACCTCTCTGTTTAGAAGCATATCATTAATAGAAGATATTTTGAAATTGTCATCATTTCAGCAACTAAATGTTTGACCAAAGACAGCTTGTCTTTTAACTAAACCAAGTACATGTTCATTAGACCTCATCTGGTCTGTTCCACTGATCTGATGTAGGTTAGATTTCATCAGAACAGATTGTCCCTGGATTGCGTAGAACTTCAATATTTCTGAGGCTTTTCATCTTGCACTTTTTGAGACAAATGCAAGAGTGCTAAATTTCAAAAGATTGCAATTTATTCTATGGGGGGAAAAGCTGTTGATTTGTTGGCGTGTCAACTCTGATTGTGGAGGCATTCTCATGGAGAAAGCAACAAGCTCCCCAAACGTCTGATTAATTTCACAATGGTGCCAGGTTTGAACATATAACTTTCATTTGAAGAGAACAGGTCCCTGTGTATGAATATGTGGCATTGCATTTGTTTGTACAGAATTTTAGTGACATGTAGGTTTGGCCTGTGCCAATGAAAGAATTTAATTATTAACTTGTAGGTGTTCCTGTGGCCATGGTAATTTCTTACAAAAAAATGTCTGTGAGAGATTGTTATTGGAGGTGAATGGGAATTTGTTCACATCAGAAGAGTTTTCATCAGTGAACAATGTGAATAATTATGCATTAGGCTTCAAATTTCAAAAAAAGTCAGAGATTTACTATTTTTCTTTTGATTAGGACAAACAGTCATATCTTGGAAAAGCTTTTGTATTTCAGTTTTCAGGTTTACAAAGGTGCTAGATGGAGTTACATACATAAAACAGTTTATCCTAAAGATGCGAGATGGTTTAGAAACTGTTAAGCCATACACTACGTCAATATAAGGAGTTTTGTTTTAAAGTTCCAAACCAGAAGTGTTTGGTTAAAACGCTGAAGGGACTATTTGAAGCTGTGAAAATCTAAACTTATTTGCATGATGATTCAAGGAATAGAAGATCAGATTTTCAAGTGTGGAGATTAAGCGCTATAGATGCAATAGTGTTAGGAATTCTCTCTGCTGTGAGTACTGTGAAGAAGTGCTGTTACATTTTACCATGTGTTTCAAAATTTTTTAGCTTGTGCTAAGCACAAATGTTTTGATTTATTCTGTTCTATCCTTATTTCTTTTGCATAATATTTAAAAGCAAACCCGCCGTGTATTGTGTTTGTGTTTCAGTGCGAGACCACTTCATTAAATTAAAAAAAACAAAATATGATCAATTAAGCCATATTTCAGCCTGGGCTCTGACTTTGGTGGAAGCATGGCAAGGGCTGGAAAGCTCTGAGTGGGAGTGCAGCAGTGGAGAGGAAAATTGGACTCGCTTAAGTTAATTTTTTTTCTTTATCTTATTCTAAGTTAATGTGAATGGCATCATGTCTGTTGAAGGTACGCACTTTTCACTGTATTTTTACATTGAATACACATGACAATAAATGATTCAACTCAATTCAATCCAAAAGATGATTCAGTTTTCCAGTAATAATATCGGTTGGGATCATGGTGCATTTATTAAGTAGAAATCAGCCATGCTAGGAACTTGGCTGTTTATATTAAATTGTTTGTTATTGTAGCCATAAACACACTCACGATTAGTCAGTAAGTGCCTAGGATTAGTATGAAATAGCTTAAAGAACCAATTGTTCAATTTTTTTGAGAATGAAGATAAGGATGCGTGAAAATAGGGACACACTGTCCTGATAGGTCATGTGCTGACCAATTTAAAGAATATTTGCTAATAAATCCAATTGGGAATTCAGGAAATCTTCCATTAATCAAAAAGGTGGTGAGATTGTCAAATTCATTACTGTGTGCAATAGTTGAGGAAAGTAGTGTAAATTAATTTCGGGGAAGCTGGATAAACACAAAGAAGACAGCAGTTGAATGATGAGTTGATTGGTTAATTAAAATCAGATGCAAGAGAGTGCAGTAACAAATGACATGGATTGGGTGTCCAATTGGCTTGTCTCTTTATCATTGCTGAGTGGTCTTAGGCTTTGGAGATATACAGAGACAGTTTTTATATCTGAACAGGAGCCTTATTCAATACTCTGAAATGAGGGTCTTGGTAAGTTACTCATGAGGAATGTTTGGGATGATAGCGTGAGAGAAATTCCACTAAATTGGCACTTATTCAAAAAGAATGGGTGGGTGGGTGGGGGCTGGCTCACTGGGTGGGTGGATATAGTGAGTGGGGCTAGAAAGTGTTGTCAGGGGTACGTTCTAATATGAATGGGGGCTGAAGGGGTTCCTGAGTGCATTCTGGGGTGGCTGGAATCCAGGGGTCTGCCAGGAGTGGGGTATAGGGTTGGTAGGATCTAAAGGTTTAATAGATGTGAAGTGGGAAAAGCAGACCATGTCAGACATTATCTGAGGAGCAGGAATGCAAGGTTTTGGGCTGAAACCCTTCATCAGGACTGGGGAGGGGGTGGGGAGCCCAGAAGTAAATAGATGGAGGGGGTGGGGCTGGGTGAAGGGTAGGTGAGATGGTAATAGAGGACTGCAGGTAGGGGTTATTGTGATTGGTCAGTGGGAAGGGTGGAACGGATAGGTGAGTAGGAAGATGGACAGGTTAGGTAAGTTAAGGAGGTGAGGAGGAGAGGAAGGGCTGGACATGGGATAAGGCTGGGGGTGGAGGGATTTTGAAGCTGGTGAAGTCAATACTTAGGCCATTGGGCTGTAAGTTCCCAAGGTGAAATATCAGGTGTTGTTACTCCAGTTTACGTTTGGCCTCACTCTGAAAGTGGAGGAGGCGACAGATGGGCATGTTGCCCGGGGAGCGGGAGGGGAAATTAAAATGAATGGAAACCGGAAGATCAAGTTGGTTGGTGCATGCAGAGTGCAGATGTACCGCGAACCGATGGCTTGAAAATGTTGAAAATATCAACACCTTAACTTACAGAGAAAGGAATTGACAGGAGGCCTCGTGCCAAAATTTTTCGGATTTGTCGTGGGAGCAAGAAGAAAGTGGCTGGAGCTCAACAACAAACTAATGGGCTTCCTCAACATAAAGCAATACAAATCCTTCTCACAACAAATTTCGAGACTGACAATATCGCTGATACTTGAACTCCTTCAAATCTTCAGTGACATGTGGTAAAACCATTAGCCTTGTGCTACTGATGATGAGCCTACTCTCGGTGCCAGGGTAAGGTGCTCTAGATGTGACAGCCATTATGGGTACCAAATGACATGTTGGCAGAAAAAATAATAAACATATAAAATTACACAAAAAAAAAATTACACAAAAATTATAAAAATAGAAAAGCCCTATTTAAGAAATATTTTATTTTATATTCTATTTTATTGGGGAGATGATGACCTACTGGTATTAGCGTTCCACTGTTAATCCAGAGACCCAGATAATGTTCTGGCGACACAGGTTCGAATCCCACCATGGCTGATGGTGGAATTTGAATCTGATTAAAAATATCTGGAATTAAGAGTCTAACAATGACCACAAATCCATTGTTAATTTTCAGGAAAAACCCATCTGGTTCACTAATATCCTTTAGGGAAGGAAACTGCCATCCTCACCTGGTCTAGCCTACATGTGACTCCAGACCCACAGCGATGTGGTTGACTCTCAGCTGCCCTCTGGGCAATTAGGGATGGGCAATAAATACCAACTCGCCAGCGACGCCCTCATCCTGTGAATGAATAAGGAAAAATAAAGGTGAACCCACAGTGCATCAGATGATGATACCTTTTTCTTCAAAGAGCATCTGTGCTCTGCACGCACCAACCAACCCCACCTTCTGGTTGTTATCCATTTTAAATCCCCCTCCCACTCCCGGGGCAACATGTCCATCTTTGGCCTCCTCCACTGTCAGATTAAGGCCAAACATAAACTAGAGGAACAACACCTGATATTTCACCTTGGGAGCCTACAACCCAATAGCCTAAATATTGACTTCACAGCTTCATAATCCCTCCACCACCAGCATTATCCCATGTCCAGCCCTCCCTCTCTTCCTCGCCTCTCTGACCTGAGCTAAACTGTCCATCTTCCCACTCAACTATCCGCTGCACCCTTTTCACTGACCAATCACAATAACACCCTACCTGCATCCACCTAGCCATCCCACCTACCTTTCACCCAGCCCCCACCCTCTCCCTCTATTTACTTCTGGGCTCCTCACCCCGTCCCCAGTGCTGCCGAAGGGGTTTGGCCCAAAACATTCACTTTCTTGCTCCTTAGATGCTGTCTGACCTGCTGTACTTTTTCAGTTTCACACCTGTTGAATCTGGCTTCCAGCATCTGCAGTCCTTACTGTCTCCAGGGGTCTAGGGGCTCACCAGGAGTGAGGTCTCGGGTGGTGGATACATTATGTGTTAGTATCATCTGGGACACGTACAATCACTGCTGGCTTTTCTACACAACTCCTTGATCCCTAAGACGTAGAAAATCCACCCCCCCCATCCTGCCCGCCACCCCACCACCAGCTGGCATCCAGGCAAAATTTGAAGGTAAAGCCTTATCGTATCTGTAAGAAAAGTTCCATTTCCACAATCCAGGAATATCTGGGGGCTCAATGAGCAGAAAGTCGCAAAAGAAGAGGTTTGGTCAGGCACTTTCAGGTTAGAGATACCTGTTGTCTCCCAGCTTTCACCCTCAGTGTTAGACCTAATTGAGTCAAGGCCAGAGAAACACAGGCATTCTACACATGGAGATGGATTATTACATCATTTTTGTCCCCATCACTGCTGCCTGTTGCCCAGACAGAAATAGAGAAATCAGTGCCAATCCTTTTCACTCCTCTCTGCTGTGAATTTAAACAGGTTGCTATGTCCTGAAAGGTTTTATTTCTGACAACAATACCTAATTTAGAATTGAAACTCCCATCACCTTTCACACCCCACTGATAATTCACATTACAATCAGGAAGGATCATTTGGAAACCAGTTTGATTCATTTATTTGTGCTGACATTACATTACATTTGGGCAGCAGATAAACAGTGTCAGAACTTATAGAACAAAAATAAGCCATTCAACCCAACACATCTGTTCTAGCCCTTCTGCTCCACATGAGCTGACCTCTGTCCCTCTTTGCCTTGTTTGGAAGTAAAAATAATGAGTTCAATCTTGGGTCTTCCATTGAGAGCTAAATACTGATGAACACCAGAAGACAGGAAGTCTACAGGATTCTGGGACAACAGCACTAAATCTTGACTAAGTTTCTTTGCCTTCCAGACCTGCCATCTCTGGGACTGGAAAATTCTATGCAAAATTGCAGTAATTTAGGAAATGTAAGGGCACAGCAAGTTCCCACACATAACAATGCAGCAGTGACTGGATGATAGAAACACAGAAACATTAAGCAAAGGAAATTGGTGTGGGAGTAGGCCATTCAGCCCTTCGGCCCTGCTCCACTATTCAACATGATCATGGCTGAGCATCCAACTCAGACTCTGTTCCCACTTTCTCCCCATACGCTTTGATCCCTTTAGACCTATGATCTATATCTAACTTGGAGGGGTAAGTATTGAACTCCAGGAAGATTTTCCCCTGCTCTTTTTCAAAATAGTGTCACAGGGTCATTTGTATCCATCCGAGAGTAGTGCAGGTGCTATCTCGGTTTTTAAGTTAAATTGGAAAGGCACCTCTCAAACTGTGTAACACTCCGTCAGCACTGCACTGAAACAGCAGTCAGAGTTCTGTGTTCATGTCCTGGAGAGGGGCATTAGCCTAGAGGCTTGTGATTCAGAGATGAAACATGACTAATTCAGCCTTGACATGACGTGTTCGTTGGATAAACATATGGATGATAATGGAATAGTGTAGGTTAGATGGGCTTCAGATTGGTTTCACAGGTCGGCGCAACATCGAGGGCCGAAGGGCCTGTACTGTGCTGTTATGTTCTATGTTCTACGTTCTATGTTCTTTTTATTCATGGGATGTGGGAGTCACTGACCTGGGCCAGCATTTATTGGCCATCCCTAATTGCCCAGAGGGCAGTGAAGAGTCAACAACACAGGGCAGTGGTACCGTGGTTAGTGACTGCTGTCTCACAGCTTCGGATGACCGTGACTGCAGAGTTTGCCCGAGCTTTGTGTGGGTTTCCTCCGGGTGCTCTGGTTTCCTCCCACAGTCCAATAGTGTGCAGGTTAGGTGGATTGGCCATGCTAAACTGTGTGCAGGTGGATTAGCCACAGTAAATGTAAAGTTATGGGGTTAGGGTCAGAGGATCGGTACCTCTATCTGCACTGTAGGGATTCTGTAAAATGATATCAAATTACTTTATTGCACCAACATAGTAAAGGAGACTACAGGGTCGTGATAATAAAGCCTGTCCTGCAATGATCTTTCTTTAAGGGAAGTGTGTTTGACCAGTCACATTGCTGGTAGAGATGAGTAAAACCCTTCCTTGAAGTTTCACAAATAAGTGGGTTTGAATGCGAGCGCTGAGTTGCCAACTGCAAGGTGCCAACGGGAAAGACAAGCAAGTTGAATTTCTGGCATGTGGCACATACCCACTAAATAGCACTGAAATGGATTAGTGCAGATGGCAAAGGGGGAAGAAAATAGAGAGCTTGTTTGTCACAAACTTATAGGGCAAATTTGCATCACCCTTGAATTTTAATGAAACAACTAATGTTAGCTTCTGTAAGAAGTGCCCTGGGGCTGTTGTACTATGGAGCGTCTCCTAGCAATTTTTTGAAATGAAAGCCACATCTGAGTCGGATGTTGCTGTAAATCACGTTGCTTTTTATCCATTAGCACCACAGGGAAAAAACATTAAGAAGCTCTAAGCAACACAACGGAAGGGAACACTGGTGGGTATATTTAACTTGCTTCTACCGCAACAGTACATGAAACATGTTTGAACATCTGTTAGAATCTGAAACACATAAAATCTTTCCCAGAGAGTGTCACACTTTTGTTGTTGATGATGATTTTATTTTTGGTGGCTGCATGTAATTTTGGTGCCTGCTAAAACACCCAAATGTTCTCTATGTGCGTTTAAAAGCAACAAACAATTTCTTATTGTAAAGCCTGCCCCTATTTTGTTCAGAGGACAGGAGTTAGTAGTCGTTCTGAAGTTGCCATTCCCAAGTCCTCTGGACACAATTTCTCTCTTTCTTTGTTGCTCACGTTTCACGGGATCATAGAGCGGAAGGCGGCCATTCAGCCCATTGTGTGTACACCAGCCCTCGATATGAGCAATTCACTGAGTGCCAGTCCCTTGCCTTTTCCCTGTGACCCTGTGCATTCTTCCTTTTCACATGACAATTCCCTTTTGAAAGCCTTGATTGAACCTGCCTCCACCACAGTCTCAGAAGGTGCCACCCAGACCCTAACCCATCATTGCTTCTCATTGTATCACTTTTGCTTCTTTTACAAATTACTTTAAATCTGTGCCCTCTCATTTTCCACCCTTTCGTGAGTGAGAAGATTTTCTTCCTGCTCACTTCAACCAGACCTCTAATGATTTTGAATACTTCACTCGGAACTCCTCTCAGCCTTATTTTCACCAAGGAGAAAAGTCCCAGATTTTGCCATCACTATCATCTTATTAATTGCCCAGATGTCAGTTAAGGGTTTTTTTCCCTAGGGTGGGGATTTCAAGACCAGGACCAGGCATATGTTGAAGGTGAGAGGAGAAAGATTTAAAAAAAGACATGAGAGGCAAATTTTTTTACACGGAGGGTGGTTTGCAGGTGGAATGAACTTCCTGAGGAAGCGGTGGATGTGGGTACAATTACAACATTTAAAAGACACTTAGACAAGTACATGCATAGGAAAGGTTTGCACGGATATGGGCCAGGAGCAAGCAGGTGGGACTAGTTCAGTTTGCGAATATGTTTGGCATGGACTGGTTGGACCAAAGGGTCTGTTTCCGTGCTGGGTGACTCCATGGTTCTATGAGTCAAACACATTGCTGTGGGTCTGGAGTCACAGGTAGATCAGACCAGGTAAAGATGACAGATTTCTTTCCCAGAGATAGTAGGAACTGCCGATGCTGGAGAATCTGAGATAACAAGGTGTAGAGCTGGATGAACACAGCAGGCCAAGCAGCATCAGAGGAGCA
>NC_063335.1:111950755-111966001 GCF_021869965.1 Rhincodon typus | reverse complement strand
CAAGCAGCATCAGAGGAGCAGGAAAGCTGACGTTTCAGGCTTAGACCCTTCTTCAGAAAATGAATTCATTTCTGAAGAAGGGTCTCGGCCCGAAACGTCAACCTTCCTGTTCCTCTGATGCTGCTTGGCCTGCTGTGTTCATCCAGCTCTACACCTTGTTATCTCAGATTCTCCAGCATCTGCAGTTCCTACTATCTCTGAAACAATTTTAACCCCACTGTCTCTCAACCCATTTCCATTTTAACTTGTTTTTCTGAGCAGGCAGGAAGTGGACTGCCCTTGACTGCTGGGGTCCTTCTTTAATTAGGGAGACTACGATTCAATGATGTCACAAATTTCCCCGATTGATCATTGTACTTCCTGTGCCCCAGGAAACGGATGTATGGAAATATATGACAGGGCAGTCCTTGATTGTAAAGTTAGTCCTTTCTTGTTGTACAGCTGAACTTTGGGGATCAAGGGTTGTTGTGTGAAGGCAAGAAAGTAGAGTTGATGTCAGCCATAGTCTAATTGAATGGTGGAGCAGAGTTGATGGGCTGAATGGCCTATTTCTTCTCCAACATCTTGTGGTCACTTTAAGAGACTTAGTTAAATAACATGTGGAAAATTTTGTTCTTTCACATTCAGCTCATAGTAAATAGATTCCATGCCTGTCTTCCATAGTCTGCGGATACTGCATGACCTTCCAATACAACAGAAAATGATTGTTATCTGAGGGTAAAAACCTTAATGAAAGAATATGTTTACCACATCCAAACTACAGATTTTAAAACTGGAAGGAGGATATATTTAAAGTGTAGAAAAGTTTATAACTCTTTAATGTAGAAGTGCGAGGAGATGGGACTCAGATAAAAGAATAACCATGACTGCACTGAGCAGCAGAGCGAATTTGAACAGCCGAACAGCCTTGTCCTACACTCCTTTCCTTTGTCCTTAAATTCTGATAGTTTGCTGTGGGATAGCTTACAGAAAGGAAATTGGATAAATAATTGAGGGTGTTTCTTTTTGCTAGTCTATGAGAATGAGCAGGGAGATATGGCCACAGTGGCTCGCTCTTGCAAAGAGGCAACACAGGTACAATTGGCCGCAAGTTATCTTTCTAGGATGTGTACGTCCTGAATCTCTGGTGTAGTATTTCAGAACAAAATGATTTACTGGAGGAATGCAGACAATGGGCTAAAAGCACATTCCATCTGCAAATATGCACATGAGTGGGTGAGAAAGAAGAATGAGTCTTACCATGTCTTTCTTTGCAATTTTGTTGAAATCTAGCAGACTGAGGGTCTCCTGTTGACATTGCTTTCACATTCTCATGCAATTGAAACCTCATTAACATAAGGCTGACAGGACTTCTGACGAGAAGCTCTTGGGGGATGAGAAACAAACGAAATGTGGTGAATTATTAACAGTACGACGACAGACGCAGTCACCACATGTCTTGACGTGAAAGATGTTTAGCAATTCATGCGCTGAGCTGAGTATTTCATTTCAGAAAACCACGTAGTAAGTGAAGCCAATTAAAAAGGCTATGGTTACATATGTGGCTTTTAGTTCACCAGAGTTTACAATTTCTCTTTAAATTCATTCACAGGACATGAGCATTACTGGCTGGATCAGCATTTACTGCCCATCCCTAATTGCCCAAAGAACAGTCAAGAGTTAACCACATTGCTATGGGTCTGCAGTCACATGTAGGCCAGACCTGATAAGAATAACAGATTTCCTTCCTTAAAAGAGGTGAGTGAACTAGAGGGTCTTTTTTCTGATAATCCTCAACAGTTTCATGATCAAGAGTTGACTGTTAATTCCAGATTTTTTTAAAACTGCATTAAAATCCCTCCATTTTCCATGGCAAGATTTGAATCTGGGTCCCTGGCTTTATACTCTAGCAATAATACTAGACAGCCCTCACCTCCCCTCTAGCTCCCTTTGTACTATTTAGTAAGAGCTTAATAAGACCATAAGAT
Organism: Rhincodon typus; assembly: GCF_021869965.1. Lineage (NCBI taxonomy): Eukaryota > Metazoa > Chordata > Chondrichthyes > Orectolobiformes > Rhincodontidae > Rhincodon > Rhincodon typus. Next base: position 111,964,034 of record NC_063335.1, on the reverse strand, counting down.
ATAGAAGAGTTAGGCCATTCAGTCCATCGAGTCTGCTCTGCCATTTGATCATGGGTGATATGTTTCTCAATCCCATTCTCCTGCCTTCTCCCCATATCTCTTGATCCCCTTACCAATCAAGAACCTATCTATCTCTGTCTTAAAAACACTTAAAGTCTTGGCCTCCACAACCCTGTGTGGCAATGAGCTCCACAGATTCACAACCCTCTGGCTGAAGAAATTCCTCTTCATTTTCTCCCTGAGACTGCTCCCTTAGGTCCTAGTTTCTTCTACTAGTGGATACATACTCTCCACATCCATCCTATCCAGGCCTCTCAGTATTCTGTAAGTTTCAATCAGGTCCCTCCCTCACCATCGAGTACAGACCCAGACTGCTCATCCAGTCGTCATGTGACAAGTCTTTCATCCCTGGGATCATTCTTGTAAACCTCTTCTGGACCCCCTCCAATGCCAACACAACCTCCTTTAGATATTGGACACCAAACTGCTCACAATATTCCAAATGCTGTCTGACCAGAGCCTTATACAGCCTCAGCAGTACATCTCTGCTTTTGTATTCCGGCCCTCTTGTATCAATGCTAACATTGCACTTGCCTTCCTAACTGCCAAATGAACCTTAAGAGAATCCTGAGCTAAGACTCCCTCTGTGCTTCAGATTTCTGAAGATGTTCCTTGTTCAGAAAATAGCCTACTCCTTCTATGTTTCCTATCAGAGTGCATAACCTCCCAAATAACTTTCCCACATTGTATTCCATCTGCCACTTCTTTGCCCACTCTCCTAGCCTGTCCAAGTCCTTCTGCAGCCTCCCCACTTCCTCAACGCTATCTGACCCTCTACTTATCTTTGTGTCATCTGCAAATTTAGCACCAAAGCCCTCAGTTTCTTCGTCCAGATTGCTAAGGATGTTGCCAGACTGGAGGTTTTGAGCTATAGGAAGAGGTTGTATAGGCTGGGGTTTTATTCCCTGGACCTTCGGACAGTAAGAGGTGACCTTATAGAGGTTTATAAAATCATGAGGGGCACGGATAGGGTGAATAGCCAAGGTCTTTTTCCTGGAGTCCAAAACTAGAGGGCATAACTTTAAGTCAAGAGAGGAAAGATTTAAAAAGGACATGAAGGGTAACATTTTCAGAGGGTTGTGTATGGAAAGAGCTGCCAGAGGAAGTGGTGGACGCTGGTACAGTTGCACCATTTGAAAGGCAACTGGATCGATAGGAAGAATTTAGAGGAATATAGGCCAAATGCAGACAAATGGGACTAGATCAAATTGGGATGTCGGATTGGCACAGATGAGTTGGACTGAGGGGTCTGTTTCTGTGTTGTATGACTCTATGACCCTTTAACTGCAATCTCATTATGTCCCCTTGATGACATACTTTCCTATTTTCATGTTATCTGCAAATCTAGTTATCATCCCTTTCATCCCTTCATCGATGCCAGTCAGACAGATGCAATACAATGTGGGAAGGTATGAGGTTAGGCACTTTGATAGGAAGAATAGAGGTGTAGACTGTTTTCGAAATGAGAAAGACTTCCAAAATCTGAAGTACAAAGGGACTTGGGAATCCTAATTCAAGCTTTTCTTAAGTGTAACAGGCAGGCAGTTAGAAAGGTAAATGCAATGTTAGCATTAATTTCAAGAAGCCTAGAATACCAGAGCAGAAATGTACTGCTGAGGCTGTAGAAGGCTCTGGTCAGACTGCATTTGGAATATTGTGAGCAGTTTTGGTCCCCATATTTAAGGAATTATGTGCTGGTGTTAGAGAAGTGCAGAGATGGTTTATAAGAATGCTCCCAGAGATGAAAGGCTTGTCATATGGGGAATGGTTAAGGACTCTGGGTCTATTCTCAATGACCTGATTGGAACTTACAGAATACTGAGAGACTTGTATAGGGTGGATGTGGATAAGACGTTTACACTATACGAAAAACTATGACCTGAGGGCACAGGCTCAGAGTAACTGGACAATCCTTTAGAACTGAGATGAGGAGAAATTTCTTCAAGCAGAGGGCGATGAATCTGCGGAACTATTGTCACAGAAGTCGGTGGGGCCAGGTCATTGAGTGTATTTAAGACAGAGACAGTTAGGTTCTTGATTCATGAGGGATCAAGGGTTTGGGAAGATCTCAGGGATAGGATTTATGGCACATTTGGAAAAGCATGGCTTAATTAGGGACAGTCAGCATGGCTTTGTGCAGGCCAGGTCATATCTTACTAACTTGATTGAATTTTTTAATGGGGTAACAAAGATGATCAATGAGGGTTGAGCAGTGGATGTTGTTTACATGTATTTTAGTAAGGCTTTCGACAAGGTCCCTCATGGTAGGCTCATCCAGAAGATTAAGATGCATGGGATCCATGGTGACTTGGCCGCTTGGATTCAGAATTGGCTTGGTCATAGAAGGCAGAGAGTAGTGGTGGAAGGGTGTTTTTCAGGCTGCAGGTCCGTGACTAGTGGTGTTCCACAGGGATCCATATTGGGACCTCTGCTGTTTATGATATATACATAAATGACTTGGATGAAAATGTACATGGGTGGGTTAGTACATTTGCAGATGATACAAGGATTGGTGGAGTTGTGGTTAGTGTAGAAGGTTGTCACAGGATACAGTGGGATAAAGATCACTTGCGGATATGGGCGGAGAAATGGCAGATGGAGTTTAATCCAGATAAGTGTGAGGTGCTGCACTTTGTGAGATTAAGTGTTCCAGAAAAGTATACAGTTAATGGCAGGGCTCTGAATAGCAGTGATGTGCAGAAGGATTTTGGGGATCAAGCCCATAGCTCCCTGAAAGTGGCCACTCAAGTAGATGGAGTGGTAAAGAAGACATATGGCACACTTGCCTCTATTGATCGGGGAGTTGAGGACAAGAGTCAGGATGACATGTTGCAGCTTTATAAGACTTTGATTAGGCCACACTTAGAGTATTGTGTTCAATTCTGGTCACCACATTACAGGAAGGATGTGGAAGCTTTGGAGAGGGTGCAGAAGAGGTTTACCAGGATGCTGTCTGGATTAGAGGGTATGGGCTATAAGGAGAGGCTAGAAAAACTCAGGCTATTTTCTCGTGAGCAGCAAAGGCTGAGTTTAATAGAACGCTATAAAATTAAGAGATGTATAGATAGGGTTGAAATGTCTAAAACTAGGTAACATGCATTTAAGGTGAGGGGGCAAAGTTCAAAGGAGATGTGAAGGGCAAGTTTTTTACACAGAGAGTGGTAGGAGTGTGGAACGCACTGCCAGGGGTGGTGGTGGAGGCAGATATGACAGGGACATTTAAGGGACTTTTAGACAAGCACATGAATATGCAAGGATTGAAGGAATTTGGACCAAGGGCAAGCAGATTAATTTCATTTGGCATCATGTTCAGCACAACATCGTGGGCTCAAGGGGTCGTTCTTGTGCTGTACTGTTCTATGTCCTACTCTATGTTCTATGTTCTAAGGTAGTAGAATGGGATTGAAAAGCATATCAGCCATGATGGAATGATGGAGTAAACTCAATGGGCCGAATGGCCTAATTCTGCTCCTATATGTTATGGTCTTATGATCTTATGTAAATTACAAGAAGTTGAAGGCCCAGCACAAACTCTTGTGGGACCCTACTCATCACATCTTCGCAGTCAGAAAAGATTCATCTGTGCAAATTGATGTAGAGTATTTTAAACCAAAACTCAACTCTGTTGTTTGAATGTTTACACTGGAGGGATTACAAACTCTATTGGTAAACCATGAGACTTCTGCAAGAATGCAGAGTTTCAAGCCATTGATGTACAATTCCAATTTTGCCACTTATCAATCCTGTTGTAGGAACAACAGGCTGTCCTCAGGAGAAGTATTTGTGATATTGTTTATTGGAACAAACCATGCGGCACACACATCTGCTTTAAAGCTGCTTTGCTGTTTTTGCACTTTGTAAGCTTAGTGGCTGAGAATCATTTTCACCCCATGGTTTCTGTTCAGCTCCAAAGTCACTCTTCACCATGAGCTCCTACATTGTGAAATAAACGTATCTGTTTTTGTTCACTGGTGGGACATGGGAGTCACTGGCTGGGCCAACATTTACTGCCCATCGTCAGCTGCCCTTGAGAAGGTGATGGTGAGCTGCCCTCTTGAATGACTGCAGTCCATGTGCTAAACGTAGAGTCACAATGTTGTTAGGGTGGGAGTTCCAGTATTTTTCCCCAGTGACACTGAAGAAATGGTCATATATCTCCTTCTGGAAATCAAAGTACAGACAGTTTACAGGTTGTGAACAGGTTTCGTCCTTGAGTCCATTCACAAGTCAATTTGTATGCAAGTCAGAACACAATGCAGGATGGTATAAAGTAGCTGTTCATAAGTACAGGAAACATTTATATGTCAGATCTTTAAAATTACATCCCTGTGTAAGATCTCGTTTGTAAATACAAGTGTTCGTAAGTTGGGCATTCATAAATCAGGGACTAACCATCCAGTATGTCTACTGGCTCCCATTTATCCTCAGTGCATGTTACTCCTTCATAGGACACTAACAAATTAATGAAAGCATGAGGATTCTTCCTGATTACCTTGAAGTTTTCTAAGTGCACAGCTAAAGCCTCCATATTGATCATTTCTGATACCTATATTCCCTGTTTTCTGCCTTCTGCACTCCTTGAACAGGTGGATTATGTTTGCTATTTCCTAGCCTGACAGAACTTTCCTAGAATTTAACCAAGTTTGGAAAATTAACACTATCGCATATACTGCCTCAAAGAACTGTAGATGCTGGAGATCAGAAACAACAACATAAATTGTTGGAGAATCTCAGCAGGTCTGGCAGCATCTATGGGGCATCTTAATTACGCTTCTCTACTGTCTTGGCTCATTGTCAACCACTCCCTCTCTGCCTAGCCCTTTCATCTGTCTCTCTCTCTCTCTCTCACATCTCCACCTCCCACCCCACATCCCTAACCTCACCTTCAGTATAAATACCACTTTTTCCTTGCTGTTATCAGTTCTAATGAACAGTCACTAAACTCAAAACATTAACTCTGTTTTCTCTCGACAAATGCTGCAAGACCTGCTGAATTTCTCCAGCTATTTCTGCTTTTATATGTGGTACTTCATGAGCCAATCTCTTTCCAGATTAGAGGAATGAAGTCCATCAGGACCTTCCTGGGGCTTTGTCAACCAACAGCTCACTCAGTTTGCTCAGTTTGCTCAGTTCCTCTTCCTTTGAGATTATAATTTCACCAAGTTCATCTCTTCCTTCCAATTCCTGATCTACAGCTATTACTGGAATGCATTTTTTTGATTTTTCTAACGTGAGCACAAATAATACACGCCACTTCCTTATGATCTACAATTACCCTCAATTTCTCATTCTCCAAAGGGATATCAAAGGATATCATTCATTTTATACTATCATCTCCTTTAGAGGTACCCTGAGAAGGTTTTGCAATTATGTTTACTTTGCAAGCAAGATTACTCTCACTTCTTTGTTTTGATTATCATGTAACAGGAATTGATGTGTGAAAATAGTACAAAACAATTTCTTTCCTGCATTTGGATTACTGTGCAGAATGCTCTGTCTTCACTTAAAAAAAGTCGAAAGACAATGGTGAAGCTGCTGAAGAGGTTTACCAGGTTGATACTGCAGAGTAGTCTGAGGTTATTTTCTCTGGTAAAGAGAAATCTGAAGATTGACCCAATCAAGGCATTTGAGGTTATGAAGAAAGATTTATTAGGCTAAGCATAGAAAAGATGGTTTAAATTGTGTAGGATACCAACACGAGAAGCTATAAGGACTCGGTGATGAATAGAACCAAGAATTTAGAAGAAATAAATTTTCCAAATTGTGGTTAGAATATGGAACTAGCTACCAGAGGGAATAGCTGGGGGAGGTAGCATAGTATTTACCCTGATTGCTACTGCTGTCACATCATGGAATCATAGAATCCCTACAGTGCAGAAAGAGGCCATTCAGCCCACCAAATCTGCAGTGACCCTCTGAAGAGCATCCGACCCAGGCCCAGCTCTCCACCCTATCACCATACCTCGCTCTTATCATGGCTTATCCACCTTGCCTGCATATCCCCGGACACTATAGGGCAATTTACTATGTCCACTCCACCTAACCTGCACAGCTTTGGACATCTCATGGTTGCTAAGTGTATTGGAGGCAATGGTACACAGACTTTTAATCAGTTAGGAAATCAAGAATTGTATGGAAGAGGCAAGGAAGTGAAGTCGAAAATTATCAGATCAGTCATGATCGTACGAAATGATGGAACACACTTCACAGGCTGAATGGCCTACCTCTGCTCCTATGTTTTATATGGTCTTATGGTCTACCACCACTGTGAGTAGGTGACACACTGTAAGGTTTTTTTTGAGGTAGGTCGCTGCCAACAATCCCTCCTTTGTTGTTAGCTATGTTAGGTCCTGTTTAATGTTTAAAGGTAGAGCATGGGACAATCTAAACAGAACTTGTGTTAGTTCTTTTTACCTTTATTCATTCACGAGATGAAGGCATCGCTGGCTAGACAGCATTTATTGCCCATCCCTAATTGCCCAGAGGGCAGTTAGGAGTTAACCACATTGCTGTGGGTCTAGAGTCACGTGTAGGCCAGACAGGCAAGGATGGCAGTTTCCTTCCCTAAAGGACATTAGTGAACCAGATGGGTTTTTCCTGACCATTGACAATGGATTCATGGTCATCATTAGATTCTTAATTCCAGATTTTTATTGAATTCAAATTCCACCGTCTGCTGTGACGGGATTCGAACCCGGGCCCCCAGAACATTACCTGGGTCTCTGGATTAATAGTCTAGCGATAATATCGCTCGGCCACCCCCTCTCCCAAGAGACTTATTGCAAGTTAGTCATATGTGCTACTTTAAGGCCCTTTTGCGGTTTAGTGGTAGTGTCCCTACCACTGGACCGAGAGACCTGGGTTCAAGTCCCAGCTGCTCCAGAGGTATGTATAACATCTCTGAACAGGTTTATTAGGAAAAATAGGCTAATAAAACAAAATGTACTGTTCAGCACAGATGCTGAGTATTGCTGAAACTGATCAGCCATGATCAAGTAGAATGGCAGATCAAGTTCAAAGGGTGCTCCTATTTTCTAGGTTCCTTTGTCATGAGCTTATCAGGACAATTCACAAGAATGATTTTCTTTATTCAATCATAAGATGTGGGCATTGCTGGCTGGGCTAGCATTTATTCTCATCTGTATTTGCCCTTGAGAAGGTGGTGGTAAGCTGCCTAAATGAACTGCCGCAGTCCATTTTCTGTAAGCAGACTCACAATGCCATAAGACAGTGAGCCCCTGGATTTTGACCCAGCGATACTGAAGGAATGGAAGATATATTTCCAATTTAAGATAGTTAGTGGCTTGGAGGGGAACTCGTAGCTGGTGGTATTCCAAATATCTGCAGCCCTTGTCCTTCTAAATGGAAGTGGTCGTGGATTTGGAAGGTACTGTCTGAGGATCTTTGGTGAATTTCTGCAGTGCATCTTGTAGATAGTACACACTGCTGCTACTGAGCATCGGTGGTGGAGGGAGTGGATGCTTGTGGATGTGGTGCCAATCAAGTGGGTTGCTTTGTCCTGGATGGTGTCAAGCTTCTTGAGTGTTGTTAGAGCTGCACCCATCCAGGCAAGTGGGGAGTATTCCATCACACTCCTGACTTGTGCCTTGTAGTTGGTGGACAGGCTTTGGGGAGTCAGGAGGTGAGTTACTTGCTGCAGTATTCCTAGTATCTGACGTGGTCTGATAGCCATTGTGTTTATATTGGTAGCCTCATCCAGTTCAGTTTCAGGTCAATAGTAGTCCCCAGGATCTTGTTCATGGAGAATTCAGTGATGGAAGTGTCATTGAAATTCAAGGGGCGATGTTTAGATTCCCTCCTGTTGGAAATCATCATTGTTTTTCACTTGTGTGGGGTGTGAATGTCATAAGCCGTGATTCAGTCCAGGCCTAGATATTGTCCATGTCTTGTTGTATTTGAACCTGGACCGCTATAGTATCTGAGGAGTCGTGAATGGTGCTGAACATTATGCAATCATCATTGAACGTTCTCCCTTCTGACCTTATGATGGAGGGAAGGTAATTAATGAAGCGGCTGAAGATGGTTGGGCCTAGGACACTACTGTGAGAAGCTCCTGCACAGATGTCCTGGAGCTGAGATGACTGACCTCCAACAACCATCTTCCTGTACGTCAGGTATAAATCTAACCATTGGAGAGTTTTCCCTATGATTCCCATTGATTCCAGTTTTGCCAGGGCTCTTTGATGCCACACTCAGTGAGATGCAGTCTTGGTGTTAAGGGCTGTCACTCTCACCTCACTTCTGGAATTCAGCTCTTTTGTCCATGTTTGAACCAAGGCTGTAATGAGGTCAGAAGCTGAATGGCCCTGGCAGAACCCAAACTGGGCGTCACTGAGCAGGTTATTGCTGAGCAGGTGCTGCTTGATAGCGCTGTTACTGACACCTTCCATCACTTTACTGATGATTGAGAGTAGACTGATGGGGCGGTAATTGGCCATGTTGGATTTGCCTTGATTTTTGTGTACAGGGTATTCCTGGGCAACTTCCATATGTTTGGGTAGATTCCAGTGTTGTAGCTATACTGGAACAGCATGGTTAGGAATGTGACAAGTTCTGTACTATGGTGGGAATGTTGTTGCAGTGTTCAATTCCTTCAGCTGTTCTTTGATATCACAAGGAATAAATCAAATTGGCTGAAGACTGGAATGTATAATGCTGGGAACTTCAGGAGAATTCTGCTTCGAGGTCAAAAACAGAGTTATGCTTCATGAAAATAATTGTTGATCAGTTGGCAGGTGCACTATGATTGGTAGAGATATTACCATTACCCATTAATACTAATTAACAAGTAACTGCCAGACTCTGTTTATATTTTACTCCAAGTAGGTTGAGTCTCATTGATCAGATATTTGCCCTGAACAATGTCAATGATAGTCACTGATTTTGTTAAGTTGAAATAGGTGTAGTGTGTGTGCATCAGATAGTAGAAACTGCAGACGCTGGAGAACCTGAGATGACAAGATGTAGAGCTGGATGAACACAACAGGCCAAGCAGCATCAGAGGAGCAGGAAAGCTGACGTTTTGGGCCTAGACCCTTCTTCAGCTTTCCTGCTCCTCTGATGCTGCTTGGCCTGCTGTGTTCATCCAGCTCTACAACCTTGTTATCTAGTGTGTGTACATGTTCTTTCTGTTTGCAAAGGGCCTTTTGTATCACAAGTGTACCACATTGCTATCCTGAATATACCACATTCCTATCCTGACTGATGATCCCAAATTGTTTTCAGTAATTCTTTGCATGCTCAGGATTATCCAGCAAATGTTGTCTAATTACAAAATCACATTTTGCGTTGGACACTGCATCGTGAGGTTTCTCAGCGCAGGCCAATGAGAGCTTTGCTTATTGCAATTGGTTGAAGGGCTATGCTCCCTGCTATGACTGAACGGTCTTTGGGACTTACAACCTACACACCTGTGATCACACTGGCGCTGAAATTCAACGGATCTGAAATTGAATGAAGTTAATGACATATGCTGATCTGACTAACCTTGCATACATCAAATTAATAGTCAGAAATAACTGCTCAGAATTCTTTGAAACTGGACAGAATCCTCCCCCTCAAGGCTTATGCAGAACTCCCTGTCTCCAAACCAAAGAATGCATGTGGCATCATCAGATTGTGGGGAGCTAATACAGTGTCAAGATTAACTCTTTCACAACTGTTACCTGATAACAACAAATAGCAGAAATTAAACAGGAGCTAACTAAACAGATGAGGGAGAAAGGCACTGAAGGTTAGGTTTAGATGAAGGTGAGCATCATAGAATCATAGATTCCTTACAATGTAGAAACAGGCCATTCAGCCCATCGAGTCATCACTAACCTTCCGAAGAGTATTCTACCCTATCCCCACATTTCCCATGGCTAATCCACCTAACCTACACCTCACTGGGCACAATGGGGCAATTTAGCACGGCCAATACAGCTAACCTGCACACCTTTGGATTGTGGGAAGAAACTGGAGCACCCAGACAAAACCCATGCAGACACCGTAAGAACATACAAACTCTACACAGACGGTCACCCGAGGGTAGAATTGAACCCAGGTCCCTGATACTGTGAGGCAGCAGTGCTAACCACTGAGCCACTGTGTCACCCTGAGTGGGCAGAGGGCTATGAAGATCACACCCACTAACATATTAAATTGTTGGGTTGATCGCTGTATTCCTCAGCTGTAAACTCTCAGTCATTGTGGCAGCACAGAATATCCCAAAAGACAGCCTCTTGTGCCCATATTGCACTCAGTCAGCTCTGAGGGAAATAAAACAGTCCCACATACTTTATCTACATGGGCATGTGGAAGTTGTGGTGAAGTTTGAAACTATCATAATTTCACAGAACATTTACCTCAAATTAGGAATACTTCAACTTTTTAGTCAAAATTAATTTGCACCCACAAGCCATAGATAATGGAGCCAATTTCGATTCAATGATTTTAATGAAGTGGAAATGTGAACAGTTCTTCGGTGTGCATCATTCCACCACATTATTCCAAGTCTTATGTTCTCTTGGATGTAAATATCCCTGGCACAGCTGGCATTATCCTTCCCCAGTAAACTTGAAAAGACAGGCATTTCTGTCGAACCATGATAATGGCTTGGTAAAACCAGTTGGATTGTTGGACCACTCAAGAGGGCAGTTGAGATCTGTGATGAAAGGTCACCATATGGGAATGTTCTCTCTCCACTGATGTTGACTGACGTTCTGTATTTTCAGAGTTAAGTAAGGTCATTGGATGTGGGCATCGCTGGCTAAGGCAGCATTTATTGCCCATTCCTAATTGTTCAGAGGACAGTTAAGAGCCAACCACACAATGCTGTGGGGGTCTGGTGTCACATGTGGACCAGATCAGGTAAGATTTTCTTCCCCAGAGGGGAATGGTGAACTCCACAGGGTTTTTAATGATATTGAATACATGGTTACCATGAGATTAACTTTTAAAAAAAGAAATTCTGATTTCATTATCTGCCACAATGGGATTCACATTATGTCCCCAGAATATTAGCCTGGGTTCTGGATTACCAATGTAGTGATATTACCATAATACCAGCGCCTCCGTCCAACCAGTATGTGGGCCTGGAGTTCCTGTCATCCAGAACAGCTACAGCTTCCTTCTCTGAAGTACTTTAGCAAAACAATTTTTTTCAAACATCAACATGACAGCTTCATGTCACTTTTCTTGACATCAGCAACTTTTATTTATTCTCAGATTTTCTTTTAAAAGCCAATTTAAATTCTCAAACAATCATGATTTGACCTCAAATAAACCTGAAGAAACGTTCTGAAATTTCCGTAAGTTCTGATGAGAAGTCTTTGGGCTTGAAACATTAACTCTTGTTACTCTCTCCACATATGTTGCCAGACTTGCTGAGTTTCTTCAGCATTTTCCATTTTGCTTTTGCAGTTCTGGAATCTGCATTATTTGACTTTTGTTTCAGTGTTTAAATCACTGCCACTTCTCTTCCAGGTATGCCCTCCTTGAAGCAATTCTGCTCCTCTCTCTAGCAGGGTTTCCAGTTTAATCTTTCAGCTTGTTCACTCTCACAGCTTTCATAGATCATCATATATCATAGAATTCCTACAGTGTAGGAAAAGGCCATTCGGCCCAACAAGTCCACCTGCCCCTCCTTTCTTGATGCCACCTTCCCCGCTAACCTACTCCCCACCCCCGACCACCCACTACTAGATAAAGCATTTGTTGGAACTCAGTTTCACAACTGCATCTCATTCCACAGTAACTGTCTCAGCCCCACATTACCTCATATGGATTCCAGTCAAACATCTATCATTCACATTTTGAATCCACCGAGGATGACAGGTATCTCTGAGAAAAACAGCACTCCTCAGTTCCTGGAATCCACACCAAGTGCCATGTTACTGCCAGATTCACGCTCTCAACCTCTCTGTCTATCAGTACTGTCTCATGCTATCTCGGTCCCCAGTTCCATTTTATTCTTTGTCTCATTTGACACTTTAGCAAGAAGCTTTGCCTCTTCTCTTTTGAGTGTTAAGGAATGCAATCTGCAAAGCCTCAAGTGTACCGCCACCTCTTTACATCTTCCCTCCCCTTTGTCAAATGTCATTGCGTATTCACCACACCCTCTGACATCCCCCTCCCTGAATCTGAATCCAATCTGTTCTCAGCAAAAGACTTAGATTCATCACTCTGCACCCACACCTCAATGAGGTTGAGCTCCTCTTCCATTGCCTTTACCTCCCTGTTCAATTCTTTGAGCAGAAGTCCTCTCCCCATAGACCCTTTCACCCATTTCCAATGCTTCAGTTCTGAGGCAGAGTCAAACTTATCACATAGTCCCTACAGTGTGGGAGCAGGCCATTCAGCCCATTGAATCCACACCAACCCTCCAAAAATAATCCCAGCCAGACCCAGTCCTTTGTAACCCTGCATTTCCCATGATTAGCCCATCTACCCTACTCATCCCTGAACACTACAGGCAATTTAGCATGGCCAATCCATCTAACTTGCACATGTTTGGACTGTGGGAGGAAACCGGAGCACCCAGAGCAAACTCACACAGATACGGGGAGAATGTGCAAACTCCACACACAGACAGTAGCCTGAGACTGGAATTGAACCTGGGCCGATGCTGCTGTGAGGCAGCAGGTGCTAACCACTGGACCATTGTGTCACTTTTTTATTCTCTGACGGTTACATTTAATACAGGCTGAAAGTGTTAACTTTGTTTCCCTCTCCACTGATGCTCCCAGACCTGCTGAGTTTCTCCAAAATTTTCTGTTGTTATTTCAGATTTCAACATTCACAGTATTTTGTTTTGTTATTAAAAACCGAAATAACTGCGGATGCTGTAAATCAGGAACAAAACCAAAGTTGCTGGAAAAGTTCAGCAGATCTGGCAGCATCTGTGAAGGAAGAAACAGAGTTAACGTTTCCTCAGAAGAAGGGTCACTGGACCCGAAATGTTAACTCTGTTTTTTCCTTCACAGATGCTGCCAGACCTGCTGGGCTTTTCCAGCAATTTTGGTTTTGTTTTGTTTTGATATGGTTTGAGCTCAGCTTCCCCAGAATTGATAGACACAACCCTGAATAAACAGTTGAATAAAATTTACCCCAATGGTTGCTTATTCCAAATGCTTACTGCTGGTGTGAAACTTCACCCAACTGAAATATATCTGTGAGCTCTTGATACACCTATTGCCATTATCTGACCAGCAAAGTC
>NC_063335.1:111950379-111950655 GCF_021869965.1 Rhincodon typus | reverse complement strand
GCAGCATCATAGGAGCAGTAAGGCTGACGTTTCGGGCCTAGACCCTGAAGCAAGATTTCATTACTCCTGTACTCAAATCCTCTTGCAATAAAGACCATTGCAATTAGTCTTCCTAATAGCTTACTGCAACTGCATGTTAGCCTTCAGTCACTTATCAAGAACACCTGGGTTCTTTTGTACATCTACACTTTCCAACCTCTTACCAATTGAGAAAATGTCTGCCTATTTGCTCCTCCTTCCAAAGTGGGTATTCTCACATTTTTCCACATTATACTC
>NC_063335.1:111944818-111949979 GCF_021869965.1 Rhincodon typus | reverse complement strand
CCAGCTCTGCACCTTGTTGGCTCAAAACTATGCAATGTGTTTTCACAATACGGTTGTTGACTTGCTCGTTGAGTTGGTAAGTTTGTTCGTGAATATTTCGCCACCGTGTTAATATCATCCATGCGCCTCTGGTGAAGCATCGGCATTCTGTCCCGTTTGATATTTATGTGTTCCGCTTTGCTGGGGTGGTTGGTGTCACTTCCCGATTTGTTTCTTAGTGGTTGCTATAGGGGTTCCAGCTCTACATGTTTGTTAATGCAGTTCTGGTTTGAATCCCGGGCCTCCAGGAATTCTCACGCGTGTCTTTGCTTGGCTTGTCCTAGGAAGGCTACGTTGTCCCAGTCAAATTAGTGTCCCACTTTGCCCATGTGTATTGAAATGAGCGATAGTTAGTCAGCCAATTAGTGTTCATGAATCCTGATGGCCAGGTTTCTTCCACTTTGCCCTATGTCATATTTTTGGCTGTCTTTGCATGGTATCTTGTAAATAACATCGGTTCTGTTAGCTGTGGTTGTTGGATCCTTTATTCTCGTCGGTAGCTGTCGGTTTGTGGGCCACCATGATTCCTAGGGGGCAGAGAAATCTAGTGATCATTTCCAATATGTCCTTATTGTACGGTAGGGTGACTAGTGTCTCTGGACGTGTTCTGTCTTCCTGTTATGATCTGTCCTGTAGGTATCGGCTGACTGCTTTTTGGGAAACCATTGTTTCTAAAGATGCTGTACGGGTGTCCTTCCTCAGCTTTGTACAGCTCTGGGGTGCTGTAGTGTGTTGCAGTTCGCTTGAACAGTGTTTCGACGCAACTCCGTTTGTGGGTATTGGGATTGCTCTTGTAGTTAAGTACCCAATCCAAGTGCTTAACAATTTCCTAAGAACTCTCACTCCTATGAACTCTGAGGAAGGGTCATTGGACCCAAAACATTAACTCAGATTTCTCTGCACAGATGCTGCCAGACCTGCTGAGCTTTTCCAACAATTTCTGTTTCTGTTTCTGATTTCCAGCATCTGCAGTTCTTTCAGTCTTATTTAGTAACTCTCACTCCCTGAATGGTACTCCCAGTGAGAAATGGAAGAGATAGTGGGACTGCAAGAAGATGGCTATTGGGAAATGTTAGACAGACTGTGGTTCTTTTTGCTGGAAGAGAAGTGGCTGAGTGAAGTAAAAACAGAAAATGCTGGAAATATTCGAGAGATCTTGCAGCATCTGTGGAGGGGGAACAGAGACGGATTAATATCTCATCTCAAGTCCCTTTCTTCTGAGCTCCTCAGAAAGGCTCCTTCAAAAGCCATCATCTGACAGAGGGAGCGAAGACCTTATCAGGATCTTGCTGATTGCAGAAGAGGGAGGGATGTACCAACTTGCGGGAGGGTCCAGAATCTGTGATCATCAATGTAAGATAGTCACAAAGGTACCCACCAGAAAATTTAGGAGATACCTCCTTTTCCAGAGCATGGCAAGAATGTGAAGCTCAATACTATGTCAAGCCGTTGAGGAGGATAAATGAATGCAGGGAGAAGATAGATAAGCACATGAGGGAGAGAGAAATGGAAGGATGTTGTGAAACTTGAAAGGGTTCAGAAAAGATTTACAAGGATGTTGCCAGGGTTGGATTGTTTGAGCTATAGGGAGAGGCTGATTGGCTGGGGCTATTTTCCCTGGAGGGTCAGAGGCTGAGGGGTGACATTATAACAGTTTATAAAATCATGAGGGGCATGGATAGGGTGAATAACCAAGGTCTTTTTCCCAGGGTAGGGGAGTCCAAAAATAGAGAGCATAGGTTTAAGGTGAAAGTGGAAAGATTTAAAAGGGACCTAAGGGGCAATTTTTTCAGGCAGAGGGTGATGCGTGTATGGAATGAGCTGCCAGAGGAAGTGGTGGAGGCTGGTACAATTGCAACATTTAAAAGGCATCTGGATGGGTACATGAATAGGAAAGGTTTGGAGGGATATGCTGGCAAATGGGACTGGATTAATTTAGGATATCTGGTCGGCAGGAATGAATTGGACCAAAGGATTTGTTTCCATGCTGTACAACTCTATGATTCTAAATGGAAGATGATCATGGTTAGGTGAAGATGGATAAGATACAATTCATTCGGAGTATAAAAATTCTTCAGAAGGGTCTAGGCCCGAAACGTCAGCCTTCCTGCTCCTCTGATGCTGCTTGGCCTGCTGTGTTCATCCAGCTCTACACCTTGTTATCATGGGTTTGCAGACCCTGCTTTTTCATTTGAATCAACGGAAGATCAAGGCTGCAGGAACTGTAATCTTGATGGGAGCTTTCTGCAACCTGTGTTTCTCATGCCCAGTGGGAAATCAGTCATCTGATGTATTCCGCACACACGCAGCATCGGGAAAGCTCATTCAGAAAATTGATCCTCCAGTGTCAGGCTTGTTCATTTGGTCAGCTTCCCATTGTTGAGTCCGAAAATTATTAATTCAAGCTCCACTTCAGATGCTGCGTGCGAAATTAGCAGGCTGGCATTTCAGTACAGGAATGCAATCATCTAGATCAGCTATCTCACTGATGCTACTTAATTGGGGCATTGTTAAAGAAGCTATGGAACTATTTAAGAGTTATCCTGCTTTCTTATCACCCTAAAACAAATTGACTGATCATTCATTTCCGTTTGTCAGATCTCCTTGTGTGTAATTTCGTTTGCTCACCGAGCAGTACTGACTACACTTCAAATTAATCATCATGTGAATAGTTTATTGGGCTGCCTCAAGGCATATGATAAGGTATGATCCATATATATGTATATATAATATATATATAAAGCAAGTTTATCCATACGCTTACTGCTATCAAATGAACAGCTTCTCGTCTGTATGTAGTGGCAAAAGATTTGCACAAGCTACACATGAATATTTAACAGCTGAATAAACCAAATGCTAAGGTTTTGCATTGACCTCTCTGACTGCTCGTTCAGAGTTGACTGTTTACTGTGATCTGGCTCAGAAACCGCAATGGGGAAAATTAGCAGCACAGTGTGAATTGTCTCTCACAGATTATCTGATCATTACTGCGTTGCCATTCATGGGAGCGTTTGCAGTGTGCAAACTAGCTGCAACATTTCCGACAATATAAGAGTGACAGCGCCTCAGAAGTGATGCGAATTGGCTGTGAAAAGACTTTGGATGCCCTGAGGTGATGGGAGACTTGTGCATTGCAAGTTCTTTCTGTCTTTGATCTTGATGTTTCAGCCTTTGAACACTGGGCATGTGCAGTTGGGAGTGCCAGAATGTGCCAGGCACTTTCAAAGGCGCAAGGCTCCTAAAGGTGTTCAGATTTCAGCCTTTCCGAATGAGATGCTTCTGTCATTCTCTTCGGTTCAATTTGTTGGAAAGGTGTGGGAGTGGGGGATGTGACCTGGTGGTCAGAGATATTAATCATTCGGCCATAATGCAACTTGAGCTATAACCTTTCAACTTCCATACACAGAATTTGGGCGTTGCTGATAAGACCAGCTTTCTATTGCCCATAACTAATTTCCTTTTATTGAGTGCAAATGGATGTTTTTCTGTGCCATTGCAGAGGGCAGCTGAGAATGAACTCTAGGTCAAGAATCACATACATTTCCTTCCTTTAAAGACATTAATAAACCATATTGTGTTTTACAACAATCCAGAGGGCTTATGGGTCACCATCACTGAGCTTGGCATTTTATTCCCCATTTATGGAATATAAACTGACCAGCACCTGTCATGAGGTTTTAACTCATGCCCCTAGATTTCCCTCTGGCCCTCTGGATTGGTAACTCAGTGGCATTTGCTGTTTACTATTCTAACCTCCCCAAATTGGGCAAAATGGGCAAAAATGTAAGATCATTAACAATGAACCAGTGACTCATTTTGCCTGATATTATCCCCTAATTGAAGTTAATGAAGCAGAAAACTCCATCAGATTATAAAACAGGACCCTGATTTAGCATTGCTGGCTGATCCACTTTTCAGTCCTTTCTCATGGGATGCAAGGGATAAAACATTGGAGCAGAAGTGGGCCATTCAGCCCATCAAGTCTTCTTCACCATTCAATGCAGTAAAGACTGATTTGATATTCATTAACCCCACTTACCTGTAATCCTTGATTCCCCTACCAGTTAAAAATCTGTCTCAGCCATGAACATACTTAATAACCCAGCCTTGATACCCCTCTGCAGAAAAACATTCTATAAATTCATTTTCCTCTGAAAAAAAATCCTCCTCATCTGTCTTAAGTAGTTGACTTCTTACTTTGAGACTCCATCTCACCTACTCTCCCCCCAGCCCCTCCCCTTCCCTCTATTTATTTCTGGGCTTCCTCCCACCCCCTCGTTCTGAAGAAGGGTTCTGACCTCCCTGCCCCTCGGATACTGTCTGGCCTGCTATGCTTTTCCAGCTCCACATTTTATTGTCTCTAGCTTCCAGCATCTGCAATCCTTTGTCTCCAAATCCCAGCTGCGGGCTTACTGCAGCAAAGCACAGTGCAAGCTGGAAGAACACATCCTCATTTTCCAGTGGGGAAGCCACAAATCTATTCAAGAACTTTAGGGAACCCTGCTCTGCTATTACAAGTAGACTGTAACATTTTCCCAATGGCAGATGTTAAACTGACTGGCTTATAGTTACCTGTCTACCTCCCCTCTTAAATAAAGGTGGTACATTGGTAGTTTTCCAATCCTCTGGGACTATTCCAGAAGACAAGATCACCACTAGTGAATCCATTACCTCTGTAGCTACTTCCTTCAAACTCTAGGATCATCAATCCAGGGTGGTCTTTTAATCCTGTTAACTTCCTCACTGCTTCTTCTCTGGTGATAGCTATTGTCCTTATTCCCAACCCCACTCCTTATTTTAGCTCCTTGATGATTTCACATTGATGGAATGCTATTAGAATCCTTCTCCATGAAAATCATGATGTGGAGATGCCAATGTTGGACTGGGGTGGACAAAGTCAGAAGTTGGACGACTCCAGGTTACAGTCCAACAGGTTTAGTTAGAATCACAAGCTTTCAGAGCACTGCTCCTTCCTCAGGTGAAGTGTACCGAAAGCTTGTGATTTCAAATAAACCTGTTGGATTATAAACCGAAAGAACTGTATATGCTGTAAATCAGGAACAAAAACAAAGTTGCTGGAAAAGCTCAGCAGGTCTGGCAGCATCTGTGAAGGAAAAAACAG
>NC_063335.1:111901708-111944718 GCF_021869965.1 Rhincodon typus | reverse complement strand
CTGGAAAAGCTCAGCAGGTCTGGCAGCATCTGTGAAGGAAAAAACAGCTCTGAGGAAGGGTCACCGGACCTGAAACGTTAACTCTGTTTTTTCCTTCACAGATGCTGCCAGACCTGCTGAGCTTTTCCAGCAACTTTGTTTTTGTTCCTGTTGGATTATAATCTGGTGTCATGTGGTTCCTGACTTCTCCATGAGGACTAATGCAAAGGATTTATTTAGCAGACAGTGTCAGTAATGATGACTAGCAAAGATTGTTACAAAAACCTCTCTGATGCATTAATGCCCGTCAGGAGATGAATTCTGCCACCCTTACCAGGCCTGGCCTATAAGTAACTCCACAGTAACGTGCCAGCTGCTCTTAGTTTAAGGGCTGGGAAAAGAAGGTGGTAAAGGCTGATAGTGTCCACATCCCAGGCAAGAATTAAAAATAGAAACGTGACATCCTTCGAACTCAGCTGTGGGAGTGCTCCCCACTGAGCAATACCTACAACTCAGCAGTTGTGACAGGCTTGCTGTAACCTAATATATTCCCAGTTCACTTCAGAATAAATCACCACTACATTGCGGTTTATGATATCATTCTTCAGTAAGTAAACACCACCAAGGAGACAGAGAAGATGGGTTGTCTTGGATTACCGCTTTTGTAGATTTAAGACTGCATTAATGTTCGCTGCTAATTCTTTTTTTTTCTCTGGCCAAGAAGATCAGTTCAGGCGCTGAACAGAGTTGATGAGGCAATCAATTCCTGCTAGAAAAATGGGGTTCAAGCCACCCACAGGCACAGAATTATAGCACAATAAAGTTTTATTGAGCAAGAAATTATATTCAGAATAAAAGTGGCTGGTTGGCACTAAAAGGAAATACTGCCACAACAGCTAATCTCTGTGTAAATGCTGGGAACGTAGCAAGTCATATCTCCTTCCACTCTCTCTTCCTGTCACAAAATGCCTATATTGCCCAAGGTTCTTGCCTTGGCTTCCCTCCTCTATAATCCTCGTTAACGTCTGTAATCAGAGAGTGGAAACGTGGGAGCACATCATTTCTTCGCTCATTGTGCATCCGTCAGACATTTCCACGGAGACAGGGTGGGGTACATAAATGTCAGGACAACTAGTCTGCATCGAAATCACTTTTCAGTGTAACTGCCTCACTTCTGGACTTTTTCACCATCATTCTATTATAATGCTTCTGTGAGAGAACAAAAAGAAACTTACATTTAAGTGAGCTTTTAAAGTGATATTGTTTTGAAATGAGACAGATACTTCACCAATCATTCACTGAAGCTCAAAGTAGGCTCGATGAACCACCTGACAGCCTTCCATGCTCATCTGAACTCAATAGTTTCAAATCACAACCTCTGACCTCTATTTCCTTTCTTCGCCCCCTTCTTCACTTTGTTCTACTTTGCCTCCAGATCACATTGTTCGAGAATTCATGACTCCTCCAGACACACACCTTGTTTCTTTACTTATTCCATTCCCTTAGGACCTTGTGCCAGCAATAATTTTGTCCTTTAATCTTTCCTGCTGATTGCAAACCTTCCTTTTCCTTGGTTCTGAGCAGCCACCAACCCCATACCCAATCTACATACCTTTCCTCACCTCTACAGTTGCTTAAAATGTAGAACCATATGGTTGTGGAAAGGTTACTGTGCTTAAGGATATTATTCACCCTATCATGTCTGTGTTGGCTTGCTGAAGGAGCAATTTCATAAACACTACTCTCCCCTATTTCCCTCATGCCCCTGCAACATTTTTTTTCATTTCAGACAGCACCAATGTAAGAAAACACCAGAGGGAGATTAAAAATAACGCACAAGCACAGCCCTATCTCTTAATTGTATTTGTTTATTAGAACATTTCTTCTCCATAGAAAAGTAAGGGTTAAGGTCCCCATTCACCTTGTGTCAATTCATTCAGAAAGAAGATTTGGGATCTGTGAGTAGTAACCAGGGGAGAGTGCCAAAGGGAAAATGGATGGTCACTGTGTTAGATTTTATAATGACAGTGATTATGCTGGATCTGGAGAATTGAGGACAATTCTGGTCACCACTCTTTAGGAAAGGTGCCAAGTCCTTGCTGAGAACAGAGAAGAGGTTATTGCTTGCCGAGCTGGCTGGCTATCGTACAGACATTTTGTCACCATGCTCGGTGACATCGTCAACACGGCCTCCAACGAAGACACAACTGCCATCCTTTTTTAACCATTTCATTCACGATCTAAACAACTCTCTGATGAAGAACTTCCTGCTTATTTCACTTCAAATTCTTAAATCCTTGGTCTGGCCTACATGTGACTCCAGACCCACAGCAATGTGGTTGACTCTTAGGAATGGGCAATAAATGCTGCCTAGCCAGCCACGCCCTCATCCTGTGAATGAATAAAGGAAAAAAAGGCCTAATTTTGCATTGGATCCTAAGGTGGATGGAAAGATGATAAGGCAGGTGAATGAAACATAGGCTACAGTAATGCAGGTGGTCGGCTACAGCCAGCCTGATTGGCATCTTATGAATTGGCAAAGGAGACTGTTAGCTTTACAGTAATTCCCAAAGATCAAAAACAAACCATTTTCCAATGAGACGCTTTCCGTTGCTTGATGACACGACTGTTTTCCTGAAGTATGATGATGTCTGGGAGGGTGTATGTTTCATTTTGTTAACTATTTATAATCAGACTGCTGTGCACCATTTAGAAAGATGTTTCTTTCAAGGATCATTTGTGTAACAAAAGACTTATATTGCTGAACACCCATTGGTCACACTGATCCGAACATCTGGAGTTGGGTTCTGAAACAGCTGTAAACAGTGAGGGGCTATAACACAGCATGGCAACCATTAGTGAGGAAACAAGCTCTGCTGTGACTGGACTCTGTCATTTGATCATTAACCTTCAAACAGTTTTCTTGTTTTACTGAATGCCAATGACCATCTGGCACTTGTTAAATGGTTTACTCTTTGTTATACAGCTGAAGTGCGTAAGCTTCCTCCAAAGCCATGCTGTTGGTACCAATAACAACAGTATGCCTGAGATCTCACTCCAACTGGGGAAGGGCAGGAGCACCATTGTCACATTACTCTGGAGCCTTCACTCCCATTGGTATTCAATAAAACATCAGCCAAGGCTCAGTCAGAACACTGAACCAGAATGCTGACAGTTTCCCCAGGTTCCTAAAGTTCAAAATCTCTGCAAATGACTCAGGTCCTGTACTGACCATTTTTGGACATGCCAGGGTTTTTATTTGGATAAGCCATTAAACCAAGCCCCCTGTTCACTCTCCGAGTTGAATTTAAATGTTCTCTTCCGAAGTAGAGCATGGGAATTCTCCCCAGTATTCTACCCGATTTCAATCCCTCAACCAACCACATAGATCCAAAAGGAGAACGCAGTGCATGCTGGAAGTCCAGAGCGAGGGGTCACAGTCTTAGAACAAGGGGTAAGCCATTCAGGACTGAGATGAGGAAGAATTTCTTCACTCAGAGAGTTGTGAACCTGTGGAATTCTCTCCCACAGGAAGCTGTTGGGGCCAGTTTGTTAGATATATTCAAGACCGAGCTGGATGTGGCTCTTGCAGCTAAAGAGATCAAGAATTATGGAGAGAAAGTGGGAATGGGATACTGAGATTGCATGATCAGGCATGGTCAGATTGAATGGTGCTGCAGGCTCAAAGGGCCAAATGGCCTACTCCTGCTCCCATTTTCTATGTTTCTAAATGAGTAGCAGAAACCTGGAAGTGGTTGGCAGGCCAGGCAACATCTGTGTAGTGAGAAAAACAGTTAAGGCTTCAGGTCCAGGACACTTCATCAAAACTGACAAAATGTTACTGATGTAATGGGTCTCAAGTGTGTGAAAGGGGACCAGGTTTTCTATAATTAACACAAACTATTATTCATTACACATAAGTAGATTCTAACCACAGGTAAATAACTATGAACTGTCATAGAATCAAGGGTTATAGAGATGTATAGTACAGGAAAAGGCCCTTTGGCACACTGAGTCTGTGCCAGTCAAAAGCAACCACCTAACGAATCCCAGATAACAAGGTGTAGAGCTGGATGAACACAGCAGGTTAAGCAGCATCAGAGGAGCAGGAAGGCTGACATTTCAGGGCTAGACCCTTCTTCAGAAATCTCCACCTAACGAATCCCATTTTCCAGCACTTGGCTCACAGCCTTCTATGCCTTGGCATCACAAGTGCACATCGAAATGCTTCTTCAACGTTATGAGGGTTTCTGCTTCTACCACACTTACAAACAGAGAGTTTGTAACCACAAACCCTTCCTGAAGCTCCAGTAGACACAATTACAGACAAACACAGACAGACCAAAAAATATCAATCTGGTGGGTGGAGAGAAAAACTACCAGGTTAAAGTTCAATGACACCACTCCCCAGGATTCCACAGAGTGTTCCATTTGCTTTAGCTCTTTGGTTCTCTGATCTTTTCCTTGAGCTTCTTTAACTTCTTCGTGGAAGGTACAAAGTGACTGATTCATTCAACTTGAAAATCAAGTCCTGCACATTGTAAATTGAGACATAAATGTTGGGTTTTGAAGCAGTGAGGGGTGGATTTGACGCAGAGCAGCACTGAGAGTTCTTTGAGTTAAGGACATTCTGTCTGATGACAGCCCTCTGATTGGTTGATACGGAAAAGCTGTGAGTCAGGGCAACAAACATGTGATCAAAGTCTCAGAGTTATAGAAGAAGCAGGAAGTTAGGTGCCATTCTGTTTGCGATGCATTTTCACAGCTGAGGTGGTCACTCTTCATCCTAAGAAGTGCCCAGTCTGCAACAGATTACCCTGGAAGGATAAAATATCAGAAAGGTTTCAGCAACAGCTGGAGATGTCTGTTTCACTCTGTGATTTACAGGATGCATACTGTTCATCACTAACACAATGCTACCACCAAGCCAAATGGTGTTCTGCGTGTCACACAAATGAGTAGTGTGGTATATGAATTTCAGTGACAGCGTGATGTCAGTTCTGTGGGCAATACATCCCAAAGACCAGCAGATTGTATCAGACAGCACATCCATCCAACTGTTTGCAACAAGGAACTTAAGACCAGCATGCAGTCAGCCTGCATTTGAAAAATACACAAAACCGTATTCAACATTAAACATGATTCTACAATTGGACTATTTTTCTCCATATTCCCAAGTGTTGGAAGAATTATATTAACATCAAATTTTTGATTGTCATTCAGGTTTGTAGAGTGGTGTACCTACAAGTACAGGAAGGTATACGTATTAATACACAGGGTCCTGGTCTTTGCAGGGAGAAAGAACATGTACACACTTTGTGACTGTCCCAACAGCTAGGTGACAGCCATTTACTGGTTCATTTCTCAGGGAAAATTTCCCTGACCAACCTGAGTAAATCTTCTTGGTTTAAAAAAGCAATCAACAAAGCCGGGAGTTAACTGTCAATCATCACTAAGTGGTGCATTTCTTGCTAATATTGATTTCGCCTAGCGCACACCCTGTGCAATGTAACCTGTATGCCTTTGTCTAAGTCTTTTTGATCTGTACAACCTTTGCTTACTATGATCTGCCTGTACAGCTCATAAACAAAGCTTTTCACTGTATTTTGGTACAGGTGGCAATAAATCTATCAATCAATCAATCCTTCCACCAGTCAGAGCTCACTTGCCAACTCTCCTCTCCTGCAGTATGAACTTTGGTCTTGCCGTTAAATTGGGATTCTTGTGAATTGTCCTGTTGGGAACAAGACAACAATTTTCAACAGAATGCGTCCTATTTCAGCAGTAATCATGTTCTACACCTCAAGCTGACTAAATAGTTAATTATTGTGTTTGTTCAGTGTATGGAAATGCAATAAAGTCTGAATGAGGTTTACTGCATATGATTGTGAATGTGCAGAGCACGGTAAATACTGATAGGTGGCTTACAGACACAGACAGCTACGAGGAAACATGATGTTGTGGTGCTAATACAGACCTGGCCAAAAGAAGGGCAGAACAGGAAGTTAAATATTCCTGGATACAAAGCGTTCAAGGAAGATGGGATGTAGATGCAGCACACAGTGAAGAATGCAAATGGCATGTTGGCCTTCATAGCTAGAGGATTCAAATACAGGAGATGGGATGTCTTGATACAATTATACAGGGCTGTGGTGAGACCACACCTGGAGTATTTAAGTCTGAGATAGACATATTTTTAATCAGCAGGAAAATCAAGGGTTATGGGAAAAGGCAGGAAAGTAGAGTTGAAGATTATTAGATCAACTATGATCTCATTGACTGGTGGAGCAGACTCAATGGGCTGAATGGCCTAACTCTGCTCCTACATCTTATGACCTAACCCAAAACATCTGTCCTATTGATTAAGGCACAACCAACTCCACCACACAACTTCCATTTTACAAGGATTAACTTCTCATAACATTGTTCGTAATGGTATTTTTCTTTGAGACATCAGTCAAATGAAAATAAAGAATGGGCTGCAGGGTGGGAGTCATGCTGTGGGAGTCATAGATTTGATCATCAAGCTAACATATAGCTGCCATAATTCAATACAGATGCTGAGTGAGTCATAGTGTTTAACCTTGACGTCGTTCCCAGCAAAATAATTCTGCAGAGTTTGGGAGAGATGAAATGCAGTAATGCCTCGCCACTGTAAGCTGTCAAGCAGATATATCACAGCCTGTGTTCATGTCTTAGTGTAACTGATTGTACGAGCAGCTGTATAGGAATGGAATCAGGTTCAGCACAATCGGATAATTTACGCAACTTTTCATGTAGCTTTCTTCATCCGACTTTCTATCCAGTGGCATTATGCTTGCTACAGAACGGGCTGAATGGTCTTCTCCTGTTTCCATGCACTTTTCCCAGTGGACAGAGCTGACTAGAGCTGGGAAGTAGGCCGAAGTTCCCATCATCGAGGAACCTTTTCATGCCCTCATTGGAAAGGTCTGCATCAGCAACTACCATTGTAACTTTGCAGCAAGGAATATTTGCACTCAGGGGCATGCAGCCAGCTCATAGGCTGGACCAGGCTGCATCTCAGAGTTCTCAGCTCCCTGTTGTAGCTCTCGCTCACTGTGAGCCTGCCTAGTCCTTGCTTGCATTGCCTTGTCATGCCTTACCTTTATGCACATTGCCTCCTCTGCCAGAGGCTCGTATTACTGCCATCTTGCCATTCCATTTAGGGCAGACTCAAAGGCAAGAAGCTTGATATTGTTGTGAGTCCTGTCAAAGCGGATGGCTTTGCTCAGAGGATGCCACCACAGTCATTCTGAACTGGACTTCGCAGCCAGAGTAATGACGTATTCAGTACGGTCCACTGACATTAATCTATCAATTGCCCAGCAAATTTTGGCGAGGACGAAACAGCCTGGGAATGATGTATTCTGACAGGTTTATGGGCAATATACCTCACTCAGCCTTATCCTGATGGTAGCTGATCCTCTCTTTCTCCCTGAGTGTTCAGTGTTTGAGGGCTCTTGTGGCAGTGGTAATGTCCCTAACTTTGAGCCAAGAGGCTCATATTCAAGTCCCACCTGGTCCAAAGGTGTGTAACAACATCGCTGAACAAGTTGGTGTGAAAATATCTTCAGAAATTGTTGCATTTAGAACATAGAACATAGAACAGTACAGCACGATCTTGTGCCGAACTTTTACCCTAAACCTAAGTTCTATCTAACCTCCACCGCTACCTTATACTATCATCCATATGCCTATCTAATAGCTGCTTAAGTGCCCCTAATGAGGCCGACTCCACTACCCTTTCCAGCAATGCATTCCATGCCCCTACCACTCTCTGAGTAAAGAACCTACCTCTGACGTCTCCCCGATATCTACCTCCTTTCACTTTAAAACTATGTCCCTTCATAAAAGCTACCTCCAACCTAGGAAAAAGTCTCTGGCTGTCTACTCTATCTATACCTCTGATCATTTTGTACACCTCTAACAAGTCACCTCTCATCCTTCGTCGTTCTAAAGAGAAAAGCCCTAGCTCTCTCAATCTTCCCTCGTAAGACCTTCCCTCTATTCCAGGCAACATCCTGGTAAATCTCCTCTGCACCTTTTCGAACGCTTCCACATCTTTCCTGTAATGAGGTGACCAGAACTGGACACAATACTCCAGATGTGGCCGAAGCAGGCTTTTGTATAGCTGGAGCATAACTTCACAGCTCTTGAACTCAATTCCTCTATTAATGAAAGCTAACACACCATACGCCTTCTTAACAACTCTATCCACCTGGGTGGCAGCTTTCAGGGAACTGTGAACATGAACCCCAAGATCCCTCTGCTCCTCCACACTGCCAAGAATCTTTCCGTTAACCCTGTATTCTGCTTTCAAGTTTGTCCTTCCTCATACTTTTCGGGGTTAAACTCCATCTGCCACGTCTTAGCCCAGCTCTGCATTCTATCAATGTCCCTTTGTAACCTAGAACAGCCCTCCGCACTGTCCACAACATGACCCACCTTCGTATCATCCGCAAACTTGCTAATTCACCCTTCCACTCCTTCATCTAAATCATTTACAAAAATCACAAATAGAAGAGAACCCAGAACAGATCCTTGTGGTACACCACTCGTAACTGAGCACCATGTTGAATATTTTCTATCCACTACCACCCTTTGTCTTCTAAGGGTCAGCCAATTCTGAATCCAATCTGCCACATTTCCCCCTATCCTATGCCTCCTTACCTTCTGCGTGAGCCTACCATGGGGAACCTTATCAAACGCCTTACTTAAATCCATGTATACCACATCCACTGCTCCACCTTCATTCACGTGTTTGGTCACCTCCTCAAAGAATTCAATAAGGTTTGTGAGGCATGATCTACCCCTCACAAATCCATGCTGACTATCACAAATCAAACTGTGCCTTTCCAAGTGATCATAAATCCTGTTTGCATATTAATTGTCAATTAAGATGGTGCTTAATGCTGTTGATAGGTTCTCAATGGGATTTCTCTTCTTGCAATGCCATTTGACCAGTCTGGCCCGTAAAAACATAATTGAAACTGTGAAGCCATTGTTTTAAGGGGATGCAGTGGTATAATGGTAATGTCACTGGGCTCGTAATCCAGACCATCTGGGGAAATCAGTTCAAATCCCTCCATGGCAGATGATGAAATCTGATTCTACTCAACATCTGGAATTAAAAGTTAATTTAATGGCAAACATGCAACCACCATTGACTGCCATCTCATAAAACCAAGATCCAATTCACTGATGACCTTTGCTGTCAATAACCTAATATGGCCTATGTATGGTTCCGATCAATTCAACACAAGGCTGAAGAGACAATCAGCAATCCTGTTGGAAAGAAAAACAAAACTTCTTCAAACTAGGTATCCCTGAAGAGATGTGACAGTGAGTTAAGCACTAAGACAAAATATCATGGTTGCTATAATTAAAAACTCACAGAAATATTAGTTCTGTTTCTCTGTCTAGAGACACAGGCAGACATTTTGAGTATTTTTGGCATTTTCTGGTGTTTTTAATTCCATCTTTCCAACAGCTGCAATATTTTATTTCTGTATAAAATATCTTTTCCTTTGTTACCAACTTGAATCTACCCAACCCACCAAACACGTCATTTTATTTGCCAAATCACTTTTCCGACATTCAGTATTGGAAGGAAAGAAATTTTCTTTTACTTTCTTCTGTACAGCTGATGAAGAAAATTTGAACGTCACGGTTAAAGAGGCTATTCAATGGTTTCAACTGACTCAGTGCGAATGACTGAGATAGCACCAGGAATTCCTCAAGGGAGGAGTTCAGTCTCTGGCTGATGGGTCTGACTTGAGAGTGACAGTTTGAGCGTCTCCTGACCTCACACTTGTGGCCGCATCGTTCCTGGTTCATCACCAACCTTTTGGAGGTTGCCCATGTCGCCCGAAGAAAGCTGAAACCCAGGACTTTCACCTGCTCAGGTTGGAGATATTGAGATCTGGAGTCAACCAAGAGGTGAGCTGCCAAGATCTGGGCTTCTCCTCAGTTTACAGGATGTTCCGTGGCTTCCAGCAGGGTACTGCAGGATTTCAGACAAACCTGTGGGTTTTCAATGCGGGCCCTGTACCAATGGGATTACTTTGCTCGCTGCCAAACAATGATGTTCTTTGAGGGGGATGTCTTCTCTGTAGACATTGGCAGGTTCCAATATGTACTGGTAGAGGAAGCTATTCAAACTGCGTTGGTCTCAGCATCAGGGAACTAATCATCATGACTTCCCAGAGCCGGATATCTGTCGAGCTCCCGAGTCACATTGAGGAGAGGTCTTCTACGGCTGGGAAGTGGGGGAGGAGGTTGTTGGGGGTTTAACAGTGCCTGAAGTATCATCTCTGCTGCATCAGCTAGTATTTCCAGTTTCTGTCTGGGGATTCACTCTGATCTTAACATTGGCTCTGGTGTTCTGTGTGTGCAGCTTGTCACTCAAAGTACGGTCAAAAGTGATGCCAAGATATTTTTGCATTTGATCAATTCAATGATGAGTGGTTGACCTTGGAACTGGGCATCCCTGACATCTGTGCTGTTGTGGTGGAAGACTGCAATGACAGCAACCTTGACAATTTTCTTTTTGGTTGAATACTCCATTTTACAAAGTCGGCTTCCAAAGAACATGGGTCTTCAGTGTTCCCTCAACATCCTGAAGTTCTTCAGGAGAAACAGGGCCAAGTCATCAGCATTTGTGAAGGACTGTGACCTTGTGGGAGGCAAGTCACTGCTATAAATGTGGAAGTAAGTCAGTGTGAGGATCCCCCAATTAAGTATTGTGAAGACTGAAGCTATTAACTTCATGCCTGCCATAAGGTCTGTCCCTAGCTACCAACTGCACTCATCTCTCTCACAAATATCTGACTACTTCACATTCTAATTTGATTTCTTATTGTCGCATGCACCTAGGTACAGTGAAAAGTCGTGTTTTGCGTGCAGTACAGACAGGTCATATCATACAAATTGCATTAAGGTAATAGAACAGAGAGAGGAATACAATTTTACAGCTGCAGAGGAGGTGTGTAAAGAGCAAGGTCAACATTTAAATGTAAAATTTGAGAGGTCCATTCAGAAGTCTGATAACAGCAGGGAAGAAGCTGTTCTTAAATCTGCTGGTACATGTGTTTAAGTTTTTGTATCTTCTGCCCGATGGAAGAGGTTGGAAGAGATTATAATTGGGTGAGAGGGGTCTTTGATTACTTTGGCTGCCTTCCTGAGGCAGCTAGAAGTTTAGATGGAGTCAATGGATGGCTAGTGTGATGGACTGGGCTGTGCTCACAATTCTCTGTAGTTTCTTACGGTCCTGGGCAGAGCAGTTGTCGTACCAAGTCATGATGCATCCAGACAGAATGCTTTCTATGGTGCATCTATACAAGTTAGTAAGAGGCTTTGTGGACATACTGAATTTCTTTAGTGTCCTGAGGAAGTAGAGGCATTGTTGTGCTTTCTTGACTGTAGATTGTTGGAAACGTTTGTTCACATCTACGCCTCTCTTAAGACCATCTACTAGATTTAGAATTAAGTTTATTTATTTTTGTCACATGTACGAAGTTTAGGAATACATAAGTACAGCAAAAAGTGCACAAAAACCAGAATTAAAAAATTTAACAGAGCCAAGAGGTTAGCAAGAGAAAAAATGTCCAGATCCCAATGTCCCAAATCCCATCTCCACAATGATGCCGGCGCTGCTTCAATCACTAAGATGCCTCACCGGCCCCACTCTCACTGCCCACTGCCCTCTCATCGCCCACTGCCCTCTCACCGCCCACTGCCCCCTCACCGCCCACTGCCCCCTCACCGGCCCCACTCTCGCTGCCCACTGTCCCCTCACCGGCCCCGCTCTCACCGCCCACTGGCCCCCCCACCGGCCCCACTCTCACCGCCCACTGCCCCCTCACCAGCCCCACTCTCACCGCCCACTGCCCCCTCACCGCACACTGCCCCCTCACCGGCCCTGCTTTCACGTCCCACTGCCCCCTCACCGCCCACTGCCTTCTCACTGCACACTGTCCCCTCACCGGCCCCGCTCTCACCGCCCACTGCCCCCTCACCACACACTGCCCCCTCACCACACACTGTCCCCTCACCGCACACTGCCCTCTCACCGCACACTGCCCCCTCACCGGCCCCACTCTCATCGCACACTGCCCTCTCACTGCCCACTGAACCCTCACCACACACTGCCCCCTCACCGCACACTGCCCCATCACCGCACACTGCCCCCTCACCGGCCCCAATCTCACCACTGAACCAGTCCATTCTTGATCCGCCACCGTCGCTCCGGCCCTCGCTCGATCTGCTCTCACTGCTGGACATGGCCCACGCATTTAGCTCCCACCACGCTGTTCCTGGTCGCGAGTCGACTCCTTCCTGAGTCCTTCGATAGGTAGTTAAAAGGGCTTGGGGTGGTGGTGGATAGAATTACTGCTGGGAGGAGAGGGAAGAAGAAGAAGAACAAGGCAAAAGAAAGGGAACTGGCGAGTAGAATGGAGCTCTGAATGGAGTTACTTACCCTACCCCAATCTGGCCAGAAGCTATTCTACCCTAGTGTTGCCCGTCTCCATCCTACCTCAGCTCAACTGCTGTATCACCCATAATTTTGTTCCCTCTAGTCTTTATTATTCTCGTGCTCTCTAGGCCAGTCTCCCACATTATACTTTCTGGAAATGTGATCTCACCCACATCTCTGCTCCTGTAACCCTTACTCATATCATGTCCCATTTGAATATCATTCAAGTCTTCAGTGAACTATTTCAACAGATAGTGTGCAAACACCTCAATTTTGAAATCCTCATCCTTGTTTTCCAATCTGTCCATGGCCATGCTCCTCTGAACTTGAGCAATCTCTACACTCCTCCAGTCCTAGCCTTTTGTGGATTCTGATGGTTTTTGCTTCCCCATTGATGGCTGTTTATTCAGATTTCAATGGTCCTAAAGCTCTGCTATTCCCTTTAGAAATTAAAGGTACTGAAAGGAGATTTAAGAAATATCAAGACGAAGGCATTGCCTTCTCAGTAATGAAAAACATGGAATTGCGATTGCTGTAACCTTATCTATGGATTGTATTGACATTTTGAGATAGAGCCTTTTCTGCATTTCAAAAGGCCTTCATAGGATGAAGTTATTGGATCGGTCTGACACATATCATAATGTGAAGATAACCTGATGAAAGTGATGGCTCTGATTTTAACTGGGATCAGATGTAACATGACAATAGTTTTGCTTTACAGCCCTTAGGCTGTAATGTCAACCAATATCACTGTTGTTAACACACAGGGTCTACTGTTATGACATTTTTGACAGATTTTAACCAAAGGTGATGATCTTCGCTGACATGGGGAGAACTGAAGATTCTCCTTCAGCAGAGGTGACAGGGTGGGCTAAACTACCTGCTGTTTATTAATGTCAAGCTAATACCTTCTGGTTATTTTTCTTTTGGAACAGGTGACATCTAACCTTCTGCATTCTCAAACTCAGGGCACTTTCCCTGATCATCGCTTTCAAAGAAAACAGTGAATTGGAGAAGTGTGAGCTGAGCAATGCATCCAGAATTCTGTTTGCAGATGGTATAGGCATAAGAGCAGCACAATATCCTTGATGATGGGGTAAGGCAATCAAATGTTACTGGGATATGGCAAGAAAGTGAAGGTGAGGATTATCAGATCAGCCACAATCTCATTGAATGGCAGAGCAGAAAGGCATATGGCCTATATCTGCTCCTAAGTCATATGGTTCTAGCTCTGGCGAGCTCACCGGACAGGATATCCCTGGGAATGTGACTATCTTCTATCCCAAGCTAACAAGGTCACTCCTGCTTCATAGGTGACATAGTGTGGAGCAGGAGGAACACAGCAGGCCAGGCAGCATCAGAGGAGCAGGAAAGTTGACGATTCGGGTCAGGACCCTTCTTCAGAAATGGGGGGTTGCTACTATCTCTGAGTAAGTTCCTGCTCCTCTGATGCTGCCTGGCCTGCTGTGTTCCCCCAGCTCCACACTGTGTTATGTCTGACTCCAGCATCGGCAGTTCCCACTGTCTCACTCCTGCTTCATGATTGCTAGCCTACTTCAGAGGTTAACTTGTAAGAAGACTGGTGCACTAGTTCTTCACTGGGATGGTAAGGAGGAGCCACAGACATCAAACATAAAACTTCCTTCCTTGATCGCTGTATCTCAGCCATACTGCTGGGCTGTACAGAGATGTTGAGTACACCAGGCTCACAAACCATTGTTGGATGCTGGCTTGTTTAATTCCATGCGCATTTTGTGAGTCGACCAAAAGCTGTATTTCTTTTGTCCATCAGGAGACAGCTGGCTTGCCCACTGTAGGAAGATTCACTAACAATTACTCATGACATACATAAGCTGGTCCCAGCTCGGGACAGACCTGCATTTTTTTATATATCCTGCACACAACTGAATAGTTTTTCATCCCATCAACGAATCGCCCGTAGTATCTTTTCTATTAATAACCACCAGTAAATCACCTGTGTTTCCAACTGAACAATTTATGTGCAAGCTATCAGGATGAGGTCCAAACACCCAAGGCTTTCCAGTTCCAAAGGTAGGGACACTACCACAGTGCGAAAACAGCCTTTTAAGAGAAAATATCTGGCAAAGATATTTTGAGTTTGAGTTTGATTCATTGTTGCTACATGTGCCGAGATAGAGTGAAAAGTGTTTTGCATGCTCTAAAGGCAGATGGTACCATACAAAGTGCATCAGGGTTATGGTACATCCCTAGAGTCGGTGGAAATTGAACCCAGGTCTTCAGGTGTAGAAGTAGGGACACAACTGAGCTCCTCTGGGTCTGCTTTATCCTTTTTAAACAATATTTATATGTATTCATTCATGGGATGAGGACATCACTGGCTAAGCCAGCATTTATTTCCCACCCCTAATTGCCCACAGGGCAGTTAAGAGTCAATCACCCTGAGGTCTGGGGTACAGTGGCTCAGTGGTTAACACTGCTGCCTCACAGCACCAGGGACCTGGGTTCAATTCCACCCTCGGGTGACTATCCGTATGGAGTTTACACATTCTCCCCATACCTCTGTGGATTTCCTCCGGGTGCTCCAGTTTCCTCCCACAATCCAAAGCTGTGTAGTTTAGGTGGATTAGCCATGGAAAATTCAAACTTGTAGGGGGATGGGTCAAGATGGGATGCTCTTTGGAGGGTCAGTAAGTGCCAAACAGCCTCCTTCCACACTGTAGGGATTATGTGAGTCTGGAATAACATGTAGGCCACACTAGGTAAGGATAGCCATTTCCTTCTTCAAAGAACATTATCAAACAAGATTGGTTTTTCTCCTGGCAATCAACATTGGTTTCATGGACTCTTAATTCTAAATTTTTATTGAATTCAAACGTCACCATCTGCTATGGTGAATCCAGGACCCCAGGACATTAGAAATAAAAACAGAAATTGGTGGAAAAGCTCAGTGGGTCTGACAGCATCGGTGGAGAGAAATCAGAGTTAATGTTTCAGATCCAGTAAACCTTCCTCAGAACTCCTTGATGCCTGAAAGGAAAAGAAATAATTTCTTGTTAGCGCACGGAATGAGCCATGGGATAACGTAGAACTGGGGAACAGTGCAGCTCTGAGCCAGAGTCAGTCACTGAGAAATGCGATGTGGCTGTGGAAATGAGTTTTAGTAAATACCTTGTCAAATAGCAGGAGCGACAGTGAAATTAATGACAGTGACCAAGAAATCAGATTGGAATGTAAATCCTGTTGGAGGGAGGAGCAGAACATCTTCAAGGTGGGCATGCCTGGAAGAGATTTAGCAGTGAATTAAATGCTAAATAAAAACCAAAAGAACTGCTGATGCTGAACTTCAGAAATGAACCCAGAAATCGTTGAAAAAGCAGAGCAGGTCTGGGAGCATCTATGAAGACAAATGTGAGTTAATGTTTCAGGTACAGTGACCCTTCCTCAGAACTCCTCAGAACGCCAGCATATTACCAGGATTAATCTCTGGATTAATAGTCTAGTGATAATGCCACTAGGCCACTCTGCCAGGTCTGGATCAACTTGTATGAAATGTTATCACATGCAACCAAATGGCTTTCCAAACACCAAATCACCGTGATTTTTTTTAGTTTTTTTAACTATTAACCATCACCAGTAATCACTCATGCAACTAACTAGGAATTTATAAGGAAAGCCCATGTTGGAAATGCTAGCCATAAAAAGATGAGGGAGAGGTAGGGAGACTGGAAAGGAACAAAATCAAAATGGAGTTGGAGGGGTAGTATAGAGCGCTGTCTCCCGTGAAGTACACACCTTTCTCAAAAGCTCCCGCTCCAAGAACACCCAGGCACGAATATAACCTTGGAAGAAGGGCAGAGAATCAGCAGACAGGACTTATAAACAGGTCTGAACCTGTTTATAGCCAGCCTGGCCATGCCCAGGAGCAGATCCATGAGGAAGTCCTCCAATTTGCTCACTTTCCTCCCCACCAGATGCCCAAAGATCAGGAGCATAGGGCTGAACTGCAGCCAAAAACACAACAAAAATATCTAAAAAGGAGATGCAATCACTATGTTCTGCTTTATTGTTTTTTTCCAGCTGAGCATGCCATTGCTGAGGAACTCATACTCAGTGAGCTCCACAGGGAGATTAATTAGTGATTCCTGAAGGGCCTTGTGAGGGTTATCAGACCATTATTCTAAGTTTTCAATAGACTTCCTGTGTCAACAGAATTTTCTGAGAGAGAAGTTTCCAGTTACAGCAATCTTTGATACGTATACAGTTCTGGAAAGGCTGGACAGTGCAGGTTTCAAAAGAATATCTTTTTCCCCTCTGCAGGGAATTCTAAAGCAAAGTCTTAGAATAAAAGGTAGGCCATTTAAGGCTGAAGTAAGGAGGAATTTCCTGACTCTGAATGTTGTGATTCTGTGGAATTCTCTACCCCAGACAGCTGGGGAATCTCAGTTATTGAGTATGGTCGAGACAGCGATTTCAAGGTACTAATAACATCAAGGATGCAAAGAACTGATCATTGACTTCATGAAGAAAAGGGGAGGACATGTCCTTATTTAAATCAATAGAGCTGAGATGGAGAGGGTGGAGAAAGTCAAGTTCCTAGGAGTGACAATAACCAACGGTCAAGTAGGCACAACAATGCCTCTTCTTCTTCAGGAGGCTTCGAAAATTCAGCACGTCCATGAGGGCCCTCACCAACTTTTACAAATGCACTATAGAAAGCATACTATCAGCGTGCATAAGAGCCTCGTACGGTAACTGTTCTGCCCAGGACCATAACAAACCACTGTGTGCAAAGCCCAAACCATCACAGAGGCCAACCCTTCAATCCATGGGCTCCACTTACATTTCTTGTTGCCACAGAAAGGCTGCCAACATCATCAATGACCACTCCCAGCCCAGTAATACTCTCTTCCAACCTCTTCCATCAGGCCGAAGGTACAGGAGCTTGAACATAGGACCAAAAGTTTCGAGAACAGCTCCCTCCCTGCTGCTTTTAGGCTGCTGAATGGACCTCTCTAATTTCAAATCTGATGTCGATCCTGCTTTTGTGCACCTCCTGTGCAGCTGTAACACTGTATGCCTCACTCTGTCTAAGCACCCTCTGAGCTGTATGTCCTTGTTTGCTACGATCTGCCTGCACTGCCCACAAAGCAAAACTTTTCAATGCACTTGGGTACACGCGACAGCAATGAATCACATCAAATCAAATATGGGGATAGCACAGGAAAATGGTAGTTATCAGCTGTAATCCAGAATAGAGGAGTGGACTCAAGGGGCTAAATAGCCTCCTCCTGTTCTGATATTATCCTTCTAAAATCAGGTGAATGAGAGCCTAATCTATGTAAGCTCTACTCGCAGGAACTTAGCAACAGGAGTAGGCTATTCAAGTCGCTTGAGCCTATTCCGCTCTCTAATGAGATCGTGACTGATCTGAGGCCTAACTCCATGGCCTGACTCCTCAATACGTAACGCTTTGGTACATGTGGAATGTGCATGAAGGAGGAAGCATTTTTGCACATCATAACAACAGGGCAGCATCGGAAACACTTGCAATAGCAACCAGTGACATTCAGTGTTTTAATTTCTGAGGAGGATATTAACTCTTGTCGGCACAATTGTAAAACCACAGGAAATATTTCAACTCTGGCAATATAAAAATCAATCTGGTAAAAGGTACAGCCTCCTGTAATTCAGTGCCAGTAAATACGTGTTTGGATAGCAGCTCTTGTCCAATGTCTTACGGCTCAGCAGACTGTATCTCTGCTCCTGGGCCAGGGACTATTAGGTTCAAGTGCCACTTCAGGTCTTGTTGGGGTCTGAAGGGTCATTAATGATACAGCAAAAGGAGCAAGTGATCCTTTCAGCAGTGATAGAATGGTGGCGATTATGAGAGAGCTTCCTGCTCACCTCTGTGTTATGATGATGCCAAGCATGACAGTTCCTTATCACAATCTGGAAGAAGCAAGGATAGGGAAAGAACAGCAGGTTTCCAGGATTGAACTGACATGCCAAAAAGAAACATCTTTATCATACAAATTTGGGAAGAAACATAAATAATAATTCTCAATTGCCGTCCCTATCTCCAGAAGGTCGGCCAGACTCCACACTCTCCATATCTAAACATCCGAAAGTAAACATTCCTAAAAGTATAAATGTCTTCAGTCAGTACAACCCTCCATATCTCTGTTTGTTCTTCTAATCTATACAACTCTCTTTATCTCTATAATCTACTCCATTCCCTAAAATACTCCCGTCCTACAAACATCCTTATCCCTATAAACTGCCCCAGCCCTCCCGACCTCCCCATTTCCCTGAGCTCCTGCAAAGCCTCCAGTCTCCACATTTTGGTAACTGCCTGTAGCTCTGTACTCTCTCTTGTTGTGAAAACACCTCCAGTCCCCACAACCCTCCCAAACTGGGTCATTTGCTCCATGTCAGACCATTGCTGTCTCTGTAATCTCCTCCACTCTTGACAACCCTTCCCATCCATTTAACTTCCTTCAGACCCCATATTCTCCAGCTTCCTGAAACCTCTTCTTGCCACAGTAACCCTCCTTATTTCTGCAACATCCCCAGCGCTTAAACCCTCCCTATCTCTGTAACCTCCACCTTCCTCTGGTGCATTTCTGGGCAATATTTCAGAGGAGGGAAGAGATTTAGAATCCAGGGTGTGTTACAGAGGTAGGAAGGGCTGCAGAACCTGGAGGATGATATAAACGTAGAAAGGTACATGGATCCTGCAGGACATTAGATGTAGCGGGTATCATAGAGCCTACAGGATGGAGCCAAGGTAGAATGGCCGTGGAACCTGAAGGATGTTACAATTTGAATCACAGATTTTTCACATCGGACCATGGGACTTAACAACAAAATAGTTTGTAGCTGTAAATGCACAAGGCTGAGATCTTGCTTGAGCTGATTATGGTGCTTGTTACTAGAATAGCTGAGCGTGGCTTCATATTCCCGGCTGGGAGGTATGAGTTCAGATGTGAATCTATTGGCCCATTCTGCCTTTGTGTCTGACACTGACCTGGTACAGCTCTGGTAGAAAGCAATCTCCATGCATCTGATGACATCCAGATCTACATGACTGGCCAGAGCTCACTTCATCAAAGCCTTTGTTTGGAGCATTTTTTTTTCATTATTTTTAAGTGGCAGTTTTGCGAGATGCAGGAATCAGTTTCTACGTGGGAGAGGATGAAACCTTTATCATTAACCCTGATCCATGCAGTGGAGTTTTGTGGATTCTGTTCTTCTCTACAGACTGTCATTCAGAGCATTGTATAACCAGGGAATCTGAGTGCAGGTTTTCTTTTTTTATGTTACAAAGGTTGAACTCTCTTTGTGAACTAAAAAGGAAACACCCTAAGAGGAGAACCTCGCCCTATAATCTGTAAAAGGAGTGTGAAAAGTGGTGTAACATGCCTTTCAGCAACTTCTAGTGGTTAAAGAAAATAAATCCCTGACTCTCACTTTAAAATCAACAAGTAGAAATTTGGTTATCCAACTCAAACAGTGAACAAATTAACTAAACTATTAACAAACCAAATAAATCCCTTCTAACTACTAACTATTCCCAAATAAAACCAGATTCTAATAGTATGCTGTTCCATAAATACAGGTCCCACTTATATAAATTAAAATAAAATAAAGTAGAATTTAGTCTCTTGACATTTCAGCCAGATTACATGTCTTATGGAATGCTCAGTCTTTTCTGTTGAAAGTTGTTCTGTCAGGAATGCCTACTCCATTGCTTCTTCTGTCAGGAATATTAACTAGTTGTGTTGTTGGTGCCTTTGATATCTAGAGGGTGCTTTTTCTAAGACTTATAGGAGTCTGTGCGAGCCAGTGATTGTCTCTTGAGAGGTGAGAGCTGTTAACCCTGGCAAATGGCAGTTAGTTCTCCTGTCTTTGTCCAACTGCCCCCTTCTTTTATACCCCGATGACATATCAATTTCTTAAAATCAACTCTGTCCTAGGTAGTCCAAACCATCAGATTCAGGGTCTAGGCCCAAAACGTCAGCCTTCCTGCTCCTCTGATGCTGCTTGGCCTGCTGTGTTCGTCCAGCTCTACACCTTGTTATCTCAGATTCAAGTTTAATAGGTTTTTGGTGTCTAAGTGCCTGGTTCAACTTGATTGTCTAAACTCACAAACCTGTTGTTTTGGTAATAAAGCTGTTTGGCCTGCTAACAGTATGACTTTTCGATACAAATGTTTTAATTCAGGTGTTCTCTGTACTTGCTCACAAATGTCTCCAAGCATAGATAAATCACAGATAGTAGGAACTGCAGATGCTGGAGAATCCGAGACAACAAGGTGCAGAGCTGAATGAACACAACAGGCCAAGCAGCATCATAGGAGCAGAAAGGCTGACGTTTCGGGCCTAGACCCTTCATCAGAAATAGATAAATCACATTCTTTTAAAGAGACCACGCAATTGTTTGCCCCCCTTGCATTTTAAAAACACCATTATTTTACAAATACCAAATTTTAATGTCCTGCTTCCGGATCCACAAGTACGCTACCCAACTTTGCAACACATGGTATGGTTAGTCATCATGTAAATTGAATAGTTGATGCCTTAAGACGTCTGCTAGGAAATGGTGTTTCTGGCTAACGTATAACAGTGTAAATACCGACCTGAGGATTTTTTAAACTGACTGGTTTAGAGGTTAGTACACTGGGCCCTGAGCACCAAGAGCTGGGAAACCTCATCCTCTTTGTATGTGCAGCTTGACAACAGAATTGGTGAGAGCAGTTCACTGAGTAAGTGACAGCTCGGGAGCTTGGGATCTTCCTGTTGTGTCTGGCCCTGTGCCATACGGTTATCTACCTCTCAATCAGTGAGCTTGTTCCATTCTCCAGTCTGTACAGTACACCCTCACTGTAAACCCCTACAGCTGCTGAACATCTCCTGTCTCTCTAACAACCTCCTGCTCTCACAACCTGGCCTTTGACTGTCATCTCCTGCAGTCCCAAAATGACCTTGTTCTTTGTTATAACATCAAATTCCTAATGAGATGGGGAGAAACAAACTTGAAGTAGGTTTTGGACACTGAAAATGATAACTCTCCCCAAGTTTTGGACACTGAAAATAATAACTCTCCCTGGGTTTTGGACACTGAAAATGGTAACTCTCCCCTTTGCTATCATATGTAGGAGGACTCTTTTTCAAACCAAGCCTCCTTTATTGTCTGTCTCCCACAAGA
Source organism: Rhincodon typus (assembly GCF_021869965.1). NCBI lineage: Eukaryota > Metazoa > Chordata > Chondrichthyes > Orectolobiformes > Rhincodontidae > Rhincodon > Rhincodon typus. The sequence continues at coordinate 111,923,054 of NC_063335.1, read as the reverse complement.
GGAAGGACGCATCCTTTCAGTACCCGCCCTGTCTATTTCCCTGGAGATCTGTACATTTTAATAAGATCAACTTTCATCCTGATGACCCTAAGCGACACAGGACCAAACTGTTGAAGTTGATATCCCTCCATGTTTCTGCAACAACTTCTTGTTGGTCTGTCCCTCCTTAAGTGTGAAACCATCCCCCAGTCTGCATAGTACTCCAAACCACTAATTACTGGGAATGCTACAAATCTCCTGACCTCTGCAAACTCCTCACACTACTATAGATAGTGAAAAGGGGTGTCAGAGGATACAGCAGGATATAGATCAGTTGGAGGCATGGGCAGAAAAATGGCAAATGGAGTTTAATCTGGACAAATATGAGATGATGCCTTTTGTAAGGTCAAATACAGGTGGAAATTGTACAGTCGATGGTGGAACCCTTAGGAGTATTGATATGCAGAGGGATCTGGGTGTGCAGGTCCACAGATCACTGTAGGTGGCAGCACAGGTAGATAAAGTTGTAAAAAAGGCCTATGGCATGCTTATCTTCATTGGAGGGGGCATTGAGTATAAGGATAGACAAGTTATACTGCAGCTTTACAGAACTAAAGTTAGGCCACACTTGGAATATTGCATGCAGTTGTGGTCACCACACTACCAGAAGAAAGCTACAGAAAAGGTTTACCAGGGACGTTGCCTGGTATGGGGGATTTTAGCAATGAGGAAAGTTTGGATATACTGGGTTTGTTTTCACTGGAATGCAGGAGGTCGAGGGGCGACCTGATAGAAGTTTTTAAGATTGTGAATGGCATGGATAGAGTGGAAAGTATGAGGCTTTTTCCCAGGGTGGAGGGGTCAATTACTAAGGGACACAGGTTCAAGATGTGAAGGTGGAAGTTGAAAAGATATGGGTGAGGCACATTTTTCTCACACAGAGTGGTGAGTGCCTGGAACGCGTTGCCAGAGGAAGTGGTGGAAGCAGATGTAATAGCAGCGTTCAAGAAACACCTGGATGAATAGCTGAATAAGAAGGGAATAGTGTGGGACAAAGGGGTCTTTTTCAGGATGGAAGCTGGTGGCCAGTGAAGGGGTCAGTTTTGGGACTACAACTATTCATATTATAGAGTAATATAGTCATACAGCATTGAAATAGACACTTTGGTCTAACTCATCCGCACCAATCAGACACCCCAATCTGGCCTAGTCCCATTTGCCAGCATTTTGCCAATATCCCTCTAAACCCTTCCCATTCATTTTACCCATGCAGATGCCTATTAATGTTGTAATTGTACCCATCTCTGCCACCTCCTCTGGCAGCTTATTCCATACACGCACCACCCTCTGCGTGAATTTCCCCTCAGGTCCTTTCTATATCTTTCCCCGCTCGCCATAAACCTATGCTCTCTGATTTCGACTCCCCCACCCCAGGGAAAATACCTTGGCTATTCACCCTATCCATGCCCCTCCTGATTTCATAAACCTCATAAAACAGAAATTGAGAAACACTGGGCTTCAATTCTTTTCGACGGAAAATATAATTTCCAGAAAAAATGATGAAACAGTATCATTGCTAGACTATTAACCCAGAGACAGGGGTAATGTTCCCAGTTTGAATCCTGCCATGGCAGAAGTGGAATTTGAATTCAATGAGAAACCTGGGGCTAAGAGCTGAATGATGACCATGAAACCCTTGGTGATTGTCATTTGGTTCCCTAATGTCCTTTAGGGAAGGAAATCTGTCAACCTTACCTGGTTCTACCCGCTTATGACTCCAGACTCACAGCAATGTAGTTAACTCTTAACGGGTCGCTGGGCAATTAAGGATGGGCAATAAATGCTGCCCCAACTGGTAACATCCTCATCCTGTGAATGAATAAAAAAAAATCCAAACTGCTTTATGGGTCAACCATGGTTCAAGGAGGTAGTTCACCATCACTTTCTCAAAGGCAGTTAGGGATGGGCAATAAATGCTGGCTCAGTCAGTGACACCCACGTTTTGTAAATTAATAAAAAAGACTATCCTCTATCCGTTGTATTTTGCTTCAGCAATCACCCCATTCTACTACAGCCTCAGTCTACAGCGTCTACTATAGACTCAGTCACAAGTTCAGCAAACTGAAACCACAAGTCCCATCTTTGCTTTTGACTGGCACATTTATGGCAATATTCACTTTGGACAGTTACATGGAACTGTCATACTATTGTGGGGTTGTAGGTGGACAGGGTAGTCAGGAAGGCCTTTGGTACGCTTGCCTTTATTGGTCAATGCATTGAGTATAGGAGTTGGGAGGGTCATGTTGCAGCTGTACAGGACATTGGTTAGGCCATGTTTGGAATACTTCGTGCAATTCTGGTCTGCCTGCTATAGGAAAGATGTTGTGAAAACTGAAAGGGTTCAGAAAAGATTTACAAGGATGTTGGAGGGTTTGAGCTACAGGGAGAAGCTGAATAGACTGGGGCTATTTTCCCTGGAGCATCTGAGGCTGAGGGGTGAGCTTATAGAAGTTTATTTAATCATGAGGGGCATAGATAGGGTGAATAGTCAAGGTCTTTTCCCTAGAGTAGTGGAGTCCAAAGCTAGAGGGCAAAGGTTTAAGATGAGAGGGGAAAGATTTAAAAGGGGTCTAAGGGACAACTTTTTCACACAGAGGGTGGTGCGTGTATGAAACAAGCTGACAGAGGAAGTGGTGGAGGTGGGTACAATTACAACATTTAAAAGGCATCTGGATGGGTACATGAACAGGAAGAGTTTAGAAGATTATGGGCCAAATGCTGGCAAATGGGACTAGATTTATTTGGGATATCTGGTCAGCATGGATGAGTCGGACCAAAGGGTCTGTTTCCGTGCTGTACATCTCTGTGACTCTATGGATAAGCCATCATTTCTGCTCCTAAATTTTATTGCTGTGTAGCTGTGAACACTGCACATTTTGCTTGGCGTTTTAATTTCGAGTTTTCATTCTGTTGGTATAAAACATTTACACCGCGTGGGAATGGCAGTGACATTTTTGTTAAATCCTAGCCTGGGGGAACTGAGGAGTTGTTGTTTCCTCATTTGTGAGTTACTGTTTTCCTACCCTGAATACAAGTGAATGCAAGTTTGATCAGCATGTGCCTCTCTCTATGCCTGCTTTTCATGCTCTTTCCTCTGTACAGTTTCAACAAAATGGTATGCACAGGGGCACGCACCTTGAAGGGCAGTATCCTTCTATCTAGCTCTGTAGCAAAACGTTTTGGAAGGTTTTACATTCATCTTGCCACACTCACACTTTTTTCAGTGCATTAGATACTGGAATTACCACTCAGGGAACTGCAAACAACAGCAGCAAACTTGAATCAGAGATAGTAGGAACTGCAGATGCTGGAGAATCCGAGACAACAAGGTGCAGGGCTGGACGAACACAGCAGGCCAAGCAGCATCATAGGAGCAGAGTTGTTTAGTGCTTTTGACTTCAACAAAACACAAATGATTGCTTGGTGGGTCAGAACTTAAACATTGTTAAAAGTAGACATGTAAGTTGAAACTTTTCATCTTACACCTTTCAGGACTGGAAAGCGAGAAACCAAACCATCAATCTTAGCTAGTTCAACTCAGATCAAGCAAGTTGGACTCTTATTGTGCAGGATATTACAAAGGGAATGGAGCAGGGGAAATTAACAGGTAGCATTGCCCTTTCCTCATTGAAAAAAGGTTCAGAATGTGACCAAATTTATTTTTGTGCCAATGCAGTTAAGAGATGCAGTGTCCCAGAGCACTCGTGAAGAAAACTACAATTCTGAGCCATAAAAGGAAATATTAGTTCAGATGACTGACTTAGCCAAGAGTTCAGTTTTTGGGAATGTCTTAAGTGGGGAGAGTGGGGTACACAGACAGAGAGGTGCAGGAAGGGAATTACAGAGTTTGGGGCCAAAAACAGACATTGCTGGAAAAGCTCAGCAGGCCTGGAAGCATCTGTGGAGAGAAATCAGAGTTAATGCTTCAGATCGAGCAGCCCTTCCTCAGAACTCATTGTAGCTAGGAAAATGTTGATATATACGCAGAAGATAGGGTGGGGGAGGAGGTAAGGAGTAAACAATAAGTGGGGATAGAGTCCAGAGAGAAAGAAGAACAGTTGGAGAGACAAAGAAGTGGAAACGAGCTGGCTAGGAGGGTGAATCATTTTTAATGGGGACTGTTAATGGCTAACAATGCGTTGTGTGTGATAGCAGACTGTGTGACAACAAGGCCTGGTGTGTGGGGCTAGGATAGGGACATGGGACGGTTCAAGCCTAAAGTTACTGAACTCGATATGGAGTCCGGAGGGCTGCAGCGTCCCCAAGGGGAAAATAAGGTTTTCTTCCAGCTTTGTCTGAGCTTCACTGGAATACTGCAGCAAACCAGAGACAGAGATATTGGCCAAGGAGCAGGGTGGCAGGCAACTGGAAGCTCAGGGTCCTTTTTTGCAAAAAAAGCACAAGTGTTCAGCCAAGTGGTCACCCAGTCATTTCCCCAATGTAGAGGAGATCACATTGTGAGCAGCGAATGCAGTAGACTAGATTGTGGGAAGTGCAGGTGAAGGCTTCACCTGGAAGGTATGTTTGGGCCCTTGGATACTGAGGAGGGAGGAGGTAAACAGACAGATGTTACACCTTCTGTGGTTGCAGGGGAAGGTACCGTGGGAAGTGAAGGAAGAGTGGCTCAGGGTGTCCCGGAGGAAAAAGTCCCTGCGGAAGGATGACAAGGGAGGGGAGGGGAATAAGTGTCTGGAGATGGCATCTCGCTGGAGGTGGTGGAAATGGCAGTGAATGATCCTCTGGATGTGGATGCTGGTGGGATGGTAGGTAATGACAAGGGAACCCTATCGCTGTTTTACGAGGGAAATCAGGGCATGAGGGCCGAAGTGTGGGAGATGGTTGGACCCGGTTGTGGGCCCTGTCAACAACTGTGCTGGGAATCCTCAGTTGAGGAAGATTGGGGCCTTGATACGGTGATTGAGGCCCAGGCAATGCAAGACATGGCCACCAATGGTGAAACAACTAAAACAGGGGGCAACCAAGAATCCAGAATTACAGTCCAAAGCAACGTGTAGTTCCAGACAGCAAGGGGTTAAATACACTCAAGACCCAGAATTTTATCAGAATTCTGATCAGTGGGGTCTCAGTTCCAGGCAACTTCACCTGAAGTAACATATTAGAGCTCGGAATGATATCTGGCCTCAGATGGCACAGGGGCTGAAGAAGTGGATGCTTGAAAGGTCATTAAAGTGGCATCTGCAAACTGTTCAAATCTCCCATGGAGAAGTGTTGGACAACTGCCTATACAATAGCTCATGCCTTTTCATTACAGTTCCTTCCATAGGTAAGACAGCGGAAAGCCTGAAGCTAGCTTTCCTTCTCCAATCAATGAGCTGCTCTCGGCTCTGCTCCCTCAATGAAGCATTGGGTGATGGTCAGCATCGTAAAGTATGTCTTGGCTCCAAATTTGTCTCAATCTCTTTTTCAGTGTCAGGAATTGGACACAATTCTTGCTGGCAGATTGAAGAACAGATGGTCTTTTCCTGTGTGAGCCCATTCAACATGAATAAACTCTCACAAATCTTGGCTCCTCTAACTTGATGGGGTTTTTTTTTCCCTTCTTTGTCACTTTCAGTCGTCACGAATGAGCAGATTTCCAGCTGTCTTTCCGGGTTTGAGCGGGACAGTAGGGAGGGAAGACAAGGATTTCCTGCAGCATGGCCATGAAAAGCAGTCCTATTTGAGCCAGGGTTATGCCTTCTGTATAAGCAACGTTGGACATTTTGCCTTGACTCCACTAAACAGCGAAAGCATCAGACAAAATCGCCTTAATATATGTTTTAATCATTGGTTCATTGCATAGCTGTTCATTAGCTACTTTCATAAGTTTTGATATGGAGCACAAAGCTTCCATCAGTGTTGTGCATTCTCTGTTTCTGCCAAAATAAAATGCGATTGTCCTGATGCTTCAGGCTGAAACGGGGATTAATACCCGAGCTCTTCCCAATTCACAGCAAGAAATTCCACAGGCCATTGACAAATAACGCCTGTGTTTTCGTCTTTGTTAAAATGGTTGCTTTTATTCTTTGTGAAAGCGAGAATGAGATGCATCATTCGGTTATAAAAGAAGCTGTCCCAGCGTTGATCTCATGTCGAAATGTGTGAACCACTGAAACGATTGTTCCTTTAACAGATTCTGAGCAGCTGATAGAATTTTACCTCTATGCCAGCCAACACTTCCATGTAACTGTTGTTCGCACTTTAGTGCACTTGAGCAATTTATCATTTTTTGGAAGAAGTTGCAAAATGTTCTTTTGCACCGTACGGTCTATACTCTCTCAGAGAGCTGATAGCACAGGCAAAAGCTTACTTTCCTGAAGGGTCTAGGCCCGAAATGTCAGCCTTCCTGCTCCTATGATGCTGCTTGGCCTGCTGTGTTCATCCAGCTCTGAACCTTGTTGTCTCAGCTTACTTTCCTGGGTCTGTAGATCTTGATCATCTTGAGAGGAATAATCAAGCCATAGATAGATAAAGAAGATGGAAATACATAGAGCTTACAATACAGATACAGGCCATTCAGCCTATCAGGTCTATGTTAGCATTTATACCTTCTTCATTTAACCCCATCAATATATCTTTCTATTTTTTATCCTGTTCATTTGTCTACCCTCCCAGATATAAGCACAAGTACCTACCATGCCCAATCCTTGTGCAGTCGGAAAGACAGATTACCTTTCTACCGTCTGTTTTCTAGAGAAAATGTGTTTAAGTTTTCCTGATAGATATAGACTTTCAGTTCTTGTATCCTCCTTTCAAGTGAACGATCAAATTTCTTCAACTAAAAACAGAATATGCTGGAGATCCCAGTGGATCAGGGATCACCCAAGGAGAGAAGGCAAGCAAACATTTCGAGCCTAGATGACGTTTCATCAGAACTCAGAAAATTTCTTCCCAGAACATTTTAAAAACCAAAAGAACTGCGGATTCTATAAATCAGAAAGAAAAACAGAAGTTGCTGGAAAAGCTCAGCAGGCCTGGCAGCATCTGTGGAGGGAAATCAGAGTTCAGGTTTTGGGTCTGATGACCCTTCCTCAGAACCTTTTCCTTTACTCCCAATCTTTTGCTGCATAAAAAGAATGAAAAAAGGGGAATCTGCTCATTAAATATTGATTGATGTTTGGTGCTGGGCATCATCAAACACTGCTGGTGTGAAATTATGATCTGTCTTCTCAAAGTGAGCTTTAAGAGATTGTCCAGGAATTATAGTGTTCATAGAAATATTGAATAAACAGAAGTGGGTGATAAAAGAAATGAGATATTCAGTTATGATTAATTTGATTTGATTTATAATTGTCCCGTGTACCTAGGTACAGTGAAAAGTTTTGTTTTGCGTGCAGTACAGGCAGATCAGACCGTACAAAATGCATTAGGGTAATAGAACAGAGCGAAGGCTACAATGTATAAACCAAAAGAACTACAAATCTGTTAAGGTCAAAAGTGTGACTAGGAAGAGAATAGGGTCCCTTAAAGATCAGCAAGGCCGCCTATGTGTGGAACCAGAAGAGATGGAGGGGATACAAAACGAGTATTTTGTATCACGTTTACTGTGGAGAAGGATATGGAAGATAGAGAGCGTGTGGAAATAAATGGCTACATCTTGAAAAATGTCCATATTACAGAAGAGGAGGTACTGGATGTCTTAAAATGCATAAAGGGTGGGACCTGATCAGGTGCCTCCTAAAATTCTATGGAAAGCTAGGGAAGTGATTGCTGGGCCCCTTGCTGAGATATTGGTATCATCGATAGCCACAGGTGAGGTGCTCGAAGATTGGAGGTTGGCTAACGTGGTCCCACTATTTAAAAAAGGTGGTAAGGAAAAACCAGGGAAGTATAAACTAATGAGCCTGATATCGATGGTGGACATGTTGTTGGAGGGAATCCTGAGGTACAGAATTTACACGTATTTGGAAAGGCAAGGACTGATTAGGGATAGTCAACAAGGCTTTGTGCATGGGAAATCATATCTCATTAACTTGATTGAGTTTTTTGAAGAAGTAAGAAAGAGGATTGATGAGGGCAGAGCAGTGGATGTGATCTGTATGGACTTCAGTAAAGGCGTTTGACAAGGTTCCTCATGTTAGGCTGGTTAGCAAGGTTAGATCACACAGAATAGAGGGAGAACTGACCATTTCGATACAGAACTGGTTCGAAGGTAGAAGACAGACGGTGGTGGTGGAGGGTTGCTTTTCAGACTGGAGGCCTGTGACCAGGGGTGTGCCACAAGGTTCTGCGCTGGGTCCACTGCTTTTCATCATTTATATAAATGATGTGGATGTGAACATAGGAGGTATGGTTAGTAAGTTTGCAGATAACCCTAAAATTGGAGGTGTAGTGGACAGTGAAGAAGGTTACTGTAGAGTACAATGGGATCTTGATCAGATGGGCCAATAGGCTGAGGAATGGCAGATGGAGTTTAATTTAGATAAAGGTGAGGTGCTGCATTTTGGGAAGGCTAATCAGGGCAGACTTATACACTTAGAAAACAGGTCCTGGAGAGTGTTGCTGAACAAAAAGATCTTGGAGTGCAGGTTCATAGTTCCTTAAAAGTAGAGTTGCAGGTAGATAGCATAGTGAAAAATGTGTTTGGTATGCTTGCCATTATTAGTCAGTGCATTGAGTATAGGAGTCAGGAGGTGATGTTGCAGCTGTACAGGACATTCCTTGGGCCACGTTTGGAATACTGCATGCAATTCTGGTCTCCTTGCTAAAGGAACAATGTTGTGCAACTTGAGAAGGTTCAGAAAACATTTACAACGTTGTTGCCAGGGCTGGAGGTTTGAGCTGTAGGGAAAGGCTGAATCGACTGGAGCTATTTTCCCTGGAGCGTTGGAGGCTGAGGGGTGATCTTACAAAGGTTTATAAGATCATGAGGGGTTTGGATAGGGTGAATAGACAAGATCTTTTCCCCAGGGTAGGGGAGTCAAAAACTAGAGGGCATAGGTTTAAGGTGAGAGGAGAAAGATTTAAAAGGGACCTAAGGAGCACGTTTTTCACACAGAGGGTGGTGCATGGATGGAATGAGCTGCCAGAGGCAGTGGTGGAGGCTGGTACAATTGCAACATTTAAAAGGCATCTAGATAGATACATGAATAAGAAAGGTTTAGAGAGGCATGGGCCAAATGCTGGCAAATAGATTAATTTAGGATATCTGGTCGGCATGGGCGAGTTGGACAGAAGGGTCTGCTTCTGTGCTGTATATCTGTATGACTCTATGATTATGAATACTGTAAATCAGGAGCAAAAGCAGAAATTGCTGGAAAAGCTCAGCAGGGCTGGCAGCATCTGTGGAGAGAAATCAGAGTTAACGTTTTGGATCGAGTGACCCTTCCTCAGAACACAAAGATTACAATATTATGGCTGCAGACTGGATGCACAGAGAGTGATATTAACATTAAGTTTAATCAATATTGTCAGTCGTGGAATCTTCAAATCTGAAAGGCCATCATGTCCACACCAATCCTCCAAACAGCAGCCCACCCAGGCCCACACCCCCACCCTATCCCTGTAACCCTATATATCCCATGACTAATTCACCTAGCTTGTACATTCGGGAACACTGTGAGCAATTTAGCATGGCCAATCCACCTAGCCTGCACGTCTTTGGACCGTGGGAGGAAACCGGAGCACCCGGAGGAAACCCACGCAGACACGGGGAGAATGTGCAAACTCCACACAGACAGTCGCCCAAGGCAGGAATCGAACCTGGGTCCTTGGTGCCGTGGGGGCAGCAGTGCTGATCACTAAGACATCGTGCCAAGGGTGCCAGTCCTCTGGGGATGAGGAATGACTTCCCTACTCTTACTCAAAATTAGCACCACAGAAGCTTTCACACCTACCTGACAGGGCAGACTATTTTAATGTCCCATCCACACGACTGCACTTCTGACAGTGCAACACTCCCTCAGTGGAGTGTCCGACTTGATGTTTTACATTAAAGTAGAACTTGGACTCGTAGGTTCTGACTCAGATGGAACCGCATGGGCCACTGAGTTACAGTAACCAATTCCGCAGTTGCTTTGAAATTCTCAAATATCATTCTGTGCTTTTTGGCTTTTTTGATCCCAGCCCTTTCTACTGATCAATATCTTGTTTAGCAACAGATGTGCATTATGCGGTGGCTTGCATGGCATTATGCTTGCATATTTAAAATATCGCAAGTCACAATCTTCATTTCTGGCTGCAGATCTTTGTTGGAATTTGCAGGACTAGTAATCTTCAGGCTATTCCAAGCACTCTTTAATTCCTGAAGTTGTCCACACTTCCAGATAGACAGAACCACTTCTTGAGTATAAAATGACTGCTGTTGTATATGTCCGGGTGAACATTGTACGGGCCAGAACATAAGAACATAAGAAATAGGAGCAGGAGTAGGTCATCTGGCCCACTGAGACTGCTCCGCCATTCAAAAAGGTCATGGCTGATCTTTTTGTGGACTCAACTCCACTTACCCACCCCCTCACCTTAATCCTTAATTCTTTTACTGTTCAAAAATCCGTCTTTGCCTTAAAAACATTTAACAAGGTAGCCTCAACTGCTCCACTGGGCAGGGAGTTCCACAGGTTCACAACCCTTTGGGTGAAGAAGTTCCTCCTCAACTCAGTCCTAAATCTGCTCCCCCTAATTTTGAGGTTATGCCCCCTGGTTCCAGTTTCACCCACCAATGGAAATAATCTCCCTGATTCTGTCTTCATTTCCTTCATAATTTTACATGTTTTGATAAGAACCCCCCGCCATTCTTCTAAATTCCAATGAGTATAGTCCCAGTCTATTCAACCTCAGCTCCTAAACCAACCCTCTCAACTCCAGAATCAATGCAGTGAATCTCCTCTGCATCCCCTCCAGTGCCAGTACATCCTTTCTCAAGTAAGGAGACCAAAACTGTACAAGTACACCTTACAATCCCAGCCTATCTAATCAGCAGAAAACTTGCTAACACAGGGAATGGTTGAAGTGTGTGTTCCCGATACATTTAAATGGAAACAAGAAAAGCGAAGGAGGAAGAAGGGAACAGAAGCTTACAATGATGGATTTGGCTGAGAAAACCTGAGGATAGTTCTGAGTTCCGAGGAAGGGTCACTGGACCTGAAACGTTAACTCTGTTTTTTGCCTTCACAGACCTGCTGATCTTTTCCAGCAAGTTTTTGTTCCAAAATCTGAGAAGCTTGAAATAAAGCTGAACATCCCTTTTCTCTGCCACATATCCAATGCAATTCTATGTGAACATGACACTGACAAACCAAATGTTGTAGGCTAAAACAACAATTTGAGTTTATTGAGATATACTAAGTGATACTGAAGCATGATGAATCAGTACTATACTATAATTGAATAATACAAAAAGTGGTTTGATGACGCATTAATGATAAGACATTCAATGATCATGCGAGGTGAAGAAGAATGAGAGGAGGCTCATAGAGAGCAGAAACATCAGCACAGACCTGCTGTTTGTCTTTCACATTCGATGTTTAGATATTCACTGATGCTATTCTACAATCTCCTAAAGGAGTGTTAGATAGAGGAATCACATGTGCCTCAGCCAGCATAGGGTAGAATTAAAGAAGAATACAAAATGAGAAAATTGCCATGGCATTACTGACAAGCAAACGAAGCAAATAAAGTTAAAATACTACAGATACTGGAAATCTGAAACAAGCACAAAAAGATTAACATTTAGATTTAGATTTTATTGTTGCATGTACTCAAGTACAGAAGTACAGGAGTACAGTGAAAAGTGTATAATGTCACCACACAAGCCATCTTAGGTACAAAGGGACAAAAAATATAGGTACAAAATACTAAAAGAAACAAAGTTAAAAAGTTAAGCATTACTTTCTTGAATAAGTAGAAGAATAAAGAAATAAGGAAATAATTAACATTAAAGTCCTTCCTGATATTAACTGGAGAAATAAAGGAATAAAGTTAAAAATGCTGGAGAAATAGCGGGTCTGGCAGCATCTGCAGAGAGAGACATAGAGTGAATGTTCTAACTCCAAACTGACTGTCCTTCAAATTGAAATATCATACTAAACTGAAATGTTGACTTTGTTTCTCTCTCAACTTAAGCAGAAACTCCTTCTTGGCATCATTATTCAAATTAATGTTGATTTTCAGTACTGGGCACCATCAGGTTATATGCTATGTGACAGTGATGAAATCATGAGCGTGTCCCTTAAAGATATATTGCATATCTGCTGCTAGACATGACACAAAATGCTTTGGGTTCTGGGTGGGTAGGGGTGGGGAGATATTTTGCAAGGCAGGTGAGATTGGTAGGATAATATAAATAAACAAATAACTGCTGATGTTAGAAATCTGAAACAAAGATAACTGATAGGATGCCAGGTAGATGGATTGCCAGGTGGGTGAAGTCAGTAGGGTGCCAGGTAGATGGGGTTCCAGATGCTTGAAGTGGACAGGATGCCAGGAGGGTGAAGTACCAGATGGCCAAAGCTTGCTGGGTGCCAGGTGGGTACAATGCCAGGGTGCCAGGTATGTGAATGCCTCAGCGAGATAAGGGGTTTCTGGGCCTGATGGTTGGGTGCGCATGTCAGATCCAACATGTGGAAGATGGCGTTTGGTCTGTCGAGTCAGGCTCATTGCAATGGTCTGGCTGGGTGCTTTCAGCCCAGGTTGGTCGCATTGTCAGGGTCAGTGTTGGTGAGGGTCAGTGCAGCACTGTCTAAAAGGCAGGTGGGCGCTTTGGGTCAGACCAGCAGGTGGAGTTGCCCTTGGGAATGGGGGAGAATTGTTCACATTGGCGCAGTTGAGTGTTGGTCCAAATGAAAGGAGGGGGAGATTCTGATCTGGCAGTGGGGGAAAAATGGGTTTCACAGGCAATTGCCTAACAGAAAACAAAATTTCCTGTGTAATTTCCACAGGATCAGCTGCATTAGGAGCTCCTCACGTTCCTGACATGTGACTCCAGGCTGCTCTGCTCCAACAACTCTCTGGCCACCAGAATATCCAGGCCTTTATTTTATCCAGGCTGACATAAAGCTCACTGGAGTCCACTGGCTGGCATAACACAAGTTTTGACACTTTAATTATCAGACCTAGTGTGGAAAATATCCAGGTCCCATACAGTGGTGCATGAATCTCAGTCAGGATGGAGATGGTAAACCCTCTGTCAATCATACCTGAGCGCCCGTCTATTCCTCACTGACTGAAATTGTTTGCATGTGCATGAGTTGTATCATATAAATGCCCTCCACTCACTATAATTTGAGGGGAGGCAATGGTCTAGTGGTATTATCGCTGAACTGTTAATCCAGAGACCCAGGTAATGTTCTGGGGACCCAAGTTTGAATCCTGACATAGCAGCTGGTGGAAATTGAATTTAATAAACATCTGGAATTAAGAATCTAATGATGACCATAAATCCATTGCCAGTTGTTGGAAAAACACATCATATTCACTCATGTCCTGTAGGGAAGGAAACTGCCATCCTTACCTGGTCTGGCCTATATGTGACTCCAGACCCACAGCAAAGTGGTTGACTCTTAACTGCCCTCTGGGCAATTAGGGATGGGCAATAAATGCTGCCTGGCCTCATCCTGTGAATGATTTTTTAAAAATCTTTAATGGAGAAATCTTTCTAATTTTATTGGGAACATCTGCTGCAGTTTTGCTCATGTTTGCTATAGTGTGTAGTTACCGGTTTTAAATAGACTCTGTAAATAAACTTTATCAGCTCTCTCAGTCCCATTCAGTCACCAGCTCACACATTTCCGTTACCTGGCCCTCTTGAGATTTACATGTGTTATTAGTATGTTTAATCATGTCATTAAGAAATACTTTGCTTGATGGTCGGTATATTCATAGACTGCAACGTCGCATGTGAAAAAAAAACCCAAAAAACTTTGGATGCAGGAATTCAGAAACAAAATCAGAAATTTCTGGTAAAATCCAGCAGAGTCAGAATGAAGAAGAGTCAATGGGCCCAAAACATTAACTCCGTTTTCTCTGCATAGATGCTGCCGGACCTGCTGAATTTTTCCAGCAATTTCTGTATTAGCAGCAGAGCTTGCTACCTCCTCCTCTGCTGTCGTAGCAGTCTCTCTTTATAAGTGCTTTATAAGCAATGTCCTTCATCTGCAGCATAGAATCATACAGCACAGAAGAGGCCCTTTGGCCCGTCAATTGTTGATTCAGACTCAATACAGAACTAAAGGGCGTCTTCTGAATTCTATGATTCTATGTCTCTGTGAAAAGCGGATGAAGGGCATTGCTTAATTAAGTAGTTGGAGCACTTATAAAGGAAGACTACAATGACAGCAGAAAGCAAACAGACGTATGTGATGCTGCAGTCTGTAAAATATATCCATTATTAAGCAAAGTATGAGTGTCCAGTTTTATACTTTTCTGGATTTCTTGGTATTGAAATAATAATATCATGATAGTAGTCAGAATTGCTTACTGACTCTATTTAAAACCCTTCAAGCTAAAAATACAAAGGAATCTCATTGGGATTGGCAACAACATTGAGAAAAACCTGGCTTGCTGATGTTGGAGTCTAATGTAGGAGCAAGTATTTCATGCAGAAATGACTTTCGTATTGACTTGACACAGAAAGCAGTCACACTTTGTTTACATGGACCAGGGAACAAAAAGGAAAATACTTTGCTGGTTTCTGGGTGGTCAAATGCCAGGAGGATGCCAGCTGCTGGAGTTGGCATTAAATTTTCTATTTGGTGCCACCAGCGACCAAATCCACCCCTTCAATAGTGACCAGAGGTAATACCTTCCCCTTATCCCTCACTTCTCCCACCGAAGCCATGGTTACATTCTGAATGATTTTACCTTGCTTTCTATGAGTGTGCAGAACACAACACTTATTTCATGTCTCTCACAAATCAGAAACCGAAGATTGCCTTCAGCTGGAATATTATTTTGTTTCATAAAATAAGGGGGTTCATTTCTCATCACATATCTTCGAATCAGATAGTACAGAAGAGGTCTTTCATCACATTGATTCTGTACCAAACTACTTAGACTAGTCCCACTTTCCAACGCTAGTCCCATAGCCAAGAATATTATGCCATTTCAAATGCTGATCCAAGTACTTTTTAAAGGATGGGAGGTTTCCCACCTCAACTACCCTCTGAGGCAATACATTCCCAAATCCCACCAATGCACAGGGTGATAAAAGCTTTCTTCAAATCCCCTCTAAACCTCCTTAAGAAAATGCCCCACTGTTATTGACCCGTCGACTAAGGAGAGTCACTGCTTTCCATCCACCCTGTCCATGCTCCTTATAATCTTATACATCGCTATCAATCTCCCTTCAATCTTCTCTGTTCCAAAGAAAACAAACTGAGCTTATCCAGTCTCTCTTCATAACTAAACTTGTCCATCCCAGATAACATTCTGATGAATCTCCTTTGCACCCCCTTCAGTACAATCACATCCTTCCTGTAGTGTGATGATCAGAACTGCATACAGTTCTCCAGCTGTGGCCTAACCAAAGTTCTGTACAGCTCCAACATAACCTTCCCTGCTCTTGTAATCAATGACTGATAAAGGCAGGGTCCTGTACATCTTAACCACCCTATTAAACTACCCTGCCAACTTCAGGGATCTGTGGCCAAGCATTCCAAGATCCCTCCTTTCCTCTGAGCTTCCTAGTGTCCTGCCATTCACTGAGTACTCCCTTGTCTTGTTCTTTCTTCTAAAGTGCATCACCTCATACTTATCAGAGGGTCCATTAGGATCAGTATTAACCATGTCCAAGGACTTCAGATAGATTGCAAATATTGGTGAAAACCACTTGAGAAACAAAACAAATGACTGGGAAATGAGAAATCCTACAGCATGAAGGCCCAATTGGAAAATCTGTAGGATTGCACATGGTGTCACGTTTGTGCAGGAAATAATGTGAGTTTCTTGTAACAACACAAGGGCCAGCTTTGTTGTAGCAACTATTTAAATAGTAGTTTATTTTTTTTTTAAATATCCTGTTACTGTTTGAATTACATGGTTTAGTTGATTTGTTACATTAAAAGCCTAAATAAAGTTTTGCACAGCTTTTTGTACAGCCTCTTCTTTGAATATCTCAAACTTCCAAGTTTAATTCATTTTGACATAGTACACAGAACTCGAACTGACCATTCGCTCAATCAGTTGATGCTAACGTTTATGATCTGCATGAGCCACAATCACATTAATTCATCAGATCCTTCTATACATTCATCATTCACCTGTTGATCTAGCTGCCTATTAAATGCATTTAAGATTACTTGTCCCAACTACTCAGCAAGTTGAACATTCTAAAACATAGTTTTCTTGATTTCACTTTTGGATTTCTTGACCACAATCTTACATTTATGATCTTAATTGTGGTTTTCCCCTCCAAGTGGCAACATCTTCTCTGCATCCAAACTATCAAATACTTGCAGAATCTGTTGGTTCTCAACTCCTTCAGGACAGCCCCAGTTTATTCAACTTTCCTGATTGGCAAAATATCTCAGTTCTGGGATCATCCTCATTTTCAAAGGATGCCAATTTTAACAAAAGTCCAAAGTTTCCACATAACCCCTGCTTGCACACCAGACCCACAGCAAAGTGGTTGACTCTTAACTCTCCTCTGTATAAACTAAGGATGGGCAATCTACAGGCTGCCCACATTCCATGAATGAATTTAAAAAAGCACTCCACTAAATGTGCTTCAGCAGCAACAGCATGTTAAATATGAGGGGGATCCAGCTGACATATTAAATTAAATGTTAATGGAACTTGCTACCAAGCTGATTAACTAGGACATTACACTGACAATGCCACAATATGTATTCCTATATTCTAACATCCAGAATTGGATTCTAATTGAGGAAATTATAAGTAACAGACCAGCTTTGGTCAAACATCCCACAGAGCCCATCAAATAGCAATTGCATTCAAGAAAGACCCCACAAATTTGTCAGCAAGTCATGTGCCCAAACCCCCACCTAGTCTGTCATTTTACTGTAGGCCATCAAATCTCATCAAAATGTTACAAGGGTTTTGAATTCTTCACTTCTGAAGTTTTAGCTTCTGAACTACCTGAAAACCACTCCATCACAGACCACATCAACAATTGCTTATCACTACAGTTTATTCTCTTTTCCTGGCACTATGCTCCCCTGGATTCTCAAAACTGCACTCCAACTGCATTCCAGTATTTACTCATTGAAATGCTTCCATTTTGTTTACAGGCTGCTAGCTGCACCAAGCTGGAGCTCCATTTGGATTTCTCAAAAGATCACTCAGCTGCACCAAGCAAATACAGCTTGTGGGCTTCCATCATTCCTTAACCCTTAACCACACAGATTTAAATGTAGCAACAAACAACAGGCTATACTGTTCCGTGGCTGGCTTATGGATTAAAAACAGATACAAAAATTTATTTCATCACAATAGCATAGAGCAACAATAGAAGACATTTCATATGGTGCTCAACAGAGTGCAAGCAAAATATTCCGTGAACAGGAAAGAATAAACTAAATATTTAGTGGGACTTAATTAATCAATAAAGACACAAGTGCTCCATTGAGGGTTAGGAAAGAGTCAAGCATTTGTACACAAGCAGCAGAGCAGTGCAGAATAAAAAGGAGTAGGAGAGAAGTCAAAAATATAACTAGGAAGGCAAAGAGGAGCTGTGAAATTAAATTATTAAGGACCATAAAACAAAACAGTAAAATATCTCAGAGGCAGTGATAGAAGCATGACCAATAGTTCTTATAGGAAAATATGATTATATTATAATATGATTATATTATTTTGCTTTCCATTTACACGAGAGATAGAACAAGGTGACATCCATTTACTGATGAGATATGCCAACAGGTAAGTAAAATCTGTGAAGGGGGTGTACTGAAATAATTAAATAAACTCAAAGAGGATGAAGCCACAGGTTTAAGTGGATAGCATCCATGCATTTTAAAATAATCTAGGGAAGAGACTGGGAGACATCGTTACTCATATCTAATACATCATTCAAAAAAGTTGCAGTGTCAGAAGAGTGACAGGTAACACATATAATACTTATATTCAAGAAGTGGGACAGAACATACCCAGGGAATGACAGACTAGTTAGACAATGGTGGTCATAAAAATCCCTACTGAAGCAGAGAATAGACTTGTGAATAATCGACACGGATTTTAAAAGGAAAATATCTGCTAATAAGACATAGGAACAGAAGTGGGCCATTCAGCCCATTGAGTCTGCTCTTCCATTCAATGTGATCATGGCTAATCTGGTAATCCTCAGTTCCACTTTCCTGCCTTTTCCCCTTAGCCCTTGATTCCCTTACTGATTGAAAATCTACCTCAGCCTTGAATATACTGAACGTCCCAGCCTTAACAACCCTGTAAGGTAAAGACTTACACAAATTCACCACTCACTGAGAGAAAACAAATGTTCTCCTTATCTCTTTCCTATCTGGGCTATCAGGAGCAGGCCTTTGGCAATCTGAGGACTGCAGGAGGTGATCCAGTTGCTGAATCCCCGTGGGATGATGGGGCTCTGGGGTTTTCTATAAGGCCCTGATGCTGGAACATGTGGTGTGAAAAGAGTGCGCATGTGGCACTCCCATCAGAAGGGTTGCATGTTCTGGCAGACACTGGAAGGCTGTGAGCACAGCAGTTACCTACTGTACAGAACATGCGGCTTCCTCCAGAGATAGTCCCACGACTGTCCTGGGAGGCCAATTCCAAAAGATTGCTGAAGCCATGCACGATCGTCAGCCTGGAGTCACATCTGGGGCCAAGTGAACCTCTTTGTGGAGGGTGAGCAGCCGCTGGTGCCAGTTGGGGAAGTGTTAGTAAATTTCAGTATGCATGAATGATATTGTGTCCCAGCATCTCCCAAAAAGTAACTAATTTGATCAATTTATGTGAGGATGCAGAGAATATGTTGAGTTGGTGATCTTGTTTGAATGTGTAATCATGTGGATCCAAATGACTGAGGTGGTTTGGATTATAAAATTGACTGAGATGACAAACTAGTTTTCTTGTGATGAAGGAATTAGAGAAAGGAAACACTGGCCAAGAGGATACGATGATTGGGTCAACTCAACTGTTGCGATCTTCTCTGGGTTAGAGTCTCCCTTGTTTCATGTCCATCTAGGTGCTCTGTGATAAGGTCTTTCACATCTGTCTGAGGCAGCTCACTCTCCTCCTCCTTCAACTCTCCATCAGAGCGATAGTTCACTCCACATGACTAATTGATTGAAGGGAGTCCCTATTCTACAAGCCACACATTATGGAGCACACAAAAAAAAACCACGAGGGACCATCCAAAAAAGGTATGTACGGGAGAGATCCACTGGATCAGTTGAGTTGTTGAAACTTTATTTTGCGCGTCATGTCATACTAAGATTCACACCTGGGCTATCGAACATTGTCATGAGTCATGCCTTCAAATGGTACCCTATGGCATGCAGCAACCATCCTGCCAATGCCCCTGACCTGGTAAACATACCTGGTACCTGGAAGTTCCTCAGGATGTAAGATTCATGGGTGCTGCCTGTGGACTTTGAACCTGGTGGTCATAATCCATCTGACCATTAATTGATTAGAACCCCTTTCTGATTCAGAACCACCCTGGATGCCCTAGTGTTGCCTTAATTGCAACATGCAGGAAATCAATGACAACCTGACCTCTTAGGATAAGTGCCATGGACACAAATCCTCTGGTTCTTCCCATTGGACTGTTGTGGTTATAGTGAAGGCTATGAATTGTTGTGCACAGTGAAAGATACCTTAGTGTAGTGGGTTCTTCCACTTTTGTTATGCATGAATAATAATGATATGCTACAAGCTGGACTGTACATTGTTAATGCAATGTAGTGCACTGCAGCCTGGCCTATGCAATGTTAATACAGCGATGTTCTGCAGACTGGGTTATACAAAGTTAATACAATGATGTGCTTCAGGCTGGACTGTGCAAAATTTATATACTGGACTCCAGCCTGGACTACACAATGTTAGTGCAATCTAGTGTGCTGCAGGCTTGAATATGCATTGTTAATGCAGTGACGTGCTACACACTGGACAAAATAACGTTAAAGCACTGATGTGCTCCAGGCTGGACTATACAATGTTAATGCACTGATGTGCTCCAGGCTGGACTATACAATGCTCATGCACTGATGTGCTCCAGGCTGGACTATGCAATGCTCATGCACTGATGTGATCCAGGCTGTACTATACAATGTTAATGCAGTGATGTGCTCTAGGTTGGACTAAATAACGTTAATGCAGTGATGTGCTCCAGGCTGGGTCATGATGATAATGCAATGTAGTGTGCTGCAGGCTGGAATATGCAACGTTAAATCATTGATGCCCTCTAGGCTGGACTATGTAATATTTATATAGTGATGTACTCCGGGCTGGACTCTACAATGTTAATACGGTGATGTGCTCCAGGCTGTTTTATGCAATATTCAAATAGTGTTGTGCTCCAATCTTCCTTCTGCAACATGAACACATTGGTCTGCTCCATGCTGGGTTATTCATTCCTCTGTTATATCTTCAGTTCCCAGGGGTTCCACCCGAAGCCTGTAATGATCCTGACTTGAGGACATTTCGAGTCAGCATGACTTTCAGTGTCTCATGCATTGGGTGACCACGCACACAATGGGATGCCCTCTCTGAGAAGTGCATGTTACACAGCGATATCACAGAGGACTTGTGAAAAGCACAGCGTTTTTGTGCACTGTCTCTCCATCATCGATAATTCTGGTATATCATGTGAACACAATTCAGTGGGTTTGGCCCCCATCACATATGCTACTGTAGCTGTTGCAGCCTGCCCTAAGCAGCTCCTTAGAGAGTTGACTTCCTTCCTCCACTTCAAGTGTCACCCAGCTGGGCTTTTCCCTTTGCCATCTCCTGCTCCTCCTCACTAGAGAACATAACTCCAATTGACTACATTATGCCCCTGATGGACTTAAAAACAATGCTGCAGGATTACAATGCCCTCCAGTCTCTGAAGCGGTATACCCCTGGTATCATTCAAAGGTTCATGTACATCTAAAATTTGCCAGTGAGATGCCTCCATTGCTAAAGTTAGGTCAGGGCCAATCTCCAGGCTTTATATCTACTTTTTCCTCTAGTGATGAGCAAAGACTTCCCATATGAGATAGTAAGAGCTGCCGATGCTGGAGTCAGAAATAACACAATGTGGAGTTGGAGGAACACAGCAGGCCAGGCAGCATCAGAGGAGCAGGAAAGTTGATGTATCGGGTCGGTACCCTTCTTCAGAAATGGGGAGGGAGAAGGGAGCTTAGAGAGAGGAGGGGTGGGGCTGGGGAATGTAGGTGGGATGGTGACA